>NC_083721.1:83068556-83668556 GCF_028564815.1 Eubalaena glacialis | reverse complement strand
AGGGTGTGCAAGTAGTTGTGCCCCTTCTCTAAATGGTATTGAACTCAGTTGTTACATAGCCAATCAAAGAATCTTTGAGCCTTTAGTACTGAGGCTTCCCCCAGCTTCTAATTATTTATTTTTCTGTGTCAAACCAGATGGCATATTGAATAAATGGTCTCTTTTGCTCATCAGGTTATGGTGGAGAATTCAGATTTTACTCCCTCACAAGTAGGGTGTCTCTTTACCTTCCTTGCGCGGCAGCTTGCAAAGCCTGACAATACCTTGTTTGTAAACAGAACCCTTTTTGATCAGGTGAGCGTCTTTAGCCATAAGAACTAGAATTGTTTTTATTTGCTGTTCATAGAAAAATTCACTGGATTACATGGTTTCTTAATATAATAGCCTATTGGGTAAGTGTCTTAACCAGGTAGAAGCTTTTTCACCTTTCAGTTTGGATCTAAATGAGTTTTTTTTTTTTTTTAATGTTGTGTTTGGGTAGTATGACTGCCTAGTAACTTGGTATCATGGGAGTACGGTTTGTGGAGATTGGTTTATATAGATTCTGTTCTCCCAATTATTCTGCTGTTCTAAATTGCCTAGAATTCTTGGCTTAAGAATTTTCCAATTTAATAATCACCCATCTCAGTGGTAGTAAGACTATGTGTTGAGCATCTGGAGGAGAGATTACTTTTAGAAAATCTGAATTTACTTACAAATGACTTTAACTGTGAAGGTATTTCCTGATCCCAGTTAAATATCTCCACAAAGCCACAGGTGGCAAAGAAAATACTTTTTATCTGGAGGAAGTTGCTAATAATGACCAGCGTTTATTGAGCACTTCATAGTGCCGTGCTCTGTTCCAAAGTTTTATATGTACGTATTAACTCCGTACTCCCAGTAGCTCTGAGATTGGTATAGTTATTACTCCCATTTTGCAGATGAGGAAACTAAAACCTGGAGAGGTTAAATCATTCATCCAAGGTCATACTTAATAAGTGTTATTATTAGCAATAAATATTGTTGTTAAGTGTTAATAAGGTTAGGATTCAAATTCAAGTGGCCTGACTCCAAAGTCCATGCTTTGTGTGGTCCACGGTGTTGCGGATCTTAAAGTTAAAGTATATAGATGATGCTGGCTTCCAGTCATGTTTCTAAACAGCAAAGAAATGTGTATAAGGTATATATTAAATTGTTAGCATACCTGAAGCCTGCTGTGTCATCTACTAGGCCAATCAGTTGGGAAGATACCATATACCTGTGGTGTTCGTTGAGCCGAGTGTGAATGAATTGGTGATATAGAAAGGGTAGTAATGGTTTTCATTATGACAGTGGTGTGGCATGCATGCTGGTATCCAGTAAAAAAAAAAATACCTTTTCTTTGACCAGGTCCTTGAATTCCTCTGTAGTCCTGACGATGACTCCCGACACTCAGAAAGACAGCAGGTATGAACTACTGGAACTCATCTTGCTAAAGAATGGGAAAGAAGACAGAGTAAGCCAGAAAGAACCTTTCTGTACTAGACCTCACTAGACATAAGGGGAAAATGACTTGTGCCAAACCCTAATACTAAGCTAGACAGTGGCAACCAGAAAATAGTGTGGATGGTTGTTAGTTTGAGCCTCAATCAAACTAAATTCCTAGGCAGACTGGACCTGTCTTGCATTCAACATGACATCAAAGAGAATATAAACTTTATCCTTCTCCTTCATGAGCAACGGTTGGCACCTATTGTATGCTGCTTTCCACCAGTGTCATTAAGCTGGTAACCACTTCTAGTTGCTACGGCCGTGAACCAGAAAGGCTTCAGGATCCTGAGTAGTGGAACACTCAGCTTTTGGGAGTGTCACTGCACTAGTGCTCAACATTTCTGGAGACTAGAATCCATCTGTCTCTCCACTAATCACTGTGAGAAAGAAGTTGATTACCACTTCTTTCTACTTAGCCACTTTCTTGAGGGTCCTTTCTAGGAGTAGGATTTCTTAAAAGCGTACCCATTGTAATTGTGAGTACTAAGAGACGCAGTCTATTTAAAATTGATAGCAAGACTTTGTCAGCTAAGTAAGCTACAAAAATTAAGTGCTTTGAGAGCTGTGCCGATTTTTTTATGGTAATATATGCCAGGCCAGAGGTTGAGACTCAGATAAAGAATATAGGATCACAACAGCAAACCCTTTCTCTGCACAGCTGTGGCCCCGTGACTGCTGCAGACTGTCTTAGGGAAGAGAACAGCTGCTAAAATTATGATTGTCTCTTAAATTATACTGAATACAAATAGTAATGTGGATCCCTCATTTTGCCCCTATTTCTCTATTGGCAGGAAAAGTGAAACATGTTATGCATGGTGTTGCTATATAAAATGATAAAAACTTCTTATGTAAATTACTAACTAAAACAAAAATAAAAACCAAACCTAAATGTAAAAGCCAAACCTTTAAAAGTA
This sequence comes from Eubalaena glacialis, assembly GCF_028564815.1. Classification (NCBI taxonomy): domain Eukaryota; kingdom Metazoa; phylum Chordata; class Mammalia; order Artiodactyla; family Balaenidae; genus Eubalaena; species Eubalaena glacialis. The sequence continues at coordinate 83,666,133 of NC_083721.1, read as the reverse complement.
ATCATAATGTAGTAATCTATTATTGGGAGTCCCCTTTGGGATTATCTGGGGTTTTTTCCCCAACTCATTTTAGAAAATAGAAAGAAAACTGATGAAGTAAATTGCTCAAGGTCATAAATGAGATTAGAACTCAATTCCTTCCCTTCTAATCCAGCACTCTTTCTCTTGTACTGTTTGTCATATATCAAAATTTGTTTATGCAATATATTTGAATATTTTCCAGTGGTATGCTGATAAAAGTTTAACAACTGGTTCGTACTGATATGAACGTTGGTTGATGTTTTCATTTATTAAAGTGAATAAGATGAAAGTGCAACAGTGAAAGCATGTCAGAACTTCATTCATCAGTGTTGTGACTTCTTTGCTGAATCGGATAACAGTTTTTGAATACTGGAAAATAGTTCCTTAATCTTTTTGTGCTATTTATAGTGTAATGTCTCTGACATGCACACTTTTAAGTTTGACTATCTTATTAACATTATCTCCATCACTTTCTTAACCAGAAATAGGCACGCTTTTTCTGTAATGGACCAGAGAGTAAATATTTTAGGCTTTATGGGTCACATATAGTCTCTGTCACATATTCTTCTTTGTTTGTTTGTTTTATAACCCTTTGAAAATGTAACAAGCCCTGATTTACAGCATTTGCCGGTGTCCATGGTGTAAGTATTCCCACCATGGCTGACTTCAGTCTACCAGCATGATGTCACCCGGCACATGGAATTGGGGAGAGATGCACCATACCACACACTTATGTAATATTTCCACCATACAGATACAGCTACAGTAACTAACCTTGAGAGCATACACAGTAAAATGTAGTAAAATAATTAGGAAGTGGTGAGTGTGGGTATTGATTACCTTCACTTTTAATTTATTTAATTGTAGGTTTATTTAATTTGATTTTTAACAATGCCTGTATTTAACCACCGGCTTACAAAATTCCTGAAAAGTTAACAGTCAGTTTCAGCTCAGTAAGTTGGTTCAGACTGGCTCCAGCAATGGCAGTTGATTATGTTATTCCAAATTGAGGCTTCTAGCAGGTGGGTTCACGCTATCATTGCTCTATATAGCAGTACATTATAATACTCAAAATGGATTAGAGTTCTGAAGTGTACAGGTAGGATAGGTTTTATTTCTTTTTTGCCTTTTAAAAAAAATTTGACTTGAAAGTAGTCAACTTCCTGTGTTAGAAAAATACTTTGTTAAATGGTTTCCTGGAGTTCTGAGAAAGGGCATGTTACTCTGGATCTTGAACTTAAATATAGGAGAGAGCTTTCTCATATTGCTCTAATGACTATGTAGTGATTCTATTATATTTGAGGTTTATTTTAAAATACTGATATCTCAACATCCTGGTCACCTTTTTTTATTCAGCTACTTAGTGTGGTAAAGATGAATTATATGAACCCCAGCATTTTTCTTTGTTTTTTTTATTGTGGTCAAATATATATACACAATACGATTTGTCATTTTAAGCATTTTAAGTGTACAGTTCTCATTAAATGTAATTTCACTGTTGTGCAATCATCACCACCATCTGTCTCCAGAACTTTATAGTTCCAAACTGAAACTCTGTACCCATTAAACAGTAAGTCCTCGTTACCCCTCCCCAGCACCCTGGCAACTATTAAACCTTCTGTCTCTGTGAATTTGACTACTTTAGGTGCCTCGTATAAGTGGAATTATACATTATGTGTCCTTTTGTGACTTATTTCACTTAGCATAATGTTTTTAAGGTTTATCGATGTGTGGCATGTGTCAGAATTTCATTCCTTTTTAAGGATGAATAATATTCCATTATATGTATATACCATATTTTGTTCATCCATTTATCCATTGATTGACATTAGGGTTGTTTCCACCTTTTAGCTCTTGTGAATAATGCTATACTGTGAGAAACCCCAAGTTAAGTTAGAAAAATTAACATGTGAACATGGATACTACCTGTGGGCAACAGATTTTAAAGAACCGTAAGTCATAAAGGCACCAGACAAAAATTCACTTATTGAAAGAATACATATGGACGTTTTTAGCTTAGTGGAGGGTCAATTAGATATTCTAATAAGGCTTTGTTTGCAAACACTTTTGCATTCCTTCCATGTTTGAAAATAGAGCTGTTTATCTTTTTGTAAGACTTAAATACAATATGATCAACATTATAATGGCAGTCTAATCCCTTGTATACATGAAAGCCAAACTGAAACATCAGCACATAATAAGACAAAAGCAAAAAAGGTATGATTTCTGTGGCTGAATGGACCCTTAAAGAGCTAATAAATAAAAGTAGATTCCAAAGTGTTTTTACTCATTTATTTTAAATGTTCAGGTCCTTTTAGAATTGCTGCAGGCTGGAGGCATAGTTCAATTTGAAGAGAGTCGGCTCATCCGTATGGCAGAAAAGGCAGAATTGTAAGTTGCTTTGAAGCCATGTATTAGTTCCCATAGAACTATTAAATTACATTTCTCTAACTTGAAGCCCAGTTTATTTATGCATTGCCATTTTTTTAAGAAAAGTTATGCATGTAACAACAAAAAAAACCTGGGTGCAAAAGTTTTTGCCTTTCAAGTCTAGAAATTAGTTAGATTTGCAGAAATTAATAGCAAGTAAATTTGAAGTGCTTGTACATTTTAGTGTGAAAATGAAATAGCAGCCTTATGATTTATTATGTTTTATGTAGTTTTTTTTACTTAAAATTTCCATGGTATTTCATAGATTTTTGACAGTTATCTTATATATATTATAAACAATGCAGAATTTAACATAGCAAATAAGATGCAATATGTTAGCACTACTATTTAGTTTGTTGACTATTTCATTTGACATATTTAATTCTGAATAGGGAAATTTCATATAATTGATTATATTGATATGTAATATATTACCTATTTTTTATGTGACGCATTGTTGCTTTAACATTTATTTTGTACCCAGCTTTGAAATTTCTTATAAACGTAGTATTCAGCAGCATCTTAAACATATATTTAGAGGAATGGCAGGTACTATAACTTCATTTAACAATAGAAATCACATCTACTATATTCATTTTCCTTAATACTAACCTCTATGCCTGAGCAAATATCTTGAAACAATAAGCTAATAACCACCTGCCTGTTTGGTACACTGAAGTTTTTCCTTTTATGTTCTAGCTATCAAATTTGTGAATTTATGTATGAACGAGAACACCAATACGACAAAATTATTGATTGCTACTTACGTGACCCACTAAGAGAGGTGAGTTAAGAGACAGCTTTACCCTTTTTTCTTACTCAGTCCCCCTCCTCCCCTTATCAAGAAGAAATAACTATTCAGTAGGTGTAACTATTCAGTAGAAATATTTGGACATATGTTTGCTGATTTAAAGTTTTGTTCATTATTCAACAGCGTTTCATTGAGTGCCTGCTATTAGCCAAGTATATATTGATAATTAAAATAGATATATAGTTCCTGTAATTTTATAACTTATAGTTTAGTGATGGAGATGGACAGTAAGAAAACCAAATATTTAGTTACAAATTGTGATGAGCGCTAGAGAAACTGGGTGCAACATGAGAGGATAATGGGAAAACTGACTTATACAGAGCAGCCAGGGAAGGAATCTCAGATAAAATGACTTATAAACTGAGTTTTGGAATTTGAGAAGAAGCCAGTCAAGCCAAGAGCCAATAGAAAAATGTTGCAGGATCAGGAACAGTTTATGCAAAGATCTTGAGGTGGGAAAATTTTTTGACGTGTTCAAGGAACTGAATAGAGATCGTATAAATGAAGCTTAGATCATTGTAAGTGGAGCATAACGGGCGAGGGCAAAAGTGATTTGAGATGAAATTGGGAATGTGGACAGAGACCACCAAAGCACAAGAATGATATTCACTGTTAGATTAATGAAATTGAGACTAACATTAATTGGAACAGATTTGCAACTTCTAAGAATCTACCCTAAACTTTAAACAATTACTCTTTCTCTTTTAAGTCAGTCGTCCATCAGTTAATTATCTCGAAATGGTTTTCCATCTCCAAATAACAGATATTTACCAAGACTGGTACAGTTAGTAGATAGTGACTAAATATTGCTTGAGTGAATGAATGAATGAATTATATTGTCTTGTGCTTTTCAGGAAGAAGTCTTTAACTACATTCACAATATCTTATCCATTCCTGGACACAGTGCAGAGGAGAAGCAGTCTGTATGGCAGAAGGCAATGGATCATATTGAGGTACTGATTCAACAGAATTTTTAAAACTTTCCCATTTGTATGGATATCTCCCAAATTAAGTTTTTCTAACTAAGCAGTTGGAGGTATTATATTATTAAATTGATTTGCTCGAGGATTAACATCTTTTTCAGATAATTTATTCTACCTCACATTTGTATTTGTAAAACCCATGTCATATACAATTTATTATATCATGACTTCTGAAAGTAACTCATGTTCAATCAGCTAGTTGACAAACTGGAATTTTAGTAGGTTTTTACAGTGTTCTTAGAAATTCTGAAAGTACTACTGATCTTTTTCTCTACTACATGACAGAACCATTCCCCCTAGTCACCTGATGGAATTTTAGAAACATTACTGCAATGAGTTGTTCTCTCTGATGTATTTCCCTTCCTTATGTAAGAGGATGATGATTCTGATTTTGTTTATGCATGCTGTTTTACAAGAATGCAAGAGTTGACTTTGAAACTAAAAGTTCTTTTTTAAAAACTTGCTTATAGATGCCTAAGTGGAGAGACGAGTATGTGTGTGATGAACATGTGATCAGAATGCATTCTAAAAAGAGGCCCAAAAATCACTCCTCACTTTAGTTTCTTTAGGTTCATAAATACAGTATTCCTCAGAAACCAACAGAGCTAGAGATTTGTTTTAATCTGTTCTGTATTATGGGTCACTAATTATTGAAAAAAAGTAGTAATGAAGGATGTTGAGGTAATTCTAGTTTTGGAAATAACATTTATATCTACAGAGTTTCTCTCCTCCTCCTTGTAGCAAGGATCAGGTAACTTCTGGTGATGGGTTTAGAGAAGTAGTGAAAGATATGATTATGCAACATGTTTTAAAATTTTTTTACATATGAAAAATAATAAGAGCTCTGAAACTTTGAGAAAGCATTGCATGTAGTGTGAATACTTTTAGTTCCTGATAATTCTAACGTTTAGAAAGATCAGAAATGTGAACAGCATCTTATGTAAAACATCTGGTGTGAAAGGTGGTACAGTCAGTGGACTGAAGTAATTTCCACACTTTCATCTATTGGATTGAGAACACATATATGTTATTTATTTAGCCTTATCGTATTCCTGCTAACAATAAGATCAATATATCTTGGTGAAAGAACCCAAGAAAACCTTCTTCTACTTTGAATTATATCTTTTTTTCCTCTAATCATTTTGTATTCTTTTTCCTTTCATCATCCCCTTTAAGTCTCCATAGTTACATTATGCCTCATTGTTCATTTCACTTCATCTGCATTATGCAGTGGTTTGAGCACATGGACTCCAGACATCCAGAAATGAAGCTGTGTCTCTCCACATAATGTGAAACATGATGAATTAATCAGTGAACAAACAAATTATTCAGCAGAAAACTCATACTGGAGAAGCAAGAAGTATTGTTGCTGCACAGCAATTATTTCCGCTATTTTTCCCACATCTGCACATTTTTTCACCTTGAACTTTTTAACACTTCTTAAGGCCACGTTAGAAATCTATAGACTCTTTTGAAGGACTTGTGTGGTTTTGCTAATGTAAATAAAATCAACATTAACTACGTAGGGGGAAAGTCCTCATAATAAAGTTTTCAGACAGTCTACATAGTGTATAGATTAGTGGTTCCTAACACTTTGGGGGTTATAGACCTCTTTTGAGAATCTAGTGAAAGATTTGGACCTGTGCCTCATAGTATTGTGCATGTGCTCAGACGCATAATTTTGTTTGCTATTTCAGGGATCCACAGACTCCCTAAAAGCCATTCTTAGATTGGGTCTGTAGATTTCAGGTAAAGAATCTCTGGTAAAGATGGTTTTTCCAATATGGACAACACACGTTTCATGAGATTTTAAAAAATATTTTTGATTTTGAAATATAAAAAAAGAAACAAAAATGTGCATAAAAGTACAGTTTAATAAAAAATTAAGAAGCCAACATCCCAGAAATAGTTATTTCCAGTATCCCAGACTATTCCCATGTATCCTTTGCTTATCACAATTCACTGCCTTACTAATATATTCATTATCCTCGTTCTTCTGATAATTTATTGCACTTTTATATATTGTTATTGCACCTGCCTGCACCCCTAAAAATATGTATTTTTGTTTTGCCTGTTTCTGAACTTTATATAAATGAAGTTATACTCTGTATTTTCTTTTTCTCAATATTTTGAGAAATTTATACATTTTATTGTTTGTCGCTAGTTCATTTTTATTACTGTATAGTGTTAAATTTTACAGGTATATCACAGTCTATCCATTCTACTGTTAATGGACATTTCAGTTGTTTCTAGTTTTTGACTACTAAAAGTAGTCCATCCAGGATCATTCTTACATATGCATCTTGAACACAGCTACCACATGCATTTCTCTACAACAGTGGTTCTCAGTTTGATCCCTGCTACAGCATTACAGCATCAGCTGAGAACTTGATAGAAATGCAGTTTAAGTCTTCACCTCAGACCTGCTGAATCAGAAACTCTGGGGGCAGGGCCCAGCAGTATATTTTAACAAGCCCTCCTGGTGATTTTGATGCATGTTAACATTTGATAATCTCTGTTCTAGGGTCTGTAGTTGCCAGTTAACTGGGATAAATATATTAAACTTAAGCAGATGCCAGCATTGTGTGAGATTTTCCATTGACTCTATATTCTTGCTAGAGTTTAAAATTTTGTCTATCTAGTGGATGAATAACGATATTTCATTATGTTTTAAATTTACATATCCTTAATTACTAATGAGATTGATAGATTCATATTTATTGGCCGTTTAAATTTCCTTTCTGTGATGTCCCTGTTCAAGTCTTTTGCCCATTTTTCTGTTAGAATGTATCTTGTACTCATTGATGTAGGAGTTCTTTATGTATCCTGGATGTTAGTCTTTTTTTCAGTGATACATGTTGCAAATATCTTCTACTCTGTGGCTTTTTTTCTATGGTTCTTTTTAAGAAAAGTTTTTTTTTTTTTTTTTTAAGTCAAAATAATCAATTTTTTCCTTCGGTACTGAAGAAGTCCTATATTATTGTCTAAAAGCTTTCTTGTTTTTTGTTTCATCTATAAATCTTAGATCCACCTGAAAGCACTTTTGTATATGATTTGAGGTGGGGATCCAATTAATTTTTTAAAATATGGATGCCCAGTTCTCCAGCAACGGTTTTTTTCCTTTTTTTCCTCCTTTTTAAAAATTGAAGTATAGTTGATCTACAGTGTTTCAGGTGTACAGCAAAGTGATTCAGTTATACATATATATATCTTTTTTCTTTTTCAGATTCTTTTCCATTATAGGTTATTACAAGATATTTTAATATATTTGAATATATAAACTATATTTGAATATAGTTCCCTATGCTATATAGTAGGTCCTTGTTATTTATCTTATATATAGTAGTATATATCTGTTTATCCAAAATCCCTAATTTATCCCTCCCCCCTTCCATAAGTTTGTTTTCTATGTATGTGTGTTTGTTTCCTATGTATGTATGTGAGTCTGTTTCTGTTTTGTAAATAAGTTCCTTTGTATTTTTTTTTTAGATACCACATACAAGTGATATCATATATTTGTCTTTCTCTGTCTGACTTACTTCACTTAGTATGATAATCTCTGGGTCCATCCATGTTGCTGCAAATGGCATTATTTCATTCTTTTTTATGGCTGAGTAATATTCCACTGTATATATATACCACATCTTCTTTATCCATTCATCTGTCCGTGGATGTTTAGGTTGCTTCCATGTCTTGACTATTGTAAATAGTGCTGCTATGAACATTGGGGTGCATGTATCTTTTTGAATTAGAGTTTTCATTTTTTCTGGGTATATGCTTAGGCGTGGGATTGCTGGATCATATGGTAGTTCTATTTTTAGTTTTTTGAGGAACCTCCGTACTGTTTTCCGTAATGGCTGCACCAATTTACATTCCCACCAATAGTGTAGGAGGTTCCTTTTTCTCCACACCCTCTCCAGCATTTACTATTTGTAGACTTTTTGGTGATGGCCATTCTGATCTGTGTGAGGTGATACCTCACTGTGGTTTTGATTTGCATTTTTCTAATAATTAGCCATGTTGAACATCTTTTCATATGCCTGCTGGCCATCTGTATGTCTTCTGTGGAGAAATGTCTATTTAGGTCTCCTGCCCATTTTTCAATTGTGTTGTTTTTGTTTTTTTTTTTTAATATTGAGCTGTATGAGCTGTTTGGAGATCAATCCCTTTTTGGTCACATCATTTGCAAATATTTTCTCCCATTCTGTAGGTTGTCTTTTCGTTTTGTTTATGGTTTCCTTTGCTGTGCAAAAGTCTGTAAGTTTGATTAGGTCCCGTTTGATTATTTTTGCTTTTGTTTCCATTACTCTAGAAGATATCTCCAAAAAAATGTTGCTATGATTTATGTCGAAGAGTGTTCTGCCTATGTTTTTCTATAGGAGTTTTATATATCTGGTCTTACATTTAGGTCTTTAATCCATTTTGAGTTTATTTTGTATATGGTGTTAGAGAATGGTCTATGTTCATTCTTTTACATGTAGCTGTCCAGTTTTCCCAGCACCAATTATTGAAGAGACTGTCTTTTCTCCATTGTACATTCTTCCCTCCTTGGTTGTAGATTAATTGACCATAAGTGCGTGGGTTTATTTCTGGGCTTTCTGTCCTGTTCCATTGATCTATGTGCTAGCAACAATTATTTTAAAAGCTCAGCAGTGCTACCTTATCATAAGTATATCAAGGATCTTTGTGTTTTGTCTCTTTTTCTGGGCCCTCTTCTGTTTGATTGGTCTTTGTCTCTACATGTACCACACTACTTGAAATATTGTGGTTTTATAATAAGTCTTCTGTTTTTAAGAGAGTATTGGCTGTTTACTTCCAAATTCATTTTAGAATCAGCTTGTCAAGTTCCACCAAAAAAAATTTCTAACCTTATGATTCTGACAAGGATTACATTGACTCTTTCAATCATTTTTAATTTAACTGACATCTTTACATTGTGAGTCTTCCACCTTATGACCATATGGTGTAACCGTTTATTGAATAACTTTCTATAAAGTTTTATAATTTCTTCTGTAGAGACTTTTCATCCACTGTTAGATTTACTGTCACAACTTCATATATTTTAGCATAACAGTGCTATTGTTAATGATATTTTTATTTATTTATTTATTTATTTAAATTTATTTTATTTATTTATTTTTGGCTGCATTGGGTCTTCGTTGCTGCACGTGGGCTTTCTCTAGTTGCGGCGAGCGGGAGCTACTCTCTCGTTGTGGTGCGTGGGCTTCTCGTTGCGGTGGCTTCTCTTGTTGCGGAGCATGGTCTCTAGGTGTGCGGGCTTCAGTAGTTGTAGCACGCGGGCTCAGTAGTTGTGGCTCGCAGGCCCTAGAGCACAGGCTCAGTAGTTGTGGCGCACGGGTTTAGCTGCTCCGCGGCATGTGGGATCTTCTCGGACCAGGGCTCAAACCCGTGTCCCCTGCATTGGCAGGCAGACTCCCAACCACAGTGCCACCTGGAAAGCCTATTAATGATATTTTTAAAATTTTATTTCTAACATGTACAATGTTTACTGTAAAGATTTTTATGGAAGTCTTCTATTTCTAGTATGCTGACAGTTTTCTCATGAATGAATTTTATCATCTTTTCTCCCTTATTCTATTTTTGTCATAAATTTTATTTATATTAAATCAGCCTTGAATTCTATGGGTAAATGCAACTTGAATCTGATATATTATCTTTTTTATATATTGTTGGATTTTGTTTTTATTTATTAGTGTTCACAGTTAAGACTGATCTATAATTTTCCTTTCCTTTCTTATGTTGTTCTTCTGAGTTTAGGTATCAAAATTTTGCTAGCCTTATACAGTGAGCTGAAGTAGCTTCCTTTTTTCTAGTCTCTGTAAGAGATTAATTGATATTGGAATTATTTTTTCCTTAAATGATCGCTGGGCACTTACCAGTGAAGCTATTTGGGCCTGTAGTGTTTCATATGGGAAGATCTTTTACTCTTCATTCAGCTTCTTTAGTGGTTAAAAATCAATGCATGTTTTCTATTTCTTTTTTTTTTTTTAATTTATTTCTTTAATTTATTTTTTATTGGCTGCGTTGGGTCCTTGTTGCTGCACACAGGCTTTCTCTAGTTGGGGTGAGCGGGGACTGCTCTTTGTTGCGGTGTGCGGGCTTCTCATTGCAGTGGCTTCTCTTGTTGCCGAACACAGGCTCTAGGCACACGGGCTTCAGTAGTTGTGGCACGCGGGCTCTAGAGCGCAGGCTCCGTAGCTGTGGCACACAGGCTTAGTTGCTCTGCGGCATGTGGAATCTTCCCAGACCAGGGCTCGAACCTGTGTCCGTTGTGTTGGCAGGTGGATTCTTAACCACTGCACCACCAGGGAAGCCCTTGTTTTCTATTTCTTAAGTCAGTTTATTAAATTATATTTTTTTAGGAATTTATCCATTTTGACTAAATATTTAAATACTCGACATAAATTAATTCATAATAGTTTCTTATCTTTTTAATGTCTGAAGATCAGTAGTAATATCCCCCTTTTCATATGTGATATTGATTAGTTGTGCCTTCTCTGTTTTGAGATGTATAAAAGTAGTTTAAACTACAGTAACTTGTGTCAGCTAAGTATTATTAATCTGCACATACTAACACAAAATTATTAGATGCATATCACGAATGTTGCCATCACAATAACTTGTCTTATTTTTATTTGACAATATAATATGTTGATCTATAGCCGGTCTTGGCATTTTAGCCATGGAACATGCAGTTGAAAAGGTAGAATAGGGTCACAGAAACGAAGAAGAGAGTTTCAAGAAGAAAAGGAAAGCCAGTAGTGTCTAGGGAAGTTCAGGAGAGGGCAGGTTGGAAGTCTTAGATTTGACAGAAATAGGTCTTATTAACAGTGGTCAACCTCTTAGTCTCATTTAAGACTTATGACCTGAAGTTGATTTCGTAAGACACCTCTGGTTTCAAAATCTACCAAGCATCAGGGGTAAAGTTTTAGAATTCTTAGCTAGAGAAATTGCAACTATGTTCTTTTTTTTCCCATTTCTTTAAGTTATTACTTTAAGCTCAAGGGTAAATTCACTGGCAGAGAATTTGGGAAGCTTTTGTTCCTTCCATTCATCCTGTAGATATCATGGCCTAAATCCAGAATTTTAGTGCTTTCATTTTCTAAGAATTCTGAATTACCTTTCATATCACAATCTGATTTTTTACATGACAGTTTTCTAATTTTACTCATTTGCAATATGTCTTTAAATTTTGGCCCAATATTGAGGTTTCCTGAAATGCAGTATAGAAGCTCATGAAAATATTGAGGTAGGTGATCATACTTCATGTCTGTGGAAATTCTATTTAACTTTAACATTGAAGATTATTTTATATTTTTCTTTCATTACAGGAGCTTGTGTCTCTGAAGCCCTGTAAAGCTGCAGAGCTGGTTGCTACTCACTTTTCTGAACAGATTGAAACAGTCATTAAAAAACTTCAGGTAAACTTCACAAAATATACTGGGAAGAAACGTCTAGTGGAGAGACAATTATTGGATATCCACCTAAGAACTTCTGACTGTAGTAATTTCTTCAGTTGATAGTTGCCTTTTAATAGCAGTTTCTACGCATTGTGTGTGTGTATTTGGAAGCAATTGTGTGATAATCTCTGAATCTGGAAATGAGGGAGTTCATCTTTGTGCATAACAAATATTAACATCACAGAAATATTTTTGGAAATACAACCTGTAGTTACCTAGAAATCATAATCCACAGAGGGTCCTCCCCCATCCCCACCTCTCCATATCTTTTGCTATAGTGACTGCAACCATATTCTCTTCAGGGTTCATGTTATTTATTCAGACTTTTGTCATCCTCCTACTGGGTTAATGCTGACTATTTTTTAAAATTTATTTTATTGTACGTTTATTTATTTATTTATTTATATTTGGCTGCGTTGGGTCTTCGTTGCTGTGCGCGGGATTTCTCTAGTTGCAGTGAGTGGGGGCTACTCTTCATTGTGGTGCGCGGGCTTCTCATTGCGGTGGCTTCTCTTGTTGCAGAGCACGGGCTCTAGGTGCGTGGGCTTCAGTAGCTGTGGCACGTGGGCTCAGTAGTTGTGGCACATGGGCTTAGTTGCTCTGGGGCATGTGGGATCTTCCCAGACCAGGGCTCGAACCCATGTCCCCTGCATTGGCAGGTGGATTCTTAACCACTGCACCACCATGGAAGTCCCAATGCCGACTGTTTAGAATTTTTCTTGGAAAATCTTAGCTAGAATACAGGTATATTAATGCTGAATATTGAGATGCTCAGTTTGAAGTACTATTTAATGGACCTAGTATTTCACTTGTCACTACTGTGGCAGTGCTGGTAGTGAGTTTTGCTTATTATCGTTATGGCCACTAGTGGTAGAGGTAGGGAATAGGACAATGACGGGCACATGTAGCACAACCCAGAGTCCTCAAGTAGCAGTAATTGTAGTAGGGGTTAGGTATGCAAGAAGGAAACCAAAGCAGTGAGTGGGAGGCAGCTGACATGAGAGACAAAGATGCGGAATTCATCCATTTACACACTACCGTGGCGCCACTCTGTACCCCACAGTATGGTAGGCTCTGGGGGGCACAAATAAGAATACAGTCTTTTTCTTAATTTTTCCAGTGGAACAGAGAAGCACTTATATAACCACAGCACAGCGTTATAAGCTCTACACCAGACATATGTAAAAAAGTGCTGTAGGAATAAGAGGAGAGAGTGACAGACTGTGTGAGAGAAGCAGACAAGAGTTCCCAGACATGCCTGAACTGGGTCTTGAATAATTGGTATCAGTCTTCTAGGCAGAGAATTGGGAAGGGCATTCTAGATAAAGGGTTCTGGGTATGTGAAGACTTGATGAAGTCTTGAAGCAACATGCATATTCAGAGGATGATGTGGTAAAGACGATGGTGGAAGAAGCATTAGATTAAGCTGTAAAAGGTATATTGGAGGGAAGGAGTTAAAAGTATAGAGACTGGGAAATAGACTTTTGGGGCTGATATTGAACAATCTTATATGTAATGCTAAGAAATTATGCTATATTGTCTGTGTGCTAGAGAATTACTTAAGTTTTTTAAGCAAAGGAATTATACCATTAGATTCATTTTATAGAAAATTAATTCTGTAGTATGGAGAATGGGCTGGCAAAGAGAGCAGATGGAGGAGGGAACAGTTAGACCAGTTGGAAGGCAAAAGGTCTTGGCAAAAAACAGTGAGGACAGGATGAAAGCAGTGGCAGTGGAGAGGACAGGTCCAAGATACGTTTGTGAAATAAAATGTATAGGGCTTGGAAATTAGTTGAATGTGATGGGTGGAGTTAAAAATGACTCCCAGATGTAGGGTTGGTTGTCCAGCATGATGAAGTCCATTAAATCAAGATAAGGACTCATCCATTAATTGAATAAATATTTATGTACCTGCTGTGGGCCAAAACCACATTGATAAAGTGCTAAGGATACAAAAACATATACAGTTGACCCTTGAACAATGCGGGGGTTAGGGGTGCCAACCCCAGTGCGGTCAAAAATCCTTGTATAACTTTTGACTTAACCAAAAACTTAACTACTAATAGCCTGCTGTTGGCTGGAAGCCTTACCAATAACAGAAACAGTCGATTAACACATGCTTTGTATGTTATATGTATTATATACTGTATTCTTAGAATAAGTGAGTCAGAGAAAAGAAAATATTATTAAAATCATAAGGAAGAGAAAATACATTTACATTACTGAACTAAACTTATCAATACTGTACATTTATGTCATCTTTTGATAAGATGAATCATCTGTCTGTCAGTACCCATATCAATATTGTCTTAAACAAAGTACTGTTATACATATTACTAACACTAGACATCAAAAATGAAAACATGTGAAAAAGAAATTTGTATTTATTTACAGGTATAACAATTCATACATTGATAATGAAAAAGCAAATGATTGCTCTATGGTAGTCTAGTGTAATCGATATGATTGCTTCACAGTAGCCTAACGTATACACTAATGAGTGAATTGTTATAAAATTTTTATAGCATACAGTATTACAGTCATATTCATGATACAGTATTGGAAACATTGTTACTTTTTTTAAAAAACACATGTGATGGTCGGTTGACATGCAGTTTCTCCAATTACTAGAGAGGGGGAGAGAGGGAGGCATATTTTATATTTATTATCACTCATCTTATGCCTATGTAAGGATAGACTAGTATCTACGTATATTTTATGCATTCATGACATACCTAGCTTTTTCTTAATTTTTTCACTATTGCTGGGCTATGTGGTTAGCCTGCAGGTTTTTTCAAATTGTTGCAAATCTTCCAAATTTTTTCCAATATATTTATTGAAAAAAATTCACGTGTAAGTCAGCCCACTCAGTTCAAATCTGTGCTCTTCAGGGGTCAACTGTAAATGTATCCCTGTGCTCAAGAAGACAGATAAGCCAAAAGATAATTGTAGAATAGTTTGACTTGAATGATGATAGAGGACTGCCCAGGATCCTGAGGAAGTACATGGAGGGTCATCCAGTCCATTCTAGTGAGGGGGGTACATTTCTGCTGAAACTACTCTCAACCCACAGAGCATCTCCCCCTTTTAAAAGTCAGCAATTTTGATGAATCTTCTTGTCTATAGTGATGTTATTGTCATTTAAAATGTAAGATTATCGGACTTCCCTGGTGGTCCAGTGGTTAAGACTTCTTGCTCCCAATGCAGGGGGCCCAGGTTCAATCCCTGGTCAGAGAACTAGATCCCACATGCCGCAACTAAGAGCCCTCATGCTGCAACTAAAGATCCCGCATGTGGCAATGAAGATCTTGCGTGCTACAACTAAGACCTGGCACAGCCAAATAAATAAATAAATATTAAAAAACAAAACAAAACAAAACTAGATCTACATTTTTTTTAAAAAATGTAAGATTATCCATTGCAGCATTTTCTTTTTCCTACAGGCTTTAAAATATTTAGAGGCAGAGAGGCTAGGTAAATGAATATAATGTCATTCATTAGACAAATATATAAAAGCTGAAATGATTTACACACACAAAAAAGGTGGCTCTTGACCATGGACTGTTTGTGGAGTCTTACACATTCCTTTTAAAGAAATGAAGTATTTTTTTATTGCAGCGCTTTATTGATTGTATAAGAATCCCACACAAATTTTATAAATTACCTTCACTTTTGATGGCAAGAAATATGCCTCCGACCAATTATTTTCAGAATTCTTGAAATGAAAAATAAGCCAGAATATTAAGGTATAACCAGAAGGAAAGCCATGTATAATAAAACAAAGTGATAGGCCAGGGAAAAGATAGAAAATCAAAGACCGATAAATATATTTAAAATGTTATATTCTAAATGACATTAATCCTTTTTGGTTTTGAGATCCCCTGCTTTTTATAGGTCAAGTTAGAATGTGTCAAAAAATAAAGAAAAGAAAATGAAACTATAATAATTTTTGCTTAGTTTTCTTAAGAACTTAGAAACATTATTAATATTCATATAGTATTCTAAGATTTATCTCACTTAATTCTCACCTCTATCCTGTGCAGGAGGAAGAGAAGATATTGCTGTTCTCTTTTTCACATAAGTAAACCGAATGGCTTACGAGAGTCAGTGACTTACACAAAGTCACATAGCTAAAAAGTGGAGGAAACAGAAGCCAGACTTTTTGCATATTAGTTGCTAATCTGTTTGCCATCTCTTCTGTAGTTGATTATATTGGGGAGTTAATGAGCTTTTTTGGTACTGGTTGTTGTTTGGGCCTCAACCTCCCATCCCACCTAGATTAACTGTCTCACAGTTGGCTGTTGTCACAAGGAGGACCAGGTGAGGCAGTGTGTACCCGTCATTGTAGCCAGAGCAGTTCAGAGCACCTGCCATTCCAAAGGTCTTCATGCTGGGAACTGTTAAGGGATTTGTCTCAATAGAGGGCCTTTTTTTTTTTTTTTTTTTTTTTTTGGCAGTGGTGGGGGGCCAATAACCAAGGTGTTTGTATTTCTTCTACTCTCAAAATTGATTATGTGACAGTGATTAGAATTACTGAGAGGAAATGACCTCCAAATGATTCTTTAGAATTCCTTAGATCTGTACAGAGGGCATAATGGAAGTAATCATATGCGTGTGTGCTTTTTAAAGGGATATTCTAGAGTTCTTTACCATGGCATAGTCTGAAGAATTTGTTTTAATATTTAATTGTATTTTTTAATTGTTTTTCTCTTCAGAACCAGGTTTTGCTTTTCAAATTTTTGAGGAGTCTTCTTGACCCAAGGTATGTTAATAAAATTTAGTTTTTCATAATACATAGATGAGAAATCAAAGGAAATAAATTGAATTGAAGAAACTGGCTCATGATATCCAAATAGTATAGTCAGCTCTTGATTTTTAATATTAGCAGGAGTAATAGTTACAGAGATTATTCTAAATACATGTTTGGAAAATTGATTGCATCTTGAAGGAATACTTTTGTTTCCATTTGCACATGAGCATACATGATGAGTTGTCATCAATGTAAAGAAAATAATGAAGGTGTGCCATGAGGACCTGTTTCAGGAAGAATTTGATGACCATCTAGCTTCCCCTGTCTCTGGTAGCATCTCTCCTTCTGATTCCTTATTCCATGCTGTAGATTGATAGCTTTACTTTTCAAAGTAAACACCTAGTTCCCAGCCCACCTCTAAATGTATCACCTTTTAAACTTTCATTTGAAGTGTTTAGTTTTAAATAACTTTCCTGGAGGTGGGAGAAGGAAAGTTTAAATGTTTTTTTAAGTGCTGCTGTAGTACTCATCAAATAAAAACTAACCCAAGGAGATGATGAAATTAGTAATGGATTTGTAAGCAAAGTAGCTCCCTATGTGAGATCTTAACGTCTTCCTGTGACAACGTGGAGTACACTGGGAGCTGAGTGTAGTATTTAACATCCTCTAAGGCAGTCACTCTTAACCAGAATTGTGTGTCAGAATAACCTAAGAAACTTTAAAAAATATAGTTGCCTGGCCCCAACCCCACAGAATCATTGTGATGTACATCTAGAGTTAAGCATCACTGGCCTAAATGTAATATTCCAGGATGACATAGCTTTCACATCAGACATACAAATTTTTAAGTTACATTATAATGTACACTAGCCGTTGAAAACAGTCATATACTTACTTTAGAGATTATAATATTATAAAAATAGAAAGTTTTGGTTATTCTAGTATTCTGTGCTATTTTTAAATACCAAAATACCAGGAGTTTTGTGGATTGTAATAATTTTTTGAAATTTCAGTCATTTAAACCTTAAGCAGGCTACGCTTCATTTAAATTTACAGTCATACAGATGTGCATATGCAGATGTTGAGAAGAGCAGTCTGACTACATACTCTCCTGAACTTCAGTTCAATACCTTTTCAAAGTATCTGTGTTTTAATTCCCTGTTCTCAGAAATTACTGAGGCTAGACATCTTTTTTTATTTTTATGAATCATTTGTACTTCCCTCAGATCCAGTTTGGGCCCTAGTCTACCCCTAGAATTAACTAGGAGATACCTTAGAATTAGGGTTAGGGGTAAGAGGGAAGGAAGAGAGCTGGGAGAAGGATGGGGGAGCTGGGGGTGGAGCTGAGATAAGGGGGAGGGGGCTGAGGAGGACTGAGCTAGTTGGAAGAGGAAGGAGGGCCCAGCCCTTTCTCTGGAGCCCCTGTACCTTTTTTCCCATAGCAAAATTCCTTCTGTTCCTCTTTCGCTTCCTCCAGTGTCAGATCCATTCTCTTAGGACCTGACTCCTCTTCCCCTAGGATAATTTATTTTAACCAAGTCCTTGTTCTCCATCCATCCTACCTGGAGAGACTCAGGTTGGAAGGACAGAGAAGCTCAGCTTTGAACTCGGCCTTTTCTCACATGTAACAAAGTACAGAAGACAATGGTGACCAAATCTTAATTTTTTTAATTAAGAAAAAGTATTAGGTAATATAAATATCAATATAGTCATTTGCTCTGATATTGAATTTAGTTAAACTTCACAGTAATAAAAATGGCAAATCACAAGAGTATCAGAGGTCTTCCATGGAAAGTCTTGCTCTGTTATTACCTATACCTAGATTGTAAATATGTTATTAGGTAAGATCCTTTAGAAGTACTATGAAAGTTGTTTTGTTCACTAGCGAACCACAAATAATTTTACATTTACTCGGTATATTTTATCTCCCTAAACTAACTCCAACCCAGGATAATTAACTCTAAGTTAACTTGTTAACTTAGAGTTAACAAGTTAGCTGCAAGGCCCTCTCTCACCTACTTCAGAGAGAAGCAGTGCACCCACAGTCCTTACTCTTCCTTCTCCCCCAAAAGCGATATGACCTGCAGTGTCCTCACTTTTGACAACAGCCAAATTGCCAGCTCTCCTTTAGCCTAGAGAAATGAAGGGTTGACAGAGATTCTCCCCTTGACCAAACCTCAGTCAGGCTCCTCTGAGCCCTCTGCGCCGCTAGGTCTGACCTTGGGCTTCCATCTCTGTTTTTGTAGAGTCTATTTTTAGCAAGAATCCTGCTAAGTCAGTTTAGCTAGAATCCTCACCCTCAATATGTGATCACCTTTGATATCTGTCCAAATTTCTCACACCGCCCACCCCACCCAGGTAATATGTGATCATCCTGGCCTGCCTTCAACAAGAATTCTGTTAGGTCAGTTTATCAAAGAATTGTCCTACCCTCCTAGTAACTCTCCATCCATTGACTGCCCCACTTCCACCCCATGGCTATAAATCTCTACTTTTCCTTGTTGTATTTGAGTTGAGCCCAGTCTCTCTCCTTTACTGCAACACCCCATTGTAGTGTCCCCTGTGCCTATCATGAGAGTTCGAATAAATTCTGCTTTACTGTTTTAACAAGCGTCATGGATAATTTTTTCTTTAACAGAACCTTTAATTAACAAGACAGATAACTTTAGCTCCACCTTTAAAAAGAGCACTCTTTCAAATTGATCCACCATATCCAGGATGCCAGAAATCTAGTAGTGTTCTGCCTTGAGAGTCCCAGTCCAGAATCCATCATATTGGATTGGCCAAAAAGTTCATTCGGGTTTTTCCGTAAGATGTTATGGAAAAACCCTAATGAACTTTTTGGCCAACCCAATACTTTATCCTCTTACTTTATGTCTTATATAGGAGGCAGGCGTCGATTAAGATTATGCTGTAAATTTATTTTAAATTTGATGTTTGGCATTTCAATACAATCATTTTTATATAAACAGTATTTTAAATGATAGTGTCCCAGACTAACCCATAAAAGCATGTTTGACCCACAATGTAAATAAATAATACCAGTGAGGGGAGGGAAAAAATTTTTTTTCTTCTACCCTTCTGTGTCCTAGACAGATTAAGAAGAGAAAAGCATACAAATTTATTGAGTGTTTTACGTGACACGGGAGCCTTCATAAGGACATGAAGACCTGAAGAAGCACTTAAACCTGAGCGTTTTGTGCTAGGTTTGATGAAGGGTAGAAAGTCATAGGCAAATGTGATAGGACTGAAGGATATGAGCTAAGGGTGATAAACTGGGGGAAACTTAGCAAGACGTGTTTGTTTGGATTCCTCTCAGTGTCCCTGCATCTTCAGAGATGAGGATGCTCCTTTCCTCCAGAAAGAGAGAGAGTACCTTTCATAAGATGGTCTTAGGATCTGCTTCACAGGAGAAGGGGAAGGGCAGAGAGTCCTTCCTGCCTCTGACATTTCTCAAATTCCTGGAGCTTAAAATATTCAATATGCCAACATACCGTATTTTGGGGAAGCGTGTCCTGAACCCCATCACTAATAATACGTACATTGAATTCTGGGTTGAGGGGGAGAGCAAGGTTAAGAAGGTTGAGTTCAGAGGAAGTAAGGAGGAGGTGCTTCTTGAGCCTGCCTTAGACAAAGTTTTTTTTTTTTTTAAAGGAATGCCTTTTTAAAAAAAATTATTTATTTATTTATTTTATTATTTTTAGCTGTGTTGGGTCTTCGTTTCTGTGCAAGGGCTTTCTCTAGTTGCGGCAAGCGGGGGCCACTCTTCATCGTGGTGCGTGGACTTCTCACTATCGCGGCCTCTCTTGTTGCGGAGCACAGCCTCCAGACGCGCAGGCTCAGTAGTTGTGGCTCACGGGCCCAGTTGCTCCGCGGCATGTGGGATCTTCCCAGAACAGGGCTCGAACCCGCGTCCCCTGCATTGGCAGGCAGACTCTCCACCACTGCGCCACCAGGGAAGCCCCAAAGTTTTGAATTATAGAAAGTTTGTCTTTGATGCCCTTTGAACTCTGCCTCCTTCCACTCTGTCCTCTTCTTTCAAGGGTTGCAGGGTGCACACACTTCTTTAAGCTCTACACTTTATAAGCACACTCGGATATATAGTATTGTTCCTAGGTAGATTTTTAAAATCCAAAATTGCCTTCTTCTATGCCCCAATCAAAACAATCACAACTAATTGCTAATTGCTTGTCAATGTGACACTTTTACAGAGAGAGTGTACAATTAACATATGAATACAATGAAGTATACACAATGTTGAAAAAACCCTTTTCCAATACCAGTTGACCTCAAGGGTAAGAAGAAAGCAGGTTGTGTGGACTAGATTACATTAGTCTCTGAATGATTTCCCATCACACTTTAGCCTTTGTAAATGAATATGCTTGTTAACTAATCTCAAGTAAAGGATTAGAGTCTTTCCAGGTACTGGGGAAACTAGGGGGAGTATAGAAAAAGGTAATTAGGGACAAAAGAATATCAAGAACAGGTAGACTGGTTCTGCCTAGCAGTTTTCCCTGGCAGACAACTTCAGACTATTTTTGCCTTTGATTCTTCCCTTTCTGTTCTTCTTAAGCAATAGGATTTTTTTTTTTAACTTCCAGGTTTTTCCTTTCATGAAGCTCCTATAGCAACATTCTAGAGAGTAGAGAAAATGAAAGAAAGTTATTTTGAGATGGTGACTGCTTATATATATGTGTGTCATAGCAGAATATTGCTTTTTTTGCTCTTGCCCCAAAAACCTGAGTTAGTAGGATCCTCATTCCTGTGTGTGTGTGTGCGTGGGTGCGTGGGTATAGTTTATGCACATTTGATTTAACATTTATATGTATTTATTGAGTTGTTTCTAAAGGAGTGACTTATTTTGTCAACAGCATTTTTTAGGGAACTAATAATCTAGTTGAATTCTCATGTGTATTTCTCTATTTTCTTTATCCAATTTCTTTAAGTTACCTTTGCTCTGTAAATAATGCCCTCGGTAGAATTAATTGACCTACAAAGATATTGGTGGCATTTGTATGTAGAAAGATTAGATAGTTTTGAAGGGAGGGAGGTTAATCCTCCAGAAACAAATTATTTGCCTGAATTGAGGCCAACAGCCTGGGAGAAAGGGTTTGCATCCTCTTCCAATTCCCTTCTTTGGGACAGCTGCTACATAAAGCCCTACCCCACGCCCACTCCCTGTGTGTATTCCTGCTGGCCAAGATTTCTCACAGGAGTCCTCCTGATATACTTACATCCAGATGCAGGTCCTTTGTGGGGTGGGGATGCTTGAAGGATAATACAAAAGGACACTGATGGTTTCTGTGGGGCTATGAGCTTCATAAGGAATAAAGAGAATGTGCAAGTGTATTTATAGTCACAATATTTTCCTCAGTACAGTTTTCTTGGTAATGTCGATTTAGCCTTTGTTAGCAATGTCCTGGAGGCCTCTGAAATATGTGGTATGATTTTCTTGTAGGAAAAAAACACATAAAACGTTGTACTGTATTTCTAAGTCTTTAATCAAAATAAAGTAAAAATTGAACATTGCTAAGGAAATGAGTATCTTTGCCAAGGAGCAAAACATAGATTATGGAAATGGTTATACATTGGATTTAAATTGAATCTGTCACTGTTTCTGTGGATAATTTTGAAGGGATATTTTAAGATATTGACACAGTGTTGAAATAGCATATTTCAAAGTTTAAAAAAATAGAACATTATATATATTCATGAACTTTGACATATAAAAATGCATTCCTACCTCTGTGAGTGCCTGTCTGCTTGGCCAGGCTCACCACCAGATATCGTTATCTTTGTTAGTATTTTTGCCAGCAGCTCAAATTCAACCTTCTAAATCCCAACACGTCATCATCTACTAATCTTCTTTTAGGTAAATGGATGGATAGATGGATGGATAGATAGTTTACATGCATTTATATCTTTATTCCTTAGTTTAATAATTCTTTATAATGAGATTGCTATCTGCTAAGCAATGTGTGAGAGGTTGAAATGGCTCAAAATTATACTCACTTTTTTCAGTCTAAACCTGTTCCTCCTCCTTTATTTTCTCTCTTAGCAAATGGCTGTATCCACCCATTTACTTCACTTAAGAATTTACTGAGTAACTACAGCATACTAAGCACTGTGACAGGCATGGGAGATAAAATGGTGAATAAGGTGGGACCCTGCCTTCAGAGGCAATTGCAGTATAAGTGTCTTAAATAAAACCCTTGGTGTGATGATGAATTTTTAACTTTTCTTTACCAACTCCACTGCACCTTCTCAGCCACACCACACAGAACCAGTCAGTCATCAAAATGTACCTCTTGTATGTCTCTTACATGTGAGTCCTTCTGTCGTCCACCCACTCTGCCTCTGGGCCTCTGGTTCAGGCCCTCAGTATCTCTCTTCTGGTCTCTTTTGCTGGTCTCCTAACCAGCCTTCTTAATTCTTCTACTTCCATTTTCAAATAGGCAAATAATGATAGTGTTCCCTGTCCCCCTCTCAAAGTTCTTTTAGTTTCCATTTTCCAAGGTAAAATCTGAACTCCTTATGGTGTAAAAGACCCTTCTTGATCTTATTCAGGCATATCGGTTCAGCTTAATTTTCTTCCATCCTGCCATTTCTCTTTTCCCCTTTATTCCTCAGTAGTACTGAACTTTTTGTTCATGGGATACACTACACAGGGTTGTTCTGCCCACCCTTTGAATATGTGTTCCTCCCTTTTAGTCCACTTCGTTTTCTTTCTTTTCATAGTTTTATCTATATGTATTAAGAGCTCTAAGGTTGTACATGTGCTTTGATCCAGTGATTCCATTTTGGAAAATATATTTTAAGGAAATACCATAAGAAAAAGGTAGTTAATATTGAAATATCCATATTAACATTTATATAGTGAAAAAACTGTTTAAAAAAGTAGATGGGGGAGATAGCTATATAAATGGTAAGGTATATGAACATAGTTAAATACCAAATTGGCAAACATGGCAATATGAATGTTTAAATAATGCTAAACTGGAAAAATACATAACATTAAATGGTATGCACACATACTGTTTGTGTGTATGATTGAATGATAATCAGATGATGTGGTTAGATGTAGGTAGCTTAATGCTCACCATATTCATTGCCCCCACTAATTGCTTAGTTAATAATAGAAATTTAGATTGATACGTTAATAATAAAAATGAGAGCAATTGTTAGGAGTTTGGAACGGTCTGCTCTTTGCTTTTAGAATTTCTGAAACAATGAAAACTGGCATGTGAGTGCTACGAGCTAAAGTTTCAAAAACTTTGCTTCATTGATATTTAAAGAAATCTTTCCAAATACCCATATTTTTTCTATTTACAATGAAAAGGACACATATTAAGGTACTTTGTGGCTTTTACAAAATCCTACCCTTTCTTCTGTTCTGTTTATACTATTTTTTATTCATCACCCTTGTTTTTTGTTTCTTTTTGTTTGTTTCCTACTATTTTTATGCCTCCTCTGACTTTAACTGAGGGTTTGTATATGATTCCATTTTTTGTCTCTCTTAGTATATTAATTATACTTCTTTTAAAAAACTTTTTCTAGTGGTTGACTTTCCATTTTTCGATTGGGTTGTTCTTTTGTTGTTGAGTTGTATGAGCTGTTTGTATATTTTGGGAATTAAGCCCTTGTCGGTCCCATACTTCACAAATATTTTCTCCCATTCTGTAGGTTTTCTTTTCCTTTTGTTTATGGTTTCCTTTGCTGTGCAAAAGCTTGTAAGTTTGATTAGGTCCCATTTGTTTATTTTTGCTTTTATTTCTATTGCCTTGGGAGACTGACCTAAGAAAACATTGGTACAATTTATGTCAGGGAATGTTTTGTCTATGATCTCTTTTAGGAGTTTTATGGTGTCTCGTCTTGTATTTAAGTCTTTAAGCTATTTTGAGCTTATTTTTGTGCATGGCGTGAGGGTATGTTCTGACTTCTTTGATTTACATGCAGCTGTTCAACTTTCCCAGCACCACTTGCTGAAGAGACTGTCTTTTTCACGTTTTATTGTTTGGCCTCCTTTGTCGAACATTAATTGACCAGAGGTGTGTGGGTTTATTTCTGGGGGTCTCTATTCTGTTGCATTGATCTGTATGTCTGTTTTTGTGCCAATACCACACTGTTTTGATTACTGAAGCTTTGTAGTATTATCTGAAGTCTGGGAGGGTTATGCCTCCTCAGGATTGCCTTGGCAATTCTGGGTCTTTTATGATCCCTTATAAATTTTAGATTTATTTGTTCTAGTTTTGTGAAAAATGTCATGGGTAATTTGATAGGGATCACATTAAATCTGTAGATTGCTTTGGGTAGTATTGCCATTTTAACAGTGCTGATTCTTCCAATCCAAGAGCATGGAATATCTTTCCATTTCTTTGAATCATCTTTAATTTCCTTTATTAATGTTTTGTAGTTCTCAGCATGTAAGTCTTTCACCTCCTTGGTGGGGTTTATTCCTAAATATTTTATTTATTTATGGATGCAATTTTAAAAGGTATTATTTTTTTACATTCCCTTTATGCTGTTCCATTGTTAGTGTAAACATGTGCAACCGATTTCTGTATGTTAATCTTGTATCCTGCTATGTTGCTGAATTCATTTATCAGTTCTAGTAGTTTTTGTGTGGAGTCTTTAGGGTTTTCTATATATAGTAGAAAACTATGTCATCTGCATATAGTGACAATTTTACCTCTTCCCTACCAATTTGAATACCTTTTATTTCTTTTTCTTGTGTGATTGCTGTGGCTAGGACTTCCAATACTATGTTGAAGAGAAGTGGTGAGAGTGGGCATCCTTGTTCCAGATTTTAGTGGGAAGGCTTTCAGCTTTTCACTGTTGAGTATTATATTGGCTGTGGGTTTGTCATAAATAGCTTTTATTATGTTGAGATATGTTCCCTCTATACCCATTTCGTAAGGGTTTTTATCATGAATGGATGTTGAATTTTGTCAAATGCTTTTTCTTCATCTATTAAGATGATCATGTGGTTTTTGTTGATGTGGTGTATCACATTGATGATTTGCATATGTTGAACCATCCTTGTGACCCTGGGATGAATCCAACTTGGTCATGGTGTATGACCTTTTTTATGTGTTGTTGGATTCAGTTTGCTAATATTTGTTGAGTTTTTGCATCTATATTCACCAAAGATATTGGCCTTTAATTTTCTTTTTTGGTAGTGTCTTTGTCTAGTTTTGGTATCAGGGTGATGGTGGCTTCATAGAATGTCTTTGGGAGTGTTCCTTCCTCTTCAGTCTTTAGGAAGAGTTTGAGAAGGATCGGTATAAGTTCTTCTTCATACATTTGGTAGAATTTCCCAGTGAAGCCATCTGGCCCTGGACTTTTGTTTGTAGGGCGTTTTTGTAGCAATTTTTTGTATGTTATTAACGCTGTTCCAGTTCTTTACATAAGGAGCTTTAGTTGAGGAATTCTGAAGAGAAGATAGGACTCCCAGAAGGAACTGACTTCTTTTGAAGGTAGAGAGAAGATGATTGTTATATCTCCAATGAACCGCAGTTGATTTTTTAAATAGTTCCAGTAGTGTCCACCATGGTAAAACTAATACTCCCACAGCTTTTGTGTAGGCATTATGAATAGTGGGCTTTGTGAGTGGCTGGCATACAAGGCAAATGAACCATAAATTTTGTATATCCTACTATTCATCCACTTATTTGTTTTAACAACAACCAAATAATTAGCCCTTGCTACATGGAAGACACTGTTGTAAGCTTTAAGAATTCATTAGTGAGAAGGTACTGATGCCTACCCTCACAGAATTTATAGTCTTTTAGAGAAGATAGATAATTGAAGAAGTAATTATAACATGATGTGATTGGTGCTATAAGGGAAGTTTAGTAGGGACAGTTGTTGAGACTAGAAGATGGCTTATTATATATAGTTACTCATGGATCAAATTGTTTAAACTAAATTGAGTCATCTTTGTTTCTTTTAGAGCAACAGTACAACTTCAGGTATGATTTAGAGGAGCCTCCACTGAATATCATTTCCTTAATTATTCAATGTAAATTGAGAAATATTGTGATTTAGAATGTTTCTGATGTAGTGTATAATTCACCTTAATAACCTAAGTAACATTAAGACTTTTAATTCATGATTTTACCTGATCAAAAGGTAGTCTTGGTTTTAAGGTAACATACTTTTTACCTGTAGCTTTAATTATGGTATGATTAAATAATGCTACTGTCTTGCCTTTTCTGTTTTCAGGGAAGGTATTCATGTAAATCAAGAATTGCTGCAGATATCGCCTTGTATTACAGAGCAGTTCATTGAGCTATTGTGTCAGTTCAGCCCAAACCAGGTTATAGAAACACTGCAAGTCCTTGAGTGCTACCACCTAGAAGAAACTATTCAGGTAAGACCAGTAATGTAGAGAAGGCAAGAGTAAACTTTTCTTTATTGCTCACCATTTTACAGATGAGCACAGGGAGATTCATATATTAAATCAGTTGGCTAAGTTTATACCTAGTAAGTGCTAGCACCCGAGATTGAACCCAGGTAGTTTGACTCCATCGTGCATGCTCTCCATTGCTGTGTTATTGCCTCTCTGTTTATTCTAGTAAAGTCAGAAACAACACATGTCCATCATTGTTATCCATCAAGTTTCACAGGCATTCTAGCCAACAGGATAAGCAGAGAAAAAGGAATACAGTAAAAATATTAAGAGGGAAAAACCAAGCTCTTACTTGCAGGCACTGATGGTTAGATAGTCCTGTTGTGCCATGTGACTTACTAGACTAGAAGGCAATTACACAATCATTGCCTTGATTCTCTTTCCTTGTTTTCTCCTGTTTCCAAATGGAAATGAATGTGTGTGTGTGTGCATGTATGCACATATGTACATATGTATACATACACACATATTCTAATCTACCATAAGAGGCTAGTATGTTCCCTGTTTAAAATTTTTTTTTTTTTTTTTTTAAAGAGGGTTTGTTTTTTTGTTTGTTTTTAAAATTTATTTATTTATTTATGGCTGTGTTGGGTCTTCGTTTCTGTGCGAGGGCCTTCTCTAGTTGCGGCAAGTGGGGGCCACTCTTCATCGCGGTGCGCGGGCCTCTCACCATTGCGGCCTCTCCTGTTGCGGAGCACAGGCTCCAGACGTGCAGGCTCAGTAACCGTGGCTCACGGGCCTAGTCGCTCCGCGGCATGTGGGATCCTCCCAGACCAGGGCTCGAACCCGTGTCCCCTGCATTGGCAGGCAGACTCTCAACCACTGCGCCACCAGGGAAGCCCTAAAATTTGTTTTTAAGCTACCTTTATATTGTTGCTATCAATACTCATGAAACAGTAGCCCATATTTTCTGCATCCATGTCCTAAACTGCCCACACAATTAAAATTTTTTTAATTATAAAATATTTCAAAATACATAGAAATGTGCAAAATGGGTACATATATTCCCACCAACCCAACTTTACAGATGTTAATGTTTTGCCATACTGGCTTCAGATCTTTGTTGTTTGTTTTAGAAATAAAGCATCCTTTATCTGTCATGTCTCCCTTGAGGTTAGTACTGACCTGAAGATGGGAAGTTTATCCTTCCCATCCATTTTTAAAATTTTTCCTGTATATGAATTTACCTATAAAACACAAGGTACAGTTCTGTATGTTTTTAAAATTTGTATTAATGGTATCATACAGTAATATCCTATTGCAAATTGCTTTTTTATTAATTTTTTATCTATCAGTTTTTAATACAAATAGCTCTAGTTCATTCATTTTAATGATCATATAATAGTCTATTGAATGACTGTGCCGCAGTTTATATATTTTCCTATTCACAGACATTCAGAGTGTTTCCAATCTTTTGCCATTATAAACAATGCTACTTTGGACATCTTTGTACATACCTTCTTTGTGCCCATCTGAGATTTCTCTAAGTAGTATGCCTGGAAGTGGAATTCTTTAGACAATAGAGTAGCTGAATTCTATTCATATTGCCAAGTTGATTTCTTATTTGCTTCCAGTCTCATCATCAGTATTTGAAATTTGCTGTTTTTCCACATCCTTGCTGATTTCTAGTATTTTTAGACTTCTTAATTTTTGCCGGTGTGATGATTATCATTGCTTACTCATAACATTGCATATCTTTCCATATCTTTAATGACACTTTGGGTTTTCTTTTCTCTGAATTATCTATTCATATCATTTGCCCAGTTTCCTATTGAGGTTTTGCCCTTCTATTACTGATTTCTAGAAGTTCTTTCTAATTTCTGGATCTCTAGTCCTTTGCTGATTTTATATGTTGGAGATGCCTTCTTCCAGTCTATAATGGCATGTCTTTTAACTTGGTTTTTAGTGACTTCTATTTTAATTTATCAGTCTTTTCCTTTAACATTAAAATTTTGTGTGTGTGACTTTTATTTCCTTTCCTACTTTAATGGCATTAAGGATATCCTCTTATATGAGTTTTATAGTTTGGCTTTTTTCATTTAGGCTTTTAGTCCATCTGGAATTTATTTTTGTAAACAGATCAAGAGAGGGATTTATATTTTTTTTCCATGTGGATGGCTAATGGTCCATGTGGCATTTTCTTGTCCTTTCTTCACTTATTTATAATGCCATACTGCTGTACACCAAACTCCCAAATATACATAGATCTTTTTGTGAATTCTGTTCTATTCTTTTGGTCATTTGTCTTTCCCTATACCCATGCCACATATTTTAATTAATACAGCTTTAAAATAAGGTTTATTATTTGGAAGAAGAGTCTTTCTTCCTCATTCTTTTTCTTTAAGATTCTCTGGCTACTCTTGGCCTCTTACTATTTTGCATCAAATTAGGAATCACATTGTCACATTCCTATAAAAATAACATATTCTTCTGGGATTTTGATGAAAAATACATTGAATTTATAGATTAATTCAGGGAGGATTGACATCTTATGGTATGGTCTTCACATTCAGGAACATGGTTGTCTTTTTGAAATGCCTTTTACCCACTTTGGTGAGGTTTTATAACTAAAGTTATAAAATATAATATTTTACATAAGGCTCTTGCACATTTTCCTCAATTTGTTCTTAGATACTTTTTGTTAACATTGTAAAAGGAAATTTAAAAAAAAATTTTATTGGAATATAGTTGATTTCAATGTTGTGTTAGTTTCAGATGTACAGCAAAGTGGTTCAGTTATACATATACATGTATTCATTCTTTTTTAGATTCTTTTCTCATATAGGTTATTAATATCACAGAATATTGAGTAGAGTTCCCTGTGTCATACAATAGGCCCTTGTTGGTTATCTGTTTTATGTATAATAGTGTGTATGTGTTAATCCCAAGCTCCTGATTTATCCCCCTGCACCCCCCCACGTTTCCCCTTTGGTAACCATAAGTTTGTTTTCGAAGTCTGTGAGTCTGTTTCTGTTTTGTAAATAAGTTCATTTGTATCATTTTTTAATTAGACTCCACATATGAGTGACATCGTATGACATTTGTCTTTCTCTGTCTGCCTTACTTCACTTAGTATGATAATCTCTAGGTCCACCCATGTTTCTACAAATGGCAGTATTTCATTCTTTTTTATGGCTGAGTAATATTCCATTGTGTATATGTATCACATCTTCTTTATCCATTCCTCTATCAATGGACATTTAGATTGCTTCCATGTCTTGGCTATTGTAAATAGCTCTGCAATGAACATTGGGGTGCATGTATCTTTTTAGATTATGGTTTTCTCAGGATATATGCCCAGGAGTGGGATTGCTGGATTATATGGTAGTTCTATTTTTGGTTCTTTAAGGAACTTCCATATTGTTCTCCATAGCAGTTGTACCAATTTACATTCTCACCAACAGTGTAGGAGGGTTCCCTTTTCTCCACACCCTCTCCAGCATTTATTGTTTGTAGACTTTTTGATGATGGCCATTCTAAGCTATGTGAGGTGATACCTCATTGTAGTTTTGATTTGCATTTCTCTGATAATTAGTGATGTTGAGCATCCTTTCATGAGCTTTTTTGGCCATCTGTGTGTCTTCTTTGGAGAAATCTCTGTTTAGATCTTCTGCCCATTTTTTGATTGGATTGTTTGTTTTTTTGACATAGAGCTGCATGAGCTGTTTGTAGGTTTTGTAGATTAATCCTTTGTCAGTCACTTTGTTTGCAAATATTTTCTCTCATTCTGTGGGTTGTCTTTTTGTTTTGTTTATGGTTTCCTTTGCTGTGCAGAAGCTTTTAAGTTTAATTAGGTCCCATTTGTTTATTTTTGTTTTCATTTCCATCACTCTAGGAGACAGATCCAAAAAAATATTGCTATGATTTATGTCAAAGAGTGTTCTGCCTATGTTTTCCTCTAAGAGTTTTATAGTGTCTGGTCTTACATTTAGGTCTTTGATCCACCTTAAGTTTATTTTTGTGTATGGTGTTAGAGAATGTTCTAATTTCATTCTTTTACATGTAGCTGTCCAGTTTTCCCAGCATCACTTCCTGAAGAGACTGTCTTTTGTCCATTGTATAGTCTAGCCTCCTTTGTTGTAGATTAATTGACCATATGTGCATGGGTTTATTTCTGGGCTTTCTATCCTGTTCCATGGATCTACCATACTGTTTTGATTTCTGTAGTTTTGTACTGTAGTCTGAAGTCAGGGACTCTGATTCCTCCAGCTTCGTTTTTCTTTCTCAGTATTGCTTTGGCTCTTTGGGGTCTTTTGTGTTTCCATATAAATTTTATAATTTTTTGTTCTAGTTCTGTGAAAAATGCCATTGGTAATTTGAAAGGGATTGCATTAAATCTGTAGATTGCCTTGGGTAGTATAGTCATTTTGACCATATTGATTCTTTCAATCCAAGAACATGATATATCTTTCCAACTGTGTCATCTTCAATTTCTTTCATCAGCATCTTATAGTTTTCAGAGTATAGGTCTTTTGCCTCCTTAGGTAGGTTTATTCCTAGTTATTTTATTCTATTTGATGTGATGGTAAATGGGATTCTTTCCTTAATTTCTCTTTCTGATCTTTAATTGTTATGTATAAGAATGCAAAAGATTTCTGTGTATTAATTTTGTATCCTGCAACTTTACCAAATTCATTGATGCGTTCCAATAGTTTTCTGGTAGCATCTTTAGGATTTTCTATGGATAGTATCATTTCATCTGCAAACAGTGATGGTCTTATTTCTTCTTTTCCAATTTGGATTCTTTTTATTTCTTTTTTCTTCTCTGATGGCTGTGGCTAGGACTTCCAAAACTTGTTGAATAAAAGTGTTGACAGTGGTTATCCTTGCCTTGTTCCTGCTCTTAGAGGGAACGCTTTCAGCTTTTCACCATTGAGAGTGATGTTAGCTGTGGGGTTTTCATATATGGCCTTTATTATGTTGAGGTAAGTTCTCTCTATGCCCACTTTCTAGAGAGTTTTTTTTTTATCGTAAATGGGCGTTGAATTTTGTCAAAAGTTTTTTCTGCACCTATTGAGATGATCATATGGTTATTTATTTACTTATTTATTTTTAGCTATGTTGGGTCTTCGTTGCTGTGCCATGGGCTTTCTCTAGTTGTGGTGAGTGAGGGCTACTCTTCGTTGCAGTGCGCGAGCTTCTCATTGTGGTGGCTTCTCTTATTGTGGAGCACGCTAGGTGCATGGGCTTCAGTAGTTGTGGCTCGTGGGCTCAGGCTCAGTAGTTGTGGCACATGGGCTTAGCTGCTCCACGGCATGTGGGATCTTCCCGGACCAGGGCTCGAACCCGTGTCCTCTGCCTTGGCAGGCAGATTCTTAACCACTGCACCACCAGGGAAGTCCCGATCATATGGTTTTTATTCTTCAGTTTGTTAATGTGGTGTATCACATTGATTAATTTGTGGATACTGAAGAATCCTTGCATCCCTGGGATAAATCCCACTTGATCATAGTGTATGATCCTTTTAATGTATTGTTGGATTCAGTTTGCTAGTATTTTCTTGAGTATTTTTGCATCTGTGTTCATCAGTGGTATTGGCCTGTAATTTTCTTTTTTTGTGGTATTTTTGTCTGGTTTTGGTATCAGGGTGATGGGGGCCTCATAGAATGAGCTTGGGAGTGTTCCTTCCTCTGCAATATTTTGGAAGAGTTTCAGAAGGATAGGTGTTAATTCTTCTCTAAATGTTTGATGCAATTCACCTGTGAAGCCACTGGGACCTGGACTTCAGTTTGTTGGAAGTTTTTTAATCACTGTTTCAATTTCAGCACTTGTGATTTGTCTTTTCACATTATCTATTTCTTCCTGGTTCAGTCTTGGATGGTTGTATCTTCCTAAGAATTTGTCCATTTCTTCTAGGTTATACATTTTATTGGCATATAGTTGTTTGTAATAGTCTCTTATGGTTCTTTGTATTTCACTGGTGTCAGTTTTAGCTTATTTTTCATTCTGTTGTTAACTCCTTCTTGTGTATTTTAAATTTCAGTTATTGTATTCTTCAGCTTTGTTAATTCTCTTTTATATTTTCTGTTTCTTTCGTGCAGTTATCACTGTGTTCATCTATTATTTTCCCATGTTCAGTTAGCATTTTATTACTAATGCTTTGAACTCCTTTCAGGTAAATTATTTATCACTTTTTTTATTTGTTTCCCACCCCCTTAATGAATTTACCTTTTTCTTTCATCTGAAGCATATTCCTCTCTTTTTATATCTTGTTTGACATTCTCTGTTTTTCTGTGTGAGATTATGTGAAACAGTTCCATATCCCAGTCTTGAAGGCATGTCCATATGTGGGAGCATCCCTGTGAAGTCTGCTTGTCCCCCGTGGCACTGGTGGAAGAGCTAATTTTAAAGTGAGCAAAGGCTACATCTTTCCCTGTTATGTGCTACAAGGCACTGTATTGCTGACGTGTAGGGCTAGAGTCACTGCCCTATTAGGGATGGTGCCAAGACCTAAGGGTCTGGAGCAGGATCTTTGAGAGCGTTGGGCTTCTTCCCAGTGTTATGGTGGTGTTCGCCATGGTTGGGGATATGGCTGGGACCTAAGGGCTTGGGGCTGCACTTCTAAACTTGTTCCACTTCTTCCCTGGTATGCACACATTGGGTAGAGGCAGGGTCAGGGCCAGAGCAGTAGGAACCACACTAGTAAGCTGGTTCCACTTCTACCCTTGTGCAGTTGTACCAGCAGTGGCAGTCTCCACCCTAGCTGGAAGCAGGACGAGGGCCTGAGTTGATTCCACTCCTTCCCTAGTGCTTGCACGTATTTGTGTGCAGGCAGTGACAGTCTCTGATGTGGCTGGAGGAAGGGTTATAGTCCAAGCAGCCTCTGCTCCCTCCCAAGCACAGGCATGCGTGCTAGTACCTGCAGTGGCTCTCTCTGCTCTGGCTAGATGGAGGGCCATGGTGTGAGGTGGCTCCACTCCCTCCATGTTTACTCAGGCTAATTAGAAATGAAATTTCTGAAAGGAAATTTTTTGAAATGACTTTTTTTTAATTGGTTACTGCTGGTGTATGTTATTAATTTTTGTTCATTGTTTTATATCTAGCAACCAGGCTGAATCCTTTTTTCGTTCAAATATTTTCTAGATTTTTTTATGACAATAATTTTTTCTGAGAATAATGGTAGTTTTTTTTCTTTCTTTCCAATCTTATACTTTTTTCATTCCCTCATCAGATATCTAGGAGCTCTGGGATATTATTGAACAGAGGCAGTGATAGTATGCATTCTCTCCTTGTTCCTGATTTAAAGGGGAATGTGTCTAACATTTTATGTTAAATATGGTGTTTATTGTAGGATTTTGATAGATAATTTTTATTAAATTAAAAAAGTGCCATTACCAGTTTGGGTTAGAGTGTTTTGTATTGTTTTTATTTTTGTGAAAAATGGGTGCTGCATTTTACTAAATACTTTTTCTGCATTTATTGAGATGATCACATGTTTTCCTCCTTTGATCTGTTAACCTATAATATGTGATTTGTGCCTCTCTTTTTTCTTACTCCTAAGAAAGTTTTATTCTATGTTATTAGTCTTTTCAAAGACTAATTTAGGATTTTCTTTTAAACCTCGCTATTGTTTCTCTGTTGTTTCTTTCCATGACATTCTTTTCTGTACTTATTTTCTTTCTTTTACCTTAGCTTAACTGGCATTTCTTTTTTACTTATTAGAAACTCTTAGTTTATTAATTTTTATTAAGATCCCACAAGCTAATATATAGAGTTTTCATTGTCATTTTGTTCTAAATATTTTGTGAATAATTATACTTATCAATTTCTGGTGTATATTATTACTATTTATGTATACATGTTACCTTTTGTGCAATGGATATACCTGATTCAGGTGCATAACAACTTTTTAAATAAATAAGTTAAAAAAAAAAATGAGTGACCTTGGTTCAGTCAGAGTCCCAAATGGGCCACTCTAAGACTAGAAAGTCAAATATTTGCATGTTATACTGTAAAGTAGCATACTACTAGGGTATGAATTCATTATTTATTATCATGGGGGTTTTTTTCATCCTTAATAGGATCTTCTGACTCCACAAACAAGATTTTTGAACAAAAAAGCTTTATCTTTTCTTCTTTCCTAGATTACCCAGAAGTATCAACTTCATGAAGTCACTGCTTATCTATTAGAAAAGAAAGGAGATATTCATGGTGCCTTCTTAATAATGCTAAAGGTAACATTTTACTGTATTTGCTTTGTCATGTTTCTGTCTAGCCCTATACCCATTTATCAATCCATCTTTTTTTCGTGAGATAAAATTGACATACAACATTGTGTAAGTTTTTGTCAATCCATCTTAATTTCTTATGTTTCAAAGTAAGCTGCAGACAACAGTACATTTTTTTGTACATTTTATCTCTAAATATTGTTATCATGCATGTCACGATATACCAGCATCCCACATGATACTAATTCCAAGGCTTAGTAGTTGTGGCTTGCGGGCTCTAGGGCACAAGCTCAGTAGTTGTGGCGCACGGGCTTAGTTGCTCCATGGCACATGGGATCCTCCCGGACCAGGGCTTAAACCCGTGTCCCCTGCATTGGCAGGCGGATTCTTAACCACTGCGCCACCAGGGAAGCCCTGTGCTTTCTATATACACAACAATTCTCTTCTGAATGGCAGAGATCATTCTTAATAACCTTGTTGTTTCTTGGGGTTTACCTTTAAAATATGGTAATTCAGGTATTGGTGGATTAGAAATAAAAAGTGTTCCTTTTACCTCCTAGAGACTACAAAGCAAACTTCAAGAGATAACACATCAAGATGAAAGTAAGTTCTCGAGTGTAATTTACAATTTCTTTTTCCATGGGCCCCATGTTTTAAAAGATATTAAATGATAAACTGTATTTATTAAGTAATAATCACATTGATCTGCATGATACTGTTTATTTGACGTTGATCCCAATTTTGGCTTGTTTTCAAGGGCTCATAATAAGAAGTAATATAAACCACTGTGGTTTTGCAATGCTAATTGTCAGTAGAGGTCATTGGACAGAAAATTAGGTACTCTTCACTGGTATTGATTAATTTTTTAGTTATATTTCTGTACTTATGTTTTGGTTATTATAAATGAGGCACATAACTAACATCTTAAAAATTACTATAATGTGCTGAACAACAGCAAAGCAGAGCTTCTAATCAGTAAGTAATAATCAATGTTTCTGTATTGAATTTATATAATTTTAGCAGAAAGCAGTAAAACTTGAAACAGTTTAAAATCTTGAATGGCTTTGCCACAGATAGATATGTAATTCCTATTATATTCCTTGATACTAAAAAAAAAGTTATTTATTTTGTAAAAGTGTGGTAAAATAAACTAACATAAAATTCACCATTTTAACCATTTTTAAGTTTACAATTCATTGGCAATAAGTACATTCACATCATTGTGCAATAATCACCACCATCCATCTCCAGAAGCTTTTCAGCATCCCAAACTGAAACTCTGTACCCATTAGACAATTACTCCTAATTCCCTCCTCCCCATCCAGCCCCTGGTAACCACCATTCTACTTTCTGACTTGATGAATTTGAATTTGATTACTCTATGTATCTTATAAGTGGAATCAAACAGTAATTGTCCTTTTGTGTCTAGCTTATTACACTTAGCATAAAGTCTTCAAGATTTATCCATGTTGTAGCACATGCAGAATTTCATTCATTTCTAAGACTGAATAATATTCTATTTTATGTATATACTACATTTTGTTTTTCTATTCATCAATGGGCACTTGGTTGCTTCCACCTTTTGACTATTGTGAATAATGCTGCTATGAACATGGGTGTAGAAATATCTTTTTGAGTCCCTGCTTTCAGTTCTTCTCGGTGTATACCCAGAAGTGGGATTACTGAGTTAAATGGTAATTCTATTTTTAATTTTTTGAGGAACCACCATACCGTTTTCCGTAATGGCAATATCATTTTACATTCTCACCAGCAATGCACAAGGGTTCCAAATTCTCCACATCTTCACTAACACTTTTATTTTCTGTTTTCTTGCTAGTAGCCATCCTAATGAGTGTGAGGTAGCATCTCATTGTGGTTTTGATTTGCATTTCCTTAATAATTGGTGATGTTGAGCATCTTTTCTTAGACTTATTGGCCATTTCTATATCTTCTTTGGAGAAATGTCTATTCATATCCTTTGTCCACTTTTGAATTGGATTATTTGTTTTCCTATTACTTGACATTTTCAAAATATCCCTCCCAAAGTTCAGAGAAACACTTGATAGGTGATTTTTAGATTGTTTTACCTTTTTAACCCACTAACACATTTCTTGGACCCCTTAGCCCACACATTCCCCTAAACACCTTTACCCTAATTCTCCATAGATTATTTGTTTTTGGAACTTCCATAACAGTTGGTTGACTTTTCTATATTTAGTCCAACTAAACATTTAATTATTGTTTTTGTGCTTTAGTATATGTTCAGTCAATTTGACTGTTAGATTTGTTGCATTTATGGCATTTTTCTCTTTCAATTTACTGTTATGAGAATAATTTTTATAGACATTACATGAAGGATTGTGGGAAAAGTAAGAAGAATGTTTCCCCCAAATCACTACAGTAATTTGCAGGTGATATGTGTAGGGAAGCCAATTCCTTGAATTCCAATGAAGGTAAATGTCTCACTAATAGTCTCATAACTACCATTTACTGTCAGATTCAATTTTGACAGTGTGCTTAGGAGTTTTGAAGGATTTGGTACTTGCACAGCACTGGGCTAGTTTCTGTGGGTGATACACAGATGGCTAAAACACAGTCCTCGCCCAAAGAGCTACAGTCTCTTGAAGGAGACAGATATGTAAATAAAAACCTCTAGTGCATGTAGAATCAAATACTATAAAAGAGGTACAGTGAGAGTGGCAAAGGGTTGTGGAAAATTGGGAAACTACCTGTAACTGAGATTCTTTTGTGGAAGATGTGACCTTTGAAGTAATCACGACTGGAATGATGAACAGGAATTTGATAGACAAAAGCAAGGAAAGAGTCTTCTGGGCTGAGGAGAACATGAGCATGAAAGTGCCTGGCTAGTAACCTTGGGGAGAGGAAATAATCTGGTGATATAAGAGCACCGAGGGTGGGAAGATGCACCAGGATGTTTACTGTGTTTACTTAGGATCAGAGGTTTATTGACATTCTCTTTGTAAAAATTAGAAGTCTTTGATAGATTTTGTGCATGAGACTCATATGTTTGGACTTGTGCTTAAGAGAACTGTAATGACAGTATAAAAGGGAATGAGGAAGGCAAGATTTGGAAGTCAAAAGTTAATTTAGAGGCTGCTGCTGTAGTGCAAACGAGGTGATGAAGGGCTGCACTCGGGTAAAGTAGTGGGTATATGAGAGTGTGGAAGTAGAATTAACAAAATTAACAATTTATTTGAATGTGCAGGTGAAAGCATCAAAGATGGTGAAGATTTATAAACTGGTTGACTTAAAGGT
This sequence comes from Eubalaena glacialis, assembly GCF_028564815.1. Classification (NCBI taxonomy): domain Eukaryota; kingdom Metazoa; phylum Chordata; class Mammalia; order Artiodactyla; family Balaenidae; genus Eubalaena; species Eubalaena glacialis. The sequence goes on along the minus strand of NC_083721.1, from coordinate 83,627,802 downwards.
CATGGTTCTATTAACTTAGTTTGGAAATGTAGGGGGAGGAGCAGATTTGAAGTAAGAAAAATGGGTTGGGTTTTGCACATATAAAGTTCAAAGTGACTGCAGGATGTCCATGTAGAGATAGATGTCCTAGAGCCTGGTGAAAATTCAACGTGCAGATTTGAAAGGAATAAGGGCTGGAGGTGTATATTTGAAAGTTATTAGCAAAGACATAGGAATTAAAACCAGAAGAGTGGCTGAAATTATTGAAAAAAATGAAAAGAAAAGGGCCTGAGATAGTATCTTGGAGAAATACATACATTTAAGACATAGAGGAAGATGGGCTTCCCTGGTGGCTCAGTGGTTGAGAATCTGCCTGCCAGTGCAGGGGACACGGCTTCGAGCCCTGGTCTGGGAAGATCCCACATGCCACGGAGCAACTGGGCCCGTGAGCCTGCGCGTCTGGAGCCTGTGCTCTGCAACAAGAGAGGCCGCGATAGTGAGAGGCCCGTGCACCGCGATGAAGAGTGGCCCCCACTTGCCGCAACTAGAGAAAGCCCTCGCACAGAAACGAAGACCCAACACAGCCATAAATAAATAAATTAATTAATTAATTAATTAAATTTAAAAAAATATAGAGGAAGAAATGGTAGAGCAAGAAAGATAAAAGATGATCTTTCTATTAACTAATCCACAGACAAATGGTTGGGGATTTTCCACAGCTAAAGCATATTAAAATGCTAAGTATGATGTGCTTTCTATGTCCTAGGAATGTCAGACATTTATATGGAAAACTGTTGCAAAGAACTACCTGCTTTTTATCTACTGAAGTTCGGTATCAGGTCTTATACATGATTATATCATAGAAAACTAAAAGTATGCAGAGAAAAAATTGTTTAATTTTTTACAGAAGCTTTGAGATTATCAGTAATATATCCTTGAGTGATGTTAACAGTTTTTCTGAATCTAGATACCAAAGAGGATCCCTCACTGAAGAATGTCGAAGAGACCATGGTGGAGACAATTGCCCTTTGCCAGAGAAATTCACATAATTTGAACCAGCAGCAGAGAGAGGTAGGAGAGTGACTACAGAGGCTTTTAAAAATCTGTTCTGGTCTGAAACTAGGAATTAATTCTATTTCCACTGCCCTCTCAGCTACCTGAGTTCAGTGCTCCCAGGAGTATAAGACTCCTAAAGTTATTATGAGGAGTGCCTGTCTGCTTTGTTCTCACAAAAGGCTTTATATTCTTAGATTTGGCTGTGCTGCAAAATTTAGGTGTGTGAATACTAGATGTCCTTGTTCTCTTTGGACCGAGTTTTTGTGTATTCCGTGTAGTGGTACTGTGGATGTGTCGTCCATTTATCATCTGTACCATTCCCCGTGGATAAGGTGAGCGTGAAGCACTGGAGGAAAAGCCTCAAGGGATACAGAGAAAGCTGAAAAAGGTCAAGAAGGCTACGGCATAGTAGTTCTCAACCTTGGCCGCACATAAGAGTCACATGGGGAGCTTTGAAAAATCCCAGACTGTACCTGAGATCAATTAAATTAAAGTCTTTGGGGCTGGGCCGCAGTCATCAGTATGTTTTAAGGCTTCCCACGTGATTCCACTGTGCAGCCAAGGTTGGAACCACGTCTGTAACAGATTCCAGACTGCAAAAAGGGAGAACGCAGAGCTGAAGGAGATGTAGAGCACGTGGGGCGGGTGGGAGTTACAGCAGTGAAGCAGAAACCAAGGGGGGCGAGATGCGACTTGACAGCTAAATTGTGCAGTAGTTTTAAGAAGTAAGGTTAGCAGTGTGATATGTATGGCATAAGTGCGCCTGCCCCTCCAGGCTCTGGCCTCTGACTTAACACCACCTGGCCTCCTTCCACTGCCTGGGCTTCTGAAATGGAAAGCAGGGTAAATTTTTCATATATAGTTTGCCATACATGTTCCAATGAAAATGATAAACTTGGTATGTTTCTGTTCTTATGAGATGGGTAAATTTCTCCTTTATGTTTTTGTCAAGGGTTTTTTTAAGGTCATAAATTTTGAATACCCTTTAGAATATAAATTGTATATAACAAACACATTTATATAATAGATGTGGTTTTTTTATTTAAAAAACTTTTTTGAGTGAAATGATACATACCCATTATTTTTTAAAATCCCGCAATACAGAAAGTTACACAGAGGGATGTTTAAAAAAATTACCCTGTATCCATCTTATCACCCAGAAATAACTGTCATTATCGTTTGGTGAATATCACCCTAGATATTTTTTATCTACCTAGGTTAACATAATTTTAGAAAGATTGAATCAAGTAATGTTTGCTTCAAAAATATAGTATTTAATCTCATTTAGGAAGCTTATGTAAAACTGAGGAAATTCTGAAATTCAAATAAATAGTTCTTCAGTACACTATCTCTTAATAAATCTCCCTGAAGTTGAAAAAATCTAAATAACTGTAATAGATTAGAAGTATCGTTTATAATTACATTTCGGTTTTCATAATATCTATGATGTCCGACCAGTAAGGAGGTTTACGTGAACTCATACACACTTGCTCCAGCCTCCCTTCTCCATCCCTCTGAATTTTAGTTAGTTATGTTATTTTACCTCATTAAGGTTAACAATACATTCTTTTCTGTATCCACAATTCCCATAGTTGTTCAGTCTTTATTTAAATGTATTATGGGCTTTACAACATTCCTTTTGCCCTGATTTTTCCATTCCTAAGTTTTAGTTTTCATTTATCTTTTGGCTAACTGTCTGCATTTGGACATGGTTATATTTTGATAGAAAAACACAAAAGGGTAAAATTATTAAAGCTATGTTTATACATAAATATACATAAATATTTTTCAACCCTTCTGTCTCCTCCCTAACATCTATTTGATATTCTTCCTTCTTCTCATGGAAAATTTAAGGAAAAATGACAATTATGTTTTATAAATAGAGCCATTTAGGCTCACATAAGCTGAAATATGTCCAGATTCACATATATTAATGGTAGAATTAGATATAAAATTCATGCCTCCAGAACTCTAGGGATTATTCTGACTATATTTGAACTCTTATCTCTTAATCAGAGACAGGACTAAGGCTTCCTTTGATGTGGTGAAAGGGTAATTTATTCTGTATTTTTTTGTCAAAAAATATATCTGAGTTGGAATCTGTCTCTTCCTCTCTTAGACACACACACGTGCCTCTCACACCACTCTGTACTCCCCTCCACCCTCCAACAACTGGTTTTTGCTTCTTTTCTGAACAACGTTCATAGCAATAATAAAAACATTGCATGCTGGTTTTTATGTAAATACTATTTTTGTGAAAATGCTGAACTGATTTTATGTAATACCAAACATTAATTTTGGGGGATTTTCATGGTTGTTTCCCTTGTTCCTCTTTGCTTTGTTTTTGGTTTGGAGAGAGTGAGAACAAGAGCTATTGCCACCGACCCTAATCTAACTAGAAAATTTGAAGTATCCAAAAGCCTGATAATGAATTGTCTGTAATATCTCTTTCTAAAAGTTTCTTCAGAAGATTTAATGTCATGGAGTATTTCCTTAAAGTTAGACTGCACGAAGTCGGGTTGTCAGTCCTTTCCCAGGTAGAATCTATACCTGTCCTACTTTGTATGTCCATCTACCCCAGTGTCCAGTGATTACATATAATAAAGAATATGGCTTTGTTATGCACATAATTCCCTGAAAAAGAAAGCTGTTGATTATGTAACATGAGAAAGTAATTCAGGTTCAGCTGTGTTGCTCTCAGGGGTTAGGATTGTCATTATCATGGATTGTTATTTTAGCCTGTGGGTTTTTAGAGTTTATCCAAGTTAACATTTTAATAACCAGCATTAAAGAGCAAGAGAGAAAAAATATTTAAAAGGTGTCTACCATGTATTTCAGGTTAATGTGGAGATTTAATTGAAGAAGAACAATTCCTCTATTTAGGGTATGAACACTTCCCATGGCTATTATCTCTGCAGCCATGCTTCCCCCAGTCTGCTATTTATAAACCAAGAATAAAGTAACCTTTAAAAAAGGTAATTCTTCTAAAATTTCTGGATTAAATAAGAAAAATTTTAAATCAAATTTCTAAATATAATAAATATAAAAACCAAAAGGTAAAAATGAGGTATACCATATACAGTTAAATTAAAAGACTATAAAAATACATGGAAATAAATAATGTGGTTGTAAAAACAAACTGAAATAGGCAACGAAAACACAAGCTAAGTAAAGCCATCCAAGAATAAAATACAAGATTAAAAATTCATGAGTACTAGATAAAATAAATTAAAATTTCAATAAAATAAAGAATTGCCAGTATACAACATAGTTAAAACCAGTATCTTAAGAACTTGAAGAAATACTGTTAAAAAAAAAAAGTACGTAAAATCCTGGCCTTAGAAAACCTCAAATGGGGGCAGATAAGGGCTTCCTTGTAGAGCTCTTCAGTGGAAGATCACCCCGTGGGAAAGTCACCAGACCATTAGCCTGTCCCCTTAACCATGCTTGTCCTGCTCTGTCAATACTGACTTTTTTTTCATGCCTCTTGGTTGTTTGCAGGAATAGGTTTCTCCCAAGATACTGGGTGAAATAAGGCCTTTGTAAATCATTACCCAACAGGAAAATATGCTTGAAATTTTAAAATGTATTAGTTTGATTTTTGATGATGAAGATTTTTCCTAAGGCTTAGGAAGAACACATATGATGCACATATGGCAGTGTATAATCATTGGCAAATTACTCAACTTCTCTAAGCTTCAGCATCTTATCTCCAGTAAAGATAATGCTTACTGTATAAGGTTATCATGAGATTGAAACGACAAAATGTATGTAAAGCATTTAATACAGTGCCCTACGTAATAGGAATAAATAAATGTTAGATCTGTTCATTTATGTCATGATGTGGTTGGAAATGTTAATTGAAATAATGTTAACTTCCACTTCTTAGTCTGTGATGACTGAGGAAATAACAAAATAATGCTTGATATAGGAGAAAACTTTGGAGAACTGTATTTATTTATCTTGCTTGACATAGCTGATGAGAAATGGGGGGAGGGTAGTTGTGGGAGAGTTCTTTATTCCCTTCTGCAGTACATAGGGCTGTTTAGACTGTGTCAGTGAAACATTTAAGAACGTAGCCTGAGGCTCTGCTCTGGCTCCTTTGAACCTACCCTTTTCTGAGACACAGAAGATTTGCAGTTCCAAGGTCTAGACTTATTTAACTTCAGCTTCCTTATTTTCCCAAGGCACATGGTAAAGATATCTGTTCTGGCTGTGGTCTTTGCTTTTTTACTGTCTTTTCTCTTCCCAGTCAAGTGTTCCATCTTTTCTTTTTCTAATTTTTACCAACAAATGTATGTGAGAAGTACATTTCAACCTGTGAAACACTAAGCTGATGTTAGCTGTTCTTAAAAACAACAGAGTACTTTTATTTTCCTTTGGTTTCCTCTGCCATTATAGGCACTCTGGTTTCCATTACTGGAGGCAATGATGGCACCTCAGAAGCTGTCTAGTTCAGCTGCGCCTCATCTGCACTCTGAAGGTAAGGTCATAGCGTCCACGTATACTGTCCCCCAATTTCTATCTGCTGATGATTGTCATTTTGATACCTTCTCCCAGCATCGTATTTTTATTATTTTCCTTAATGAAATCATACTGTAGTGTTGATCTCATTTTTTCATGTTCACTGCTTTCTGTGGCACCAGTTATATCATTTGTCTTGGATAATAGTAGCTTTGCAACTTAACAGCAGTTAACTTTAAAATATCAAACTGGCCTTGGTTAGCCAAGTTTCTAGGAAGTTGTATTCCTATGACTTACAGGAAAAACAAAAAACTCTTACTTTAAACTAACCTTAATATTGACATTTTATTATAACAGCTCTGAAATCTTTGACCATGCAAGTTCTAAACAACATGGCAGCATTTATTGCCCTTCCATCAATCTTGCAAAGAATCTTACAGGTGAGTTGAAAGGGGGAAGATTCAGCGTTGATCAATTTTAACTAATATTTTAGTTATGTATAAATAATAGCAAATTGGGCTAATGTGTAAATGGATCTCAAGCATAATGCAGCTGATTTTTGGCATTAACGAAATATCTAACTTACAACTCTCATCCTTGAATCTTTCCTAGCACTCCAGTGATGTGGGTTTGCCTGGCACACACTTGCAACCTTCAGTTAGGGGGTGCAGGCTTCAGTTCACTGTGACCTTTGGATTCAGATACACAAGCTTCCTTTTGGTGTGCTAACTGGGAGAGAATTACCATTGTTTCCAGCTGATTATACTTTTTAGATCAAAAAGAGAAACGTAAAAATTATGTTAATATAGACATTTCTTAATCTTGTTACTTAGGGTTTCTAACTCGTCCTAAAACTTTCTGTCCAAAGCTCATCTCCTGCTATAGATTCTAGCTGGCTTTGTGTCCAAAGCCTTTGTAGGAAACATCATTCCAGCCGGTTTTCTTCAGCAAAAAGGCCCGAACCTTTCCAACTTCATCAAAAGGAGAACACTAAAAATATGCTAAGATATATTTTTAGAAAAATCTGTGAACATTCTTGGGTGAACAGCAGGAATTATCCTTAGAATCCATTTTGTCTTCCCTTACTTTACGCAAGATAGAGACACACCAAAAAGAAAAAAAAAAAAAGTCAAACAGTAATATGATGCCATTGATCTTCATAATTTTCAAATGATTTTTATCCAGTCAAGAATGTCCCTCTCAGCTCTCTTTTAAGACTCTCCAAGCTCTCCTTCCAATCTGGTATGAAGCAGCTGGACCTTTGCTGATAAAGACTACTGCGTCCAGCAGTCTCTCACCACATTGTACGTTATCCTTTAGAATGTATCTTCACACGTATCATTTCATTGATCCTTATCATGAATTGAATAATAATTTAGTACAGACTACTTTTCTTATATCTATTCTAAAATATATTAGTCATAAGGTTTTTAATCATATATAAAGTAATATCTCCATAAGACAGGAATACTTTAATTTACCAGGTAAATTAGAAAAAAATGAAATCCTAAAGCCAAAAGTGTCTTCCCTCTCATTGTACGCATTTAGCTTTATTTTGAGCTTTAAGCACACTTTGATACATAAACTATAATAAATATAAATTGATTTTTTTCCTTGGCATAAGCATATGATGTTTTTAAAAAAATGTATTTCAAGACTCGTATCCTTGAAGGCTTTTGATATTTGAAAGTCTTAACTTTATTTTTGTGTTATACTGGCATTCACTGTAATTGTGTTCTTATCATTTTCCACCTTCAGTGGTTGTTAACTCACACTAATAAGGAGAGTATGCTGATTCTTAAATTCCTTATTTGCATGTTTGTGATCACTGTAATGATAACTCTACCTTATATTTGTATAGAGATTTTTATTTTTTCAAGTTGCTTTCACAGATAATGCTAATTTAAGCTCATTCCCATTATATCATGTAAGCTCCTTCATTTGTTTCAGTCCCTGGTCTTTTGAGGAGTTAATTATTAATTGGTTTATATATTGTATGTTACCCTGTTTGGTTATTATCTGTGTAGATGAAAGAAAGGCACAGTTCTTGCCCTAAAAGGCCTGTTTTAAGGGAGACAAGAAAGTATCTGATATAACTATTCACACAGCTCTAAAGAGCAAGTAATATTGGCCACCTTAAGGATTACCTTCTCTGAACCCCAGGTAGGGTAATTGCTACTTCTGCATCTGTACACTTTTAGTCCACATGATTATAGCAGGAGCAGCCAGGTGAAAGCATGACCCTGCCTCTTGACTCTATCTGATTGACTCAGGGTGGGCAGCTGGCCTAAAAGGGGCCAATCAGTGTCCTTTCCAGGAAATTTTAGAACTGAATTGAAAAGATGAATAGTTTATCTTCAGTTCTCTGGATTATATAAGGTACAAAGTTCAGGAGCTGATAGTGACTACCTTTCCATCATATGAACTGAAATAGTAAAAAGTTAATCTGCAGAGAAAAGAACAATGAAGCAGACACACAAAGAGGAGAATAGACAAGATGCATGGAGAAGAGAGAAGATAACAAGGAGAGGATTCAAGACACTAGGAGAGGAGACAACATGGAGAGAAAATACTGATGGCATCTGAGTCCCTCATTGTAGTTCTTAAGGCTTACCTGTATTCCTTTGCTTGGATCCTTAAACACCCCAGTACCTTTACAGTTATTATCTTTTTTGAATAAGTTAGAATGAGCTAGGTTTCTGAATTTATATATATATATATATATATATATCTCCAGAGGAGTACCAATAAAAGTATATATATGAAACAGACTGTGGAAAGATTTCCTGGAGGAGGAGATGTCTGAACTGAATTTTACAGAGCCTAAAGGAATCAGGGGTAAAAAACAGATAGGACTATTCTAAGCAGAGTGAACTATATGTACAAAGAATTTGAGGTAAAACATGTTACATCTGGGGAGTTGCAAGTGTTTAAGTATTCTTGGAACATAGGACAAGAATAAAGGTGAGTCACAGAGCTGAAATTTGAGAGGCAGAGACTCTGTCCTTAATTGCTTTGTAAGCCGTAGTAAGGACTTTGGATTTTATTTTAAATTCAGTAAATTCTCATTAAAGGATTTTAACCAGAGGAATGATGGAATGAGGTTTCTTTTTAGAAAAATGGCTCAGCCTGTGTTATATAGGATGAATTGGAAGGGATCAAAACTGAAGGCATAGAAATACCCAGAATGTAATAGATACCTAAAGTTTGTTAAATGAGTTACATAGGCTGGATAGGAGAAGACGGACTTGGAAATTACTTAGCTGATAGAATCTACTTAACTTTTTGACTGACTGGATGTAGGGGAACACAAGAAGAACCTAGGTAAACCCCTGATTTCAGTTTCATGTGGCTAATAGTGAGCAGTGGGGGAACACAAGACTGGACTTTATAGGAAGAGGTAAGAAGTGGAGAGGAAGATTTGGAAGTCATCAACATAGAAGTGGTAGTTAAATTATTGAAACTAGGTAAACTTTAGCATAAAATGGAGTTCTAGGAAACATTCAAGAATCAGGTTGTTTACCTATTTTTATTTCCCATTAGAACATAAGGACCCTGAGAGATGAAACTATACTTTGGCTAGTACTCTATCACCATCACTTAACCCAGAGGCACCTGGCATATAATAGGTACTCAGACTTTGTTATAAAGCAGAAACTAACACACCATTGTAAAGGAATTATACTCCAATAAAGATGTTTAAAGAAAAAAAAGTTAAACGCAGAGTTAAAAAAAAATTGTTTTGGCTATTCTGGGCCTTTTGCATTTCCATATAAATATTAAAATTGTCTTTCAATCTCTACAAAACAACCTGGTGCTATTTTGATGGTTATGTATTGAATTTAGGGAGAACTGAAAGTTTAAAAATCTTGAGTCATCCGATACATGACTACGGTATTCCATTTATTTCTTAATTTAAGATATCAATTGTAATAGGATATTTATACATAAGATGTTCTACATTTATAATTATAATGTCTATGAATAAAGACCATTTTTATTTAATTCCAATCTATTTCTTTATTTTCTATCTATCGATCTATATATTATCCTTCAATCTATATTTTAATATCTTTTTTCACCTTATTGCGCTGGTCAGGACCTCTACTATAGTGTTGAATAGTGATGGTGAAGATGGACAAGCCTTGCCTTGTTCCTAATCTTGAGAGAATTGTTAATTCTTTCATCAATTGCATATTAGATGCATGTTGAGAAAATTTGCTGTTCTTCCTAGTTTGCTGAGAGTTTTTGTTATGAATGGATGTTGAATTTTGTTGAATGATTTTTCTGCATATATTAAAATGGTCACATTCTCTTTGGTTATTTTGCTAATATAGTACATTATTTTGATTGACTTTTGATAACAAACCATCCTTGCATTTCTGGAATCAACTCCATTTTACTCTTTTTATATAATGTTGGAGTCAGTTTGCTAATATTTTGTTAGGAACTTTCATGATTATGTTCATAAGGGATCTTTGTGGTTTTCTTTCTTTGTATGTCTCTGCTGGATTTGATTTTAGGACAATGCTGGCTTCATAAAATGACTATGGAAACATTTCAGCTTCCTTTATATTCTCAAAGGATGTGTGTAAAATTGGTATTTTTTATATTAAATTTTTGGTAGAATCATCAAAAAAAATAATAGGTACTCAGTAAATATTTCTAGAGTGAATATAAGTCAAGGATGGAGGAATTCCATTTCTGGCCAAGAGGAGTATCAGAGACTGGGTTTATCCTCTTGCTTACAACAACTAAAAAGTGGACAAAATATATGAAATAGTGGTTTTCAAAGAACTGGATATCAGGCAGTACAGGACAGTAATTCCTTAGAGACAGGAAATAAACAATGTAAGCCCTATGTTTGCCCCAGCTTAATGTCCTGAGAGAGTTTCCAGGCAGTAGCAGGAAGGGGGATCCCAAGAAGTTTCCAGCATACTCATTGATTTGAGGAGATGGAGCTGAGAGTCAAGAGACACCAAGGTGACCAGAGTTTTTAGGGCAAGTACGAAGAGAAAGAACTCTGGAACAATCAGAAGGCCTCCCTCAAGTATAAGTACATGATCTGAGGAAACTACCTAGGCCAGGGAAAGAGTCACCTGAAAGGATTAGAGGGAATAATACCCATATTCACACAGGGCCAACAATAGAGTCTTATTCACCAGTAAGATCAGAAGACCTCATAATTCACAGAACATTGGGTAGAGTACTCAGAAGTACTCAATAGTGGGAAACAGTTAGCCCTAGACTAAACATAGCTCCTGTCATGCCTTTCAAATCTTAAAAGCAAGACCTAAAGGATCAGACTGTTTCCATGTAATTTAACTACATCCCAGAACAAAGTTTAAAAATATTTTGAGGAATACAAAAATATCTAGGTTCCAACAGTGTAAAAATTTACAGTATATGTATGACATTGAATTAAAACTTAAAAGGTATGCAAAGAAGTTGGAAAATAAAACCCAGATATGACATTGGATATTGGAATTAGCAGGCAGGGACACCAAAATAAAAGAAAAGATAGTGAATTTGAAGACATAGCAATACAGACTATCCAAAATGAAACACTTAGAGAAAAGTGAAGCAGGAAAAAAAAACAACAGAGTATCAGTGAGCTGTGGGACAATTTCAAGTGACCCAAAATACATGTACTTGGAGTCCTGAAAATAGAGAGTTGGAGCAGAAAAAAATATTTGAAGAAATATTAGGTGAAAATTTCCAAATTTATTGACAACTGTTAGCACAGATCAGTAACCCCAAACTCAAAAACATGAAGAAAACTACAAAGCACATTATAATTGCTCAAAATAAAAAATTAAGAGAAATCAAAGAGGAAATCAGAAAACACCTCAAGACAAATGCAAATGGAACACAACTTTCCAAAATCTGTAGGATGCAGGAAAATTAGTCCTAAGAGGGAAATTTATAGCAATACAGGCCTTCCTCAAGAAACAAGAAAAATTCCAAATAAACCTAACCTACCACCTAAAGGAATTAAATAAAGAAGAACAAACAAAGCCCAAAGTCAGCAGGAAGAAAGAAATAATAAAGATCAGAGAGGAAATAAAATTGAGATCAAAAAAATAATAGAAAAGATCAGTGAAACCAAGAGCTGGTTTTTGAAAAGATAAACAAAATTGATAAACCATTAGCCAGTCTTACAAGAAGAGAGAGGATCCAAATAAGAAATGAAAAAGAAATAACAACTGATACCACAGAGATACACAAAATCATAATACTACAAAGAGTTGTATGCCAACAAATTGGACAACCTAGAAGAAATGGGCAGATTTCTAGAAACATGCAACCTGCTGAGACTGAATCAGGAAGAAACAATCTGAACAGACTGATCACAAGTAGTGAAATTGAATTTGTAATAAAAAAAAAAAATACTCCCAACAAGCAAAAGTCCAGGACAGGACAGCATCACAGGGGAATTCTACCAAACACATAAAGAAGAGCTAATACCTATCCTTCTCAAACTATTCCAAAAAATTGAAGAGGAGGGAACACTCTCAAATCCCTTCTATGAGGATACCATTACCCTCATACCAAAACCAGACAAAGACACTACCAAAAAAGAAAGTTACAAGCCAATATCTTTGATGAATATAGATGCAAAAATCCTCAACAAAATATTAGCAAACCAAATCCAACAATGTATAAAAAGGGTCATACACCATGATCAAGTGGGATTTATTCTAGAGATGCAAGGATGGTTCAGTATTTGCAGATCAATCAGTGTTATATACCACATTAACAAAAGGAAGGATAAACATCACATGATCATCTCAATAGATGCAAAAAAAGCATTTGACGAAATTGAACATCCATTCATGATAAAAAACTCTCATCAGAATTGGTGTAGAGGGACTTTCCTGGTGACGCAGTGGTTAAGAATCCACCTGCCAATGCAGGGGATATGGGTTCGATCCCTGGTCCGGGAAGATCCTACATGCCGCGGAGCACCTAAGCTCATGTGCCGTAACTACTGATCCTGCGCTCTAGAGCCCGTGAGCCACAACTACTGAGCCTGCGAGCCACAACTACTGAGCCCACGTGCCACAACTACTGAAGCCCGCGTGCTCTAGGGCCCACGTGCCACAACTACTGAGCCCGCATGCTGCAAGTACTGAAGCCCACGTGTCTAGAGCCCGTGCTCCACAACAAGAGAAGCCACCGCAATGAGAAGCTCGCACACCAAAACAAAGATTAGCCGCCGCTCGCCACAACTAGAGAAAGCCCGCGCACAACAACAAAGACCCAACACAGCCAAAAAAAAAAAAAAAAAGAAAAGGTGTAGAGGGAACATATCTCAACATAATAAAAGCCATATATGACAAACTAACAGCTAACATCATACTCACTGGTGAAAAGCTGAAAGCCTTTCCTCTAAAATTGGGAACAAGACAAGGATGCCCATTCTTGCCACTTGTATTTAATATAGTATTGGAAGTCCTAGCCACAGCAGTCAGACAAGAAAAAGAAATGTCTTTTTAGACATCCAAATTGGAAGGAAAGAAGTAAAACTGTCACAATTTGCAGATAACATGGTACTATATATATATATAAAGCCCTAAAGTGTCTACCCAAAAAACATTAGAACTAGTAATGAATTCAGTAAAGTTTCAGAAATCTTTCACTTTTCTATGCACTAATAGTGACCTATCAGAAAAAGAAAGCCAAAAAAAAATCCCATATAAAATTGCATCCTTAATTTCTCTTTCTGATCTTTCATTGTTAATGTATAGGAATGCAAGAGATTTCTGTGTATTAATTTTGTATCCTGTGACTGAGCTAAATTCATTGATTAGCTCTAGTAGTGTTCTGGTGGCATCTTTAGGATTTTCTATATATAATATCATGTCTTCTGCAAACAGTGACAGTTTTATTTATTCTTTGCCATTTTGGATTCCTTTTATTTCTTTTTCTTCTCTGATTGCCATGGCTAGGACTTCCAAAATTATGTTGAATAACAGTGACAAGAGTGAGCACCCTTGTCTTGTCTTGTTCCTGATTTCAGAGGAAATGCTTTCAGTTTATCACCATTGAGAATAATGTTTGCTGTGGGTTTGTCATATATGGCCTTTATTATGTTGAGTAAGTTCCCTCTATGCCCACTTTCTGGAGAGTTTTTGTCATAAATGGGTGTTGAATTTTGTCGAAACCTTTTTCTGCATCTCTTGAGATGATCATATGGTTTTTATTCTTCAATTTGTTAATATGGTGTATCACATTGATTGATTTGCGTACATTGAAGAATCCTTGCATCCCTGGGACAAATCCCACTTGATCATGGTGTATGATCCTTTTAATGTGTTGTTGGATTTGGTTTGCTAGTATTTTGTTGAGGATTTTTGCATCTGTGTTCATCAGTGATATTGGCCTGTAATTTTCTATTTTTGTGATACCTTTGTCTGGTTTTGGTATTAGGGTGATGGTGGCCTCATAAAATGAGTTTGGGAGTGTTCCTCCCTCTGCAATTTTTTGGAAAAGTTTGAGAAGGATAGGTGTTAGTTCTTCTCTAAATATTTGGTAGAATTCTCCTGTGAAGCCGTCTGGTCCTGGACTTTTGTTTGTTGAAAGATTTTTAATCACAGTTTCAATTTCATTACTTATGAGTTGTCTGTGCATAATTCAAAAAGGCACATGCACACCAGTGTTCATTGCAGCACTATTTACAGTAGTCAGGACATGGAAGCAACCTAAATGTCCAATGACAGATGAATGGATAAAGAAGATGTGACACATATATACAATGGAATATTACTCAGCCATAAAAAGGAACGAAATTGGGTCATTTGTGGAGACATGGATGGACCTAGAGACTGTCATACAGAGTGAAGTAAGTCAGAAAGAGAAAAACAAATATCGTATATTAATGCATATATGTGGAATCTGAAAAAATTGGTATAGTCGCTCTTATTTACAAAGCAGATATAGAGACACAGATGTAGAGAACAAACGTATGGATACCAAGGGGGAAAGGAGGAGGTGGGATGAGTTGGGAGATTGGATTGACATATATACACTATTTTGATACTATGTATAAAATAGATAACTAACGAGAACCTACTGTATAGCACAGGGAACTTCACTCAGTGCTCTATGGTGACCTAACTGGGAAGGAAATCCAAAAAAGAAAGGATATATGTATATGCATAGCTGATTCACTTTGCTGTACAGTAGAAACTAACACAACATTGTAAAGCAACTATACTCCAATAAAAATTAAAAAATAAATAAATAAAATTGCATCAAAAAGAATAAAATATCTAAGAATAAACTTAACCAAGGTGAAAGACCTATACTCTGAAAAATATAAAACATTGATGAAGGAAATTGAAGAGAATACAAAGAAATGCAAGGATACCTTGTGTTCTTGGATTATAAGAATTAATATTGTTTAAATGTCCATACTACCCAAAGCAACCTACAGATTTAGTGCAGTCCCTGTCAAAATACCTACAACATTTCTAAAAAAATTAATTTAATTTATTTATTTATTGGCTGCACTGGGTCTTCATTGCTGTGCGTGGCTTTCTCTAGTTGCAGCGAGTGGGGGCTACTCTTTGTTGTGTGCAGGCTTCTCATTGTGGTGGCTTCTCTTGTTGCAGAGCACAGGCTCTAGGCACACGGGCTTCAGTAGTTGTGACACACGAGTTCAGTAGTTGTGGCTCGTGGGCTCTAGAGCACAGGCTCAGTGGTTGTGGCGCACGGGCTTAGTTGCTCCATGGCATGTGGGATCTTCCTGGACCAGGGCTCGAACCCGTGTCCCCTGCATTGGCAGGTGGATTCTTAACCACTGCACCACCAGGGAAGTCCCACCCACAACGTTTTTCACAGAACTAGAACAAATAATTCTAAAATTTATTTGGAACCACAGAAGACCCCAAATTGCCAAAGCAATCTTGAGAAAAAAGAGCAAAGCTGGAGGTGTCGCGCTCCCAGACTTCAGACTATACTGCAAAGCTGCAGTAATCAAAACAGTGTGATACTGGCACAAAAACAGATGTATGGATAAGTGGAACAGAATAGAGAATCCAGAAATAAACCCACGCAACTACAGTCAATTAATCCACGACAAAGGAGACAAGAATATACAGTGGAGGAAAGACAGTCCACTCAATAAGTGGTGCTATGAAAAATGGCCAGCTACATGTAAAAGAATGAGATTAAAACATTTCCTCATACCATATACAAAAATAAACTCAAAATGGATTAAAGACATAAATGTAAGACCCGAAACCATAAAACTTCTAGCAGAGGACATAGGTAGAACAGAACACTTTTTGACATAAATCTGAACAATGTTTTTTGCATCTGTCTCCTAAGGCAAAGAAATAAAAGCAAAAATTAAAAAACGGGACCTAATTAAACTTAAAAGCTTTTGCACAGCAAAGGAAACCATCAACAAAAATAAGTACAGACTTTCTTTTTTTTTGACTCTCACCTTCACATAGGCTTGCCCCTCTAGACGTGAGTTCCGTGAAAGCAGGGACCAGGTCTACTTGTTTGCTGCTTTATCTCCACCACCTAGCACAGTGCTTGGAACATAGTATATACTCAGTAAATATTAGTTGGCTGAACCACCTAATGTCTCTGAGTAGTCCTCTGCAGTTTATAAAGCACTTTTGTGTTCTTTATCTCCTTTATCTCTGTGTACATTATGCTGGGGAAGTAGTGGTATCCTTGTGGTTCTCAAGAGGAAAGTGGCATTCAAAAAATTAAATAATTTGCCCAGTTATTAAGTGAGAACATTAACCTAGGTCTTCTAACTCCAAACTTTCGGCCTTCTGTACCTAACACCAACCATAGTGTTTTTTATATCTACCTCACTTTATCAGGTCCCTTGGGGAGAAGATATTTAGATGCTCATTTATTTAGATGCATAATTGCTCAGATATTTACAGTTTTTCCAGAAGAGATATTCACCTGATAAGAGGTTCTCAAAGATCTTCCTGACCTCTAAATATTTATTCGAACTGATACTTGGGACCTGAAGTATACAGGTTTCTTTCAGGAACATTAGGTGATAAGTTAATATTTTTAAGGGACCATATTTATGTTATACACATTCTGTCTTCACTGCTGGCTCTTACGGATCTTTGCTCTATGGGGAAAGTAACGTTTGGCTTCTGAGAAGCTGCTCATGACTGTTATACGGAGGGAATTAATACAAACAAATGATTTATATGCTAACCTGCTGTGGGCATTATTCATATTTTAAAGTAATGCTTGATTAGTAAAAATTTTAATTTTATAACAAACCGCATACATGATACAATAAGTATCAGAAAGCAATAGGGATATTGCCATTTGCAACAACTTGGATGGACCTAGAGAATATTACACTTAGTGAAGTGAGTCAGACAGAGAAAGACAAATACTGTATGATATCACTCATATGTGAGATTCTAAAAAAATAATACAAATGAATCTACATACAAATCAGAAACAGACTCACAGACATAGAAAACAAGCTTATGGTTACCAAAGGGGAGAGAGGGGCAAATTAGGAGTATGGGATTAACAGATATAAACTACTATATATAAAATGGATAAACAACATGGATTTACTATATAGCATGGGAAATTATATTCAATATCTTGTAATAACCTATAATGGAATATAATCAGAAAAAAATAACTGAATCACTATGCTATGCACCTGAAACTAACACAGTATTTTAAATCAACTATACTTCAATTTAAAAGAAAGAAAACAATGGGGAAAAAAGTGCTCATCACATATTTTTATAATGTGCTTTTTAAAAAACAAGTTTATTTGAAGTACCTAAATGTGCTCTTCTTTTGTAGTTTACGAACAAGTTAAAGAGAAACCTCAGCAGTTATTTATTGCTGAAGAATCCAGCTGACATATTTGGAAAATAATTTGAAAAGCTAGTGGATTGTGTACATGCTGTGCCAGAAGCCTTGAGCTCCCTTTTGCGTTGTATAATTTATATGTTGTCCCAGCATGAGGTTATTTTCATGATTTTGCTTTTAAAGTATGCGTATTAAAGTGAAATGTACTGATATAAATATAGACATGACCTATAAAGATTTCTTCTTTTTCCCAGAATTTAACATTTTCAAGACCTCTTTATTCCCCAAACCACCCTGTTATAAACAAGTGACAGAAGTTTTCTGTGCCAGAGCTATGTTAATGTGTATTGTGTATGTGCGGACGTGTTAGAATAGCTATTACAACGTTTTTATAATAAAGTATTACACTCTCCATTGATACTTTGAGAAGTAAATGTATTTACTCAGAGCTTGACCAAAAGCATAATTGAGTGTAAGTTCAGAAGCATTAACATGGTTCTGTTTTTATGCAAAGAAAATTAAAAGATTATCTTGTGAGTATATGGCCTGAGTTGTTCTGGTAAAGAGTTAGTCTGAGATATTTGTAGTCTTGTCTTTTTTGCAAATGCTCTGCACATGTTTCACAGGTATCTTTAGCTTAGTGAAACAGATTTCCCTAGTAAATTTATGTGATCTGTTCAAGTAAACTTGTTAATTAGTAAACAAATGTGTAGTTATTCTCTACCTTTGGTTTCTTCAGCATAACCTCAGCATCAGGGACCAGGAACCTATGGCAGATAATCTGGTGCTGCTCTTGACCAGCTAAAAGTACTGCAAACTGATCTTATTTAGAAACCGCATCTATCCAGTCTTTAAGAAACAACATCAGAGCATAGAAGAGAGAAAAAAAGCAAATCCTAAGACTATGTTTTAACAAGTGCAGGAACGCAAATTTCTTCTCACATTTCTGAACCTGTCTCCTAAGTTTTTCTTGCTCCACAGTCTTTTTTTTTTTTTTTTCTTAACATCTGAACTCACAGTTACTGTACCAAGATTTTAATAATCCCTACTCCCTAATAAGTAACCAGAAATGTTACCCATATTTTCCAGCATACATTAGTTTATCGTTTAGTTATTCATATTTGTTACTCATCTAGTAAACATTAATTTATTATTTAGTTTATTAGTTTATGTGTCCATCCTTGGGAGACCAGTGTAGTGTTATTTAAAAACATAGTTTCTGAAGTGCCTAGATTCAAATCCCAGCTTATCTGCTTAATAGTGTTGTGTTCTTAGAGAATTTCACCTAACCTCTCTGAGCCTGAATTTCTTCATTTATAAATGTTCTGGAAGGAATTCAGTGATGTGGTATATATAAAATGCTTAGCATTGTACTTGGCGTGTGCTACGCAGTTAATAAATAGCAGCTACTTTTATCATTACTGTATAGTTGGATTCCCCTATTTAGCATGGAAGAGACATTTATGTCATATATAGCCTCACGTTACAGTAAAGTAATAGACTTGACATACACGTTTATTAGCAAATTTTTATAATTCCCAGCCTAGCCAAAGGTGCAGTAAAATGGGCGCACAAATGTGCTGATGGAGATAAAAATTGCATAATACAACTTTTTGGTAGAGCAGTTACTCACTACGGTTGACCTTGAACAACGTGGGAGTTAGGGACACTGACCCCCCTGCTCAGTCGAAAATCCATGTATAACTTTTGACTCCCCCAAAACTTAACTACTAATAACCTACTGTTGACTGGAAGCTTTACCAGTAACATAAACAGTCGATTAACACATATTTAGTACATTATATGTATTGTTACTGTATTCTTATAATAAAGTAAGCTAGAGAAAAGAAAATGTTATTTAAAAAATCATAAAGAAGAGAAAATACATTTACAGTACTGTACTGTATTTATCAGTAGTCTAAGTTTACATCATCTGTTTACAAGATGAATTGTCTGTCAGTACCTACATCAATATTATCTTATATGATACAAAACTCCGTTGATACTATATGTATTACTAACACTAGACATTAAAAATGAAAAGATAATGTGAAAACAATTCATATTTACAGGTATGACAATTCATGCATTGATAACAAAGAAGCAGCAATATGATTGCCTTATGGTAGCCTAGTGTAATCAATACGGTTGCTTCACAGTAGCCTAGCCAATACACTAATGAATGAATTGTTATAAAATTTTTATGGCATTAAAATTTTTAATGATATTATAGTCATATTCATAATACAGTATTGGAACATTGTTAAATTTTTTTAAAAAACATCCTACCTGTGATGATAGGCTGATACACAGTTTCTCCAATTACAGGAGAGACAGAGAAGGAGAGGGAGAGGGGCATACTATACAGTAATGTAATTCTTTAAAAGCAAAGTTATAAAACAGTAAGAAAACTAATAGATTATTAATTTTATATTAAATATCACTCACCTTATGCCTGTGTAAGAATAGATTAGTATCTACATATATTTTATGCATTCATGACAACCCTAACTTTTTCTTAATTTTTTCGATATTTCTTGGCTACATGGTTCACCTGTGAGTTTTTTCATATTGTTGCAAATCTCAAAAAGTTTTTCCTATATATTTATTGGAAGAAATCTGCATATAAGTGGACCTGCTCACTTATAACCCATGTTATTCAAGGGTGAAGTGTATATATCAATACCCATAAAAATACTCTTTGAGTCTGTAATTCATCCCCTTTCTTGAAATCTCCTCTTAAGAAAGACTCAGAGATTCAGACCAAAATTTACAGCCACTAGCATTTGATAATAGTGGGTGGGACTTAAATGTGGGGTATGAGGAGGGAAACTTAAATCCCCGACAACAGAGAATGGTTGAATAACACATGGCATTTTCACATGATTCATACTCTTACTATTACAAAGTGTTTGATAATATGGGAAACTGCTCACAACATACTATTAAGAAAAAAAAAGTTACGAAAGTATTATGTGAAATACTCAAATTTTGTACACTAAGAAATACATCCCTCTCTCTACTTCCCCAGAAATAAGACTGGAAGGATATATCTCAAAAAATCAAAAGTGTTTATCTGCAGGTGGTTGGATTTCAGTTCGGTTTTATTTTTGTACACATCAGTGTTTTTCAAATTGTGTACAATAAACAAGTTGGCATACTTCATATGAAAAGCAATGGAGGGAAGATTGGGTGTCTAGGTATCTGTTGTTTATCAGTAGTGACTTTATTGAGAAAAGCTTTGGAAAACTGAAAGTTGCTTGGATTCAGAAACTCATCTCCTAAACTGATGTTACTTAGTTGGTTTGGACCAGGAGGTGGCCAAATGTGGGTCACAGGAGGAGTTGGACAGATTCTGAGTATTCATGAGTACTTTGGTTTTAATGTAGCAGATAAATAAGAGCTCAAAAGGGGATAGGTGATGTTTAATAAGAAGGAGAGGAAGCTTGCTGCAGAAACAAAACCAGAGTGAAATTTAATTAGACTTGCAAAGACGGTTGTTAAGCAAGGGGCTTGGATCATTTAAATTTTATTTATTTTTCCAAAATATTTCTGATGGCCTGAGGAGACCAATGTGCATTTCCAGCAGAAGGTTCATGGAAGAATAAATATTTTGTGACTGTAGACAAAATACTTAAGAGTATTTGGCTTTTTCAGATAACTTATATTTTAAAGTGACTTTAAAATAGCAAGAATAGAATTATAATTTTTTGCAACTTTTTTCTAGGACCCAGTTTATGGAAAAGGAAAACTTGGAGAAATCCAGGGACTTATTCTGGGAATGTTGGATACCTTTAGCTATGAACAGGTAAGCTACTTTCTATTTCTAAGCCCATTCTAAGGTAGAAAGAAGCTATTCTTTTTTCTTTGCACCTATACTTTTTCTTTAAAAATTACCATCTGTTTAGTGGAAGTTTGATAAATTGAAGTGTATGGCTTTTTAATTTTTAAATTTCTCTTGACCTTAATTAATTAATATATATTTTATATACACATACACTTATATTCTGGAATGTGGAAATGCATCAAGTTTGGATTCATTTTATTCTTTTGATTCATTGGCAGTGGGACATATATTTTTTTTTCCAAATGAAAAATGTAAGATACTTTCTTGGAAAGTAATGGAATGCAAAGATATAACTCATTGAAAAGGAAGCATGAGTATAGAAAAATTGCAAAATAAATTAGTGTTCTTTTAAACATTCTGAAACAGATAATTGCCACTAACCAAAAATGGTCATTAGTCTTCCCTTAACCCAAAACTGCCTATAACTTTAATTCTCAGTAAGAGCCAGCTTGGTATACAGATTTTTTTCTTCATGTACTTCAAAGTGACTCATGAAGCCACCTAGGAAAAGTGCCACTTAGGCATGTTAGATACACTCTACTTTTTTAGTAGAAGAAAAAGAAAAATTTGGGTGGTAGAGCTTTTCTTAGGATGTTGTAAGAACTGCAGTTTTGCTAAGTAAGCATAGCCCAAGGAAGCTGATCCCCATTCAGGCACAGACTCCCTGGCGGCAGAAGGAAAGCTGAGTGCAAGACAGAAATTTTTTGTGAACTTTGGAAGAGGAGGAAAAGATGGGGTTGACTGGAAAGAATTAAAACAGACCATTAGAACTGAAAGTTCTGCGTTATAGATGAAGTTAAAGGACCAGGCTGTGTAGCAAGGAGGATGGGCAGTATATCTTCCCCTTTGGGACTGACAGAAAAGAACCCAGCTGCACATTGAAGTAAGTAAACTATAGTTTATAAACACAGAGAGCCTTAAAATGACTTAATGTGATAGCTGTGAAATAACTTTATGTGACTTAATGACAGATATCACAGTCTTGAGTAGATTCAAATGGGTTGTAAGTGCTGTTCAGGAAACAGTGATCTCTCTGCCCAAGGGAGATGAAAACTGAGTAATAGCCATTAGCTTTTCCAGTGAAAGATTACTGTGAAATATCGCCATGGAGGCAGTTTCTATTTAAAAATCAGGGATTTTTTTTTTTATTATTTGTTACAACACAACTTTGAGCCATTCAGAGAGAACTCATCATATAAATGTAATAAGTAAGTAGATTTGGGTTTATCTAGTCATCTGAAAGCCATCAGTACTGAATTAATCCACAGAATGGCAGAGCACACATTTCTCAGTAGTAACTAGTGACAGCCTTTTAATAATTATTTTGAGAATCTCGATGTATGCACTTATCAGTACCCTGCACATTAAAGTTAACCACTTAAGTTTGGGGTGTTTTGATGTTTATTTGATCAGTTTTATGCCTTTATAGTGTATTCCAATTCAATTGTGGTTGAAAATGAAACAAGTGGTATTTTCCACTCATCTCCTCTGTCTCTTTCACTTTATGAACAATTTTTTGTTGGCTTATTTTTTATTTTGGTCTTTCATAGACCCTGCTGGAAACAACGACTAGCCTTCTAAACCAAGATCTCCATTGGTCACTGTGTAACCTGAGAGCTTCAGTCACCAGAGGACTGAATCCCAAGCAGGATTACTGCTCTATTTGTTTGCAGCAGTACAAGAGACGCCAAGAAATGGCTGATGAAATTATTGTCTTTAGGTAAGAAAGGGAAGGAAATGTGACACATATGGTGTGTGTGCGTGTATGGTATTGCCAGGCAGAAATACACGTGGACACACAGCCCCAGTCAATCGTTCTGCCAGTGAACAAAACAAGGCAAAGTTCCTGCCCTTATAGACCTTACATTCTGCGTGGGAGTCAGGAGGAAATGGTGTTAGGGTGGTCAGGCGGTAAATAAATACAGAGTAATAAGAGCTATGGAGAGAAATAAAACACAGGGTAAGGGGATGGAAAGAAGAAGCGTTCAGGGTGAGAGTGCTATTTTAAGACACTGTAATGAGGAAAAACATGTCTAAGGAAGTGACATTTGAGCAGAATGAGAGAGGTAGGAGTGAAGGTTCAGAATATATTTTAAGGGAAGCGTTAACTTGCTGATGTATTAGATGTGAAGTGAGAGGGAAAAACATCTTCGACCTGAGCTACTGGATGAATGTGGTACCATCCTCTAAGACGAGAAGGAACAGGCGTGAGGAGCTGGGGAAATCAAGAGTCTTGTCTTGGAGATGTTAGGTTTGAGATGCCCTTTAAACATTCAAGTAGGAATGTCAGGTAGACAGTTATTCTAGTCAGAGACATGTCCTGGAAATATAAATTTAGAAATCATCAGCATGTAAATGATATTTAAAGCCACAGTACAAAGAGAAAGGAAGTTTAGTGCAAAAATGGAAGGTTTGATCTCAGGAGGAGACAGCTCATCCAGAATATATGGATAGAGGCAATATAAGATGGACTCTGGAGCCAGACTTTAAATCTTGAGTTCAAATCCTGACTCTGCCACTTACTAGCTATGAGACTTTGACAAGTTATTTCATCTCTTTACGTCTTAGTTTCTTCATCTGTAAATTGGGATACCTACTTGATAGGGTTTTGTGAAGATTAAATGAGATAATTTACATAAGACACTTGTAACCATGCTGACATATAGTAAGCACTGTATAAGTGTTAGCTTCTATTATTACAGATACAGGAAGATTGGTAGATTTGGTGGTTGGAAGAGGAAGTAGTTTTCATCACACAAACAGCCCATTCATTCAACAAGTATTTATTGAGCACCTACTATATGTCAGGTACTGTTCAAGGGGGTAGGGTACCACATGAACAAAACAAAGGTTCTGCTCTCACGGAGTTTACACTCTAGTAAAAGAGGCAAACAGACAAATAAAATGCCAGATAGTGACTAACATGGAAAAAAATAAAACATGTTAAGTGAGATATATAGTGTTTGTGGGGGAAGATATTTTATGAAGTGTGGTCAGGGAAAGCAACACTGTTAAGGTGATTATGGACAGAAAATTTAAAAATTAATTAATAAAAAGGTAATAATTACCATGAATAAAATAAAACATGGTATAGAGGAGAGAGAACGTTGGGAGCTACTAATATATAAAGAGTTATTAGGGAAGTTTAAGTAACATTTGAGTAGAGACCTAAAGGAAGTGGCCATGCAATATCAGGGGGAGAGTGCCCCAGACAGAGGATCAACAAGTGCAGAAACCATGATGCAGGTGCTAGGCATACTTGATGGGTAGTGAAGGGAGCAGGCTAGTGTTGCCTGAGCAGAGTGAAGGGAAAATATAAGAGATGACTTCAGCGGCTAAATCATGTAGGAACTGGGTCATTATAAAGAGTTAAACTTTTGCTCTGAGATGAAAAGCCATTGGATGTTTTTGAGGATAGTGTTGACCTGATCTGACCTCTGTCTTAAGGATCACTTTGACTGCCGTGGTGAGAATGGACTGTAGAAAGCCAAGGGTGAAAATAGAATGACCAGTTAAGCTATTGCAGTAATCCAAGTGAGACATGGCCCAAGATGATTGTAATGAAGTAAGCAGTGGTGGGATTCTGGATATATTCTGAAGGTATAGCTGATAAGATCTGTTTATAGTTTGTATATGAGGTGTGAAAGAAAGAATAGTTTTTGGCTTGAGAAACTAGAAGAGTGTAGTTGCCATTATTTAGATGTGGAAGGTTGGATGAGAGCATGCAGTGGGGGTGGAGTGGGGTGGAAATCAAGAATTTGGAGCATGTTAAATTTAAGATGCCTATTAAACATCCATAGTAGAGGTCTTGAGACAGGTAGATGCGGTTGAGGAGAGAAGTCTGGGCTGAAGGTATAAATGTGGCAGTCACCAGCATGGAGGTGGTATTTTAAAGCTATGGAACTGGAAGTAATCACTAAAGGAGCAAGGATGGCTGTAGAAAGAAGAGTATAGAAGAGAAAGACTACAGAAGAGAAAGGATGGATGGATGGATGGATATATATATATATCCATATATATATATATATATGTGGGGGAGGATAGAGAAAAGGAAGATTATAAAGACTATCGAAGAGAAAAGGATTGATGTCTGAGGTGGTCCAAGATTTCAGGTTGGAGAAATGAGGAGGAATCAGTGAAGATGACTTAGAATTATACTCAACACTCATTTCTGGAAGGCTTATTTGGGAACTTAGTGTATTCAGTAGGGAATTTCTTCATAGGAATAATGTTAGAATTTACTGTAACACTGACATTTTTGTAAATGCTTATTAATCAAATCATGACTGCTGAATTTGATGAGGCAGACCACTCATGTTATTATCAAATTACTTATATAATTATGATTTTCCCCAATTGACTTTTTTTCAAACTGTCTAAAAATGTTTCATAGTTTGAGAAATGAACAGAAGTTCAACTCATCCCCTGGTGGTTTGTAATCAGAGAACTGTGATGCTGTTCGTGCTCATAACTTAAGTGTGCAAATACATGAGTCTGGATTTTAAAAAAGAGAGGACAGCAACAAGTAAATCCCCTTCCTTGTTTCTTAACCTATACCCCATCAGTGCATTTCAGCTTATTGGAAATATTTATCACTTTTAAATACACTCTAACACAACTTAGGTTTATGATTTTATGATAATGAAAAGTGTCAATTGGTTGCCTTCATTTTGCAGCTGTGGCCATTTGTATCACTCATTCTGTCTGCAAAGCAAGGAGTGCGCCGTAGAAATTGAGGGGCAAACAAGATGGACATGCTACAAATGCAGCTCAATTAACAAAGTAGGAAAGTTGAGTGAAAATTCATCTGAAGTTAAAAAGGGAAGAATAACCCCATCACAGGTAAGACTTGTTTTCATGGCAAGATGCAGATGGTCTTTTCTTTTTTTTTTTTTTTTTTCCAGATGGTCTTTTCTTAACAGTGTCTTTTAGGCCTGGCCTCATTTTTTTTCAGGTCCTATAGGCCTCAGCAAATTTACTTAATTTGCTGTTTCCTGGTCCTTCCTCTATGCCGCCCTATCCTGTAGTTGACCTTAACATCACATAGTGAAAAGTTGGACCTGTTGCTTTTTTCTCTTTGTTTTATCAGCTTTCAGTGTTAAGTCAAAATCAGACCCAGGGAAAAAAACCCTGACCTAGCTTCTCCCAGGTAACAGTTCAGAATTTCTACACTCCAGTGATAGGCATTAGTTTATATATTCATCCAATAGATAATGGAACCTGTGTGCCAGGCACTGTGCTAAGTGCTGGGGATACAATTATAGACAGGACATTTGTCTTGTAGAGTTTATGACCAATGAAATTATAAACAGATTTTCAGAAAGTGTTCTTAAGTTCTTTCTGACACTGAATAGTTGGTGTCTTTTCCATCATCAGTTCTGACACCAATTCTGTCAGTTCTTTGGATATCAACTGGATGTCCAGTAATGCAATTAAATTCTGACACTAACCACCAGGAATTAGCGTCAGACTCCACAGGTTTAAAAGTTCATTCCCATAAGACTGTCCTCACTTCAGACACCAGTTACAAATGGGGTGCCCAGATTACATGCTCTTCTATCTGACTTACAAAGTTAGGGGTCCCCATGACCCACTCCCCCAGGTTTGATAATTCACCAGAACAACTCATAGAACTTAGGAACATATTTTACGTTTACCCATTTATTATAAAGGATACAACTCAGGAATAGCCATATGAAAGAAGTGCATAGGGCAAGGCATGGGGGGAAGAGGGTGCCCGAAGCTTCAGTGCCCTCTCTTGGCATACCATCTTCCCAGTATATCAGTGTGCTCACCAATTCAGAAGTTCCTTGAACCTCAACATTTAGGGTTTTTTATTGGAAGTTTCATTACATAGCCACGATTGATTAAATCACTGGCTGTTAGTGATTAGACTCAATATCTAGCCCCTCTTTCCTCCCCATACATGGGATTAGGGGAAGGACAGGGAGGGGAGAACTGAACGTTCTAACCCTCTAGTCATGGCTTGATCTTTCTGGTGACCAGCTGCCATCCTGAAACTATCTAGGGGTCCCCAGGTACCAGTCATCTCATTAGCATTCAAAAGGCACTCTTTTCACTCAGGAGAGTCCAAGAGTTTTATGAACTACAAGACAGGAACCAGGGACAAAGACCAAATAATATTTTTTATTATACCACAAGTACTTACAGATGAACTGTGCCGTAATAGCAGATAATGAGTAGACCTGATCTAGACATGAGAGGTCATGGAAGACTTCCTCAAAATGCCATGTTAGCTGCCTCTGAAGGAAAAAAAGAAGATAAAGTTTAAGCGCAAGGGTAAGCAGGAGGAGGAGTATTCCAGTCAGGGAAGAATATATAGAATAAACAAAGCATCTCTGCTGGAATTAGGCATTGAGTATGATTGGATCTAGAGGCTGAAAGAATGGTATTAAATGAAATTAGTAGGTAAACAGGGACCATATTAATTATTTTTATGTTTGTGGTAAAGAAACAGGAAGACATTGAAGGGCTTTAAAGAAGGAATGATATGATATGATCAAAATAGTATTTTTTTTTTCAGAATAGTACTTTTAAAAGAACTGCAGTGCAGAAAATGAATTGGAAGGGAAACAAGAATACATGTAGGGAGACCAAGAATATTGAAATAATTTTGAGGAAAGGAATGGTAACTTGGTACTAGGATGGTGGAAGTCGGGACGGAGAAAAGAGTACATATTTGAGATGTGTTTGAGATGAGTACAGAAATCAAAATAATTAATATGGTCCCTGCCTACCTCACTAACTTCATCTCATACAACTGTCTTTCACCTTCTAGATTCAATTATGCTCAAGTTCTAGTTCTATACTCTTTTCTGCTTTACAGCAGAGATCCTATATTTGAGAGGTAGAATTATCAGGACTCGGTGATAAATAAATTGGTTGGTGGGGGAGACAAGACAGGGAGGAGTCAAAGATAACACCCAGATTTCTTGTTTAAACACAAATGGATGGTGGTACCATTTACTGAGATGGAAAACAATGAACAAAGAACATATTTGGGAATAAGAGAATTCATTGTTGGAGTTAGAGCTGTCTGAAGGACATACAGATGAACGTAAAGATGTTCAATATGTTTCTGGATTGAAAATTTTATCAGTCATCCAGAATGCTTCCTTGTTTGCGTTTAGGAAAGGAAAAACAGGTCCTGTGATTTCTAGAATCTTTCCAAGCTGAATTCAAATGCAGATGGGGGAATCTTATTTATGCAGATACTTAAGGCTTTACATCTTGGGGCACTTCAGTGTTTTTTCTGTTTCAGTTACATCCTGTTGATAAATAACTTGTGATTACATGTGTATTATTGCCTGGATATTACCAATTAGATGTTTTTCTTTCTTCCTAGATAGTCCTCAGGGGCTAAAATAGACTTTTTTTCCTTTTTTTAAAAAACACAATTATATATGCAATTATGTATTTTAATACATAATTTATAAACAGTAAAATTCACTTTCTGCAAGTTTTGGCAACCACCTTTACAATCAAGACATAGAGCAGTATCATCACCTCCCTCAAAAGTCCCCCATAGCTCTTTGTAGTCAGCCTTTTCCTCCACCCTCCAATCCCTGGCAACCACTGATCCATTTGGAGTTAATTTTTTTTTTTTTTTTAAAGATTTATTGATTGATTGATTGATTGATTGATTGCTATGTTGGGTCTTCGTTTCTGTGTGAGGGCTTTCTGTAGTTGCGGCAAGCGGGGGCCACTCTTCATTGCGGTGCGCGGGCCTCTCACTATCGTGGCCTCTCTTGTTGCGGAGCACAGGCTCCAGACGCGCAGGCTCAGTAGTTGTGGCTCATGGGCCTAGTTGCTCCACGGCATGTGGGATCCTCCCAGACCAGGGCGCGAACCCGTGTCCCCTGCATTAGCAGGCAGATTCCCAACCACTGCGCCACCAGGGAAACCCTGGAGTTAATTTTTAATAGCATGTGAAATAAAGATTGAGGTTCTTTCTTTTGCATGTGGCTATCCATTGAATTGCCTTTGTACCTTAGTCAAAAATCAATTGACCATGTATATGTGGGTCTATTTCTAGACTTTCTATTCTGTTCCATTGATCTATGTATCTATCCTTGCTCCAATACTGTGTCTTTATAGTAAATCTGGATATCAGGTAGTGAGTCCTCAAAGTTTGTTCTTCTTTCTAACATTTGGCTATTCTACTTTTCCATATAAATTTAAAAATCAGCCTGTCAATTTCTACAAAAAAAAAAATCATGCTTGGATTTTATTGGGATTGTGTTGAATATATAGATCAACTGGGGAGAGTTGACATCTTAGTGATATTGAGTCCAATCCATTAACATGGTATAGCTCCAACTTTATTTAAATCTTCTTTGATTCATTTCATCAGTGTTTTATAGTTTTTGGCATATAAATCTTGTGGTAGTTTTGTAAGATTCATTTCTAAGTATTTGATGACTTTTGATGCTATTATGTATTTTACTGTTTTATATTTCTTTTTTTTTAATTTGGCTGCGTCAGGTCTTAGTTGTGGCACATGGGATCGCCATTGTGGCATGCGGGATCTTTCGTTGCAGTGTGTGGGCTCTTTGTTGTGGCACACGGGCTCCAGAGTGTGCAGGCTCAGTAGTTGTGGCGCTCAGATTCTCTAGTTGTGGTGCATGGGCTCTAGAGCACGTGGGCTCAGTAGTTGCGGTGCGCGGGCTTAGTTGCACCACGGCATGTGGGATCTTAGTTCCCTGACCAGGGATCGAACCCATGTCCCCTGTATTGGAAGGCAGATTCTTAACCATTGGACCACGAGGGAAGTCCCTGTTTTATATTTCAATTTCTAATTGTTCATTCCTAGAATATAAATATACAATTTATTTTTGCATGTTGATCTTGTATCTAGTGACCAGTGACCTTACTAGGCTTACTTATTAGTACCAGTACTTTTTTGTAGATTCTTTGGTATTTTATACATAGGCAATCATATCAAATGCAAATAATGCCTGTTTTATTTCTTCCTTTCCAATTTTATACCTTTTATTTCTTTTTCTCGCCTTGTTGCATTGGCCTCCAGTACAGCGTTGAATAGGAATGGTAAGAATAGACATCCTTGTCTTGTTACTGATCATAGGGAGAAAGTATTCAGTTTTTCATTATTAAGTATAATGTTAACTGTAGGCTTTTTGTGTGTAATCTTTATATCATGTTTAGGAAGTTTCCTTTTATTCCATGTTTTGTTGAGGGTTTTTTCCATGAAAGGGTGTTGAATTTTGAAGACATTTATACTACATTGGTTGCCATGTTCCCACATCCCCACACCTCACACAAGAAAGACAGTAATCTGTTTCATTGACTTTCTTCCCGCCTGCTCTCAGAGCATCGAGAAAAGGGAAATTATTTTGAAATTGGATCTATATGTCAAAGACAGCTTTATTTCTGAGGCTATCCCATTCTGCAGGGCAGGAGAGATGACTCAACCTGTTCATTCTTTAGGAAAACCCAAGTGAGATTACTGATCAGATCCTCTTGAAAATCTCTGATGCTTCCTAATTAATGAAGCAAAATAGAATGAGAACTATCTCGGATTTCTTAAATTTTCCTCTAGCTGTCTGTCTCCTTTGTTTTTCTAGCTAAGATATTGTAAAAAGATCTAGTGGGTTGGTAATGCAAGGAAAGAGAAAATGAAATTTATCAAATACATGCTCTAGATGTGTTTATGCTAATCTTCACAACAAATTTAGCTGAAGGAACTGTATGTAGCTCAGAGAGGGAGGGCCAGTATTTCAATTGAAGTTTTTAGAACCGTCATCACCCTCAGTTTTCCTGCCTCCAATCTGTTCTATTTTTAGCATTCTGGCTTTATTGAAACCTGGCAAAGCTGATTTTTAAAATATATCTGTACTATGTTGGCTGTGCTAACTTAAGATTTCTTACCATTGTATGAGCCATTCACATTTTTAATTGTAAGAGAATTTAAAATGAAAATACTAATTCTATATATGATGGTTTTTATCAAACTTAATTTCATGTAAGTTCTACTTTGCTCTTTTAATTTCCTTTGAAAATCTATCACCCTTGGTTATTAAGTTCCTAACCAGTGCATGGAGAGAAGCAGAGGTATGTGTCCCAGTGACTTCAAAATCAAGCTGAGGTTGCCAGTCAGCTTCCACCTGTTGCTTCCTACCCTCGGTAGATACTGAATACATTTGAAGCTTTTCACTGCCCTTGTAATGTGATCCTTCTGTCAAATAGCTTTTTATTTCATCCTTTTCCAGGACTTGAGATGATTGACTTTTACTTCTTCAATTACTGACTCTGACTCAACAGGATGCAACAGTTACCCTCAAAACTGTGGTTTGGTGGATAAAGTCTTTCTTTTTGCCTCTCTTAATCTCATTTCTGTTTTTCACAACTGGTGAAAAACAAAAATGTGACACATCAATTGCCTCCCAACAGGTCTGCACAGACATGATTGGAGTTATTCCCCCAGAAAGCCTGCTTTCCTTTGGAATAAGCATTTTATTCTTTGAAAGCAAATGGAAAGAAATAACTCAAATTTCTTTCTTTCTTTCCTTATCTCCACTCCCCCGCCACCTCAGGTTTACAGTAGCTCAATCTGAAATATAGGTCCAAAGAGTAGACCTTGAAAGTCTGATTTTCTGTTTTGCTTTTGCTATATATTACTCACAGATAAAATACATTTGAGAAACTAATTTCAACTGAAGTTCTCATCATGCTATTATATTTTCTCAACAAATGTTATTCCAATAGAATAGAATAGAATAGGAGTAATTTTATCTTTGATTATTCTTTTATTAAATTTATAGTAGCAAATAACTATCTTAATTGGCACTGATTAGCATTAGAAGAAATAACTTGCTATTCATTTTAAAAATAATAATTCTTGGTCAACAGCAACTTGCTATAAATTCAAAGAAGTATAGTTGAAGATTTACTAGATTTTAGTTTTAACATTAGTGTATTATTAACAGGGTTTAGAGTTCTTGAGAGATAGTAATAAGCTAACATAACACATTATTATGTGCCAGAAACATTCCACTTGTTATTCCTTTTAACACTTCAAAAACCAAGAGCATTTGGAGACTCATTAGAAAGTCTTATTATGTATTGCTCGATATCTTTTCAGAATTAGCTATATCATCACTTATCAGTAAAGAGCCAGGTACATTAGTCCAGTATCAGAGTTTTTTGTTTTTTCAGTAAGAGGTAAATATCTGAAGAAGAAGGGGGTTGGAAGTAAACATATAGCTGCCTACTCATCCTTTAATAATCACAAAAGGAGAGAATTAAAAGAAATAAGCTGATATTTTCCCTGGTACTTGGAGTTGGTTTTATTTCTTGGTTTTTAGAATTGTCTAAGAAAATGTTTTGTCTTTGGGATAAATTTACAAATAAAGTCAGATGGAAGTATTTACAACTTCGAAGAAATTATTCAGTAAATGACATTTATGCTCACTGGTCATAATTTTCTATTAACCATTAAGCATTGCTTATTGATTTTGGATTCCCACTATAAATTGGAGATTTGTTTTACATGCCATTTAATGAAATAGGAACACTGGTATTAACGCCCTGTTTTCATTTGTCCGTTTTTAAAGAGTATTAGCTCCCTGTTATAAATATGTTAGATTCAAATTAAATGCTAAAAAATGAGATTTCCATTTTTGGTGATAACAGCATTTCTCAAAAGAGTATCTTCTAAATTAAACTTACAAATTAAATGAAGATTAATATGTCTCGGAAGTGCAGAGAGGTGATAAATAATCCTAATATAAATGAATCTGTTTGAGGAGATTATTGCCCATTTTCCAATAATCTTGTTATTATACCCTAGTATTCAGTGATTCATTACTTCAGCCAATATATAATGTATGCCTGCTTTGGACCAAACACTATTCTTGGTACCAAGTATATACTGGTGAACAACAACAAAAAAATAGTTCCTAACATCATGTAGCTTACCATCTAGTAAGAGAGCTAGACAGTAATTAAGTAAACAAACTATCAAACATATAATTTCAAATTGTGATAGGTATGTGAGTGCTATGAGGGGAAAGAATAGAATGTTATAGGAAGAATAACAGGAGGGAAACCTACTTTTTATTGGGTGGTCAGGGAATATCTATCTGCAGAGATGAAAATAAGACGCTACCAGCCCTGGGAAGAACATTCCAAGCAAAAGAGAACAGCAAGCACAGAGGAACTGAGGAGGGAAATGACTTGTTCAAGGAACTGAAAAAAGATCAGTCTGGAACATACTGACTAAAGAGGAACATTGCAAGGAATGAGGTTTAAGAGGTAGGCAGGGCCAGATCCTTATTAGAATGTAAGACTCTGGTGAGGAGTTTAGTTTGTATTCTTAAAGTAAGAATAAAAAGGATTTAAAACAAGGGAATTCATACCATCAATTGATGGTGATTGTGGAAAATGGATAGACAGCCACACTGCTATTACTGTCCAAGTCTTCACCTCTTTGACAGACCAGCGTAACAATCAGACTCTTAAGATTCTATAAATTTGGTCACTTCCCTTTGATCCAGAAAACGCTTGTGTCCAAGGGGCCGAAGGAAGACAATAGTACCAAGAAAGTGTTTCCAGTCTCTATGTAGAACTAAAGCTTTGCCGGAAATATGGGCGAAGGGCATAAAAAAGTTTTGTTGTCCAATAAAATGTGAAAAAATGTTGAGCTTCACCAGTGATCAAAGAAATACCAGTTAAAATAGCAATATGATGCCATTTAAAACAACTTATTAAACTGGCAAATTTTTAAAAATACATATTAAACTGGCATACATTAAAAATACTAATGCAGGGACTTCCCTGGTGGCACAGTGGTTAAGAATCCGCCTGCCAATGCAGGGGACACAGGTTCCAGCCCTGGTCCGGGAAGATCCCACATGCTGCGGAGCAACTAAGCCATTGTGACAACTACTGAGCCTATGGTCAACTAATCTATGACAAAGGAGGCAAGGATATACAATGGAGAAAAGACAGTCTCTTCAATAAGTGGTGCTGGGAAAACTGGACAGCTACATGTAAAAGAATGAAATTAGAACACTCCCTAACACCACACACAAAAATAAACTCAAAATGGATTAAAGACCTAAATTTAAGGCCAGACATTATAAAACTCTTAGAAGAAAACATAGGAAGAACACTCTTTGACATAAATCACAGCAAGATCTTTTTTGACCCACCTTCTAGAGTAATGGAAATAAAAACAAAAATAAACAAATGGGACCTAATGAAACTTAAAAGCTTTTGCACAGCAACGGAAGCTATAGACAAGACTAAAAGACAGCCCTCAGAGTGGGAGAAAATATTTGCAAACGAATCAATGGGCAGAAGATTAATCTCCAAAATATAAAAACAGCTCATGCAGCTCAATATTAAAAAAAAAAAAACCCAGTCAAAAAATGGGCAGAAGACCTAAATAGACATTTCTCCAAAGAAGACATACAGATGGCCAAGAGGCACATGAAAAGCTGCTCAACATCACTAATTATTAGAGAAATGCAAATCAAAACTACAATGAGGTATCACCTCACACCAGTTAGAATGGGCATCATCAGAGAATTTACAAACAACAAATGCTGGAGAGGGTGTGGAGAAAAGGGAACCCTCTTGCACTGTTGGTGGGAATGTAAATTGATACAGCCCGTGTGGAGAACAGTATGGAGGTTCCTTAAAAAACTAAAAATAGAATTACCATATGACCCAGCAATCCCAGTACTGGGCATATAGCCACAGAAAACCATAATTCAAAAAGACACATGCACCCCAATGTTCATTGCAGCACTATTTACAATAGCCAGGTCATGGAAGCAACCTACATGCCCATCGACAGACAAATGTATAAAGAAGATGTGGTACATATATACAGTGGAATATTAGCCATAAAAAGGAACAAAGTTGGGTCATTTGTAGAGACGTGGATGGACCTAGAGACTGTCATATAGAGTGAAGAAGTCAAAAAGAGAAGAACAAATATCGTATATTAACGCATGTATGTGGAATCTAGAGAAATGATACAAATGAACCTGTTTGCAAGACAGAAATAGAGACACAGATGTAGAAAACAAACGTATGGACACCAAGGGGGGAAATCGGGTGTGGGTCGTGGTGGGATGAATTGGGAGATTGGGATTGACATATATACACTAATATGTATAAAATAGATAACTGATAAGAACCTGCCGTATAAAAAATAAATTTAAAGGAAAAAAAAGAAAGGTATACCTACAAGGACTTCCATTTCACTAAGAGTCTTTTGGGGGAGAAATGGACAAAATATATAGAAGAATGGTTCTCAAGACATTGGACCTCAAGCTGTGAAAGAGAATAACCCTTGAGAGACAATAAACAAATGATGTACTAAAGTATTGCTGGAGGAAAGTTTCCAAGCCACTGCACAGGGAGGGAGAACCAAGGCAGAGCTCATCAGTATCTCTGATTTTGGACAGAGCAGGGAGTCCAGGGAAAACAAGGGCTAGAATTCACAGGACAGAGTATTGGACAGGAGAGAGCCACACAGAGAGAGGGCTTCAGAGATCTGCAGAAGGCAACCTTGAGTTGAATACTGACCCACTCATGTTTGTGAGGAAATGACTCAAGGCCAGAAAAAGGAGCACCCAAAAGTATTAGAGGTAGCAGTGCCCCAAATTCATATAGAGCCAAGAATACTGCAACCTGGAAAATGTCATAATTCACAGGGCAGCATTGAGAGTACTAAGTAAGGGTTTGACCTCAATATTGGGGGAAAAGTTAACCCTAGACTAGCTGCTGTTTTGATCTCATGTAACAAAACTTAAAAGCAAAATCTAAAGAGATCAAATTATTTCTATGTATTTTAACAACATCCCAGAACAAAGTTCAAGATTATGTTAAGGATTACAGGAATATCTAACCGAACAAAGTAGAATTCACAGTGCCTGGCATTTGATCAAATATTACAAGGCATGCAAAAAAGCAGGAAAATACAAGTCATAAAAAGGAGAAAAAAATCGATTACATGACATTTTGGAACAGGCAAGTTATGGAGACAGTAAAAAGATCATTGGTTGCCAGGGGTGGTCGGGGGGAAGGATGAAGAAACAGAAAAGAGGATTTTTTAGTGTGGTGAAAATATTCTGTATGATACTATTGATATAATGATGGATATATGTCATTATGCCTTTGTCCAAATCCATAGAATGTGCAATGCCAAGGGTGAACCCTAATGTAAACTATGGCCTTTGGGTGATAATGATGTGTCAATGTAATGTGTCATCAGTTATAACAAATGCACCACTCTGGTGGGAGATGTTGATAATAGGGGAAGCTATACATCTGTGGAAGCATGGCACATATGTAGTATCTCTGTACCTTCCTCTCAATTTTGCTATGAACCTAAAACTGCTCTTAAAAAAATAGTCTTAAAAAAACAATCCCCCACCTTCCCTTTGTGCTCTACAACCAAAAGAAAGAAACTCCTACTACGGAATGTATCTCCTATGTACGTACAACTGTGCTATAGATTGGAATATTAGCTGAAGTTAATGGCAGAGAATGACAGTATAAACTAATAAGAGCATTAGATAAATCTTATTAAGTAATGAGTATTCTCATGAAGAAAGAACATAGGATGTCACAAGGCTTGGGCTCTAGAACTGACCTCTGCCTTATTACATGAGCTTGAGAAAGTAATTAACTCTCCCCTCTCTCCCTCTGTCCCTTCCTTCTTTCCACCAGGATGAAAACATAAATCTTTTTTAGTGTCTCATTGAGGCATGGTGAAAACAGTATGTAGGTCTGTGCAGACCTACTAGAGAATGGACTTGAGGACACGGGGAGGGGGAAGGGTAAGCTGGGACAAAGTGAGAGAGTGGCATGGACATATACACACTACCAAATGTAAAGTAGATAACTAGTGGGAAGCAGCTGCATAGCACAGGGAGATCAGCTCGGTGCTTTGTGACCACCTAGAGGGGTGGGATAGGTAGGGTGGGAGGGAGGGAGACGCAAGAGGGAAGAGATATGGGGATATATGTATATGTATAGCTGATTCACTTTGTTATAAAGCAGAAACTAACACACCATTGTAAAGCGATTATACTCCAATAAAGATGTTTAAATAAATAAATAAATTTTAAAAAGCAGCCATAAAAAAAATCACTTTGACTAAATCCCAGATTTTTCACACTAGCACACAATGCCATTCATTTAATTTTTTTTCAGTTTCTGTTTTCATGTCTTCTATGCACAAGTTATAAGAAAGGATATATTAAAATTAACTTATGAATGAAAAAAAAATCCATTGAAACAGACCCAGAAATGGCACATATGATAGAATTAGTAGATAAGAACATTAAAACAGTTATTATAATTATATTGCATATGTTCAAGAAGCTAGAGGAAGGATTGAACATAAGAGCCAACCAAACATCTAGAGATTAAACCTACAATGTATGAGATGAAGAACACACTAGATGGGATTAACAGCATAACGGACATTGCAGAAGAAAGGATTAGTGAACTTGACTGTATAGCAATAGAAACTATCCCAAATCAAACATACACTGAAAAGAAATGAATGACTATGAACTACAGAACAACTTCAACTAGCAAAATATACATGTAATTGGAGTTCTGGAAGAAGTAGGGGAAGGGATAGAACAGAAAAACTATTTGAAGAAACTTAATACAGAGTTCCAATTCCAATAAGGGCAGGGCAGCCTGTATTGGATGACCCTTCTGCCAGTAACAATTATATAGACAAAGTATTGTTTAGAGAGCAACCAGAAGCAGGCAGAAACTTTAGAGAACACAAACCTTGAAATAAGGGAAGCAAACTAGAGGAGCTCTACACTTAACGAGTTTTTTTTCCTTTATCACACATTTCAGTTTGCCTTGGAGAACTGGGGGAAAAGAGCTTATAGTAGTATTCTTATTATATGAAGAAACAGAGTTCAAGACTACCAAAGCAGTTGTAAATTGAGAGAGGCCATCTCAAGGAAGGGAGCCGGGGAGGAGGGAGCCCTAAATTCTTTTTACAGGTTTCTAAGTTGCACATACACGAACAATGCTTCAAGAAATCATGCAGAAAGTAGCATCAGGAGGACTAAAGCGCTGAGCAGAGATATCAGCAAGTACATAGTGCTGAATTTGAGTGCAAGCCCTGCCAAATTTGAGGGAATGATAAACATCTCAGGTTTTGTATTGAAAATGCAGAAGGACCATGCCTTAGGACTAAGGGCCACCCTAAGACTAAGGGCAAAAGTAAAATAAATCCTTTCTAACAAAGCCAAAGGCCAAACTATTATAGGATCAGTAGGAAGAAGGAAAATATAACCTAAAATCAAGAGAAAAACATCAATAGAAGCAGATCTATGGATGACCTAGATATTAGAATTGGGAGTCAAGGACTTTAAAATAGAAATTATAAATAAATTAAAGGATTTAGAGGAAAAAGATCAGCAGAATGATTGGATACATAGGGAAATCTCAGCAGATAAATGGAAACTATAAAATAAAATAAAACCAAATGTAAATTCTAGAGTTAAAAAAATAAGATGAAAATTTCATTAGATATCAACAGCATTTTTAACAGAGACAAATGTTATCTGTAAATTTGGAGACAGTTCAATAGAAATAATCCTAACAGAAGCACAGAGACTAAAAGGGTTGAAAATAAGTGAAGAGAGCTCTCAGTAACCTGTGAAACGATATCAAGAAGTCCTAACTTATGTATCACTGGCGAGGAGAGAGAGAGAAGTGGAGGGGGGGACTGAAAATTTCCCACATTTGGTGAAAAACATTAACCCGTATGTCCAAAAACTCAGCAAACTGCTAGTGGGATAAGTACAAAGAAAACCACACTCAGACACATCTTGGTCAAACTGCCAAAACTAAAGATAAAGAGGAAATCTTAAAAGCAGCCAAAGATAAGACAATAATAAGAATGATGACTGATTTCTCATAAAAAGGGGTTGGGGAGGAGAGGCCAAGTGACAATAAATGGCATCTTTAAAGTACTAAAGAACGGTAATATGGTGCTTATATTGTATGTTATATAACATTCCCAGTGGGGTCTAGGGCAGCATCCCATAATCAAATGCTTACGTGGGATAAATAAAGACTATAAATAGCCTCACTTCAGGTCAGGTTTTGATGTCAGATAACTTTTGGTGCCAAAAGTTTTTAAAAAGTACTTCTGATTTCAGAGTTTTTTGGATTTTAGAATTATAATAAAAGGATTTGTGGATATATTTTACTTGTCAGGAGGAGAACTGGCAATATATATTTATAAATGTCTACACTCTTAGAAGTAGGGACTTAGAAGAATCTGTGCAATGAAAGTAACACATGAAGAGTGTATACCGAGTGTTACACAAGGATGTTTATGACAGCATTTTTTAAATAATTTAAAAAATTGAAAACAACCTAAATGTCCCAATAGTTTCCTAATACTTGGTTAAATTAGTTATGGTATATGTATGCAATGAATGGACTTCTTTATAGCCATGAAAAAGCATTTTGTCAGAGAACATTGATATGGTGAAATAAACTCTCAATATGTTACATGAAAAGATCACAAAGCTGTGTGATTCCAAATGTTAATAGTAGTTATTGCTGTGTGGTTGGATTGTCATTTTTATTTGCTTTATTTTGCTCTTTTGTATTTCTAAATTTCCATTCATGAACAGTATTCCTTTGGTAATCAGAAAAATCAAGGCTTGTTTTTAAAAAAGCAAGGTGATAAGGAAGATATTCCTATTGCTATTAAACTTCAGATCAGATTGCTTCTCTAAGTTAGGAATCATTTTATTAACAAAGATCACAAAAGTTTAGCATTATTAAGGCCTTGGCTTAATATATCATCCATATCCCGAGATCTAGTGTTCTGCACACCTGGATTTAAAGTGTCTTTTAAGCTGCATTGCCTGAGGCATTTCCAGAAGGAATCCTTTTAAACGAAAAATAAGACCTTTCGTAAGTGATGCTGAACCATTTCTGTTACCACTTCAAACACTCTCTGACATAATCTCCAGAGAACAGCTTTCTCAGATAAATTGTCCAGCACCACATCTAGTTTTTGGCTTGTTTTAAAAAGTCTGTAGATCCTTTTATGAGTTCATTTTTTTTTAAGCTTAAATATCTACTTTGCTTTGAAATCTATTTTCTCCCTTTTCAAAAAGAGCATACCAGGAGTTAAAATTGGATCACATTCAGCAAACTACATCATACATCTGGAGTAAATTCCAGAGTATTAATGTCATTGTATGTTAAAGGAAAGACTTTCAAGTCTAATTTTTGCAGACCTGATAAATCTTAAAGGACAGTCTGGATAGCCAGCAGTTTGATCCCTGAGCTGAGGTATGTTTTCTAAAGTTACTCTGAAAGTCAGAGGGGAAAGGCATAAAAGACTGCAACATGGTCCTGTTTGAATGGATTGATGCCACAGTGATAGGAAATGTCTTTATCATTATATACTGTAGGCTGTTAGAATTAAACTGTTAGAATTGGAACAGGCTTGAGAACTTGAGTCCAGTTGCTCTCCCAGTACTCATATCTCTTCTACATCATTGTGGATAGATAGTATCTAGTATCTGTTGAGCTACATGTAATAATTATTTTTCCTTATAAGTTAATAAGTAGATATTCTGATTTCATATCTTAGTCTGTGTACTTAATATTTGCTAGAATTCACTGCTGAAACCATGTGAACTTAGAGTTTTCTTTGTGGGAAGCTTTGATAAAAAATTCAATTTCTTTAATAAATATAGGGCTATTCATATTTTCTTTTTGATCTTCGGTCCATTTTTATAAGTTGTTTTTAAGGAAGTGTCATTTTCATTTATCAAATTTATTGGCATAAAATTATTCTTAATAGGCGCCTATTGCCTTTTTTTCTTTCTTTTTTTTCAACATCTTTATTGGAGTATAACTGCTTTACAATGGTGTGTTAGTTTCTGCTGTATAACAAAGTGAATCAGCTATACATATACATATATCCCCATATACCCTCCCTCATGTGTCTCCCTCCCACCGTCCCTATCCCACCCCTCTAGGTGGTCACAAAGCACCGAACTGATCTCCTTGTGCTATGGGGCTGCTTCCTACTAGCTATCTGTTTTACATTTGGTAGTGTATATATGTCCATGACACTCTCTCACCCTGTCACATCTCACCCCTCCCCCTCCCCATATCCTCAAGTCCATTCTCTAGTAGGTCTGTGTCTTTATTCCCGTCTTGCCACTAGGTTCTTCATGACCTTTTTTTTTTTTTTTTTTTCCCTTAGATTCCATATATATGTTAGCATACTGTATTTCTTTTTCTCTTTCTGACTTAACTTCACTCTGTATGACAGACTCTAACTCCATCCACCTCATTACAAATACCTCCATTTCATTTCTTTTTATGGCTGAGTAATATTCCATTGTATATATGTACCACATCTTCTTTATCCATTCATCCGATGATGGACACCTAGGTTGCTTCCATGTCCTGGCTATTGTAAACAGAGCTGCAATGAATATTTTGGTACATGACTCTTTCTGAATTATGGTTCTCTCAGGGTATATGCCCAGTAGTAGGATTGCTGGGTCGTATGGTAGTTCTATTTTTAGTTTTTTAAGGAACCTCCATACTGTTCTCCATAGTGGCTGTATCAATTTACATTCCCACCAACAGTGCAAGAGTGTTCCCTTTTCTCCACACCCTCTCCAGCATTTATTGTTTCTAGATTTTTTGATGATGGCCATTCTGACCGGTGTGAGATGATACCTCATTGTAGTTTTGATTTGCATTTCTCTAATGATTAATGGTGTTGAGCATTCTTTCATGTGTCTGTTGGCTATCTGTATATCTTCTTTGGAGAAATGTCTATTTAGGTCTTCTGCCCATTTTTGGATTGGGTTGTTTGTTTTTTTGTTATTGAGCTGCATGAGCTGCTTGTAAATCTTGGAGATTAATCCTTTGTCAGTTGCTTCATTTGCAAATATTTTCTCCCATTCTGAGGGTTGTCTTTTGGTCTTGTTTCTGGTTTCCTTTGCTGTGCAAAAGCTTTTAAGTTTCATTAGGTCCCATTTGTTTATTTGTGTTTTTATTTCCATTTCTCTAGGAGCTGGGTCAAAAAGGATCTTGCTGTGATTTATGTCATAGAGTGTTCTGCCTATGTTTTCCTCTAAGAGTTTGGTGGTGTCTGGCCTTACACTTAGGTCTTTAATCCATTTTGAGTTTATTTTTGTGTATGGTGTCAGGGAGTGTTCTAATTTCATACTTTTACATGTACCTGTCCAATTTTCCCAGCACCACTTATTGAAGAGGCTGTCTTTTCTCCACTGTATATGCTTGCCTCCTTTATCAAAGATAAGGTGACCATATGTGCGTGGGCTTATCTC
This sequence comes from Eubalaena glacialis, assembly GCF_028564815.1. Taxonomy (NCBI): domain Eukaryota; kingdom Metazoa; phylum Chordata; class Mammalia; order Artiodactyla; family Balaenidae; genus Eubalaena; species Eubalaena glacialis. The sequence goes on along the minus strand of NC_083721.1, from coordinate 83,585,250 downwards.
TGGGCTTTCTGTCCTGTTCCATTGATCTATATTTCTGTTTTTGTGCCAGTACCATACTGTCTTGATTACTGTAGCTTTGTAGTATAGTCTGAAGTCAGGGAGCCTGATTGCTCCAGCTCCGTTTTTCTTTTTCAAGATTGCTTTGGCTATTCGGGGTCTTTTGTGTTTCCATACAAATTGTGAAATTTTTTGTTCTAGTTCTGTGAAAAATGCCATTGGTAGTTTGATAAGGATTGCATTGAATCTGTAGATTGCTTTGGATAGTATAGTCATTTTCACAATGTTGATTCTTCCAATCTGAGAACGTGGTATATCTCTCCATCTATTTGTATCATCTTTAATTTTTTTCATCAGTGTCATAGTTTTCTGCATACAGGAGTTTTGTCTCCTTAGGTAGGTTTATTCCTAGGTATTTTATTCTTTTTGTTGCGGTGGTAAATGGGAGTGTTTCCTTAATTTCACATTCAGATTTTTCATCATTAGTGTATAGGAATGCAAGAGATTTCTGTGCATTAATTTTTCTACTTTACCAAATTCATTGATTAGCTCTAGTAGTTTTCTGGTAGCATCTTTAGGATTCTCTATGTGTAGTATCATGTCATCTGCAAACAATGACAGCTTTACTGCTTTTCCGATTTGGATTCCTTTTATTTCTGTTTCCCTCTGATTGCTGTGGCTAAAACTTCCAAAACAATGTTGAATAATAATGATGAGAGTGGGCAACCAAGTCTTGTTCCTGATCTTAGTGGAAATGGTTTCAGTTTTTCACCATTGAGGACAATGTTGACTGTGGGTTTGTCATATATGGCCTTTATTATGTTGAGGTAAGTTCCCTCTATGCCTACTTACTGGAGGGTTTTTATCATAAATGGGTGTTGAATTTTGTCGAAAGCTTTTTCTGCATCTATTGAGATGATCATATGGTTTTTCTTCTTCAGTTTGTTAATATGGTGTATCACATTGATTGATTTGTGTATATTGAAGAATCCTTGCATTCCTGGGATAAACCCCACTTGATCATGGTGTATGATCCTTTTAATGTGCTGTTGGATTCTGTTTGCTAGTATTTGTTGAGGAGTTTTGCATCTGTGTTCATCAGTGATATTGGCCTGTAGTTTTCTTTCTTTGTGACATCTTTGTCCGGTTTTGGTATCAGGGTGATGGTGGCCTCATAAAATGAGTTTGGGAGTGTTCCTCCCTCTGCTATATTTTGGAAGAGTTTGAAAAGGATAGGTGTTAGCTCTTCTCTAAATGTTTGATAGAATTCGCCTGTGAAGCCATCTGGTCCTGGGCTTTTGTGTGTTGGAAGATTTTTAATCACAGTTTCAATTTCAGTGCTTGTGATTGGTCTGTTTATATTTTCTATTTCTTCCCTGTTCAGACTCAGAAGGTTATGCTTTTCTAAGAATTTGTCCATTTCTTCCAGGTTGTCCATTTTATTGGCATATAGTTGCTTGTAGTAATCTTTCATGATCCTTTGTATTTCTGCAGTGTCAGTTGTTACTTCTCCTTTTTCATTTCTAATTCTATTGATTTCAGTCTTCTCCCTTTTTTTCTTGATGAGTCTGGCTAATGGTTTATCAATTTTGTTTATCTTCTCAAAGAACCAGCTTTTAGTTTTATTGATCTTTCTTATTGTTTCCTTCATTTCTTTTTCATTTATTTCTGATCTGATCTTTATGATTTCTTTCCTTCTGCTAACTTTGGGGTTTTTTTGTTCTTCTTTCTCTAATTGCTTTAGGTGTAAGGTTAGGTTGTTTATTTGAGATGTTTATTGTTTCTTAAGGTAGGATTGTATTGCTGTAAATTTCCCTCTTAGAAGTGCTTTTGCTGCATCCCATAGGTTTTGGGTCATTGTGTTTTCATTGTCATTTGTTTCTAGGTATTTTTTAATTTCCTCTTTGATTTCTTCAGTGATCTCTTGGTTATTCAGTAGTGTATTGTTTAGCCTCCATGTGTTTGTATTTTTTACACATTTTTTCCTGTAATTGATATCTAGTCTCATAGCGTTGTGGTCGGAAAAGATACTTGATACGATTTCAATTTTCTTAAATTTACCAAGGCTTGATTTGTGACCCAAGATATGATCTATCCTGGAGAATGTTCCATGAGCACTTGAGAAGAAAGTGTATTCTTTTGTTTTTGGGTGGAATGTCCTATAAATATCAATTAAGTCCATCTGTTTAATATCTCATTTAAAGCTTGTGTTTTCTTATTTATTTTCATTTTGGATGATCTGTCCATTGGTGAAAGTGGGGTGTTAAAGTCCCCTACTATGATTGTGTTACTGTCGATTTCCCCTGTTATGGCTGTTAGTATTTGCCTTATGTATTGAGGTGCTCCTATGTTGGGTGCGTAGATATTTACAATTGTTATATCTTCTTCTTGGATTGATCCCTTGATCATTATGTAGTGTCCTTCTTTGTCTCTTGTAATAGTCTTTATTTTAAAGTCTATTTTGTCTGATATGAGAATTGCTACTCCAGCTTTCTTTTGATTTTCATTTGCATGGAATATCATTTTCCATCCCCTCACTTTCAGTCTGTATGTGTCCCTAGGTCTGAAGTGGCTCTCTTGTAGACAGCATATGTACAGGTCTTGTTTTTGTATCCATTTGCCAGTCTGTGTCTTTTGGTTGGAGCATTTAAACCATTTACATTTAAGGTAATTATTGATATGTATGTTCCTATGACCATTTTCTTAATTGTTTTGGGTTTGTTATTGTAGGTCTTTTCCTTCTCTTGTGTTCCCTGCCTAGAGAAGTTCCTTTAGCATTTGTTGTAAAGCTGGTTTGGTGGTGCTGAATTCTCTTAGCTTTTGCTTGTGTGTAAAGGTTTTAATTTCTCCGTCGAATCTGAATGAGATTCTTGCTGGGTCGAGTAATCTTGGTTGTAGGTTTTTCCCTTTCATCTCTCTAAATATGTTCTGCCACTCCCTTCTGGCTTGCAGAGTTTGTGCTGACAGATCAGCTGTTAACCTTATGGGGATTCCTTTGTATGTTATTTGTTGTTTTTCCCTTGCTGCTTTTAATATTTTTTCTTTGTATTTAATTTTTGATAGTTTGATATATATGTGTCTTGGCGTGTTTCTCCTTGGATTTATCCTGTGTGGGACTCTCTGCACTTCCTGGACTTGATTAATTATTTCATTTCCCATATTAGGGAAGTTTTCAACTATAATCTCTTCAAATATTTTCTCTTCTTTTTCTCTTCTTCTTCTGGGACCTCTATAATTCGAATGTTGGTGCGTTTAATGTTGTCCCAGAGGTCTCTGAGACTATCCTCAATTCTTTTCATTCTTTTTTCTTTATTCTGTTCTGCAGTAGTTATTTCCACTATTTTATCTTCCAGGTCACTTATCCATTCTTCTGCCTCAGTTATTCTGCTATTGTTTCCTTCTAGAGCATTTTTAATTTCCTTTATTGTGTTGTTCATCATTGTTTGTTTGCTCGTTAGTTTTTCCAGGTGCTTGTTAAACGTTTCTTGTATTTTCTCCATTCCATTTCCAAGATTTTGGATCATCTTTACTATCATTATTCTGAAATCTTTTTCAGGTAGACTGCCTATTTCCTTTTCATTTGTTTGGTCTGGTGGGTTTTTACCTTGCTCCTTCATCTGCTGTGTGTTTTTCTGTCTTCTCATTTTGCTTAACTTACTGTGTTTGGGGTCTCCTTTTCACAGGCTGCAGGTTCGTAGTTCCCGTTGTTTTTGGTGTCTGCCCCCAGTGGGTAAGGTTGGTTCAGTGGGTTGTGTAGGCCCCCTGGTGGAGGAAGTTAAAGGAGAAGCGATTAGGGCGCTCTGGCTCACTCAGGCCAGGGGGAGGAACAGGTACGGATTGCAGGGTGAGCCTGAGGCTGCAGAGGCTAGCTTGACATTGCAACAGTCTGAGGCATGCCATGTAGCATGCTGTTTTGATTACTGTAGCTCTGTAGTAAGTTTCGAAATCAGGAAATGTGAGACCTCCAACTTTTTTCTTTTTTTAAGATTGTTTTTGCTACTCAGGGTCCGTTGAGATTGCATATAAATTTTACGTTGGATTTTTCTATTTCTGCATAAAATGCCATTGCAGTTGATAGGGACTGCATTGAATCTATAGGTTACTTTGGGTAGTATGGACATCTTCACAATATTTAGTCTTCCTATCCATGAACACAGGGTGTTTTTCTATTTATCTTCATCTTCTTTAATTTCTTTCAGCAATATTTTATAGTTTTCAGTGTGTAAGTCTTTTGCCTCCTTACTTATGTTTATTCCTAAATATTTTATTCTTCTTGGTGCTGTAGTAAATAGATTTGTTTTCTTAATTTACTTTTTGGGTTATTTGTTGTTGGTTTATCAGAACACAACTGATTTTTGTATTTTTTTTATATCCTGCTACTTTGCTTAATTTGTTTATTAGTTCTAATAGCTTTTTCTGTGGAATATAAATTTAGAGTTTTCTACATATAAGAGCATACCATCTGTAAACAGAGATAGTTTTACTTGTTTTTTTTCTGACTTTAATGCCTTTTATTCTTCTTGCCGAATTGCTCTGGCTAGGACTCCCAACACTGTGTTGAATAGAATTAGTAAAAGCAGGCATTCTTGTCTTATTTCTGATCTTAGAGGGAACGCTTTCAGTCTTTCTCCATTGAGTATGATGTAAGCTGCTTTTTTAAATATAGGCTTTATGTTAATGTAGTTTCCTTCTAATTCTAGTTTGTTGAGTGTTTTTATCATGAAAAGGTGCTGAGTTTTGCCAGATGATTTTTTCTGAATCAGTTAATACGATCATGCAGTTTTTTCCCTTAATTCTGTTAATGTGGTATATCTCATTTATTTATTTGTGTATGTTGAACCCTCCTTGCATCCCATGAATCCCACTTGATCATGATACATGAACCTTATAATGTGCTATTGAATTCAGTTTGCTAGTATTTTGTTGTTGATTTTTCCATCTGTATTCATCAGGGATATTTCTCAGGTTAATGCTGACCTCCTAATGAGTTCCCTCCTCTTCAGTTTTTTGGGAGAGTTGGAGAAGGATTGGCATTAATTCTCCGTCAAATGTTTGGTAGACTTCACCAATGAAACTATCTGGTCCGGGGCTTTTCTTTGTTGGGAAGTTTTTTATTACTGATTCAGTTTTCTTAATAGTGATTGGCCTATTCAGATCTTGTTTCTTCATGATTATGGGTGTTTTTAAAAAGGATCTAATTTCCTTTTGATTTCTTCTTTGATCCAAGTGTTATTTGGAAGTGTGTAAGTACCTAAATATTTGAGAATTTTTCCAGAAATCTTTCTGTTATTGATATCTAATTTATTTCTATTATAGTCAGAGAACATTCTTTGTATGACTTGAATTCTTCGAAATTAATTGAAAATTGTTATCGCCAGAAGATAATCTATGTTGGTAAATGGTCCAGGCATACCTCATTTAATTGTGCTTTTCTTAATTGCACTTTGCAGATATTGCATTTTTTTTACAAATTGAAGGTTTGTGGCAACCTTGCATCAAGTGAGTCTTTTGGCACCATTTTTCCAACATCATTTGCTTATTTTGCGTCTCTGTGCCACATTTTGGTTATTCTCACAGTATTTCAAACTTTTTATTATTATTTGCATGGTGATCTGTGATCAGTGATCTTTGATGTTACTATTGTAATTGTTTGGGGTGCCACAAACTGCACTCACGTAAGATGGCAAACTTAATCGATAAGTGTGTGTGTTCTGACTGTTCCACCTACCAGCTGTTCCCCTGTCTCTTTCCCTCTCCTTGGGCCTCCCTATTCCCTGAGAAACAATAATTTTGAAGTTAGGCCAGTTGATAACCCTACAGTGGCCTCTAAGTGTTCAAGTGAAAGGAAGAGTCACACATCTCTCACTTTAAATCAGAAGCTAGAAATGATTAAGCTTAGTGAGAAAGTCTTGTCAAAAGCCAAGATAGGTCAGAAGCTAGGCCTCTTGTGCCAAACAGTTATCCAGGTTGTGAATGAAAAGTAAAAGTTCTTAAAGGAAATTAAAAGCGCTACTTCAGTGAACATACAAATGATAAGAAAGCAAAATAGCCTATGGTTCATGTGGAGAAAGTTTTAGTGGTCTGGATAGAAGATCAAATCAGCCATAAAATTCCCTTAAGCCAAAGCTTAATCCAGAGCAAGGTCCTAGTTGTCTTCAATTCTGTGAAGGCTGAGAGAGGTGAGGAAGCTGAAGTAGAAAAGTTTGAATTCAGCAGAGGTTGGTTCATGAAGTGTAAGGAAAGAAGCCATAATGTAAGAGTGTAAGGTGAAGCAGAAAGTGCTGGTGTAGAAGCAGCAGCAAGTTATTCAGAAGATCTAGCTAAGATAATTTTTCAACATAGACAAAAACAGCCTTAATATTAGAAGAAGATGCCTTGCCTTCTAGGACTTTCATAGCTAGAAAGGAGAAGTCAGTGCCTAGCTTCAAAGGACAGGCTGACTCTCTTGTTAGGGGCTAATGCAGCTGGTGACTTTAAGATGAAGCCATTGCTCATTTACCATTCCAAAAATCCTGGGGCCCTTAAGAATTATGCTAAATCTGTTCTGCCTGTGTTCTATAAATGGAACAAATCCTGGATGGCAGCACATCTGCTTACAACATGGTTTACTGAATATTTTAAGCCCATTGTTGAGACATACTGCTCAGAAAAAAGTTTCCTTTGAAAAATATTACTGCTCACTGACAATGCACCTGGTCACCTAAGGACTCTGATGGAGATGTACAACAAGATGAATGTTGTTTTCATGCCTGCTAATACAATATCCATTCTGCAGCCCATGGATCAAGGAGTAATTTTGACTTTTAAGTCTCATTATGCAAGAAATACATTTCATAAGGCTATAGCCGCCAAAGGTAGTGATTCCACTGATGGATCTGAGCAAAGTCAATTGAAAACATTCTGGAAAGGATGCACCATTCTAGATGCCATTAAGAACATTGGTGATTTATGAGAAGAGGTTAAAATATCAACATTAACAGGAGTTGGGAAGAAGTTGATTCCAGCCCTCATGGATAACTTGGAGGGGTTCAAGACTTCAGTGGAGGAAGTAACTGCAGATGTGTTGGAAATAGCAAGAGAAATAGAAGTGAAGCCTGAAGATGTGACTGAGTTGCTGCAATCTCATGATAAAACTTGAACAGATGAGGAGTTGCTTCTTATGAATGAACAAAGAAAGTGGTTTCTTGAGGTGGAATCTACTCCTGGTGAAATGCTGTGAAGATTGTTGAAATGACAACAAAGGATTTATATTACATAAACATATAAAGCAGCAACAAGGTTTGAGGGGATTGACTCCAATTTTGAAAGAAGTTCTACTGTGGGTAAAATGCTTTCAAACAGCATTGCGTGTTACAGAGAAATTGTTCGTGAAAGGAAGAGTCAGTCGATGTGGCAAAGTTCATTGTCGCCTTATTTTAAGAAACTGCCACGGCCACCCCAGCCTTCAGCAGGCACCACCTGATCAGTCAGCAGCCATCACCATGGAGGCAAGACCCTCCACCAGCCAAAAAATTATGACTTGCTGAAGGCTTACATGATAGTTAGCACTTTTTAGCAATAATGTATTTTTTAATTAAGGTATGTACATTGTTTCTTTAGACACAATGCTCCTTAATAGACTACAGTATAGTGTAAACAACTTTTTTATACATCGGGAAACCAGAAAGTTTGTGTGACTTGCTTTATTGCAGTATTCACTTTAATGCAGTGGTCTGGAACTGAATTTGTAATATCTCTGAGGTATACCTGTACTTGAAAAGAATATGTATGTATTCTGCCTTTGTTGGGTGGAGGGTTCTGTCAATGTCCATATTCTATATCCTTCCTTTTTTAGTTTTTAAATTGAGATGTAATTGACATATGATATTGCGTAGTTTGAGGTGTTCCATGTGTTGGTTTGATACATTTATGTATTGCAGTATGATTACCACGATAGCCTTAGCTAACACCTTTATCATGTCAATAATTATCACTTCTTTTTTTGTGTAGAGAACAGTGAAGATCTAGTCTCTTAGCACCTTTGAAGTTTATGATACAGTATTGTTGACTATGATCACTATGTTGTGCCTTACATCTTCAGAACTTATTTCTCTACTAGTTGCAAGGTTATGCCCTTAAACAGCATCCCCCCAACTACCCCCACCTCGCAGCCCCTGGTAACCACCATTCTACTCTGTTTTTACGAGTTCAGTTTTTCTAAATTCCACATATGAGTGCTGTCATACAGCATTTGTCCTTCTCTGTCTGATTTCTCTCACTTAGCATCCTTGAGGATGTCCTCAAGGTCCATCCATGTTGTTGCAGATGGCAAGATTTCCTTCTTTTATGGGTGAATAATATTTCTTTGTGTGTGTGTGTGTCTGTGTATATATTATCACATCTTCTTTATCTGTTCATCTTCTGATGGGTGCTTAGGTTGTTTCCATATCTTGGCTATTCTAAATAATGCTGCACTGAACACTGGTGGGCAGATATCTCTTCAAGATACTGATTTCAATCCCTTCTGGTATATACCCAGCTGTCGGATTGCTGGATGATATGGTAGTTCAGTTTTTTAAATTTTTTGAGGAACCGCCATACTGTTTTCCATAATAGCTGTACCCATCTACATTCCCACCAACAATATGTAAGATTTCCTTTTCTCTACATCCTCACCAACATTTGTTATCTCTTGTCTTTTTTTTATAAAAGCCATCCTAACTGGTGTGAGGTGATACATCATTGTAGTTGTGATTTGCCTTTCCCTGATAAGTGATGTTGAGCATCTTTTCATGTACCTGTTATTCTTTTGTATATCTTCTTTGGAAAAATGTCTGTTCAGATCCTTTGCCCATTTTTTAAATTGAGTATATCCTTTCTAATCTTCATATTTGTTCTTTCATTTTTGAGAGAGATATGGAAATCTCTGACTGTAAAATCTATTTCTCCTTGCATTTCTATCAGTTTTATGTACTTTTTTAAATTACTATTTATTGGAGTATAGTTGCTTTACAATGTTGTGTTACTTTCTTCTGTACAGCAAAGTGAATCAGTTATATGTATACATATATCCCCTCTTTTTTGGATTTCCTTCCCGTTTACTTCACCACAGAGCATTGAGTAGAGTTTCCTGTGCTATACAGTAGGTTCTCATTCATTATCTATTTTATACATAGTAGTGTATATATGTCAATCCCAATCTCCCAATTCATCCCACTCCCTCCTTCCTCCCTTGGTATCCGTAAGTTTGTTCTCTACATCTGTGTCTCTATTTCTGCTTTGCAAATAAGTTCACCTGTACCATTTTCTAGATTCCACATATGAGTGATATTATACGGTATTTGTTTTTCTCTTTCTGACTTACTTCACTGTATGACAGTCTCTAGGTCCATCCGCATCTCTGCAAATGGCACAATTTCGTTCCTTTTTATGGCTGAGTAATATATGTACCACATCTTCTTTATCTATTCCTCTGTTGATGGACACTTAGGTTTAAGCTATTAGATGTGTAGACATTTAGGATTGTTACGTCCTCCTGATGAATTGATTCCTTTATCATTATGCAATAATATATCCCTGGCAATAGTCTGCTCTGAAATCTAGTACTATCATGGTATATTTTTCCAGTCTTTTTGCTTTTAATCTGTTTGTGCCTTTATATTTAAAGTATGTTTCTTGCAGGCAGCATGTAGTTGGGTCTTGCTCTTTTATCTGACAATCTCTTTCAACCTTTCCTATATTTGAAGATCTTCCTATACCATCAGTCTTCTCTTCTTAGGGCTAAACATCCTTTTATTATGGTTTGGCTGATACTTTTTCTAAATCCGTCTATTATTATCAAACGCTTGTGCATGTTTTGCTTAAAAGGGACATTAGATCAGAAGGGATACTCTGAGTTGGTCTCTGCAAGACATGCTACTACATATTGCGTCAGTTGATTTCCATTGTCCACAGAGATCTGTGTCTATTAGGTTCCTCACCATTTGGCTAAAACCAATTTGGACCATCTTTTCTACTTTTCTTACCCTAATCACATTTTTTTCTTGGCTAACTACTGACTTTTTGATCTCCAGAGAAACTTCAAAGGGATTTAACAAAAAAATCTATTCATTGTTTCCCTGAAAATGTCTGTTTTATCTCAGTTACATGAATTCTAGTTGAATTATTTTAAGTATGGGTCAAATAAAGCTAGACTATAACTAAGAGGATATCAAAAGGTTTGCCTTTTTTTTTTTTTTTTTTTTTTAGGTAAAAATGTCCCCATCCTGTCATCCATCCAAAGGGGATCCTGCTGTTAAGAAGGTGAGTGAGTTTTAACGGCAAAAAGCCGATTTCCTCCTTCTGTGTATTTGTTCTCCTCTGTTGAACCATGTTTTCAAAATGAGTGATTGTAAATCATTTTAATGCGTCAAAGTTTCTTTCTGATTGGATGCCTTAAAGAGGTGTCACCAGGACTTGTTGGCTCTTCCAGAGAGGCCAAATGGGGGTTTGGGTCTAGCATCAGTCTCCTGGCAACTAGGGACTTTCATTGTTCTAGAATTCCCGTCCTCTCTACCAGATGGGCATCCTGGTATCAATGAGTGGTAGCAGATGAAAGGTATTCTAAGGATGAAAGGTACATAGTTTTTCTTAACAATGTACTTTCCCTCCAGATAGCTGTTCCTAAAGAAAACTGGTCTGAGGTATTAACATTTCAGCACATACCAGCTAAGTAAGACCTCAATAAATACTTGTGTGATAGAACTCTTATCTAGGCCACTTCAACCCTTGAATGTAACCTCTGTGGCACAGATAGGTTGTTTGTCTTTCAAGTAATTCTCAGATGATGTCAAAAGAACCACTAAAATCCTTTTCTTTATCCAACTGCAACAGTGCAGTTGAAATATAGCAAACAGATTGACATTTTTGCTATGTTTTCTTTTACCATTTTTATTTCTCTGATAGTTGACTTGTCCCTGGTTGTAGGCGTGCTTTCCTTACCCTTTTTTATGATTTCAGCCAGCATCTGTGTCGGGGAAGGATTGTAGAACAAAAATAACACCTTGCTGGCTCTGTTGACTAACAGCAGGTTCTAGCTTCAAAGCGGTGTGCCAAAAATGGGTCCCTTTTCTCTGCCTTCAGAATCCCCTTTTCAAAGGAAAAAAAGAATAGAAACGAAATATGTTGTCTGAAAAGCCCTATAACGTGCTGCACGTGAAAACCTCTTTCACTCTTGTCAAGACAGCAAGGGCAGGCGAGACCGCAGTGGTGATTGTTGCCGCTCAGAACCATCACACCGTAACATGAGGAGCTGGAAAGGGCGTCAACCACTTAGTCGCACTCAGTAAACAAAGGAGGAAACTGGAATCCAGAGGGGAATTTTTTACCTCTCTCAAATGTTCCATAGGACACACTTCTACCATAGAGGTTAAAAACACGTGCTTTGGATTCAGTGATTGACTCATCTACTTTATCTGAATAACCTTGAGTAAGTCAGCCTCTCTGTTTCCTCCTCTGTAAAGTGATGATGCTCCTCTCAGAATTGCCCTAAAGATTAAATGAGAAACAATTTAAGTGCCTAACACTGTGTTTGACACATATTAAGTACTCAGTAAATTATAACACAAGTACTCAGCTGTTACTGAAACTAGTATTAAAACACAAGTCTCCCAACTCCTAGTCAGATGTCCTTTCATCTGTCCTTTATTATGCTACTTATATACTATTGTCCATTCAGCAAGTATTTCTTTATACTAGATAGTGAGCTAAGAAGCAGACTACAGAGATTAAAAATACAATCCCTGTTCTCAGGGACCTCAGCATTTAATTGGAAAGGTAGACAGGTTGCACTGACAGTTACCAGATTACTTGACACGTGTCATTCAGGGTGCACAGGGTGCTGCAAGAGTGTGGGGGAGAGGCCCGGTTTTGAAATGACTAAGCTCCTTTAGTACAACTCTTACATTCTTTATGGTAGAGAGTCCAGTGAAGAAACTTGAGAAATGGTTAGCTGCTCCCCTACAACTTTGTTACTAGATTGTAACGAAAGCAAATCCTATCATACTTAAAGACATTTATTAAATTAAGATCGTGAAAACATTTTATCCAGTCGACATATCATGAATACCTTTTATTTTAGCAATGAGGGTCCATTTCTAATATTTACCATTCTGATTAATAAGACATTGATTTCAACAATGGAAAATTTTTCTGCTGTCTTTTGAGCTAATGAGCAGAGTCTTAGATGTTGGTCAATATATGAACAGCTTTTAGGAGCTGCCTTTGGAAGTTCATGTGAGCTGCAGTTTCTGAAATGTGGATTCTTGTTTAGAGCCACTGACCACCCCTGACTTGAAGCCTAAACTTAATAGCACATACTTAATATTGCACTGTTTATGGTGTGTAGAATAACTTTAAAATATATATCGTAACAGGTGCCTCTCCCAAACTAAGAGGTCAAGGAAGGCTTCCCAGTAGAGGTAAAGCTTGATCTAGCCTGGAAACACAAGGCAAAAGGTATTCCAGGCAGACATGGGTAAGCTAGGAAATGGAGGCAGTTCTGTTTGTCTTAAGTATGGGATCTTGCAGAAGCCTGGTGAAGTAAACGGGAGTCCAGATCACAGAGCCCCAGTCTGTGAAGTTTGCTTTTTATCTCAAGGATAAGTGTTTCCATCAAACATGAGATTAAAGGCAGAAAGACCAATTAGAAGAAAAAAGGTCCTAAGCCTATGCTGTGTTAATAGAATGAGGAGGTGAGATAGATTTAAGTCTTAGCCTTTTTGTTCTCGCCACAAACCTTTTTGACACTGTGAGTTAGGTGTCCTTCCTTTTTTGAGCTCTCAGAGTACCCTGAACTAGTCCCTACAAACACACTTATCTGGCTGTGTTGAAATTGCCTCTTTGCTTATATGTGTCTCCCATTAGACTCTCTGCCTCATAAGGGCAGGGCCCGTAGCAGTTCTGTTTCCTGTTGTCTGTCTAAGTATAGAACAAAGTATGCAGTCACTCAGTAGTTGTTGCGTGAATGAGAGAGACATGGAAGAGATTCCGTAGGACTTCGTAGTTGTTTATGGGAAGTGAGGAGAAAAAAGAAGTTTCTGCTGAATAACTGGAGAAAGAACAAATGAAGCATCATTGCTGTTCTGGGCTTGTATTCCCAGCATGGTCAGTTCCTTACTGTTTAAGCTCTATCAGCAATACTCCAAGTGAGATCAGTGTGAAGCTTAGCATCTCACTGTTACTTCCCTAGTTGGATATGTATATTTGTGTGTATGTGTTTGTGTGTGCATATATATATGCATCTACATATATATTCTGGTTGTCATCCTGGAGCTACAGTCCCTCTTCCCAAAGTTGCACTGACAGATGGAAGCACCAAGAGTGTCTGTTGAACAGTGTGACTGCCAAAGTGACATGTGTAAGAAATACAAAAGAGCAGCAGTGTTCTTGATTTGAGCCAAAGATTCTCTGTTGACCAATAACTGAAGAGAGTGTTCAGTGACTCTACTGCATATTGGCCCTGCGAAGAGCTCTACTCAAGTGCCGAGGAGTCAGGAGCCGTGTTCTGTAGGTCCTGCTAGCTTGGGATAGGCGGCTCATGTAGAAGTCACTCTCCTACTCTGCTGCCATGTCAGGGCCTGGCAGACTCCATGAGCATTTTGTATTTGTGATATTTTTTCAGAAAGCTCTGGATTAGAAATACTTATATGTAATAATATATCTATAGCATTTAAAATTTGTATATCATATTTATCTTTTGTATAAAAAAATTTCTTCTTAATGGGCTCTAACTGATAACTTCAATAAAAAAGTAGGAAGACACATATGCTTCCCTAGGATTTCTTCAGTGTTTGATCATAGATGACTAGAAATTTGAAAATTAGAAGCATTTTCCTTAGATAGAAATTGTCCTAAAGTCTGTTGCACTAAACTCCCTAGCATAGATCCAAATAGGAGGTGCTGAAGTGTTTGAGGTGGATTGAAGGCAGCATCAAAAACGTCTCAGCTATGATGCAGCACTTCTTGACTACTGTAGAAACACCAACCAGGAACTTGTGTGGCAAAGTTGGCATTGTTACATGCATAATAATCAGAGAAAGCAGTTTTGTCTTATTCTTGATCACAAAAGCATGGTTACACTCTCTGAGCCATCCCCTGTTTTAGAGGAACCTTCTCTGCTGTTGTGTTTGTGGAAGCCTGAGGGGCCAGATGTTCTGGCTGGTAGAATCCACTATAAGGGGTACAGTTAATGTTCTTCTCAGAATGACTTCTTCCAGTTAGGGAGAAGGTACTGAGAGTGGCATAGTGGGAAGCCTTTCTAATAGTTCTGGGTAATTCAGTAAATACTCAACAAGCCTCTAAGGTGCCAGGACTTGGAGGAACAAAGGTCAGTGAAATATAGTTCTTGCAGAAGGAAAAGACCTACAAAAACAAACCCAAAACAATGAAGAAAATGGTAATAGGAACATACATATCGATAATTATCTTAAATGTAAATGGATTAAATGCTCCAACCAAAAGACATAGACTGGCTGAATGGATACAAAAACAAGACCCATATATATGCTGTCTACAAGAGACTCACTTCAGACCTAGGGACACATACAAACTGAAAATGAGGGGATGGAAAAAGATATTCCATGAAAATGAAAATCAAAAGAAACCTGGAGTAGCAATTCTCATATCAGACAAAATAGACTTTAAAATAAAGACTATTACAGGAGACAAAGAAGGACACTACATAATGATCAAAGGATCAATCCAAGAAGAAGATATAACAATTATAAATATTAATGCACCCAACATAGGAGCACCTCAATACATCAGGCAAATGCTAACAGCCATAACAGGGGAAATCGACAGTAACACTATAATAGTAGGGGACTTTAACACCCAACTTTCACCAATGGACAGATCATCCAAAATGAAAATAAATAAGGAAAAACAAGCTTTAAATGAAACATTAAACAAGATGGACTTAATTGATATTTATAGGACATTCCATCCAAAACCAACAAAATACACTTTCTTCTCAAGTGCTCATGGAACATTCTCCAGGATAGATCACATATTGGGTCACAAGTAAATTTAAGAAAATTGAAATCATATCAAGTATCTTTTCCGACCACAATGCTATGAGACTAGATATCAATTACAGGAAAAAACTGTAAAAAATACAAACACATGGAGGCTAAACAATCCACTACTAAATAACCAAGAGATCACTGAAGAAATCAAAGAGGAAATAAAAAAAATACCTAGAAACAAATGACAATGAAAACACAATGACCCGAAACCTATGGGTTGCAGCAAAAGCAGTTCTAAGAGGGAAATTTATAGCAATACAATCCTACCTCATGAAACAAGAAAAGTCTCAAATAAACGACCTAACCTTACACCTAAAGCAATTAGAGAAAGAACCAAAAAAAACCCCAAGTTAGCAGAAGGAAAGAAATCATAAAGATCAGATCAGAAATAAATGAAAGAGAAATAAAGGAAATGATAACAAAGATCAATAAAACTAAAAGCTGGTTCTTTGAGAAGATAAACAAAATTGATAAACCGTTAGCCAGACTCATCAAGAAAAAAAAGGGAGAAGATTCAAATCAACAGAATTAGAAATGAAAGAGGAGAACTAACAACTGACACTGCAGAAATACAAAGGATCATGAGAGATTACTACAAGCAACTATATGCCAATAAAATGGACAACATGGAAGAAATGGACAAATTCTTAGAAAAGTACAACCTTCTGAGTCTGAACCAGGAAGAAATAGAAAATATAAACAGACCAGTCCCAAGCACTGAAATTGAAACTGTGATTTAAAATCTTCCAACAAACAAAAGCCAGGACCAGATGGTTTCACAGGTGAACGCGATCAAACATTTAGAGAAGAGCTAACACCTGTCCTTCTCAAACTCTTCCAAAAAATTTCACAATTTGTATGGAAACACAAAAGACCCCGAATAGGCAAAGCAATCTTGAGAAAGAAAAATGGAGTTGGAGCAATCAGGCTCCCTGACTTTGGACTACACTACAAAGCTACAGTAATCAAGACAGTATGGTACTGGCCCAAAAACAGAAATATAGATCAATGGAACAGGATTGAAATCCCAGAGACAAACCCACGCAACTATGGTCACCTCATGTTTGATAAAGGAGACAAGAATATACAGTGGAGAAAAGACAGCCTCTTCAATAAGTGGTGCTGGGAAAACTGGACAGCTACCTGTAAAAGAATGAAATCAGAACACTCCCAAACTCATACACAAAAATAAACTCAAAATGGATTAAAGACCTAAATGTAAGGCCAGACACTGTAAAACTCTTAGAGGGAAACATAGGCAGAACACTCTATGACATAAATCACAGCAAGATCCTTTTTGACCCACCTCCTAGAGAAATGGAAATGAAAACAAAAATAAACAAATGGGATCTAATGAAATTTAAAACCTTTTGCACAGCAAAAGAAACCATAAACAAGATGAAAAGACAACCCTCAGAATGGGAGAAAATATTTGCAAATGAAGCAATGGACAAAGGATTAATCTCCAAAATACATAAACAGCTCATGCAGCTCAATATCAAAAAAACAACCCAGTCCAAAAATGGGCAGAAGACCTAAATAGACATTTCTCCAAAGAAGATATATAGATTGCCAACAAACACATGAAAGGATGCTCAACATCACTAATCATTAGAGATTTGCAAATCAAAACCACAGTGAGGTATCACCTCACACCAGTCAGAATGGCCATCATCAAAAAATCTACAACAGTAAATGCTGGAGAAGGTGTGGAGAAAAGGGAACCCTCTTGCACTGTTGGTGGGAATGTAAACTGATACAGCCACTATGGAGAACAGTATGGAGGTTCCTTAAAAAACTAAAAATAGAACTACCATACGACCCAGCAATCCCACTACTGGGCATATACCCTGAGCAAACCATAATTCAAAAAGAGTCATATACCACAATGTTCATTGCAGCACTGTTTACAATAGCCAGGACATGGAAACAACCTAAGTGTCCATCAACAGATAAGTGGATAAAGAAGATGTGGCACATATATACAATGGAATATTACTCAGCCATAAAAAGAAACGCAATTGAGTTATTTGTAGTGACCTAGAGTCTGTCATACAGAGTGAAGTAAGTCAGAAAGAGAAAAACAAATACCATATGCTAACACATATATATGGAATCTAAAAAGAAAAAAAAGGTTCTGAAGAACCTAGGAGCAGGACAGGAATAAAGACGCAGATGTAGAGAATGGACTTGAGGACATGGGGTGGGGAAAGGGCAAGCTGGGACGGAGTGACAGAGTGGCATTGACATATATACACTGCCCAAAGTAAAACAGATAGCTAGTGGGGAGCAGCTGCATAGCACAGGGAGATCAGCTCAGTGCTTTGTGACCACCTAGAGGGGTGGGATAGGGAGGGTGGGAGGGAGCTGCAAGAGGGAGGGGATATGGGAATATATGTATATGTTAGCTGATTCATTTTGTTATAGAGCAGAAACTAACACAACATTGTAAAGCAATTATACTCCAATAAAGGTATTTACAAAAAGAAAATGGAAAAAGAAAATTTCTCCAGTTGTCCACCAGTGAGATCTCCCAGTGCTCTTGGAAATTCTTTGTAGTAGCTTAGCAAGGAACTTCTCAGTAAGTCTAAGTTAGTTCCATGGAAGAAGAGACTGATATCAACCCCTGGACTCTGGGAGCTCCATATTTCTAGTGAAACCATTTCCTCATGTTGGGAACTTCCAGTGTTGCATAGTTGCATAGATCATTCCTACCTAACCTACACACTATAAATATGTACAGCCTTATCAGTAGCAAAGGGCCCCTCTCTACTGCACATAGGCCAGGCACTTAGAGGTCAACTATGCACAACCTAAATTGTGAGATTATAAGAGTTACGGGGAATACATGCATTCTGTTATTTCTCTGATGTAAACTGTTCACTCAATAAACTGTATTTTATATCCTAAAAAAAAAAATATATATATATATATATATATATATATATATAGTTCTTGCTCTCAGCACACTTAAAAGTTAATGGTGACTGAACTGGTGGACTTAATAGCCAAGCCTTCCAGAAATTGGTGCATAGCTTCTCAAATATTCAAGTTTAATACCAAAATTTAGAGCTGATTCTTTTTTTCCCAAGTGTTCTGGTGAGGCAAAATTTTTATAGCTGGTTCCCAGTTTTGCCACTCATGTCAGGAATGTAGTTGACTGTACTTGCTTATGATTTTTATTGAATTATGGAGTGGGAGGGTTTGGTTTTTTTTTAAGGGAAAAAGCCCCATAGAGCCACTGTTTCCATAGCAACAGAAAAGCTGGCTGCAGTGTCTCAACTGACCAGCCCAAGAACGGCTGGTTGATAGTTTCACAAAAGTCAAGGGAACACAAAAGGAGAAAGCACTGAGAGATAGATGCAACATTTTCTAGATGTTGTGTGATGTTGGCTTAAGTAAAGATTCATTTGCCTTTTTTTATTTAACTGAAGTGTAGTTGGTGTACAATATAGTGATTCACAATTTTTAAAGGTTATACTCCATGTATAGTTATTATAAAATATTGGCTATATTCCCTCTGTTGTACATTGTATCCTTATAGCTTATCTTATATGTAATAGTTTGTACCTCCCACTTTCCCTACCCTTATATTGCCTCTCCCCCTTTCCCTCTCCCCAGTGGTAACCACTAGTTTGTTCTCTATATCTGTGAGTCTGTTTCTTTTTTGTTATATTCACTAGTTTGTTGTGTTTTTTAGATTCCACATATAAGTGATGTCATACAGTATTTGTCTTTCTCTGTCTGACTTATTTCACTTAGTATATAATACCCTCCAAATCCATCCATGTTGCTGCAAGTAGCAAATTTTCATTCTTTTTTACGGCTGAATAGTATTCCATTGTATGTTTATACATCTTCTTTATCCATACATCTGTTGATGGACACTTAGGTTCCTTCCAATTGTTTCTTGGCAACTGTAAATTATAGTACTATGAACATTGGGGTGCATGTATCTTTTCAAATTAGTGTTGTGGGGGGTTTTTTGGATATATACTCAGGAGTGGAATTTCTGGGTCATATGGTAGTTCTATTTTTACTTTAATGAGAAACCTCCATACTGTTTTCCACAGTGACTGCACCAATTTACATTCCCACCAACACTGTACAAGGTTTCCCTTTTCTCTACATATTCACCAACATTTATTATTTGTGTTCTTTTTGATGATAGTCATTCTGACAGGTGTGAGGTGATATCTCATTGTGGTTTTGATTTGCATTTTCCTCATAGTTAGTTAGCAGTGTTGAGCATCTTTTCATGTGCCTCTTGGCCATCTGCATTTTCTCTTTGGAAAAATGTCTATTCAGGTCTTCTGACCATTTTTTAATTGGGTTTGTTTTTGATGTTGAGTTATATGAGCTGTTTATTTATTTTGGATATTAACCCTTATCAGTCATATCATTTGCAAATATTTTCTCCCCTTCAGTAGATTGTCTTTCATTTTGTTGATGGTTTCCTTCACTGTGCAAAAGCTTTTAAGTTTAATTAGGTCCCATTTGTTTATTTTTGCTTTTATTTCCATTACTCTAGGAGACAGATCCAAAAAAATATTGCTACAATTTATGTCAAAGAGTGTTCTGCCTATGTCTTCCTCTAGGAGTTTTATGGTTTTGGGTCTTACATTTAGGTCTTTAATCCATTTTGAGTTTAATTTGTGTACGGTGTTAGAGAATGTTCTAATTTCATTCTTTTACATGTAGCTGTCCAGTTTTCCTAGCACCACTTTGTCTTTTCTCCAGCATATATTCTTGCATCCTTTGTTGTAGATTATTGACCATAAGTGTGTGGGTTTATTTTTGAGCTCTCTGTTCTGTTCCATTGATCTGTGTGTCTCTTTTTGTGCCAGTACCATACTGTTTTGATTACTGAAACTTTGTAGTATACTCTGAAGTCAGGGAATCATCTGCCTTTTTATGTCTCACCCTTAACTTCTGCAAAGGTGCAATTCCTCATGAACAACAAAGTGGTAGCCCTTGATGATTGTATGCTGCCTCTTTCCTTAGAGTATTTGTCTTAGTAGGACTTAGATGCACATTATATCCAGATGTGATTTCCATGCCTCTATTGATTTAACAAAGAAAAAACAACCAGAGGACATGATTTGATCTTTGTTTTTGCACAGGCATGGTAGAAGATCTCAGCATGCCAGGTACCTCTTTATGCTGATGTGAAGAAGCTGACATGCAGTTGCCTTCAGACATCTGAAGGGTGCTGATTTGGAAGTAGAGGCATTCTTAGTAGTTCAGAGAACAGAACTGGTACCTGTGGGTAACTGCTACGTAGATGGAGATGTTGGCTTAGTATGAGAATTTTCTAACATTACCCATTACCAGAGGCGTGCCATGAGGGGCAGGATGTCTGTCTCTCAGAGCTGCTGCAGAGGGATTCCTGCCATGGGTGAGAGGTTGGATTAGTTGATTTTTAGATCTTTTGAAGGTTAAGATCTTCTGAGTCTACAGTTGTATTAAACAAGTGGCATGTTTGTTGATGTGCTGAATGATTTTAGTTAGACCCTAACCCCCAGTCTGAATTAATAGAATATGTTGTCTATCAAAGAAAAACAAATCTGGACTTAGGTAAGACGAAGACTTCATTCAAAAGAATTATTGCAATAAGGGGAGGGAGGTATTACAATAGAGGGGAAGAGGCTATTCCATAGGGAGAACAATTTGACCAAAGGATCTGCAAGGGTCTCAAGATCAGGCAGAACGGAAATTTCTTTTATGGGGGCAGGTAAACAAGGCTAGGAAGAACCAGATATGGGGGAATAGATGGCGGAATCAGACAGTGATCAGGAAATGTCTTTCCTTGATGTCAGCTGATTCTCAGGAGACATCATTAAGGAGAGGTTATATGCTGGCTTGGGCTGAGGGTGGGTCAGAGGCTTGGGAGAAGGAGACAAACTTAGGTAACATTTGGTCATCAGTTAGCAAGCATTTCATTCTAATCAATCAGTGAGGACAAGCAGCTCAGCTTATCTTTTTTCACGCAAAGCATGGAAATTTGGTAGGTCTATGTCTGGCCTTGTCATAGGTAAGCATGGGGGCTAGGTGAGTCTTCCCTGAGTCTTATGGGGAGGCCTGGTTCTTTGCAGTAAGCTGTTTTCCAGAACAGGTTGGGAGATTTTTTTTAACTGTGCTGTTTTCCAAGAGCTCAGGTAAAGTTTAATATGGTCATGGATCTAGCTGTAGTTGTTATGTTCTTTCCTTATTCTTTTTCTTTTTTTCCTTTCTTTAAATTTTTTTTTTAACATCTTTATTGAAGTATAATTGCTTTACAATGGTGTGTTACTTTCTGCTTTATAACAAAGTGAATCAGTTATACATATACATATGTTCCCATATCTCTTCCCTCTTGCATCTCCCTCCCTCCCACCCTCCCTATCCCACCCCTCTAGGTGGTCACAAAGCACCGAGCTGATCTCCCTGTGCTATGCGGCTGCTTCCCACTAGCTATCTATTTTACATTTGGTAGTGTATATATGTCCATGACACTCTCTCACCCTGTCACATCTCACCCCCTCCCCCTCCCCCTCCCCATATCCTCAAGTCCATTCTCTAGTAGGTCTGTGTCTTTATTCCCATCTTGCCACTAGGTTCTTCATGACCTTTTGTTTTTTCCCTTAGATTCCATATATATGTGTTAGCATACTGTATTTCTTTTTCTCTTTCTGACTTACTTCACTCTGTATGACAGACTCTAACTCCATCCACCTCATTACAAATACCTCCCTTTCATTTCTTTTTATGGCTGAGTAATATTCCATTGTATATATGTGCCACATCTTCTTTATCCATTCATCCGATGATGGACACCTAGGTTGCTTCCATGTCCTGGCTAACGTAAACAGAGCTGCAATGAATATTTTGGTACATGACTCTTTCTGAATTATGGTTCTCTCAGGGTATATGCCCAGTAGTGGGATTGCTGGGTCATATGGTAGTTCTATTTTTAGTTTTTTAAGGAACCTCCATACTGTTCTCCATAGTGGCTGTATCAATTTACATTCCCACCAATAGTGCAAGAGGGTTCCCTTTTCTCCACACCCTCTCCAGCATTTATTGTTTCTAGATTTTTTGATGATGGCCATTCTGACCGGTGTGAGATGATACCTCATTGTAGTTTTGATTTGCATTTCTCTAATGATTAATGATGTTGAGCATTCTTTCACGTGTTTGTTGGCAATCTGTATATCTTCTTTGGAGAAATGTCTATTTAGGTCTTCTGCCCATTTTTGGATTGGGTTGTTCGTTTTTTTGTTATTGAGCTGCATGAGCTGCTTGTAAATCTTGGAGATTAATCCTTTGTCAGTTGCTTCATTTGCAAATATTTTCTCCCATTCTGAGGGTTATCTTTTGGTCTTGTTTCTGGTTTCCTTTGCTGTGCAAAAGCTTTTAAGTTTCATTAGGTCCCATTTGTTTATTTGTGTTTTTATTTCCATTTCTCTAGGAGGTGGGTCAAAAAGGATCTTGCTGTGATTTATGTCATAGAGTGTTCTGCCTATGTTTTCCTCTAAGAGTTTGATAGTGTCTGGCCTTACACTTAGGTCTTTAATCCATTTTGAGTTTATTTTTGTGTATGGTGTCAGGGAGTGTTCTAATTTCATACTTTTACATGTACCTGTCCAATTTTCCCAGCACCACTTATTGAAGAGGCTGTCTTTTCTCCACTGTATATGCTTGCCTCCTTTATCAAAGATAAGGTGACCATATGTGCGTGGGCTTATCTCTGGGCTTTCTATCCTGTTCTATTGATCTATATTTTTGTGCCAGTACCAAACTGTCTTGATTACCGTAGCTTTGTAATATAGTCTGAAGTCAGGGAGCCTGATTCCTCCAGCTCCATTTTTCTTTTTCAAGATTGCTTTGGATATTCGGGGTCTTTTGTGTTTCCATACAAATTGTGAAATTTTTTGTTCTAGTTCTGTGAAAAATGCCAGTGGTAGTTTGATAGGGATTGCATTGAATCTGTAGATTGCTTTGGGTAGCAGAGTCATTTTCACAATGTTGATTCTTCCAATCCAAGAACATGGTATATCTCTCCATCTATTTGTATCATCTTTAATTTCTTTCATCGGTGTCTTATAATTTTCTGCATACGGGTCTTTTGTCTCCTTAGGTAGGTTTATTCCTAGATATTTTATTCTTTTTGTTGCAATGGTAAACGGGAGTGTTTTCTTAATTTCACTTTCAGATTTTTCATCATTAGTATATAGGAAGGCAAGAG
This sequence comes from Eubalaena glacialis, assembly GCF_028564815.1. Lineage (NCBI taxonomy): Eukaryota > Metazoa > Chordata > Mammalia > Artiodactyla > Balaenidae > Eubalaena > Eubalaena glacialis. The sequence continues at coordinate 83,561,982 of NC_083721.1, read as the reverse complement.
ATTTCTGTGCATTAATTTTGTATCCTGCTACTTTACCAAATTCATTGATTAGCTCTAGTAGTTTTCTGGTGGCATCTTTAGGATTCTCTATGTATAGTATCATGTCATCTGCAAACAGTGACAGCTTTACTTCTTCTTTTCCAATTTGGATTCCTTTTATTTCTTTTTCTTCTCTGATTGCTGTGGCTAACACTTGCAAAACTATGTTGAATAATAGTGGTGAGAGTGGGCAACCTTGTCTTGTTCCTGATCTTAGTGGAAATGGTTTCAGTTTTTCACCATTGAGGACAATGTTGGCTGTGGGTTTGTCATATATGGCCTTTATTATGTTGAGGAAAGTTCCCTCTATGCCTACTTTCTGCAGGGATTTTATCATAAATGGGTGTTGAATTTTGTCGAAAGCTTTCTTTGCATCTATTGAGATGATCATATGGTTTTTCTCCTTCAATTTGTTAATATGATGTATCACGTTGATTGATTTGCATATATTGAAGAATCCTTGCATTCCTGGAATAAACCCCACTTGATCATGGTGTATAATCCTTTTAATGTGCTGTTGGATTCTGTTTGCTAGTATTTTGTTGAGGATTTTTGCATCTATGTTCATCAGTGATATTGGCATGTAGTTTTCTTTCTTTGTGACATCTTTGTCTGGTTTTGGTATCAGGGTGATGGTGGCCTCGTAGAATGAGTTGGGGAGTTTTCCTCCCTCTGCAATATTTTGGAAGAGTTTGAGAAGGATAGGTGTTAGCTCTTCTCTAAATGTTTGATAGAATTCGCCTGTGAAGCCATCTGGTCCTGGGCTTTTGTGTGTTGGAAGATTTTTAATCACAGTTTCAATTTCAGTGCTTGTGATTGGTCTGTTCATATTTTCTATTTCTTCCTGGTTCAGTCTCGGCAGGTTGTGCATTTCTAAGAATCTGTCCATTTCTTCCAGGTTGTCCATTTTATTGGCATAGAGTTGCTTGTAGTAATCTCTCATGATCGTTTGTATTTCTGCAGTGTCAGTGGTTACTTCTCCTTTTTCATTTCTAATTCTATTGATTTGAGTCTTCTCCCTTTTTCTCTTGATGAGTCTGGCTAATGGTTTATCAATTTTGTTTATCTTCTCAAAGAACCAGCTTTTAGTTTCATTGATTTTTGCTATTGTTTCCTTCATTTCTTTTTCATTTATTTCTGATCTGATCTTTTTGATTTCTTTCCTTCTGCTAGCTTTGGGGTTTTTTTGTTCTTCTTTCTCTAATTGCTTTAGGTGCAAGGTTAGGTTGTTTATTCGAGATGTTTCCTGTTTCTTGATGTAGGCTTGTATTGCTATAAACTTCCCTCTTAGAACTGCTTTTGCTGCATCCCATAGGCTTTGGGTTGTCGTGTCTCCATTGTCATTTGTTTCTAGGTATTTTTTGATTTCCCCTTTGATTTCTTCAGTGATCACTTCGTTATTAAGTAGTGTATTGTGGAGCCTCCATGTGTTTGTATTTTTTACAGATCTTTTCCTGTAATTGATATCTAGTCTCATAGCGTTGTGGTCGGAAAAGATACTTGATACGATTTCAATTTTTTTAAATTTACCAAGGCTTGATTTGTGACACAAGATATGATCTATCCTGGAGAATGTTCCATGAGCATTTGAGAAAAATGTGTATTCTTTTGTTTTTGGGTGGAATGTCCTATAAATATCAATTAAGTCCATCTTGTTTAATGTATCATTTAAAGCTTGTGTTTCCTTATTTATTTTCATTTTGGATGATCTGTCCATTGGTGAAAGTGGGGTGTTAAAGTCCCCTACTATGATTGTGTTACTGTAGATTTCCCCTTTTATGGCTGTTAGTGTTTACCTTATGTATTGAGGTGCTCCTATGTTGGGTGCATAAATATTTACAATTGTTATACCTTCCTCTTGGATCGATCCCTTGATCATTATATAGTGTCCTTCTTTGTCTCTTGTAATAGTCTTTATTTTAAAGTCTATTTTGTCTGATATGAGAATTGCTACTCCAGCTTCCTTTTCATTTCCATTTGCATGGAATATCTTTTTCCATCCCCTCACTTTCAGTCTGTATGTGTCTCTAGGTCTGAAGTGGGTCTCTTGTAGACAGCATATATATGGGTCTTGTTTTTGTTTCCATTCAGCCAGTCTGTGTCTTTTGGTGGGCGCATTTAATCCATTTACATTTAAGGTAATTATCGATATGTATGTTCCTATTCCCATTTTCTTAAATGTTTTGGGTTTGTTATTGTAGGTGTTTTCCTTCTCTTGTGTCTCTTGCCTAGAGAAGTTCCTTTAGCATTTGTTGTAGAGCTGGTTTGGTGGTGCTGAACTCTCTCAGCTTTTGCTTGTCTGTAAAGGTTTTAATTTCTCCATCAAATCTGAATGAGATCCTTGCTGGGTAGAGTAATCTTGGTTGTAGGTTTTTCTCCTTCATCACTTTAAGTATATCCTGCCACTCCCTTCTGGCTTGCAGAGTTTCTGCTGAAAGATCAGCTCTTAACCTTACGGGGATGCCCTTCTGTGTTATTTGTTGTTTTTCCCTTGCTGATTTTAATATGTTTTCTTTATATTTAATTTTTGATAGTTTGATTAATATGTGTCTTGGTGTGTTTCTCCTTGGATTTATCCTGTATGGGACTCTCTGTGCTTCCAGGACTTGATTAACTATTTCCTTTCTCATATTAGGGAAGTTTTCAACTATAATCTCTTCAAATATTTTCTCAGTCCCTTTCATTTTCTCTTCTTCTTCTGGGACCCCTATAATTCGAATGTTGGTGCGTTTAATGTTGTCCCAGAGGTCTCTGAGACTGTCCTCAGTTCTTTTCATTCTTTTTTCTTTATTCTGCTCTGCAGTAGTTATTTCCACCATTTTATCTTCCAGGTCACTTATCCGTTCTTCTGCCTCAGTTATTCTGCTATTGATCCCATCTAGAGTATTTTTAATTTCATTTATTGTGCTTTTCGTCGTTGCTTGGTTCCTCTTTAGTTCTTCTATGTCCTTGTTAAATGTTTCTTGCATTTTGTCTATTCTATTTCCAAGATTTTGGATCATCCTTACTATCATTATTCTGAATTCTTTTTCAGGTAGACTACCCATTTCCTCTTCATTTGTTAGGTCTGGTGTGTTTTGACCCTGCTCCTTCATCTGCTGTGTGTTTTTCTGTCTTCTCATTTTGCTTATCTTACTGTGTTTGGGGTCTCCTTTTCACAGGCTGCAGGTTCGTAGTTCCCGTTGTTTTTGGTATCTGTCCCCAGTGGCTAAGGTTGGTTCAGTGGGTTGTGTAGGTTTCCTGGTGGAGGGAACTAGTGCCTGTGTTCTGGTGGATGAGGTTGGATCTTGTCTTTCTGGTGGGCACGTCCACGTCTGGTGGTGTGTTTTGGGGTGTCTGTGGCCTTATTATGATTTTAGGCAGCCTCTCTGTTAATGGATGGGGCTGTGTTCCTGTCTTGCTAGTTGTTTGGCATAGGGTTTCCAGCACTGTAGTTTGCTGGTCGTTGAGTGAAGCTGGGTCTTGATGTTGAGATGGAGATCTCTGAGAGATTTTCGCCGTTTGGTATTACGTGGAGCTGTGAGGTCTCTTGTGGCCCAGTGTCCTGAAGTTGGCTCTCCCACCTCAGAGGCACAGCCCTGATGCCTGGCTGGAGCACCAAGAGCCTTTCATCCTCACGGCTCAGAATAAAAGGGAGAAAAAATAGAAAGAAAGAAAGAGGAAAAAATAAAATAAAATAAAGCTATTATAATAAAAAATAAGAAAAAAAATTATTAAGAATAAATTTATTAAGAAAAAATTTTTTTTTAATTTTTAAAAATAGATTTATTAATTTTTTATAATAAAAAAATTATTAAGAAAAAAAATTTATTAAGAAAAAAATTTTTAATTTTTTAAAATAAAAAATATGAAAAAACTTATTAAAAAATTTTTTTAAATTTTTTAAAAATAGAAAATAAGGAAAAAATTATTAAGAAAACATTTATTAGGGGAAAAAATTTTTTTTAAGTAAAAAAAAAAAAAACGGACGGACCTAATCCTAGGACTAACGGTGAGAGCAAAGCTATACAGACAAAATCTCACCCAGACGCGTACACATATACACTCACAAAAAAGGAAAAGGGGAAAAATTAATATATCCTGCTCCCAAAGTCCACCTCCTAAATTTTGGATGATTCGTTGTCTATTCAGGTATTCAACAGATGCAGGCACATCAAGTTGTTTGTGGAGCTTTAATCCGCTGCTTCTGAGGCTGCTGGGAGAGATTTCCCTTTCTCTTCTTTGTTCGTACAGCTCCCGGGGTTCAGCTTTGGATTTGGACCCGCCTCTGCATGTAGGTCGCCTGAGGGCGTCTGTTCCCTGCCCAGACAGAACGGGGTTAAAGGAGCAGCTGATTCGGGGGCTCTGGCTCAGTCAGGCCGGGGGGAGGGAGCGGTACGGAGGAGGCGGGGCGAGCCCGCGGCGGCAGAAGCCGGCGTGACGTTGCAGCAGCCTGAGGCGTGCCGTGCGCTCTCCCGGGGAAGTTGTCCCCGGATCACGGGAGCCTGGCCGTGGCGGGCTGCACTGGCTCCCGGGAGGGGCGGTGTGGAGAGTGACCTGTGCTCGCACACAGGCTTTTTGGTGGCGGCAGCAGCAGCCTTAGCGTCTCGTGCCCGTCTCTGGGGTCCGCGCTGATAACCGCGGCCCCCGCCCGTCTCTGGGGTCCGCGCTGATAGCCGCGGCTCGCGCCCGTCTCTGGAGTTTGTTTAAGCGGCGCTCTGAATCCCCTCTCCTTGCGCGCCGCGAAACAAAGAGGTAAGAAAAAGTCTCTTGCCTCTTCGGCAGCTGCAGTCTTTTTCCCGGACTCCCTCCCGGCTAGCACTGAAGCCCGAGCCTCAGCTCCCAGCCTCCGCCCGCCCCAGCGGCTGAGCAGACAAGCCTCTCGGGCTGGTGAGTGCTGCTCAGCGCCGATCCTCTGTGCGGGAATCTCTCTGCTTTGCCCTCCACACCCCTGTGGCTGAGCTCTCCTCCGTGGCTCTGAAGCTTCCCCCCTCTGCCACCCGCAGTCTCTGCCCACGAAGGGGCTTCCTAGTGTGTGGAAACCTTTCCTCCTTCACAGCTCCCTCCCACTGGTGCAGGTCCCATCCCTATTCTTTTGTCTCTGTTATTTCTTTTTTCTTTTGCCCTACCCAAGTACGTGGGGATTTTCTTGCCTTTTGGGAGGTCTGACGTCTTCTGCCAGCATTCAGTGGGTGTTCTGTAGGAGCAGTTCCACGTGTAGATGTATTTCTAATGTATCTGTAGGAAGGAAAGTGATCTCCGCGTCTTACTCTTCTGCCATCTTGCCCCTCCCTCCTCTCCTTATTTTTTAATTTATTTTTTTATTGAAGTATTGTTGATCTGCAGTGTTGTGTTAATTTCTGGTATATAGCGAAGTGACTCAGTTATACACTTATATACATTCTTTTTTATGTTCTTTTCTGTTATAGTTTATCCCAGGATATTGAATATAGTTCCCTGTGCTATACAGTAGGACCTTGTTGTTTATCCATTCTATATATAATAGTTTGCATCTACTAACCCAAACTCCCAGTCCATCCCTCCCCCAGTTTCCTCCCCCTCGGCAACCACAAGTCTGTTTTCTATGTCTGTGAGTCTGTTTCTGTTTCATAGATAGGTTCATTTGTGCCATATTTTAGATTACACATATAGGTGATATCATACAATATTTGTCTTAGTATAATAATCTCTAGTTGCATCCATGTTGCTGCAAATGGCATTATTTTGTTCCTTTTTATGACTGAGTAGTATTCCATTGTATATATGTACCACATCTTATTTATCCATTCATCTGTCAATGGACATTTAGGTTGTTTCCACATCTTGGCTATTGTGAATAGTGCTCCTATGAACATAGGGGTGCGTATCTTTTTGAATATCCAGTTTTGTCTGGATATATGCCCAGCAGTGGGATTGCTGAGTCATATGGTAACTCTATTTTTAGTTTTTTTAAGGAACCTCCATCTCCATAGTAGCTGCACCAATTTACATTCCCACCAACAGTGTAGAAGGGTTCCCTTTTCTCCACACCCTCTCCAGCATTTGTTATTTGTAGACTTTTTCATGATGGCCATTCTGACCGGTGTGAGGTGGCACCTCATTGTAGTTTTGGTTTGCATTTCTCTAATAATTAGCGATGTTGAGCATCTTTTCATCTGCCTGTTGCCCATCTGTATGTCTTCTTTGGAGAAAAGTCTGTTTACGTCTTCTGCCAATTTTTCGATTTGGTTGTTTTTTTTTTTGTTGTTTTTGAGTTGTATGAGTTTTTTGTATATTTTGGAAATTAAGCCCTTGTCTGTTGCATCATTTGCAAATATTTTCTCCCATTCCATAAGTTGCCTTTTCATTTTGTTTATGGTTTCCTTTGCTGTGCAAAAGCTTGTAAGTTTGATTAGGTCACATTTCTTTGTTTTTGTTTTTTTATCTATTGCCTTGGGAGATGACCTGAGGAAACATTAGTATGATACATGTTTTGCCTGTGATCTCTTCCAGGAGGTTTATGGTGTCTTTTCTTGTATTTAAGTCTTTAAGCCATTTTGAGTTTATTTTTGTTCATGGTGTGAGGGTGTGTCTGACTTCATTGAAAAGCTTCCTGCTTTGTTCTTTATCCTCAGGATTGGTTGGGCAATTCTGGGTCTATTATAGTTCTATAATATATAACTAAATATATATTTATTTATTTATTTATATAATTTATTTATTTATATTTATATTTATTTATATTTATATTTATTTATATAATTTATTTATATTTATATTTATTTATATTTATATTTATTTATATAATAAATAAATATATTTATTAAATATATAACTATATTTATATAGTTATAAATTTTAGGATTATTTGTTCCAGTTCTGTGAAAAAAGTCATGGGTAATTTGATACGGATCACATTAAATCTATAGATTGTTTTGGGTAGTATTGCCATTTTAACAATATTAATTCTTCCAATCCAAGAGCATGGGATATCTTTCCATTTCTTTGAATCATCTTTAATTTCCTTTATTAACGTTTTATAGTTCTTAGCATGTAAGTCTCTCACCTCCTTCGTCAGGTTTATTCCTAAGTTTTTGGGGTTTTTTGATGCGATTTTAAAAGGCATTGTTTGGAGGATTGGTTCAAGATGGTGGAGTAGAAGGACATGCGCTCACTCGCTCTTATGAGAGCACTGGAATCACAACTAACTGCTGAACAGTCATCGACAGGAAGACACTGGAACTCACCAAGAAAGATACCCCACATCCAGAGACAAAGGAGAAGCCACAGTGAGATGGTAGGAGGGGCGCAATCACAGTAAAATCAAATCCTATAACTGGTGGGTGGGTGACTCACAGACTGGAGAACACTTATACCACAGAAGTCCACCCACTGGAGTGAAGGTTCTGAGCCCCACGTCAGGCTTCCCAACTTGGGGGTCCAGCAACAGGAGGAGGAATTCCTAGAGAATCAGACCTTGAAGCCTAGCAGGATTTTACTGCAGGACTTCGACAGGACTGGGGGAAACAGAGACTCCACTCTCGGAGGGCACACACAAAGTAGTGTGTGCATCGGGACCCAGGGGAAGGAGCAGTGACCCCATAGGAGACTGAACCAGAACTACCTGCTAGTGTTGGAGGGTCTCCTGCAGAGGTGGGGGGTGGCTGTGTCTCACTGTGAGGACAAGGACACTGGCAGCAAAAGTTCTGGGAAGTACTCCTTGGCATGAGCCCTCCCAGAGTCCGCCATTAGCCCCACGAAAGAGGCAGGTAGGCTCCAGTGTTGGGTTGCCTCAGGCCAAACAACTAACAGGGAGGGAACCCAGCTCCACCCATCAGGAGACAAGCAGATTAAAGTTTTACTGAGCTCTGCCCACCAGAGCAACACCCAGCTCTACCCACCACCAGTCCCTCCCATCAGGAAACTTGCACAAGCCTCTTAGATAGCCTCATCCACCAGTGGGCAGACAGCAGAAGCAAGAAGAACTACAGTCCTGTGGCCTGTGGATCAAAAACCACATTCACAGAAAGATAGACAAGATGAAAAGGCAGAGGGCTATGTACCAGATGAAGGAACAAGATAAAACTCTAGAAAAACAACTAAATGAAGAAGTGAAGATAGGAAACCTTCCAGAAAAAGAATTCAGAATAATGATAGTGAAGATGATCCAAGACCTCGGAAAAAGAATGGAGGCAAAGATCGAGACGATGCAAGAAATGTTTAACAAAGACTTAGAAGAATTAAAGAACAAACAACTAGAAGAATTTAAGAACAAACAGACAGAGATGAACAATACAATAACTGAAATGAAAAATACACTAGAAGGAATCAATAGCAGAATAACTGAGGCAGAAGAACGGATAAGTGACCTAGAAGACAGAATGGTGGAATCCACTGCCAGGGAACAGGATAAAGAAAAAAGAATGAAAAGAATTGAAGACAGCCTAAGAGGCCTCTGGGACAACATTAAACGCAACAACATTCATATTATAGTGATCCCAGAAGGAGAAGAGAGAGAAAAAGGACCCGAGAAGATATTTGAAGAGATTATAGTCGAAAACTTCCCTAATATGGGAAAGGAAATAGCCACCCAAATCCAGTAAGCACAGAGAGTCCCATACAGGATAAACCCAAGGAGGAACATGCCAAAACACATAGTAATCAAATTGGCAAAAATTAAAGACAAAGAAATATTATTGAAAGCAACAAGGGAAAAATGACAAATAACATACAAGGGAACTCCCGTAAGGTTAACAGCTGATTTCTCAGCAGAAACTCTACAAGCCAGAAGGGAGTGGCATGATATATTAAAAGTGATGAAAGGAAAGAACCTACAACCAAGATTACTCTACCCGGCAAGGATCTCATTCAGATTCGATGGAGAAATCAAAAGCTTTACAGACAAGCAAAAGCTAAAAGAATTCAGCACCACCAAACCAGCTCTACAACAAATGCTAAAGGAACTTCTCTAAGAGAGAAACACAAGAGAAAAAAATGACCTACAAAAACAAACCCATAACAATTAAAAAAATGGTAATAGGAACATACATATCGATAATTACCTTAAACATGAATGGATTAAATGCTCCAACCAAAAGACACAGGCTCGCTGAATGGATACAAAAACAAGACCCATATATATGCTGTCTACAAGAGACTCACTTCAGACCTAGGGACACATACAGACTGAAAGTTAGGGGGTGGAAAAAGATATTCCATGCAAATGGATATGGGGAGGGGGAAGGGTAAGCTGGGACAAAGTGAGAGAGTGGCATGGACTTATATACACTACCAAACGTAAAATAGATAGCTAGTGGGAAGCAGCTGCATAGCACAGGGACATCAGCTTGGTGCTTTGTGACCACCTGGAGGAGTGGGATAGGGAGGGTGGGAGGGAGGCAGATGGAAGAGGGAAGAGATATGGGAATATATGTATATGTATAACTGATTCACTTTGTTATAAAGCAGAAACTAACACACCATTGTAAAGCAATTATACTCCAATAAAGATGTTAAAAAAAAAAAAAGCAAATGGAAATCAAACGAAAGCTGGAGTAGCAATACTCATATCCGATAAAATAGACTTTAAAATAAAGAATGTTACAAGACACAAGGAAGGACACTACATAATGATCAAGGGATCAGTCCAAGAAGAAGATATAATGATTATAAATATATATGCACCCAACATAGGAGCACCTCAATACATAAGGCAGCTGTTAACAGCTATAAAACAGGAAGTCGACAGTAACGCAATAATAGTGGGGGACTTAACACCTCACTTACACCAATGGACAGATCATCCAAACAGGAAATTAATAAGGAAACACAAGCTTTAAATGACACAATAGACCAGAAAGATTTAATTGATATTTATAGGACATTCCATCCAAAAATAGCAGATTACAGTTTCTTCTCAAGTGCACGTGGAACATTCTCCAGGATAGATCACAGCTTGGTTCATAAATCAAGCCTCTGAAATTTAAGAAAATTGAAATCATATCAAGCATCTTTTCTGACCACAACGCTATGAGATTAGAAATCAATTACAGGGAAAAAAACGTAAAAAACACAAACACATGGGGTCTAAACAATACGTTACTAAATAATCAAGAGATCACTGAAGAAATCAAAGAAGAAATCAAAAAATACCTAGAGACATAACGAAAACACGACGATCCAAAACCTATGGGATTCAGCAAAAGCCGTTCCAGGAGGGAAGTTTATAGCAATACAAGCCTACCTCCAGAAACAAGAAAAATCTCAAATAAACAATCTAAACGTACACCTAAAGGAACTAGAGAAGAAGAACAAACAAAACTCAAAGTTAGTAGAAGGAAGGAAATCATAAAGATCAGAGCAGAAATAAATGAAATAGAAACAAAGAAAACAATAGCAAAGATCAGTAAAACTAAAAGCTGGTCCTTTGAGAAGATAAACAAAATTGATAAACCAGACTCATCAAGAAAAAGAGGGAGAGGACTCAAATCAATAAAATTAGAAATGAAAAAGTAGAAGTTACAACAGACACTGCAGAAATACAAATCATCCTAAGAGATGACTACAAGCAACTCTATGCCAATAAATTGGACAACCTAGAAGAAATGGACGAATTCTTAGAATAACCTTCCAAGACTGAACCAGGAAGAAATAGAAAATATGAACAGAACAATCACAATGAAACTGAAACTGTGATTAAAAACCTTGTAACAAAGAAAAGTCGAGGACGAGATTGCTTCACGGGTGAATTCTATCAAACATTTAGAGAAGAGCTATCACCCATCCTTCTCAAACTCTCCCAAAAATTGCAGAGGAAGGAACACTCCCAAACTCATTCTATGAGGCCACCATTACCCTGATACCAAAACCAGACAAAGATACTACAAAAAAAGAAAATTACAGACCAATATCACTGGTGAGTATAGATGCAAAAATCCTCAACAAAATACTAGCAAACAGAATCCAACAGCACATTAAAAGGATCATACACCACGATCAAGTGGGATTTATCCCAGGGATGCAAGGATTCTTCAGTATATGCAAATCAATCAATGTGATATACCATATTAACAAATTGAAGTATAAAAAACATATGATCATCTCAATAGATGCAGAAAAAGCTTTTGACAGAATTCAACACCCATTTATGGTAAAAACTCTCCAGAAAGTGGGCATAGATGGAACCTACCTCAACATAATAAAGGCCATATATGACAAACCCACAACAAACATCATTCTCAGTGGTGAAAATCTGAAAGCATTTCCTCTAAGATTAGGAAAAAGACAAGGATGTCCACTCTCGCCACTATTATTCAACATAGTTTTGGAAGTCCTAGCCACGGCAATCAGAGAAGGAAGACAAATAAAAGGAATACAAATTGGAAAAGAAGTAAAACTGTCGCTGTTTGCAGATGACATGATACTATACATAGAGAATCCTAAAGATGCCACCAGAAAACTACTAGAGCTGATCAATGAATTTGGTAAAGTTGCAGGATACAAAATTAATACACAGATGTCTCTTGCATTCCTATACACTAATGATGAAAAATTTGAAAGAGAAATTAAGGAAACACTCCCATTTACCACTGCAACAAAAAGAATAAAATACCTAGGAATAAACCTACCTAGGGAGACAAAAGACCTATATGCAGAAAACTATAAGACACTGATGAAAGAAATTAAAGATGATACCAACAGATGGAGAGATATACCATGTTCTTGGATTGGAAGAATCAATATTGTGAAAATGACTATACTACCAAAGCAATGTACAGATTCAATGCAATCCCTATCAAATTACCAATGGTATTTTTTATGGAACTAGAACAAAAAATCTTAAAATTTGTATGGAGACACAAAAGACCCCGAATAACCAAAGCAGTCTTGAGGGGAAAAAATGGAGCTGGAGGAATCAGACTCCCTGACCTCAGACTATACTACAAAGCTACAGTAATCAAGACAATATGGTACTGGCACAAAAACAGAAATATAGATCAATGGAACAGGATAGAAAGCCCAGAGATAAGCCCACGCACATATGGTCACCTTATTTTTGATAAAGGAGGCAAGAATATACAATGGAGAAAAGACAGCCTCTTCAATAAGTGGTGCTGGGAAAACTGGACAGCTACATGTAAAAGAATGAAATTAGAACACTCCTAACACCATACACAAAAGCAAACTCAAAATGGATTAGAGACCTAAATGTAAGACCAGACACTATAAAACTCTTAGAGGAAAACATAGGAAGAACACTCTTTGACATAAATCACAGCAAGATCTTTTCTGATCCACCTCCTAGAGTAATGGAAATAAAAACGAAAATAAACAAATGGGACCTAATGAAACTTAAAAGCTTTTGCATAGCAAAGGAAGCCACAAACAAGACGAAAAGACAACCCTCCGAATGGAGAAAATATTTGCAAATGAAGCAACGGACGAAGGATTAATCCCCAAAATATATAAACAGCTCATGCAGCTCAGTATTAAAAAAAACACAGACAACCCAATCAAAAAATGGGCAGAAAACCTAAATAGACATTTCTCCAAAGAAGACAAACAGATGGCCAAGAAGCACATGAAAAGCTGTTCAACATCACTAGTCATTAGAGAAATGCAAATCAAAAGTACAATGAGGTATCACCTCACACCAGTTAGAATGGGCATCATCAGAAAATCTCCAAACAACAAATGCTGGAGAAGGTGTGGAGAAAAGGGAACCCTCTTGCACTGTTGTTGGGAATGTAAATTGATACAACCACTATGGAGAATAGTATGGAGGGTCCTTAAAAAACTAAAAATAGAATTACCATATGACCCAGCAATTCCACTACTGGGCCTATAGCCAGAGAAATCCATAATTCAAAAGGACACATGCACCCCAATGTTCATTGCAGCACTATTTACAATAGCCAGGACATGGAAACAACCTAAATGCCCATCGATAGATGAATGGATTAAGAAGATGTGGTACATATATACAATGGAATATTACTCAGCCATAAAAAGGAACGAAATTGGGTCATTTGCAGAGACGTGGATGGATCTAGAGACTGTCATACAGGGTGAAGTATGTCAGAAAGAGAAAAACAAATATCGTATATTAATGCATCTATGTGGAACCTAGAAAAATGGTACAGATGAACCAGTTTGCAGGGCAGAAGTTGAGACACAGATGTAGAGAACAAACTTATGGACACCAAGGGGGGGAAGTGGCGGGGGGTTGTTGGTGGTGGTGGTGTGATGAATTGGGAGATTGGGATTGACATATATACACTAATATGTATAAAATGGATAACTAATAAGAACCTGCTGTATAAAATAATAAAATTCAAAAAATAAATAAATAATTAAAAGGCAGTGTTTTTTTACATTCCCTTTCTGCTATTTCATTTTTAGTGTAAAGAAATGCCACTGATTTCTGTATGTTAATCTTGTATCCTGCTACATTGCTGGATTCATGTATCAGTTCTAGTAGGTTTTTTTGTTGTTTTTTTTTTTATTTTTGGCTGCATCGGGTCTTCGTTGCTGCACGCGGGCTTTTCTCTAGTTGCGGCGAGTGGAGGCTACTCTTTGTTGTGGTGCGGGGGCTTCTCACTGCAGTGGCTTCTCTTGTTGCGGAGCACGGGCTCTAGGCGTGTGGGCTTCAGTAGTTGTGGCTCTCGGGCTCTAGAGCACAGGCTCAGTAATTGTGGCACACGGGCTTAGTTGCTCCGCGGCATGTGGGATCTTCCCAGACCAGGGCTCAAACCCATGTCTCCTGCATTGGCAGGCGGATTCTTAACCACTGCGCCACCAGGGAAGCCCAGTTCTAGTAGTTTTTGTGTGGAGTCTTTAGGGTTTCCTGTATATAGTATCATGTCATTTGCTGATGACATGATACTATATATAGTGACCTGAGATTTTCCGAAGTCTGCCTGTTACTTCTCAGGTAGAAAGAGTGTCAGCAGGAAACAGTTACTAAGAAGGACAGTGGTGACCATTTGTTTGTGGTACTCATCCTTCTCAATGATAATTATGCATGTCTTCTGACCTGCACAGTGAGACTAGCTGAGGATTTCAAGGGATCGCAGAATTCTTACCCAATGTGGAGATCCACTCCTCACCCATTTCTTTTGCATTAAGTGAATATTTTCCAATGCAGCATTTTGATTGTTTTAATGATTTTTTTAAATTAATACACTTTATTTTTTAGAGCAGTTTTAGGTTGACAGAAATATTGAACAGAAAGTACACAGTTCCCATATATCCCCTCACCCCAATTTCCCCTGTTATTAACATCTTGCATTTCTGTGGTACATGTATTAACAACTGATGAGTCACCATTGAAAATTATTATTAAGTAAAGTCTATAGTTTACACTGTAGTTCACTCTGTGTTGTATGTTCTGTAGGTGCTGACAAATGTATAATGAAATGTATCAACCATTACAGTATCATACAGTATAGTTTCACTGCCCTAAATATCCCATGCTTCACCTAGTCGTCCTTCCCTCCCTCCCTGCAAACTTCTGGCAACTGCCTTTTTTTTTTCACTGTCTGCATAGTTTTTCCTTTTCCAGAATGTCATGTAGTTGGACAGTATGCAGCCTTTTCATTACTCTAGGTTCTGTTTCTGTAAATCACACCAGAAGCACATTGTTTTTTAGCAGCCATTTTGCATGGTTGACTCAATGAACATGTTTGATAGCAAACTCCTAATTCTGTTCACACATGCTACTGATCCCACCCTATGTAAATAAATTAGTTTCTAGAGCCAGTGCAGGGCTTTTCTTATATTGTTTCAGTTTATAACCTTTGGGAGTCATGGATTTTCATACCATGCATTTTAATCCTTATCCAAGTCATGGATAAAATATTTGTATAGAACAAAGCCAGGGATAGAGCCCTACAGCTCATCATGAGAGACCTAGGTCACATTATTTATTAGTCAGCATACCTTGGCAATTGAGGGTTAATGGATGTGATTTTTCTGCTTCTGTTCACACCACTTCATGAACAGTTGACAGGATTGTTTCCACTGAGTAGAGTCTAATCATATGAGATCATATATGTATGTGAGACCACATCAGAGCCAGTGGTAGTTCTTTATTCTACCCTGGTCCCCTCAGGATATGGAAGTGGATTCCCTTATCAAAACAAGTAGTGCCATCATGTCTACCATCTCCTTGGAATTTTGGATCCTACTGCAGTTTAGAGTATTGAGCAACTTACAAATGGGCCTTTCCCCTCCAACAGTATTTCCTGATGAAGCTTTTCGGCCTTCCTACAATATATGGCCGAGATCTTTTTTCTCTTCAGCATGCATGACAGAGCAACTAACAGCCTATTTGGCATTCAAACAACTCAGTAGGCCATTCTGAATTGCACTCTGTTGAAATATCACCTATTCGTAAAGGTCATAGAATCCAAGCAGCAGAGCTTTGCAGTTTGAGCTGCTTTAATATATGTGAAGTTCTTGAGTGGCTGATATACTGTTACCCAGAGTACAGTTTTATGTCTGGACCACTGTCCCAAAGCAGTTACTGCATCACCCCTGAAAGCTCACACTCCTTTCATGTAGTATCAGAACATGGGATTGAGTATGTTCAGCAAACAGTGAGAAATCTTTGGTTAAAGCAGAAGCAAAGGAAGAGAGAAGATGAAGTGTAGGCAGGTACTTTGTACAATCTGTTCTGTCTGACGGGTCACTGCCTTGGGACTTTTGTGTTTTTGTTGTTTTCTACACATATCCTAGGGGCATTCTAGTTGTGATTCTGTTACAACATGAATAAGTTTTAGCCTCCTGGTTTTGTAGTGAAACATCTGTTAATGGTAGATACTATTCCAAACACAGCATTTTCTTAAAAGAGACCCCACTCTACATGGTTATATCACTTAACTTTTTCATTTATTGGCTGAGTCAGTTAAGGCTACCTTTTTATGGTACTAAACGGGGCAATTCGTATCTGTCTCCAGCAACTTCACAGCAATGTGTAAGAGAAAATGAAATTATATAGAAATTTCTTTGCAATCTTTGGAAGGATTATCTAATTCCCTGCATTTTGCATTTAGCTCTGAGAAGCCTTCTTCAACAGTGCCAAAACCATCTCCTCCTCTATACTTCCCATTTGCTTCAGTAGTGTTGTCATTTCCCAATCAGTGCACACCTCTACTTCCTCGAGTCTCTTCACTGACCTCACTGCCTCTGTCTCCTGGGGCTCCAGTCCATCCTCCTCCACCTCTTCTAGTGCTGAGAAAACTTCAGTTGCTCCCTGTTGCTAACAAAGTTAAATCTGAATAAGTTTAGAGTGACCGTCTAGGCTGTTGATGCATCACCAGCCCACATTTCATCCTCATCTTCTCTTCCTTTCCTTAACTAAAGGAAATTTCTCATTTTCCTAAACATAATGAATCCCATGTCCATATATTTGCTCCTCCTCTCCTTTCCATAATCTGGTATGTCCTTCCTTCACTCCCCTCATAAGTGATGCTTGTTTTTAACCTACAGCTCAAATTCTGCTTCATTCATTCAAAAAATATTTATTGAGCACCTTTTGTACACCAGGCATGGGTCTAAGTGCAAGGAATCCTACAGGAAACAAAACCAAGCCTCTGCCTTCACAGAGCTCATTCAGGTGGCAGAGGGTAGATATTGAACAAACATATGGTAAGATACATGGTATACATATGGGATGTCAGATTCTGAGAAGGCTGTGGAGGAAAAACATGATGAGGGAGATACAAAGGAAGATGGCTGTTTTCAAAGGAGTGGTCACCAAAGGTTGATAGCTAACATTTTCTACGTGAAAAAAGTGAAGGTTCAGTCATGTGAGCATGAGGAGAAAGAGTGTTCCAGACAGACGCAGCAGCAGACACAGAGGTCTGGACACAGGAGAATGCCAGTGTGTCCCAGGAACAACACGGAGGCCACTCTGCCTGGGATGCAGCTTGGTGGCTGTGGTGGTGAGCATTGGTGGGGGGCGAGGGGGGGCGGTTCCTCCTCCTTGTTTTCTAGTGCACTGAGAAATCAATTGAGAATATAGAGGAAGTGAGAAATTTTGGGAGTTTGGAGGGAGAGGTGAAGGTAAACCTCTAGCATAGGGGCAGAGTGAATAGACTAGGGAGATAACAGGGGGCCCACTTGCAGTTCCTAACATTGAATTTAAATGTCTTTGACCTGATCACCTCTTCCTTTGAATTCTTGTAGCAGTTGTTACCCATACTTCATTTGGTACTTGGCATAAACTACCTTCTATTGTTTTCAGTGTCTGGCCTAACTTTCTAACTTGTTATTTGTTGGGGTTTTTTTAATGTGTTATACCCCACCTGTCTCCTCAGCTGCTTTGAAGTAACTTTCAATACGCAAACAGCAGAAAAGGACAAAAATAAATAATGGGGAGTGTCAGAACAAAATGAAAATATTCCTCAGTAGAATTCAATATAGCTGAAAAGCATTTGGAGAGGAGGAATCCTGAATGAAAACTTTTTAATCTCTACTATGTAAAACAGGATAGTTTATTGAAATTGAATAATATTAAAATCATTACTGCAATAATTACAATGAAACCCACCTTTGCATTGCCTCAATTTTTGTCCCACACGTCCACCTTGATTCCCGGGAAAAAAAAGTTTTACATGTACCCAGTATATTGATTCCTTATAATTTACAATGTCATATCAGAGATATTTGGTAAGGACTGCAGTGATTGCCATGAAGCTTGCTGAGAAGAGCACGCAGAGGCCTGATGCTTTGAGAAAATGCCTGGCATAGTTTTCTCATGGGCACAGGAGTCCTGGACAGGCATTGCAGGACCCAGGGACCTTCTGAGCCAAAGTACAAGTTCATTCCACAAAGGGATCTATAAAGATTTCCCGCCTTGAGAAGCTTTTGTTGATTGTCACACTTGTAAAATGTCCATGATGATTACAGTCCATATCTTTTTCTTTCAGTTCATTAAAAATGCTATTCTACTGTCTTAGGTTTGCATTGTTTTAATAAGTCATCAGTGGTAATTCTTACCATTGTTTTCCTCTTTTGTGGATGTTGTGGGTGCGCTGTTCTCCCATCTTCCAGGAGAATGAGAAGTACTCATTCCTTCAGCTGCTGGGAGTTTCAGCAGCAGATAGCTTTCAGCTCATCCTTCTCTAGGAATTGTCCTCAGCTAAAGGGATGTATCTTGCCAACAGTGACAGCCTCTTCTTGAGAGTGGCCTGCATCTAATTTCTAGTGATTGAAGGGTTATAAAGGCCAGAACACCTTGTCTTAATGCAGGACAATTTCTTCAAAGCCATCTTAGCTCCAGAACTCTCCTTGGGATCATCTGGGGCCTGTGTTGTGATTGCATCACAGTTTAACTTCTCCCTCTGCCCACTTCTGCATCCTTTACTTCCCCAGAGGTTTCCATTCCAAGCACCCACCAGTAACTGCCAGCACGTAGATCTCCATCTTAGTGTCTTTTTCCCAGGGAAGGCAGCTGGTAACACCATGTATACAATGTCCTTTTTCCCTCTGGCTGCTTTCAAGTTTTCCTCTTTATCTTTGTTCTTCAGCAATGATATGCCCAGGTGTGGATTTCTCTCTGTTTTCTTTTCTTGGGGTTCATTAAGATTCTTGGATCTATATGTTTAATATTTTCATCAATTTTGGAAAACTTTTGGCCATTATTTCTTGAAATATATTTTCTGCCCCAATCTCTCTCCTTCTGGGCCTCTAATTACACATATATTAGACAGTTTAATGTTGTTCCACAGGTCACTGAGGCCTTTTTCATTATTTTTACCTTATTTTCTCTCTATGCTTCAATTTGAATAATTTCTATTGTCATGGCTTCAAATTCACTGATCTTTTCTTCTGTAGTATCAAATCTACTGTCAAGATCATCCAGTGAGTTTTTCACATCAGATATTATACTTGTCAGTTCCACAATTTCCATTTAGTTATTTTTGTCTTCCTTCTACTTAGGATTTAATTTGCTTTTCTTTTTCTAGCTTCTTAAGGTGGAAACTTAGTAAGCCTTTCTTCTTACCTAATATAAAACTTTAAAGCTATAAATTTCTGTCTAAGCACTACTAAAGCTGTATCCCACAAATTTTGATAATGTTATACTTTCATTATTATCTTGAAATATTTTCTATTTTACCTTGTGATTTCTTCTTCATTTATTGGTTATTCAGAAGTATATTATTTTAATTTTCAAATATTTGAGGTTTCTTTAGATACATTATTGTTTTGGATTTCTAATTTAATTCTGTTGTGACCAGAGAGCATACCCTGTAAGATATAAATCTTTGGAAAGTCATCGAGACTTTTTTATGGGCAAGCATATGGTCTCTCTATGTAAACATTATTCATGCACTTGAAAAAAGTGTAATCTACAGTTGTTGGGTATAATTCCTATAAATTTCAATTAAGCGAAGGTTAGGCAAAGAGTAGCCAAGCATAGAGTATACAGGTATCAGAGACTTTAAACCAACTGGGGGACACTTCTTGTTGGTCCAAAAGCTTTTCTCTCTTGTAGACAGCAAATTGGTGTCTAAACGAAATAGAGTACAACCATGGTGCACCAGTGTTCTTTTTCCTTTGGTTTGTAATTATGTTGTTAACTTGAATTGGGTTTTGGTAATTTCAGGGTTAAACTTGCTTTTCCAGTTGACTCTATACTCCTTGCTATCAGGTAATCATTTTAGCCAGTTAAAATGGGCAATACTGGAACTTAAAATGTTTCAGCAATCACAACTCTGATAAAAAATCATTAAGGACCCTACCCTCAGAGGAGAGCTTTGTCATAATTGCTACCCCACAGTGGCATCCATCAAGATAATGGTTTGACTTTCTTCTTAAGTAGACCACAATCAGTTAGATAATCAAAGGGTAGCAAGCCTTTAATTACATATATGAATTCCCTGTTTTAATTTTTTTTAACAAGACAAAGGGGTATTTCTGACTAACAGAAAATGCCACACCACTAAGAGCTTTCTTTGTGAGTGTTCTTCCCATAAAAGTAAATCTTTCTGGATTCTTTTAGATTTTCCTTTCCTGACAGAAAGAAAAAGCAAGATTGGAGGAACCACGATATACCATGTAGCAAAATGCAAGTTTGCGTAGGACAGTGCCCTCAGGAAGGAATGAGGTTGGGGGTCCCAGCCTAGTTGTCATTTGCCTCATTTCCTGGTACTTTCATTTTTCATTTCTAGTTATAATGGTCCTGGTCTGTGTCCTGACATATCCGGATAATGCCCACTCTAGATAATGCCTCCATTACATGGGGATGGCAACACCCAGCAATTATTTTTTCATCTGTTTGGGAGTTTGAGCTTCCCATTACACCAAGATGACCAACCCTTTGTAATAATAGTAATAATAATCCCTGTTAAGATAATAGGCAAGTTTTCATGAATTTAACCAAGGAACTACATTAGTTATTTAAAAGTTCAAACTACATTCTGCAGTTGCCTAATCCATTTTTTTTTTAATCCTTTCTTTTAGGCATAATGAGAGTCAGTTTTTGCCACCATGGATTTTCCCCAGGTTGTTGCCTTTCAAAGCAGGTTAGGCAAGGAGTAGCCAAGCATAGACAGGGTATACAGGTATCAGAGACTTTAAACCAATTGGGGGGCATTTCTTTTTGTGAGGGAGCAAAATGGGTGGACAACCAAAAAAAAAAAATACTGTGTCCCTTGTATAGTGACACAGAATTAGTGGCACTGACCTCATGGATGGCCCCAAGGATCCTGACAGGTACTTGGGCAGATGCCCTGTCAGCCCCCAGCACACTGGGCAGCTCAGGTTGTCCTCGGGAGTCCCTAGTACCTCACACACTTGTAGCACCTTATGTTGCTAACGTGGGTAGTGGGCTTAGGGTTAGACCTATTATCAGGAGCTGCCCTGTCGCTTACAAATTGTATTTTAACATGTCTGAACCTCAGTTTCCTCCCATGTAAATTAGAGACAATCAAATCTACCTGTTGGGTTAATATACACATCAAACACGAAAGTAGTAGAATAAGGCCAGAGACTTAAATAGATGACAGGAAACGTTTTCTCCATTTCCTTCTCCTCCCCTTCTTCCCTCCCCTCCACTCCCCTCACAAGAGCCTTGTGAGGTAGGCTATGCAGGTATCTTCTGTTTTGTAGATGAGATAACTGACATCAAGTGTATCAACACAACTAATTAGTGTCAGCCAAGTTCAGAGTTTTTTCTGTGGTGGCAGAAAACATTCATGACCTGGTGTGTGCACAAAACTGTCTTCTCACCATGTGTGAGGTCTCTCACTGCAAGAGTTTAGCTTGGTCCTTAGCACCATTGGCTTTCATGGGGCTTCTGCAGCCCAGCCTTCCAAGATGCACTTTTAGGCCTGACACTAACAGCTGTAGAGGATATTCATCGGATCTGCTGTCTCTGTCTCCTGGGCTTTTTGTTGAGACCTCATAGGCCTGATAGGATGAGTTTCTTTAACTAAAAAGCAGAATCGTGAAGGATCCCCTGAAGGAGGTGAGAGGCCATCAGTGTTTCAAGAGCATGGCTCAGATATTGACCCCAGCTAGTCCTAGTGTGCTCCCCCCTCCTTTTTTAAATTTTTATTGGAGTAAAGTTGATTTACAATGTTGTGTTAGTTTCAGGTGTACAGCAAAGTGAATCAGTTATACATATACATATATCCACTCTTTTTTAGATTCCTTTCCCATATAGGCCATTACAGAGTATTGAGTAGAGTTCCCTGTGCTATACAGTAGGTCTTTATTAGTTATCTATTTTATATATAGTAGCATGTATATGTCAATCCCAGTCTGCCAATATATCCCTCCCACCCCCTTATCCCCTGGTAACCATAAGTTTGTTTTCTATTATGTTTGTGACTCTACTTCTGTTTTGTAAATAAGTTCATTTGTACCCTTTTTTTTAGATTCCACATATAAGTGATATCGTGTGATATTTGTCTTTCTGTGTCTGACTTAACTTCACTCAGTATAATAATCTCTAGGTCCATCCATGTTGCTGCAAATGGCATTATTTTGTTCTTTGCTATGGTTCCATTGTATATATGTACCACATCTTCTTTATCCATTCCTCTGTTGATGGACATTTCAGTTACTTCCATGTCCTGGCTAATATAAATAGTGCTGCAATGAACATTGGGGTGCATGTATCTTTTCGAATTATGGTTTGCTCCAGGTATGTGCTCAGTAGTGGGATTGCTGGGTCATATGGTAGTTCTATTTTTAGTTTTTTAGGGAACCTCCATACTGTTCTCCATAGTGGCTGTATCAATTTACATTCCCACCGACAGTGCAGGAGGGTTCCCTTTTCTCCACACCCTCTCCAGCATTTGTTTGTAGCTATTTTGATGATGGCCATTTTGACTAGTGTGAGGCGATACACATTTGATTTGCATTTCTCTAATAAATAGTGATGTTAAGCATCTTTTCATGTGCTTTTTGGCCATCTGTATGTCTTCTTTGGAGAAATGTCTACTTAGGTCTTCTGCCCATTTTTTGATTGGGTTGTTTTTTGATATTGAGCTGCATGAGCTGTTTGTACCTAGTGTGCTCCTGACATAGCCTTCTGAGTCCCTTGAAAGTGACTTTCTGTCAGGCTTTTTCCAGACCGATACCAAGAGCATGGCAAGTAGAAGAAACCTCTGGGACTGGACTGCCCAAGTTCACATCTGGGCTCTGCCACCAGCCAGAGTGACCTTGGGCACGTCCTGCACCCAGGACCTTAGGTCCTTCAAAGGTAAAATGAGGATAACAAAAGAACCAACTTCATGGGGTGTTGGTGATGGTTCGATGAGGTGAGATAATACGCGTTCAGGGCTTGGAGCACGCTGGCACACAGTAATCACTTGCTTAGTAACTGTTAGCTGCTGCAGTGGTGGTGGTTATTCCTTTTCACACCTTAGAAGACTTAAACCAGCATTTTCTTCCTCTGCTGTGAAAAGTCAACTGTGCTCTTTCTTTTTAATTGTGGTTTTGAAGGTCTTGGTTTTTTATGGATATTTTCAGTCAGCCTTTCACATTTCCACCTCCAACCTCAAATACTCTTCCCTTATAGCTGGTTCTAAGTGAAATCTCCTTAAGAGATGTTCTGCCAGGTGTTTCCCTCCTCTCTCCAGTCAGCTTAGCAATGTACCTGCTTATTTTATTATTTCTTCACCTGATTCATTATTAGCTTTGAGCTAATTGAGAGTTTTGAGGCATTGGGAAATGAGGGTGTGTGAGGGGCCAGGTTCTGTGTGAAAGCAAACTGAGCCGTGGGTGGGACTTTTAGGAAAGGTGTTTTCTGTTTGCAGGTGGGGAAGGAAGTATGGCTTCACTCTTACCTCTGAAGTCAGAGTTTCATTTTAGGCAAAAGTGTTAAATATTAAGGACCTCTAGTTTGAAACAGCTTAGGTGGTGGCAAAAGTCTGACTCTATTAGAAAGAGAAGGATTTGG
This sequence comes from Eubalaena glacialis, assembly GCF_028564815.1. Classification (NCBI taxonomy): domain Eukaryota; kingdom Metazoa; phylum Chordata; class Mammalia; order Artiodactyla; family Balaenidae; genus Eubalaena; species Eubalaena glacialis. The sequence goes on along the minus strand of NC_083721.1, from coordinate 83,538,569 downwards.
TGGTGAGGCCGGGGCAGGTGGGAGCAGGTGGGCAATACCGTTCTCATTCCGTTCATTCTGCTCCATCTGTGCCCCCATCCCCGCCAGCCAGTTACAGAGCTGCCAGTAGAAGGCTCCTGGAGTGCGTGCAGACAAATACTCGTGTTGCAGAATTAGACTAGGTTCCCCTGTCATTTGCTCGTGTGGGAAGACAACAGGAAGGGAAATGTTGGGATTTTGATTTCAGGACCTTGTTCGTTGTGGAGAATAAGCCACGAACAAGCAGAGCTTAGTCTTCTGTGACTGTCCCTGTCTGCGTGTGTGACTCGGAAGGCTCTGTATCCAGAATCCCTAGTGTTATTATCCATATTCCTAGGAACCCAGCCTTCAGGGTGGCAGGGATCATAGTTGCTTCCTGTATCACGCTTGATGTGCCGGTTACGAGGCCCGTGGATCCTGAAAACCCTGGTTTGTTTTCTTCCTTGCAACGAATGTAATTACAGCTCTCACTTCCACCACGTCTGGGAGTCACTGAGCTTTTTGAGTCACTATGTCAGCCCAGCATCCCTCTCCCTGCGGCTCTCCCAGATCATCAGAGCCTCATTTTCCCCCGGATTTACTTTAATGCTGAGTGTTAACAAGGTCACTTCCAGGGTTGTCATTGCTTCTTCCTCTAATGTTCAGCTGCAGTTTAATTTTCAGCTCTTATCACTGGACTTCATTACATGGGAAGAAAGAAATTTGCTCTAGCAGATAGTATCAAGTATGTTTTTCTTTCTCTTACAATTGGAAAATCACTCCTGATCAGTTCTGTGCTAGTGGGTTAGATGGTCTAGGTAGGGTGCTTTATGTGTAAGGATTTGCCAAACTGAGACTATGTTCAAATTTTCTTGCTCCCACTTTTGTGCGTGACACTGATTTGGCAAATCAGTTTCTCTGTACAGCATCTTAGGCTGAATCTACTGTTTCTCTTCAGGGCTATCATGGGTCTTTGTGACAGTGTCTGTAGTTGGTTGCCCTAGTTTGCTTCTGATGATGCAATAAAATCCATGATTAGCTTCAGTAAACACCACTAGCTTACTTGAATCTTTCGTGCCCTAAATGCCTGTTGTCTCATGGCGCCCACATCTCCCCCGGATGGTAGAGTGTGGCCTGTGGTGGCACTGTCCTTCAATAAATTGGAACACAGACCCAGCGGAGCAATGCAACCTGCTCTGCTTACACAGGGAGCTATGACCGGATGAGCGCTCAAGTCTCCAGCTTCTCAGCCCAGTGCTCTTCCTTCCAGGTGCTTCCGCAGGGAGCAGAGATAACACAGGCACAATAGTCGCGGCCGACTGCTGACCATCAAATAGGTGTCAGGACCATACGTCATCTCTGATCCTCACAGGTCTGCAGAGTAGTGTTTTACAACTAAAGAAGCTGAGAGAAGCTAAAAAACTTGGCCAGAGCCACTCACTAGTCATCATAGAATTCAGGTAGAGCCCAGGTCTGTGCAAGCCACGCCCTGTGTTCCCCTTCCTGCATTGCAGGCGGTTTAGAAACACCCCAGTGACTGTAAGAAGTAGAAAATCTGCTCGCCCTTCCCATCCCTTCAGCAGATAATTATCAGCAGATAATTATTTCACAGCTGTTCTGTGCCAGGCACAGTGCTGGGTGCCGTGAGCGAGAGACGGCGCCCTGTCCTTGGAGCACTCCTTTCTCGAAGCTTTCCCTCCACTGTTCCTTCTCTCTCTCCTGCAACATCCACCCCTCCCTCTGTTGCCAGGCCAGTCTTGTCTGCACTGTGCTCTGACGTCTCCTTTCTTTCCATTTTTGGTGGCCACGTTAGGACTAGGTACACACGACCAGTATCGTGTGTAGACTGGTAACACTTATTGAGGACTTACTGAGTCTTGGGTGTTTACTGCATGCTCCACGTGCATTACCTTCTTAATCTTCTCAGACACACACACACACCCCCCCTAGCTCAGAGTGAATAGGTAACTTGCCAATGATTGTAGTGCCAGTGATTGGTGACGCAGGTTGTGGGCTCAGGCAGGCAGGCTCTAGAGCCCAGGCTTTTGTCTACCAGCTGCCGCAGTATCACGGGCACTTGGAAAGCAGGCTTAGGTCATGTGGGACCGAGGGCCCTGCACAGGATGTGCCAGAGCAACAACAGAAAGAGGCTTTTAACCAAAAGTCCCACTGGTTTGGTAAATTTCCATTCCTTCTTACAAGGGTTGGTATCTTCTGACATTTGAAAAATAATACTTTCCCCAAAAGTGAATTAAATAGGATGAAATAGATATTTCACTGAGATACAGGATAAACATGCCAGAAATCACAAAGAATCTTTTTACAAAGTCCAAGTTCTTGGAAAAAGGAAGACAAATGCCAGTGATTTCACACTGGGCCAAGAGAGCAAATTGCTGCCTGCTCTTGTTCCTAAAATGGACAGTGAAGAGTAAAGCAGGATATGGGATGTTCAGCAAATGTTTGTTGAACATTTGCTGGCTGTAGAGCACTGGGAATAAAGGATGAATAAGATAAAGTTCTGATATTTAAGGAGTTCACAGGCTAACGGGGAGACAGGTAAACAGATAATTACACTATAGCACAACAATGCAGTTGTGGACGGGCCATGTGGCAGCTAATCTACTGACAGGACGGGATCGGGGCGCTCGGGGAGAGGGCTGGAGCTGAGCCTTCCTAAGTATTTACTCTCATGTGTGCAAGAGTGTAATCTGGACCCAAAAATGTTGTAATTTCAGGGACCTTTTGATGGTATATGTAGATAATGTGAGAGCGTGTTTCAAACAAGGCTGCCCTGGCAAATATGCTGTATATGGTTATTATACCTCAGTAACCTCTCAAGCTTTGCTTATCAGCTCTGGAGAGGGTGATCTTTTTGTGGGGTTTTTAATGTCCCAAAATCTGTGAGACATTTAAGCTCCTCTTGATTTACTCATCTTTATATCCCAGGCACTGATATAGCAGAGGTCCCAGAAATATCTGTTGAACAACAGAACTGGATCCCCATTTGTGAGGCCTGGAGGTGAGTGGGCCGGACCCTGCATAGGGCGGGGCATAAAACCGCTAAACTGGCCTTCTCTGGACAAGCTGCCTGCCCAGGGCCCTGTCCCTTCCCCCATTCTCACCCCGCCTCACTGCTGGAACCCTCAACCCAAGGAGAAGAGTACAGAAATCCTCACCTTAGTGATGTATTAGTCATTCCCTGAATGCTTCCTTTTTTTAAATATTCCGTCTTGTTCCAGGAAGGATTTTAAGACAGGTAAGCATCGACTGGGTCCTAGGCACGTCTACAAATAGCTCTGCTGTTTTACCTCAGATGACTTGTATTCAGATAGTTTTCCACAGAGACAGCACCGCCTGGCCAAGAATAGGGCATCTCTGTCCTGCAGCACCTTTGCTTCCAGAGGGTCCCAGGGCAGCCCCAGCAGTGGCTCCTTTGTTCAGTATCTGGTTGTCCAGGATGATGGCTTGTGTTATAAGAAAGGTCCTGTCACCTTCAGTTATTTCACACCCGTGGAACCACCACGTTTTTCAATTTCTGAAGGATGTCGTTGTTGGAAAACCCCTTCCCTGGGTATCTCCAAGGAGTTTAAGGGCCTAGAGGGGGAATATGATGATGACAAGCCCAGAACTCAGTGCAACCCTGCACACGTATCTGGACATGTCATGTTTGAAATTATGGATCTGCGTGTGTGTATGTGTTTGTGTGCACACTTACCTATTTGTTACTCCAGCTTTTCTCCCAGGAGAGGGGGACTAGGGTTTTATAAGGTAGAGGTCCTGGTTATGACTCTTACTGGATTGTGAATTTTTGATTTGTGTTGGGCAAGTCTCCTAGCCTTCCTTTCCTCAATTTGCACAATCCCGTTCACTTATGTAGTAGAGTAGGTGTAGGATTCAGTAGGATTGCAATTCAGTAGGATTCAAAATAAACCATATGGCAGAAACATTCTTATTAAATTTTCTTATTATACCCAAGGGTTTCTAAGATGCATTGGAACTCATTGAAAGTTGAATACAACATACCTAATCGGGACACTTAGAAAAAGAGAAATGCTGGTTGATTGGTTGATTTGGTACAGTCGAATCAGAAGAAGGCAAATGCCCATAAGCTGAGAGTGTCCTGCTCCCATTAGGACGCAGTGAGGACAGAAAGTCCAGCTGTGCTGGGCTGTTCTAGGTACAGATTAGCGCTGTGCTCCTCCAAGTGTCACCCGGGAGCATGTGAGAAACACTGAATCTCAGACCCCACCCCAGACCTTCTAACCAGAATCTGCATTTTAACAAGATCTTTCTGCGATTCTTATGCACGTGAAAGAAATCGCTTGGAGAAGCGCTGGATCAGAAAACATGGGTTGGACTATCATTTGAGACTCCTGCACTTTCTGCCTCAGTGAGCAAACTTCCAGGGGCTACAGCCATTTATTCTGTGCCTGGAATAGACTCATCTGCTGTGTAATGCTTCCTGGGGATGAAAGCATGATTCTATTTTTAACAGTAGCATTTTCTACTTTTTTTTTTTTTTTAATTTTATTAGAGTATAGTTGATTTACAGTGTTGTGTTAGTTTCAAGTATACAGCAAAGTGATTCAGTTATACATATACGTATATTCATTCTTTTTCAGATTCTTTTCCATATAGGTTATTACAGAACATTGAGTAGAGTTCCCTGTGCTGTACAGTAGGTCCTTGTTTATTGTCTATTTTATATTATAGTAGTATATATATGTTAATCCAAAACTCCCAATCTATCCCTCCCCCCAACATTTCCCCGTTGGTAACCATAAGTTTGTTTTCAAAATCTCTGAGTCTGTTTTGTAAATAAGTTCATTTGTATCACTTTTGAAAATTAGGTTCTACATATGAGTGATATCATATATTTGTCTTTCTCTGTATATTTGTCTTTCTCTGTCTGACTTACTTCACTTAGAGATTACTGAGTCCATCCATGTTGCTGCAAATGTCATTATTTCATTCTGTTTTATGGCTGAGTAATATTCTATTGTATATATGTACCACATCATCTTTATCCATTCCTCTGTCAATGGACATTTACGTTGCTTCCACGTCTTGGCTATTGTAAATAGTGTTGCAGTGAACATTGGGGTGCATGTATCTTTTCGAATTATGGATTTCTCTGGATATTACGCCCAGGAGTAGGATTGCTGGATCATATGGTAGCTCTATTTTTAGTTTTTTAAGGAACCTCCATACTGTTCTCCATAGTGGCCGTATCAATTTACATTCCCCCTAACAGTGCAAGATGGTTCCCTTTTCTCCACACCCTCTCTAGAATTTATTGTTTGTAGACTTTTTGATGATGGCCCTTCTGACCAGTGTGAGGTGACACCTCATTGTAGTTCTGATTTGCATTTCTCTAATAATTAGTGATGTTGAGCATCTTTTCATGTGCTTTTTGGCCATCTGTATGTCTTCTTTGGAGAAATGTCTATTTAGATCTGCCCATTTTTTTACCGGGTTGTTTGTTTTTTTGATATAGAGTTGCATGAGCTGTTTGTATATTTGGGAGATTAATCCCTTGTCAGTCGCTTTGTTTGCAAATATTTTCTCCAATTCTGTGGGTTTTCTTTTCATTTTGTTTATGGTTTCCTTTGCTGTGCAAAAGCTTTGAAGTTTCATTAGGTCCCATTTTTTTATTTTTGTTTTTATTTTCATTATTCTAGGAGGTGGATCAAAAAAGATCTTGCTGTGATTTATGTCAAAGTATGTTCTCCCTATGTTTTCCTCTAAGAGTTTTATAGTATCCAGCCTTACATTTGTCTTTATTCCATTTTGAGTTTATTTTTGTGTATGGTGTTAGAGAATGTTCTAATTTCATTCTTTTACATGTGGCTGTCCAGTTTTCCCAGCACCACTTACTGAAGAGACTGTCTTTTGCCCATTATATATTCTTGCCTCCTTTGTCGTAGATTAATTGACCATAGGTGCATGGGTTTACTTCTGGGCTTTCTATCCTGTTCCATTGATCTGTATTTCTGTTTTTGTGCCAGTACCATACTGTTTTGATTGCTGTAGCTTTGTAGTATAGACTGAAGTCAGGGAGCCTGATTCCTCCAGCTCCATTTTTCTTTTTCATGTTTGCTTTGGCAGTCCGGGGTCTTTTTTGTTTCCGTACAAATTTAAAATTTTTTTGTTCTAGTTCTGTGAAAAATGCCATTAGTAATTTGATCAGGATTGCATTGAATCTTTAGATTGCCTTGGCTGGTGTAGTCATTTTCACACTATTGATTCTTCCAATCCAAGAACATGGTGTATCTTTCCATCTGTTTGTGTCATCTTTGATTTCTTTCATCAGTGTCTTATAGTTTCAGAGTACAGGTCTTTTGCCTCCTTAGGCAGGTTTATTCCTAGGAATTTTATTCTTTTTGATGTGATGGTAAATGGGAGTGTTTCCTTAATTTCTCTTTCTGATCTTTCATTGTTAGTGTATAGGTATGCAAGAGATTTCTGTATATTAATTTTGTATCCTGCAACTTTACTGAATTCACTGATGAGTAGTTTTCTGGTAGCGTCTTTAGGAGTTTCTACATATAGTACCATGTCATCTGCAAACAGTGACAGTTTTATTTCTTCTTTTCCAATTTGGATTTCTTTTATTTCTTTTTCTTCTCTGATTGCCATGGCTAGGACTTCCAAAACTATGTTGAATAAAAGTGGTGAGGGTGGACATCCTTGTCTTGTTCCTGATCTTAGAGGGAATGCTTTCAGCTTTTCACTGTTGAGAATGATGTTAGTTGTGGGTTTGTCATATGCATTTTCTACTTCTGATCTGACTTGACCTTTGCTTTCCCAAAATGATTTGAGTTGGCTTCCAAAATACAACCAATTGGATGAAAAAATGAGGAAATCTAGATTTTAAAAAACTGTATGCCTATGGAAACTAATATAAAACCAGATTATAATAGCACACATAAATGTTTGCCACCAAGTCTTGTGCAGCTGCTAGACTTATGTAGCTGACCACTTAAGTTTTGAGTTCCCTAGTGACAGAAACAAAAAAGAAAACACAATTAGTAGCAAGTCTACACAACTAGTAACCGTGTCCAACAGTTTTTCTCAGCAGAGGGTCTGATGGGAATTTCTTCAGTGGATCATCACAAGTAGCCTGTACATCTGCATTTTCATAACAAGTACAGTAGTACATTTCATGAGATTTTTTTCTTACATTATCCCTTCAAGGCAAAGGGCTGTTTTATAGAAGTGTTTCTGTAAGGAGAGACCTTTTCTTGCTCTTGTTGCTTTGTCATCTTCCACCTTCACCTTTACAACCTCCTTGTTAATTAACCTGCCTTAACAGCCCCAGCCCCTGCGGACTTACCTAGTCCACTCCTGACGCCATTCCACTTGGACCCTCCTTGTTAAACCACATCACGGAGTAACCAGGGAATAAACAGAGGTAAGATCAGGGCAGCTTGGTCCCTTGTCATATGGACTGTGGCGCTGGCAGGCCCCACAGCTGAGGTTTTGAATGGCCAGTGAAAGGCAGGTGTCATCCTTGTCCTTAACTTGTCCTGCTCCCCCGTTCATGCCAGTAGTACTGAAGGGATTTGGAAAATCGGGGGAGGACCAGTGTTAAGTCTCTCAAAGGTATTTATATATTTTCTCTTTTTGCTTGTTTGAGCTTGGTTTGCAGTATTTCTCAAACCTTCTGATCATCTTTAGCTTGGAACTCCCCTGTGCGTCTTACTTAGTATCTATTGGAAGTGTGATACTCCACACACGTTCTAAGAATAGGATAGTTTTTGTACCAAATTATATTGAGAAGAAGTGTTTCTTAAAGTGTCAAGGCAAGTTTAAACATTCTCAGATTAGAGGATGATCCCTCCATGTGTCTGGCAGACCCAGAGGTGTGAGTCTAGAATGAAAAGCAGGACCCCTATGGTCCTTCCTTTTCTCTTTCTGGCTGCCCTGCTTGGGATTCCCATCAGGCCATCCTCAGCAATTCCCACATCACTGAGAGCATCAGGAAGAACTGAGGCAGCTGTGTCCTGGGCTGGTCTCTGGGGCATCATCGTGGGATTCCAGAAGCCCAGGAGCTGTGAGCCTCCTTATTGACAGCTGCTCTCTTGATCTTGAAGCAGATCCTTTCACAAAGAAGAAGCTGTGAAGTCATTTCACAATCATTAGCATGATTCATTCAGGGGTAGTGCTTATTTCCATTCTCTCTTAGTGCTTAGTAGGCTTTTTCCCCCTAAGGGTGGTGAAAATTTTGAAGAAAAGAAGCAAAGTCATTCCTGGAACACAAGTTTACATAACCTCTTAAAGTTGTAATGCTGTGTAAACTTCAAATCTTTGGGGGGTGGGGGAGAATGAACACGGCAGAACCTTCCTCCTAGAGTGGTTGTGAGGGTTTAATGAGGTCATCCACGGAAAACATGTAGCACACAGGGCTCGGCATGTAGGAAACGCTCAGTACATAGTAACTGTTCTGAGTGATGTTATTTGCTCTGTGCCTCCCCTGTTCCTGAACTTCTTCCACATCCTGGATGCAGGCAATTGTTTATATCACTGTTTTGGTGGCCATTCCTGCCAGGACTTTCTTATATACAGAACGAGTCTCCAGACCACCTTTTGCAGCTCCCTTCAGTCCCAGAACCCTCGCTCAGCCCTCAGGGATGGGTGCCAGTGTCAACAACACCTTCATCACTGAAACACACCATCGTTTAACTGAGGGTGCTCTAAATTGTGGTGATAAAAACCAGCATAATTTTTCACAAAACTCGAACAAAAAAATTTCACAATTTGTATGGAAACACAAAAGACCCCGAATAGCCAAAGCAATCTTGAGAAAGAAAAACGGAGCTGGAGGAATCAGGCTCCCTGACTTCAGACTATACTACAAAGCTACAGTAATCAAGACAGTATGGTACTGGCACAAAAACAGAAATATAGATCAATGGAACAGGATAGAAAGCCCAGAGATAAACTCACGCACATATGGTCACCTTATCTTTCTTTGATAAGGGAGACAAGAATATACAGTGGAGGGCTTCCCTGGTGGTGCAGTGGTTGAGAATCTGCCTGCCAATGCAGGGGACACGGGTTCGAGCCCTGGTCTGGGAAGATCCCACATGCCGCGGAGCAACTAGGCCCGTGAGCCACAACTACTGAGCCTGCGCGTCTGGAGCTTGTGCTCCGCAACAAGAGAGGCCACGACAGAGGCCCACACACCGCGACGAAGAGTGGCCCCCGCTCGCCGCAACTAGAGAAAGCCCTCACACAAAAACGAAGACCCAACACAGCCAAAAAGAAAGAAAGAAGCTTTCATTTAAAAAAAAAAAAAAAAAAGAATATACAATGGAGAAAAGACAGTCTCTTCAATAAGTGGTGCTGGGAAAACTGGACAGGTACATGTAAAAGTATGAAATTAGAACACTCCCTAACACCATACACAAAAATAAACTCAAAATGGATTAAAGACCTAAATGTAAGGCCAGACACTATCAAACTCTTACAGGAAAACATAGGCAGAACACTCTATGACATAAATCACAGCAAGATCCTTTTTGACCCACCTCCTAGAAAAATGGAAATAAAAACAAAAATAAACAAATGGGACCTAATGAAACTTAAAAGCTTTTGCACAGCAAAGGAAACCATAAACAAAACGAAAAGGCAACCCTCAAAATGGGAGAAAATATTTGCAAATGAAGCAACTGACAAAGGATTAATCTCCAAAATTTACAAGCAGCTCATGCAGCTCAATATCAAAAAAACAAACAACCCAATCCAAAAATGGGCAGAAGACCTAAACAGACATTTCTCCAAAGAAGATATACAGATAGCCAACAGACACATGAAAGAATGCTCAACATCATTAATCATTAGAGAAATGCAAATCAAAACTACAATGAGATATCATCTCACACCAGTCAGAATGGCCATCATCAAAAAATCTACAAACAATAAATGCTGGAGAGGGTGTGGAGAAAAGGGAACCCTCTTGCACTGTTGGTGGGAATGTAAATTGATACAGCCACTATGGAGAACAGTATGGAGGTTCCTTAAAAAACTAAAAATAGAACTATCATACAACCCAGCAATCCCACTACTGGGCATATACCCTGAGAAAACCATAATTCAAAAAGAGTCATGTACCAAAGTGTTCATTGCAGCTCTATTTACAATAGCCAGGACATGGAAGCAACCTAAGTGTCCATCAACAGATGAATGGATAAAGAAGGTGTGGCACATATATACAGTGGAATATTACTCGGCCATAAAAAGAAACGAAATTGAGTTATTTGTAGTGAGGTGGATGGACCTAGAGTCTGTCATGCAGAGTGAAGTAAGTCAGAAAGAGAAAAACAAATACCGTATGCTAACACATATATATGGAATCTAAGAAAAAAAAATGGTCATGAAGAACCTAGGGGCAAGACGGGAATAAAGACGCAGACCTACTAGAGAATGGACTTGAGGATATGGGGAGGGGGAAGGGTAAGCTGTGACAAAGTGAGAGAGTGGCATGGACATATATACACTACCAAATGTAAAATAGATAGCTAGTGGGAAGCAGCCGCATAGCACAGGGAGATCAGCTCGGTGCTTTGTGACCACCTAGAGGGGTGGGATAGGGAGGGTGGGAGGGAGGGAGACGCAAGAGGGAAGAGATATGGGAACATATGTATATGTATAACTGATTCACTTTGTTATAAAGCAGAAACTAACACACCACTGTAAAGCAATTATACTCCAATAAAGATGTTAAAAAAAAACAAAAAAACAAAAAAACCCCCAGCATATACTGAGCCTTTATGGGGTGGGGGCAGGCAGGTAAAAGACACTTTAAATACGGATCTCATCTAATTTAATGTTCAGTAACCTCATAAGGAAGCATTATCCTGCCTCACAAGTCAGAGCAGGAACTTGCCTAATGTCACGTAGCAGGTTGGTGTCAGAACTGGTATTCCGGTTCACCTCTGACTCCAAAGCCTATGGCGGCCTCTGCCAGGATCCCATTTCTTCCTCTAGCTGTGAGTTGGATCGGATCCGCTGAGAGTAGGACCACAGTGTTGGGCTCAGTAACCAGTGGAACAAAGGGAGACTGCTGGAGAAGCAAGTTAGACTTCCCCTCTCCCAAAAGCAGACTAAAATCTCAGCCCCTTAGGTGGCTACCAGCTTTATAATGAGGCAGGGAAATGACATGCTTTTTCACGTATAACGTATCTCCACCGGCAGCACAAAGAAGGGGCATCTTTGCTGGCCGTATTCAGTGCTGGGGGTGCCAGGCTGGGTGCAGCTAATTATTCTGCAGAGTAAAGGCCAAGAGGGACCAAGAAGCCCCAGGGGAAGCTCGTTTTTAAGTATGGAGAATCTGGAGACCACATGGGAAGGGGCCGTAGGGAGGTTGTCGGCCTGGAGCTGGCACCAAGGGCGTGAGGAGGCACACCCATTTCTAATTCATGTTCGGTAAAATATCTTATCAGTTGCTGGTACCATGGATTTTCTTCATAGGAGTGAAGGAAGCACTGCATCCTGTTGCACCGCTGACCAAATACAGAGGCTGCCCATGGGTGTTATTATTAACCTTATTGTTTTTGATTTCTCAGGCAACCTCAGAACCTGTTCTGGATCCACAGCAGATCCAAGCATTTGATCAGCTTTGCCATCTCTACCGAGGAAGTTCTAGGGTAATGTTGGTGTGGTTGTTTACATTTTTATTTCCCTATTTATAATTAGTGTTTTGGTAACACAGTGTCCTCAGGTCCTCACTCCAGCCTCGTCCTTAGTCTGTAAGGTGCCCTGGCATCCCTGTTATGGCTATGTGGAGCCCTGACCCCAGGGAGCACTCAGAACTTGGCAAAGGATGCAGAGGCAGTGGAAAGATATCTGTCCCTTACCTGCCATGGGCTGTGGGGACACAGAAGGGCATCTGTGTTTGTACTGCCTCCAGAGAGAGCAGGCATAAGCCTAATCCCTCATCTGGGAGCCTTTGTTTATACTGATGACTGCCAAATCTGCCCTAAGCCCCAGACTCTGCTGGACATCTGCACAGGTTGAATTTGTTTTGGCCATGAAAGATAAATGCTAAATTGTAGTGGCTTAACCAAAATAGAATTGTAAATATGGGCATCCCAGGGCATCTTCCACGAATCTCTCTCCAGATTTCTTCTACTTTGTGGCTCTGCCATCTCTAACATATGGCTTATATTTGCATGATTCAGCATGGTTGCCCCAGCTCAAACCATCACATCTGCATTCCTGCTAGCGAGGTGGAGAAAAAGGAGGAAGACCATAAGCCCTCTATTTAAGGATAGTTCCTAGAAACTGTATACACCGCTTCCACTTACCTCCTTTGTCTGGAACTTAGACATGTGACCACACCTAACTGCAGTGGAGACTGGGGGCATTGGTCTTGATTCCAAAAGGCCATGGGCTAAAACTACTGGAATCCTGTTACTGTAGAAGAGTACAGATTTAGAGGGCTACAGCAGTCATGCCACAACATCAGTCTGGGGGCCCCACAGGCACTTCAGAAGTGCACTTATTAACTTTTCCAACCCGCTCTTCCTTGCCCGTGCCTGTCTCTGGGTGTCATCCTCTGTCATCAGGTCACCCAAAGCAGTCACCTGCTGGCACCCTGAGCTCATCCCTCCCACCCCACCCACTCAGTAGGGAGCTCTCCTGTCTCTTTCCCCCCTTTCCTTCCATCTCACAGAGGTCACTGCAGGTCTTCCGTCCCTTCTCCAGGCTGCTGCTTGGGCACCATCTCCAAACCCAGAAGTCCTGTTACCCCTTGCTTACAGCACTTTCCTGGCTCTCCATCACCTGAAGTGGAGTCCAAACTCTACCACCTCCTCCATGCCCCAAGTCACACCTAAATTCTAGCCAGGCCAGATTTGTTCCGTAAGCTTTTCTTGGGCTTTCACAGACTGCCTATGTGCTGTTTTTTATGCCTGGGCTCCCTTTGCTCACTCCCCACACACCTGCTAGGTTGCTGGCGGCCCAGAGGAAAAATGGTGTTCCCTCTTTGAGAGCTGGTCTGGGCAGGGTCTTTTATTCCAGGAAGTTTACTGAACTGGCATCACTTCCAGCCAGGCTCTGCCCCAGGAGTTGGGTTTCTGGGCCTTCTATTCTAAGGAAGTTCTGCTGCTTTAAACTGTTGAGCCACTATTCACGACTCATCAATTTCTAGAACACTAAGTTACAGAAGTAGAACACAAAAATATCTTTTTCCTTGGAAAACAAAATATCTTTTGTGATTGATCTACTTCAGTGTCAATGTGAAAGAACTTTGGGTTTACGTAGCATCTGTCACCTGTCCTGTTATAGCATCGTACATAACAGTCCTTGCAGAGAACTCCACATGCTGATGGGAAGCTGAGAGGGTTACAGAAGACAGAAAGTGGCACAGGTGGGGCTTGTGCAGAGCGAGGGACACCACTCTGTAACCTGCTCAGGCAGCAGTGGAAGTCCCTGCAGGGAGCCACCTCCTGCGTGTCCTGGGCCAGCTAAGGAGTTTGCAGTCGGAGCTTTCGAGCCTGTGTTAGGAATTGTGCATTGAACCATAGCCGTGTGTTGGAACCAGGACCAGGCGCTGGATTATTTTAGATAAATTGGCACTTTGAACCAAGGGGCCTTCAGATGTCTCCCCAGTTACCACAGCCACTGGCAGTGAGTTTTCAACAGAAGTGACAGACACGGGTGAGCCTTCTGCCACTATTGCCTGGGTGAGGAGAGAACCCTTGCTAGAGGTTGGAGAACAGCTAGAAGACAGACTACCTGGCAGGGGAGGTGAGGAGAGAGCAGGTGACAGACAAGTTATCTCCAGAGAAGGCAGAACCGTAGGCAGCTCGGCTGAGCAGAAACTGTCCCAGGGACCAGAGTTCGAGTCCCACGCTGCCACTCACCGCTGGGTGACCCAGGGCAAGTAACTTAACTTCTCAGGGCTCTGGGATTTTTACCTAGAGGGTGGTTGTGGAGGATTAGACATAATTCATGTAAAGGACCTCGTATCCTGGTGCCTGGCGCCTAAAAGGCACTCACTCAGGGAAGTTACCTGGAGCTTTTAGAAGTCCCGCAGACTCAGGGCTGCAGCCTGGCACCGAGAGGCTCGCCCTGCTGTGTGTGACGGCTCGGTCCTCCCAGCTGCCCTCTCTCCGGGTGAAGGAGCTTGGGTGTGGCATTCAGCTCTTCTCTGACCATCAAGGGCATCTCAGGGGCTAGGCTGTCAGGCTCTGTACTTTTGCCGAAAGCCTCTCTGAGGTCAAAGGAATGGCCCCACTGAGGGCCCAAGCCTGCTTTCCCAGTGGGCTGCGTTAACACTCTCCCTCCTCAGCAGGCCTCCCAGAGCTGAGCCTGTAACAGAGTGAGGGTAGCGCTGGTGTCGCTGGTGGACCCAGGGCAGCAGGGAGGGCACTTAGAGGAGAAGGTGGCATCTGTGAGCTTGCCTGGAGCCCCTGAGTTTGAAGTGGCAGCTGGGCGTCCACTTGGGGCTGTCCTGGTTACAAAGGAGAGGGGTCGGAGCCAGTGATCGTCATTCATCCCAAGGAGAACCCACCAAGAGGGAGCGTGTGGCGTGAGCTGAGCAGAGAGTGGAGAACCGCGGCTCGGGGTGTGTGTCCACAGGGAGAGAACGGAGGCGACAGGGTCACACACCCGCTGGAGAGGGGACACTCAGAGTGAAGGAGGTTCAGGATCGGACAGCTTCCCCGTGTCAGAAAGTGTCACAGTTTGTTGTGCCCACAGGACTTACCCAGTCCAGCCGCCTCATCATCAAAGGAGGAAATTTAGGCCCTAGCAGATGACGTGAACTTGTGCCAAGTCACTGTTGCCTGTTAGCGAGATGCAGCTCTGGGGTCCACACCCGGGTCTTACCCTCCAGCCTCGGTTGACGTGTGTCCCCTCCTTTGCAGCTGGCTCTGCTTACGGATCTCTCCCAGAAGCGCGGCAGCGAGAGCCGCAGGCCGTTCAGCGGCTCCCAGAGTGGCCCTGCCTTCAACAGCGTCTTCCAGAAGGAGAACTTCCAGCTACAGCTCATACCCCCGCCTGTGACTGAGGACTGAAGACTCTCCCGGGCCTGGACCCCAGAGACCGCCCCAGCAGGTGGGGAGGGCCCCCTCTGACAGGCCTGGCCCCGCTGCCCCCAGGCTCCCGGGCGAGGCCCGAGGGCGAGGCCCGAGGGCGGCTCCATGCCCGCCAGCCCCGGGAGACTCCGGCTCTTCCTGATGTTGCCGCAGCATCAGCACCAGACTGGTTGATTTTGTTTTGCTTATTAAGCAAATGAATGCCATATACCTCTATCCAGTTATTTAAGGAAATGCATCTTGCCTGTTGGGACTTTTTCTCGTTTTCCCTGAAGTGTGGAGAAGAGGCGGAGCTCCTGCAGATGGCGTTTCGAGTCCGGCACAGCCCGTCTCCTCCAGCTGGTGGGCACCACGGAGCGCTGTCACCTCCTGCTGCCGTTGGGACAGGGAACAGCACAGTTGGGAAGAGTGGTTGCCAGGCTGCAGCACAGCTGAAACCTGCGTTGGAGGGAATGAAGGGCCTGCGGGAGCTGGGGCACCTCCCTTTCCATGTGTTTGTGCTTAAACCCATTTGAGTGTAAGATCTGCCATTTCTAACAATAAATGCCTCCTGTTTAAGCCCTGCTGGCTGTCTCACTCTCCGTCTGTCCAGTCATAAAGGACGTTTAGAACTCTTGTTGCCACCATTCAGTTCTGTTAGCTCCAAGTCAAGGACCCTGATTGATTGGGGCAGCCCTGCCTTTATTCCATAAGCAGCTGCGTCACAAGCTCCATCCAGAGTACCAGCCACCCAGGTCCCCCTCTGCCAGGGACCAGGCTGCCAGAGCAGGATTTTTCCATTTCTTGGCCTGGGCACTTCCTGTACGTCATTGAACCAACCACCGCAGGAGCTCACAGCACACGCACAGAGGCTAGCTGTCTGCCTCCCAGGCTCAGGTGCTCCCCGTGTGGTCCCCTCAGGGCCGACCGGGCTCCCAGGGACTGGCTGGCAGGTGCGCAGGGCGAGCCCACCTGTCCAGCTCCGGGCCCAAAGCCCGTGGTGCTCCTACCAGCCAGCCCAGGAACCAGCCAGCGCCTTCTAGGTGCCAGGCACTGTGCTGGGTCCTTTACGTGTGCATCATTTTTAATCCTCCAGAACAGTCCACAGGAAATAGATGTATAAACTAGATACAACTTTTAGTAAAAAATATATCCTGCTTCTGCCACATCCTGGCTGTGATCCTGAACAAGTCACTTAACCTCTCTCAGCTTCAGTTTCTTTATAAAATAAAGCTGCAGTGAAGACTAAATGAGCCAGTACCTGAGAACACGTAGTGCTGGGCAGGCACATGGCAAATGCCCCAGACATGTTAGCTTAGCTCTTATCACAGAACTACCCTCGAGATGGCAGCACAAGCTGCTGCCTCCTGACAGAGGTGCAAGGAGGCCACACTGGGGGACATGGTGGAGCATTAAGTGAAGTGACCACCAACTGGATGGCCCTTGAAGCCACGTGAGAGTCTCCTCAACCCCATTCTACAGATGAGAAAGCTGAGGCTCACACTGAAAAATTTAACTAAGGCGACACACAAGTAGCAAAGCACAGATCTGAACTCAGAACTGATTGATTTCAGAGCCAGTGATGCCACCTCCACAAATTCCATATCAGGTTTCTTGACGAGTCTAAAATTAAGGCCAAAGGGGCTCGACAGTCTCAGAGCAAAATGTGGTGATTGCCTGCCTTCTTCAGTCGACACTCTAAAGGGCCAAGGCAGTTTACTGAGCATCCGAGCCCCTGTTCAAACCAGGGCTGGTAAACACCAGCAAGGCACTCTCCTCCAGCCACTAACCTAGTTGATCATCCCCAAGAGTTCTTTGTCATTCGAGTCACAGCACCACTGAATAAGTGACAGCAGCCGTATACCCAGGTCATGCCTTCTGGATTGGATTGAAGAGCCCTCTTGTCTCATCGAAGGGCAGATGAGAAACCGACTCCAGGGCTGGGCTGTGCTGGGCCCCGGGACATGCAGGCCTGAGCTGGGCCCAGTCCCTGTCCCCTCTCGTGGCACTTAGCACATGTTCTACTCTGCAGTGACGTCGGGTCCCACTTCAGAGCAGTTCCTTAGCAGAGACTTCTCTGGAAATACATCCAGGCTCAGTCAGCGGCCGTGGTTCTGCTGACATGGCCACAGGAGCTCACTGAGGGGGTGGGGGCTCCCAGGATGGAAGAGCAGCAGCTCTGAGCACTCACTTCCAGCCCCGGTGCTGAGCTCCAGCTGCTCTTCCAGGTCACGTGCCCACCCCTGGGCTGTGACAGGTAGTAAGAGGAAAGATCTGAGGGGGGGGAGGCTCCAGGCACCCGTCAGCTACCATTTGGGGAGGGCAGGTCCCTGGTCTGAGCTGGCTCCTCCCACGCTGAGCCTGGGGGAGGGAGAGGTGGTCCTCTGAAGGGAAATCAGGGCCCTAAGAAGGGAAGGATTCTGATTTGCCAAAACGCAGCAGTGTCCATCACAGCCCCTTTCTTCTTTGTACCTGGCAAACGGTATTTGAAAGGACCATCTGAAAATAGCTCCCAGCTCAGCTGAGTGCCCCACCTCCTGCCATGGGGGGCAAGGAGGGGGATGGAGTCTCACCCAGTTCCCCATAGGAAGCAGATGGGCTGTTGGAAAGAGCCAGTCAGGAGCCCCAGGTTCTAGGCACAGGCCCCACAGGCCCACATGTGAGCTGAGGAAGGCTAGTACTCCTCTGAAAAATAGAGACGCATCTGCTCCATCTACAGCAAAGGTCCAAGTGACGTGGGGGAGATGCTTTGTAAAGGTAACATGTTACCAACCAGAGCCTACCACGGTGAGAGCGGGAGGGCAGTTGTTTGTGGAAGAGGAAAGCCAACCGGGGCCTCATCAATGATGAATGCATCAGTGAATAAATAATTCAGAGCTTTGGGGATCCTTTTAGCAGCAGTATGTTTCCACTCAGCTCTGCCTGCTGAAAATGTTTTTCCAAAGGTCCATCTCCAGAATCAGATGCGTGTGACGTGCCCAGAGCTGCAGGAAAGACCTGGTGTGTCGTCCTCTGGCAGCCCAGGGCGGACCCCAGGTCCCTGCAGAGTCTGAGGGGATTCTGAGCACCTCTGAGCTCCAGAGGGTGGCCCTGACTCATCAGAGGGTTCATCCAGTGGCCCCTCCTCTCAGGGCATCCATGGCCATCTTTCTGCGACCAGCCTCCTCCACACCCCAGTACTCTACGAAGCCTTCCCCACTTCCCCAGGAAAGGGGCAGTTTGACTCACCTTGTTTCCACGCTTGGGTGTTTTCCTGTCTGCCTCCATCACTCCTGAGGGGCGTGACTGTGTCCAGTCCACTCCTGTGTCTTTCACAGCACAGTGCTGAAAGCAGGCTAGCTGCCACCATCTTTTAAGTCTCTTTTTAAAGTAAACTTTTTATGGATAGAAATGTTCACAAACCACATTGCAAATCCGGATTAATTCATGAAGTGAACACACCTGTATAACCAGCACCCAGATCAAGCAAATAGAAATGGCCAGCACCCAGATGTCCCCTGAATTCTCTGTTCATCACCCCACAAGTTAGCCACCATCCTGCCTTCTAACACCATAGTTTTGCCTGTTCTGAACTTCATAAAGTACATTATTTACTCTTTTGGAAGTGGCTTCTTTTACTCCAGTTATGCCTGTGAGACTGCTCCATGTTACTCCTCCTCATTGCTGAACAGTATTCCAGTGTATGAATATACCATAACCGATCCATTCTATCATTAATGGACATCCGGGTTGTTTCCAGTACTGGCTCATTACCGTTCTTCTTCCTGTCTTTTTGGTGGACATATGTATGCATTTCTGTTGGGTATAAACTTAGGAATGATTTTGCAGAGTCAGAGGGTAGGTATAATTAACAGATTTTTGACCATATGCCTGCCTGTGTGAACGAATGAATGTCTACAGCTTCGGGGGCGACAGGGTAGGTAAGACATGCACACCACCCCCTGCACAGTCCCTTCCCCAGCTTTGGTGCACAGGCCCTGACTTCCTGCCTCCTGCCCCAGCCAGGGATGCGTTGGCTCAGGAGCCTGTTGGGATCTGCTGTTAAGCTGCTGGTGGGGATGGGCCTCAGCTTCACACAGGGACACTTCTCAATAACCTAGTGAAGCCAGTAGCCCGTTCCTATCTGACGTCGGTTCCCTCAGAACTCTGTGCTACATGCATCGCAGAGGTCAGAATTTGGTCCCAATAGTCTTGGAGGGCCAGGTCAGGTCCCAGCCCCTAGCAAAGTGGAGGACCTCATGGTTTGCCCAACCCGGCCTCTTCTCTCTCTAGAAGAATGAGTTGGCCCATCATCCTTCAATACTCCCACAATCCACCTCCACCTCCACCTGAGATGCTGACTCGCAACTTCCTCCCTTCATCCTCCCCACTTCTGACCTCTCCATAACCCATTATTCCCTTTCTGAGTGGCTGTATCAGGCGTAACATGGGGCCCAAGTGATTTCCCGTTTGATTCAGGAAACACATTGCAGCTCCAGGAATTCACTGCCTCTCTGTGACTCTTGGATAGGTTGGGGTAAGGATAAATCTTCCGGGAAGAACTGACCTGTTTTGGAACCCCAGTCATCAGAAAGGACCCCAGTGAATTCTAGCTGGACCCACTGATCTTGTGCTGACCTCCTAGTGACCTGTACAGAGATGCCCACTCTAGGCCCCATTCACCTAGGGCCTTGGGTTCCTCAGGAATCCCAAATCCCTGGCGTCCTCCCCATATTCAGTACAGCTTCTAAATCATGCTAGAGTTACCTCTCAATATTCTAGATTCCCAGGAAAAACCGGCTCTGTGGATCCCTATGCAAATCCCAGCCAGGCCTCAGGGAGCCCACCCTCCAGACACAGGGCAGAACCCCACCCCCACCCCAGGTCTTCCCAAGGGCTCCCGGCCTGACTGCATGGCCTCTGAGAGCGTTGTTGTGGATACGCTGGGATGGCTCTTCCAGGTTCTCTGCTGATACCTGGGTGTACCTACATCTGCTTGATGAATTTTGGCATCACAGTTCATACAGGCAGATTCTAAACATGGGGGCAGAAACTCAGTCTACTACATGAGGCCCTTGTGCCCTGGAGTAGGCTGGCCCTGGGAGGCAAGCCTAAGGTGGGTGAGGATTGGTGCTACCACAGGAAGCAGTTGGTATCAAAGGCCCCACTTCAGTGAGGCTGGGAGCAGGAGGAGGCAGAAGCGGCTGACACCAAAAGTGCTAAGATCTGAGGCCAGTTCTCAAGAGAGTTCTTAGATCCAGGGCCGCTTCTGAGCCAGAGGCAGCATCCGGGTCTCAAGCCAGACCCAGGACAAGGTCAAGCCAGGCTGGGCAGAATCCAGAGCACTTGACAACAAGGGCAGCACCAGGTGATGCCCGGAAGGCTGGGCTGTGGCTCCTGGATGCCCCCACCTAGAGCCAGGGCTGGGGAGTGAGGACCGCAGTGGATGGCCTCGGGGCCCCAGGTGTGGGGAGGAGAGAAAGGCAGGTGAGGGAGAGCAGCAGGAGAGGGCAGGTGTGACTGCAAGGGCTCAACAAGTGAGGGGGTAACACCGGCTGGATTTGGCATCAACAGAATTTTGGAGCTCTGGCCCCGCTACTTACCTGCCAATTAAGAGTGACTCACCTGCCTTTACTGTTGACTTAGCTCTTGGATGCTTCAGCCATAAACTCATGAAATTATCCTGTCCTGCCTGTCACGCAGAATTGCTGGGCTTGGCAGGTAAGGTGACATCTGGGGAAATGCTTGCTAAGTCCCCCTTCAGATGCTGTGGGGCTTCGAGGACCCACAATGCTGCACTTTCTGTCATCACCTTACAGTGACGCTCCAGATCTCCTTCTTGGGATAAATCCTCTGGGATTGTACACTAGGTGACAGGCTAGTTGTCAAAGAGAACTAAGATGTCCCACCAGAGCCCAAGCTTTCTGGTCTCCCATCTCCAAATTCACACACACGGTTTCAGACTGGGGACTGAGAAGGACAATGAGAAACAAATCCTTTCTTTTCTCCAACTCACTGGCCCAAGACCCTTCCAGCCATGGTTGGAGGCCTGGACTGGGGTCAGTCCTCGGGGAGGCCGGGTGGTTCCAGGACACACAGTCTGCAGTCCGGCCTTTAGTAGCCCCTCCCCCAAGTGGGTGAGTGGGTGCAACGCTGCCCAGACGCGAAGGCTCCCCACTTCCTCCCACAAACCTGCAGTGCCAGGCTCCACCTGAACTCACTAGCTTCAAAACAGCTTACAGGGTTTGTTTCTGATTATAAAAGTAACACCAATTCATTTAGAAAACTAGGAAAATTCCAAAAAGCAAACAAAAACACTGTTAATATCTAGGCATATTTACCCTTACCCGCCTGGTTTCTGAAGAATTCCACCTGACTTCTAATTGCTCCTCCTGACCCTACTGCAGCGAGCCTGAGTCCCGAGGTCCTGTCTTACCCCTTCCTTCAGCACAGAACTGGAGTGGGACACCAAGAGTTAAAGGCATTACCAATTCCCAGCGATTGAAATGTAGTAAGGATGAGATGCTAAATTAAAGTTTATTGCAGAATAAACGTGTGTGTAGTCAGCATCTGTAAGATGCTACAATGAGATGCTTTCTACAACTTGGCAATACAATCGTGTAGAGAGTTAAATTAGTAGAATGCACACTTAGTTAATGAGATTAGCTGTCTGCAGAAGTCCGTTTAAAAGACAAGTTATCTTTTGTGAAGGCAGAAAGAGTTAGCCTAGACTCATGATTAAACATAGAAGAAGCAATGGCCACATCAAAGCACTGAGATACCTGCAGAAAGATGCTGCACGCACGTGCGCGTGTGTATGTGTTGGGGGGAGGTCCATGTGGAGCACAGAACAGGGAGGGAGGGAGAAGCCTGGTGGTGTCTGGGTGAGGAAGGCGTCTTCTTGGTCACGGACAGGAAGGGGGCACCCTCTGCTCTCCTCCCCACTATGGGCCTCCTGGCTCAGCCTCCATGGCCCCTGAGGGTGGGAAGGGCTACAGGAGGATGCAACACAGGAAAAGGGCCAAGAGTATGAGCTCCACGGCCAAGGTGACAGTTCAAACATGACTCCCACTTACTTACAAGCTGTGCCACTCTGGACAAAAATGTTTTCTTTCTTGAGCCCTTTTCCTGATTTGTGAAGTGAGGATGCTGAAGTCTCCTTCAGAGGGCTGCTGTGAGGAATACTCAGAGAAAGCAGGAAGGCAGCTGTTAAGCTATCATTATTAACATAAACAATGGTATTATTTCTATTACTGATAAGCAAATTTGTTTAGCACTCCCCATGAGGTTATTCAATAAAAGCCAACCCCAAAGCTGTTCTTTTCTTGGTGTGAATATAAAAATTAAGCTCCTGGACCTGCCACGCTGAGGCTTGGACCCTCAGCCTTGGTGACCTAGTGACTGCACCCCCGAGGCTCAGCAGGGCAGCGGCCTCCCTGGATCCAACTTGCAGTCAGAACTGTCTTACATGGAATGTATGAACCGAACACATAGCTTATAGCGTTGTGTGAAATAAATACCGTTTGTGGGGGAATGTAATTTTTATTTGTATAAACCTAATGCAGCCAACAAAAAAGTTCTTATTGTAAAGGGTTCTGGGAATTATCGCGAGTGGTGACCGTGAGTGTACAGTATGCATGATAATAATTACCTGCACTAAGGGTTTGTAAAATTTAAATGGAATAATGATGTAAACCACTTATTTCCTAGCACAAAGTAAGCACTGGATATAAATGTTTCACATTTTGCAAATGGGGGCTTTTGTTTTTGTTTCGTTAGGCTCACATTGTGTTATTATTTAAATCAGACAGAACCTCTCTAAAGGGGGGTGGAGAGGGAGGATATTCCAAAATTCAAAATATCGTATTTGTGCTGGTAAAAAAGAAAAAAATCACATTTATTTTACAAGGTAGTATTTTCCTAAAGTATTATACAGAGAGGAAAGTTGAGCTGTTTGTAGGAAAACAGAATATAATTTTAGGAAATTACAGACGGATCAACATTGTGCTTAAAACTTTAAAACAGACAGGTTTTAAAAAATCACACAGTGAGTATTACAAGGTGCGAACAGCCTTAAAAGTACACATGAACACGATGATATGGAAGCTCAGCATTAAAACTGCTACTGATGATGTGCTTTCAGACTTGTTCAGACTATTAAGAGAGAACTGCTTCAGCCTTAATAGAAAGAACTCAAAGCACAAACAGAAACGCAGCCCTTTCCCATACAGTCAACTCTCAATTATCCATGACAACGAAAGGGAGCAGTGACATAAGAAATTTTCTAAAGATAAATAATTCCAAACTTAGTTTTGAGAAGTGCCCCTGTACTTATGTTTGGATGTGAGAAGCACTGACATCCCTGGAAGTGACAGCACTGATAAAGTGCGGAAACGCCCACTTCTTTCTCCCCACCTCAACGGGAAGAGACACAAGCACACGACAGAAAAGCCCAAAATACAACTGGCCTCCTTAATGTGCTCACACCTCCTCTGGAGAGGGGAGTAGGAAAGAAAACCCACGAAAACTTTGTTTTCCTCATGTAAAAATCCAAAACATGTCAACAAAATTTTGCAAACAAGATGGACTAATCAAGTGTTGACTGTATAAATATTATTTTAACTTGTGCTTTTTTTTTTTCTTGCCTAGAAGTATTTATACCACCAAAAGTATCTGGAATTTTTTTTTTTTTTTTTTTTTGCATCTGGATATTTTGACAGCTTTCTAAATTACCTGGTTGCATCCTATTGCCCAAGTAGAGAAATTTTGCATAAAAGGAGTTTATGATCGCCCCAAAAGAACTTTGATGTTTCAAATAGGCCAGGAAGTAGAGATTAAGAAATAAAACCACCACTCCCAAGATAAAATCAAATCCTAGATCAAATCCAAAAAGTACCTCAGGAAAACAACTTCATGGTTTTGTTCTGGTTTTGGTGATTTTATTTTCTGTTTCATTTTGTACTGTATTACCTTGAACTAGAGGTCTTCCCCTTCCAGGAAAGCATCTGTTTTTCTTCAGGGTTTTCCTCAAATTTGCATTTCAAATCTTGAAAATACCTAGGTTTGATTGTAAAGCTTCAGTTGTTAATGTACCAAACAGTTATAACGACAAAAGCATTTTAATTGCTTTGTCATTTCTCAGAAAAGTCATGAACACGCGTGAAACTTGAAAATTCTAAAAGAAATCTTGGTTAGATAAGAAAGCTAAATTCCACACAGCACTTACTTTGTATGTTCTACCTAACAGCTTTCACACCAACTTTCAAAAAGTGGAATGGTGCCAGTTTTTGATAAAAGCCCAAGAAAGCAGTTTTTCCACCCACACAGCCCAACTCTTTTCCCCAAGTGAGCAAAGGTCCAAATGATAAAGCTTTCATATCTCTCAATGTACAAGTATTAATCAAAAACCTATTTAACATGACTGTGTTCTATGTCTATAGTACACACTGCAGTCTAAACATTTTCTAAAAGTGCCTATAAATATGCTTATACAAATGAGCAATACAGTATCAGGATTACAGAGAAATTCTTTCATATAATACAGAACAGAATAGGCCTAGAATTTAAGTTGAAACTATGTATTTTTATATCCTTATCAGTTGTTTTTGGAATGCAAGCATTAGAGAAACAATTCTGGTTCAATCATATATGATTTTCAGATAATTATTAAGAGTGCTAGGACAAAAAAAAGAATTCTTGTTTGTGCTTATTTAGAAAAGGCTACTTTGAGATCCAGTATCATCTGATATTTAGAATCCAGTGGAACATCTCCAGTTCTATAAAATAGATAGAAGTGAATCTTAGTTTTTAATTATAAAGAGTTTGTGCAAACATTTAAAGTGATTATCAACTAGTCTTAAATCCAAAAATTCCATTAAAATCATGGCTAATCTGAATGGCAGTTCAGGAGTTTAAACAGGAACATAGGCAAAAGTCATAGATATTATCATATAAAGTGCCCAACCCTGACACAGCCAGCCTCAGAAACGTGGCCCTGTGCCCATGGATTCCCATGGCTCTGGAGACCTGGTGGTTGACTCCAATTAGATTAACGGATGGAGGAGAGAACTGATAGGAATGGTGCAGAGACAGAGAGCCTCGTGTTCCCGCCCGGGGTTGCAACAAGCTCACCCAGAGTTAGGTGAAGACAGGACCCTGGCGTCACCCTGGCTGCAGCTGGCCACTCAATCCTGGGTGGTGCTGACAGCCCAAGGCAGGGCTCATCAGCTGTCTGTCCCTAAGCCCCTCTCCGTACACCCTCCTCCGCCACCCTCTCCTGGGCCCCGCTGTACCTGGAGCTCTGCTCACCACCTTCTTGGTTTGACTTGTTGAGTCTTTACGTTTCAGTAAGTGGGAACTTTATGCTGGCTGCATTCTCATCTAGCACAGAAAGTGTTAACACACACTGCTTTCAAAGGAATATGCACACTCTGCTTTCTAAACCCTATGGCTGCTTGGGGCACCTAAATCTAACAAACTCTTCTAGCCAGTCACATGAACTACACATACAACTAGGAAAGCAGGTTCTGCCTGGAGTGATTTGTGAAAGATGCCAAGTGGAGGCTTCAGGGAAGGACACAACAGGCCTCTTCTTATTTCTTAAAATACAATCTAATGTGACACAGAAGATATGTCATGAGATGATGCCATGAGAGCGCGCTCATGGATAGTCAGGGTGTAGGAAGTATTTCTCTAGCTTCAACTTTGACAGTTCTGGTTTCATGTGGGCCATATTTTAAATTTCCTGGATTCTTAACTATGCCTCACAGACGGTATATTTGAAGAAACAGCAGGTAACCGACTCACACGAGAACACCAGTTACAAATGGAGATTAGGAGCAGAATTCTGAAGAGAGCTAAATAAGAAAGAATCATTTACTATTTTACGTGTGCAGGAAAAGAGAATATTTACAACAGCCCATGAATATTACTGTTGTAAAGTGAATGAATATTACACAAAATATTTTCTCCTGACTTAGCGAACTATTTCAACTGTTTTTGCATTGGCATAAAAATCCATGCATCATACTGAATTCTAATCCAGTTCTCACCTAAGCCATCCTAATGCTTCATACAACCAAATGAAGCAGAATTAATCAAACCTATTAGATTCATTCCTAATCCCTAAAGGACTGCTGTCTTTAGCACTTCCATGCTAACTAAAACTATGACTGACTTTTTTTTCTTAAGACATCAGATGTGGCTGCCTCCTAAATATAATACCTATATAACTCCTAAAAGTTTCCCCCAGATTTGAAGAACAATTTTAAAAAGCAGGGATATGTTGGGGAACCCACCCAAGAGGCCAGTTCAAGTGGTACAACATCCCCAGCTAGCCCAGGCCAAGTACACCTCTCCCTCCCTGGGGTTCCCAGGCACTCTGGGTCCCATCACCTGTGTGTGTTACCTCGCCTACTGGACTGTGGTCCCTTCCTGCCGGGAGTCAGGCCTTATTCGCTCTGTATCCCTGAAGAGCGTAGGCACTCAGCTAAAGCTGGGCTGAGCCTGAAACAGAAGGTGGAATCTCTTCTGAAGTGAGGTCTAGCTCAGCCCCAGGTAACGGAGGGATGTGCAGACACTGGCCATAACTAGGGACTGAGCTGGCCTCCAGTAACCTCCCAGAAGTAAGCCAGGGCAGCACTGGCCCAGCCCCAGTGCAGGCGGTGGGGAGACGGGGAAAGGGACAGAATGGCA
This sequence comes from Eubalaena glacialis, assembly GCF_028564815.1. NCBI lineage: Eukaryota > Metazoa > Chordata > Mammalia > Artiodactyla > Balaenidae > Eubalaena > Eubalaena glacialis. The sequence continues at coordinate 83,511,873 of NC_083721.1, read as the reverse complement.
TCAATCAGTGCACACCTTGAGGGGTCACGTGAACCACTTTCCACACGGTACTAGCAGGGTAGGGGTGCTCATCAGCACGCCAAAAGGAACGCCAGAGAGTTGTTCTGCGAAGAACTGGCTATTTATAAAATAGTGTCTTCTTCACTCTGGGTAGCTCCTCAACCTGATCCATGATGCTCTGTGATCATCACTTCATCACATCATTGCTTTCAAAGTTCCCAGTGAAATTAAGGCTGGGTCACAATTCATGACACCAGATGCTACATAAAAAGGAAGTCAAGATACAAAAGAACACCATTTATAAGAAAAAAATGTCTTAATTATAAGACTAATTTAAAAGTGAAGCTAAATCAGCAGACCACTGAACTGGTATGGTTGTTAGAGAGGGGTAGAAAACATCGACTGCATTGGAAAAAGGATCCATCAGACAAAAGTACAAAAGCTCAGCATGGATCAGAGGACGTGGCTTCCTGCCTGGACCCTCACACGGTGGTTTCTATTGTTTCGATCACTTCCAGATCAGACTGCGACGGGGAGAGAAGGCACTCGTCTGGCTCCCAGCTGCTCTCTGGACTGTAATCTTCCTCTGAACTCAGTTCTGCTCCTTCTTCTGTGTCCTCATCACACGACTCCACATAGTGAGCCCCGATTGCATTGATCCCAGAGTCCTCAGAACTTGAGGGAGAAGAGCAGTGATCTGTTTTTGGCGAATTGCTCTCTTTTGATATTAAGGCATCGTGTGCAGAGACCTCCTCGGGGCTAATTTTGTGGGAATGTGGCGCCGGCTGCTTCTGCACATAACACATCTTCCCATTAATACATTTAACCTGATAGTTGTCAATAAAGAGGTCTGAGATCATACAGTACCTTGGTGAATCAGGGGGGAGGGGAGGCTGGAAGACAGATGCGAATTTCAAAAAGTGTTCAGTGAGGGAGACTGAGATCTGAATGGTGTTTGTGGGTTCCCAAGGCTTCGCGGGAATCTCAGTGCTTGGAAGCTGTTCCACAGGGGTCATCGGCTGATACACGTATTTGCCTGTGGGGAACACAAAAAGGCAGCTAAATCTAAGAGTATTACACACGCTACATTAAGGTAGCCATAATGGTTTCTCTCTGAGGACTCAGAATGTTCTTAAAAATATTTCAATAACATCTCAGAAGAAACTAATAATAGAATCGTTCAAAATTGTTATAATCAATTAAAAATACAACACGGTACCATAACATGATGGTGTTTTCATCTAAGAAACTCAACACACTTCACAAATCTTAATTTATATTTGAGTCTCTTTAATGCCTCTGGAATAGGTGGGTGGATACTATCATCCTTATTTTTCAGACAACTTGAAATGATTTACCCGTCATACTAAAATAAAGAATGTCCACGTTATAGTATGGTGAAAACATACTGTAAAATAGTATAATATACCATAAAATTATAATTCCATTTTTATCTTTAATAATTATATGCTAATATAGACATTTAAAATTTATCATCAGGATTATGATAAGACTTTCACTCTTCAGGTTTCTATGTTTTAATCAGAATACACATACACACACACATTTAATAGGTAATGGCCTATAGGATTGTCCTGGTCACCCTCAGCGGCCAGGGTCAGGTGCAGGGTGTGAAATGATCTCTTTCAAGACCCAAAGCTCATCAGTGGCCAAAGCAGGAGATGTTCTCCCTGACACCAATTCCACAAGCACAACCTTAGCCAAGCAGAAGCACAGGCACAGGCAGATGCAGGGGGGTGAACTGCCGGATGTTTCTAGAAAACCAAGAAGCTTATCCCAAACCTTCCCTCTGCCTAAGTGTTTCTCACACAGTTTATGTGGAAGTGAAACCTAACTGGATCTGTTCCTCCTGCATCTCTTTGCTCATTCTCTTTTTCTTCACTCAACAGTTAACAAAGCCTCCCATGTACCAAGTGCTAAGAAAACAGAGATGACAATTGCCCAGTCTGTAAGCCTAAAATGATTTAAAAATAGAAATCTGGAAAAAAAAAAAAACTACAAGTCCCAGAGACAGAAGCCACAAATGTAGGCACCATCTTGGGTTTATTCTTAACGTAGCTGATTTATCAATCAGTCCGTACAGTATCTTCTATACATATTTATGACACTGTTTTTTAACCTCGATGCTATTGCCATTTCAGACCAGATAATCCTTTGTTGAGGGGCTGTGCTATGCACTGTAGGATGTTTAGCAGCATCCTTGGCCTCTACCCACTAGATGCCAGTAGAACCTCCTCCCCAGGCTGACAACCAAAACATCTCCAGATGTTGTCACATATACCTGGAGGCAAAATCGCCCTCGCTGAGAACCACTGATTTATGACCTCCTCATGAGCATCTCTTTGCAGGCAAATCACCCACTGTGCTCTGCTCCCATTTGTTTTAGTTCTTAGATCGAAAATTCTAGGATAGGGATCACATTTGTAAGGAAAACTACCTTAGATTTTTTTAAATAAGTTCATTAAGCCACGGACGAATAGCAATTTTAGATCAGAAATGTGAACAGCAAACTGTGCCACAGATAGTGCAACATCTGATCTATTAAGATCAATCAAGCCTGCCTGTATTTTTTACCTCTGTTTCTTGACTCCTGTACAAAAAAGTAGGCTTAGATGCCACAATTTCTTTGTAACTAAATTACTCTAAAAATACACTCAGCTTCATTCTGGAGTAAGGGAATTCCCCTGGCAGTCCAGCGTTAGAATTCCGCACTCTCATTGCCAAGGGCCCGGGTTCAATCCCTGGTCTGGGAACTAAGATCCCACATGCCACGCGGCACGGCTACAAAAAAAAAGTCATTCTGGAGTAAAATTGTTAAGCCTTTGGTGTCCCAGGTCTGCTTCCAAGCCTGGGCATATTTCACACAAACCTTATGGTCTAACAAAAATACAAGCAAGAAGTGTCATGCCTGCCTGGGAAACAGTTTAAAATATATTGGGTTGGCCAAAAAGTTCGTTCAGTTTTAAGTAAAAATAAAAGACATTTTTCATTTTCACGAAGAACTTTATTGAACACATATTCACTAACCGATCCGACTTTTTGGCCAACCCAATACCAGGTATCTTCAATTCTGTTATCTGTAAAGGAAGGGATTACTCCTTGTCAGGCAAAGTTCAAGCCAGGCAAGCTGTAACAGTTTGGTAGGAACTCTGCAACCAAGCAGAGGGGCAAAAAAGGCAGACTTTCAAGCCTCCCCTCTGATCTGTCAGCCCCAGGATTAGAGAAAGATGAGTCTGGGCAGGGGACAGAAAAGGAACTGGGAGAATTTAGGGGACTACTCCCTTCTGTCCACAGAGTGGTGAACAAAACATCTGGAACGGAGGTTTGGTTTTTTCTCTTCTTGGGTGGTAGACTGGTTGTTACTGAGTTCAGGAGGCTATGGATGGCAGGCGCTCAAGAAATGCTTGTCGCAGATGCTGATTAAGCTCATTCTGGCCCAAGTAACCTATGGTTTAGTTACCCACTGGTCACCGCATAAGAGGTTCCTGAGACCCAGAGGGATCAGGGCTTTATCTAGTCCAAAGGTGGAGAGGATCCTGCAGTCTGACTTTGGGCCTTCTCTGACCAGCCTCTCCTACTCTCACATAACCCCCCTTGCTGCACCCACTCCCTTACCTGCCTTTGTGCTTCTTAATTTGCTTTTTCTCTTCTTCTCAGTTGTTCTACCTCTTACTTTCCTCTCTCCTCCAAAGCACCATTTTTCTTTCTTGAAGTGTAGTAAAAGTAAGAGACATGCAGCTTGGAGAGAAAGGTATGCTAAATTCCAGATTACATTTTCTTCTACCAGTTACACCTATTAAACATACTATTCAGAGCTAGAGTGACAGCCTGTTATCTGGTGACACTGAGATACAGATGCAAAGAGGAAGTCAGGGAAGAGAAAAGTAATAAAGATGGCCAGATGAGAAACACAGTTTAGTAAACATCTTTTAAATATCAATGATTATATAATACTATATTGTTTGATTTGCTCATAAACATAGAAATAATAAAACAAACTTATATCAAGGATTTAGTTTTGTAAAGAGTCCAGAGGGGGGACTTCCCTGGGGGCATAGTGGTTAAGAATCTGCCTGCCAATGCAGGGGACACGGGTTCGAGCCCTGGTCCGGGAAGATCCCACATGCCGCGGAGCAACTAAGCCCGTGCACCACAACTACTGAGCCTGCGCTCTAGAGCCTGCGAACCACAACTACTGAGCCCACATGCCACAACTACTGAAGCCTGTGCGCCTAGAGCCCATGCTCTGCAACAAGAGAAGCCACCTCAGTGAGAAGCTGGCACACCACAACAAAGAGTAGCCCCCACTCGTTGCAACTAGAGAAAGCCCGCGTGCAGCAACAAAGACCCAACGCGGCCAAAAATAAATTTAAAATAAATAAATAAATTAAAATGTGGTGTTTGTCTAGGTTTCCCCACTGTAAAGTTAGTATTTTTCTCTCTATAATATTAAGTATCTTGTGAAGAGATATTTTGAGAGTATGCAAACATCCTGTTTCTCATCATACCACCATCTACTAATTTTAGCATGCACAGGTGGATGTGGTCTGCAACAATCACTACTGTGGTATTTGCCAAATAGTGATTTTCTATTTACATCATTCCTTCTATATTTATTAATTAGAATTCTATCTAAGCAGGAGCTGCTCCTTCTCCCTCATTTATTTATGTATTCAATTATTTACTGATAGAAGCATGGACTCATAGATATTTATTTTATTCTAGGGATTGTAATCCTTTACTACTGCTATTTATTTTGTTGCTCAAATTGTCCCAGACTTAGCTCTTGGGAGCTCCTTTAAGTTACCCCTGTGTCATTTCAACATGCCCCATATTTTTGTGACGACTTCCTCACGTTCTGGCATCATAAGAGGTTACTGGCTTATCCTGTACTTCCCCTGCCCCAGTCCAGGAATCAGCCATTTCTCCAAGGAGCCCTAGCTCCTTTCTCACGAACTTACACATTCTTAAGCTTATTCTCAAAATACTCCTGTGAAGTAGAATCTTAGTTTGCTAATGACTCATTCAGCCACTCACAAAATTCATCCATACGAAAGTGAAGACTACACCTCATTACACTACTTAACACCCATCTTTAAAAATAATATAAAAATTAAAAATAAACTTCATAAACCCATTAATTTATCTGGAATCTTTTTCAACGGAGCTCAAATCACATTCTCAATAATGAAACTGACTAATCACAATAGGTTTTTGTGATCACTAAGTGAAAAATAAATTTCATGTATTCACGTTTCTTTTCAGGAAAGCTGGTTCAACACGTCAGGTATTTCTCAACTAAAGGCCAATCAAAACCACTAACTAAGTAACTTACACTATTCTTTTAAAGTCTTGGTTCATAATTTTTCTGATCGTTCTTCCCCAATGGTGTTTAGCAACAATATGTAGTACATACTGTTTTTTTGTTTTTGTTTTTTAACATCTTTATTGGAGTATAATTGCTTTACAATGGTTAGTTTCTGCTGTATAACAAAGTGAATCAGTTATACGCATACATATATCCCCATATCCCCTCCCTCTTGCGTCTCCCTCCCACCCTCCCTATCCCACCCCTCTAGGTGGTCACAAAGCACTGAGCTGATCTCCCTGTGCTATGCGGCTGCTTCCCACTAGCTATCCATTTTACATTTGGTAGTGTATATATGTCCATGCCACTCTCTCACTTCGTCCCAGCTTACCCTTCCCCCTCCCCTGTCCTCAAGTCCATTCTCTAGTAGGTCTGTGCAGACCTACATACTGTTTTCACCATGCCTCTATGAGACACTAAAAAAGATTTATGTTTTCATCCTGGTGGAAAGAAGGAAGGGACAGAGGGAGAGAGGGGAGACTTAATTACTTTCTCAAGCTCATGTAATAAGGCAGAGGTCAGTTCTAGAGCCCAAGCCCTGAGACATCCTATGTTCATTCTTCATGAGAGTACTCATTACTTAATTAATAAGATTTATCTAATGCTCTTATTAGTTTACACTACCATTCTCTGCCATTAACTTCAGCTAATATTCCAATCTGTAGCACAATTGTACATACATAGTAGATACATTCCCTAGTAGGAGTCTCTTTCTTTTGGTTGTAGAGCACAAAGGGAAGGCGGGTGGGGACAAACATAGAAAATGATTTGAAAATGATTTATGTGGCCCCTTAAGCTATTGTATGCACTTTGTTAAACTAGTTTTTAGGATCAGTTGTGCATTTTGATTTTTAAAAAAGATCCTCTGGAGGGGAATGAGCTTTTTGCTTTTACAGATAGTTTTATGACTGTTAAATGTGTGTCCCCTTGACACATGAACTACACTGCTCTCAGGGAATGCAAAGTTATTTTAAAATTAGCCTAAGCAAAATATAATTAAAAAGGTAAATCTACTGAAAAAAACTGAGTGGCCTAAGGGAAACTGCATGCACAGTTCAGTTCTTTGATTTTATATAGTGAATCACAAGTATGCTTATTTTAGTCCCAAGGGCATTCATTATATTGAAAATAATATTAAATATTCTTATTCAGCTATTTCTGCAATGTATATTATTTACTTAGTTGAGTAGCATATCACGAACTAAAAGCAAAAGAACCTAACATTTATTATAACCAATAGTTTTTGTGGTCTTACCCTCTACCACCCTGCTCCACTGGCAGTAATATACCAATATTTTTGTACTTCAATCTATGAGAACAATAAAGTTCATACATTGCTCAGTACATTGAAGTCCCCAATCAGAAATGTATGCAAGATCCTAATTTCTTCATTTTTCAAATCGTGTAACCTTTAGTGAGGAGGAACATATTAATGTAAAGCAAAACCTTAGTGAGACAGAGCACCAGAGCATGGTTTATTTACTCAGTTAACAAATATTTATTGACTGTTTACCATGTTTATACTACTAAATCAGATGCTGTGGGGAAATAAAAAGTACAATGTGTAGTCATGCTTCAAGGAGCTTCCAGTCAAACTGCAGGGAGAAGATAAAAAATAAAGTAAAAATAAAACACCAGTTGAGCAAAACTGTAAGTATACAAGGGCATTCACCAAGCAGCGGAATAGGGTTCCAGGCTTCACAGGTACCTGGCTGTTAAAAGACACACACCTGTGGAGTAGCAAGCGGAACTGCTCCAGGCCAGCTGCAGAGCCAGAATGTGTCAGCAGGCATGTGGGATTCACAGAGTCGACCAAGAGAGCAAAGGAGGATAAAGTTTGTGAGGAAGACAGAGGCTGGACGGGGCTTAGAATGCAAGGCCAAAGTGTTCGTGTTTTGCTAACAATGGGGAACCACTGCAGATTACTGAGGAGGCAAGTAATAACAATAAAAGAGGGATTTCAGAGAATTTAGTCTGGTAAAGATGTGCAGAGGGACTGGAAAGAGAAGAGATGGGGGTTAAGGGGAGGCTATTACAGGTTTTCAAGCATGACATTCTGATCTGACTAAAGTCACCTGGCTCAGTAGAGGAAGGAACACAAGAGACATTCCCAGGAAGGTGGCAGATCCTGGGGGTTCAGGGCAAGGACTGGGGCTACGAACTGGCTGTCCGACCTTTATCAAATTAGCAGTCCCATGCTTTCCATTTCCTCAGGGTAAAGTGGTCAGTGCTATCTTTTAAAGCACTGACTCAATGCCTGGCATATTGTAAAATTCTATTATTGGTGTTGCTTATAGAAGACAGGAGCTGCCTGCAGGTCTCCAAGCCCATCTAGAGGCTTCCCAGCTTTGCCTTTCTACTCACTTCCATTTCTATCTGCTCCTCTCACGGGATGGGCACAGATAAAGCTGGTCTAAAGCACAAATCAGACTTCGACAATCAAGCTACCACCCTCTCCCAGTTGGTTTTACACTCAGATCTGGAGTTAAGTCAAACTGGTAAGAGGGGGAATGGAGGAGGTGGAGGAAGTACCACGGAGCAGCCTGTGCAGGGCAGGAGCCCTCACCAACAGACCTCTACAGTTTGCACTGCTCTGGGCCACAATTTTGACACCCTGAAGTAGGGCAGCCAGTAGAGTGAGGCCTGCCTTAAAAATAACATTTCTAAAAGTGCCATAAACCAACGAGAGAGAGAAGCTGTTCACCACATTTACCAAGTCAGAGTAGCCAATGTGAAGAGAGACATGATGAAGCCTCTATCCTTTTTTAAACCATGTTTAGTCCTACCTGAAGCCAAGTCTTCTGGTTTGAGGGACAGATACATGTAAAAAAAAAAAAATGTGTATTTTAATAAGTAACTACCACTGAAAAACTAGGAGTAAAGTGTAAAATGCATCCCTCTTACGATCCAATTTGGGTCACAAAAACATCTGTAAGCACCACAAGAAGAAAGAGAAGTATTAAGTTGTGGGGTATACACTATATAAGGTGCAGGAGCCCAGAAAAAGTGAGGGCCGGAAGGGCTAAGAAGAGGCTCCCAAGAAATGAATATAAACTTAAGAAGAGCTAGGACTTGGACAAAAGAAAGTAAAGTGGCAGGCTTTGTGCAAAATCCAGAGGTGGAAGTAGTGTGGGCTGTCTCAGGGGCAGTGGGGTAAACAGCCTTACTGGAACAGAGGGTCTCCTGCCACGAAATCAGTCTCATCACAGATAATCTAGAAAGAGAGCAAGACCCTTCCCTTGCCTAAGGAGACTGGATACCATAAGAGCCACTCTGCTGAATAAACTGGCACAATGGAACTCCTTGAACTTGTAGACACAGACAATTCCAGTTGGGAAAGAGCCCCTTGTAGGGCCAGAGAGTTCGGAAACATCCAATAGGTAAGTCTGGCTAAAACAAGCCATAGTTTTAAAAAAAAAAAAAAGGGCAGAGAATGAGAACTCTCTTAGGCTTCCAGTTCCTTTTAGGGGGCCAAATAAGGGTTTCATGGAGCGAATATCTCTACCTCTTTATCCTTAATCTCAGAAGTCCTATTTATCCACCGGGAGCTGTTCTGTAGAGCTGGTTTTAATACAGTAATTGGTTAGAAAAGGATGGCTGAGGGAGTCTTCTAAGGATGGTTGACTGAGGATGAGATGAAGCATGAAAAACCATATGTTCAGAAAGAAAAGGATGGCTGCTGACAGAGCACACAGAGACTCAACCACTGTGTATTAAGTATCTGCACTTTGCAGTACAGGAAAACATTGGGAGAGAAGCCTGATGGAGGGAAAGAGGAATAAGTGAAAAGTGGCTGATTATGGATCACTGCAAGGTAAAAAAAGCTGTATGAGTACCACCCCTTTTTTGTCTGAAGATGGATGACGACGATGATAGTCATTACCTTTGATTTCTTTATAACAAGCCTTGACCTTATTGGCATTTTATTAAACCATCTCAGCCTCCTACCTTCCTCTGCAAAAATCAATAGTGGATGGGCTGAGTTACCAGACTAGCCAACAGATTTCTAAAACTTCAATTAGAAAAAATTTGAGAACAAAGAAACTCCCTATGGGAGGGAGCACAAGTGGAGACCGAGAACATGAAGACTCTGGCACAGTTTTCTGCCATTCCACTAACACACAGCTGTGTAGTTCTACAGATCCCAAATAAGTTATTAGCAGCCATTAATCCAATGGGCAGATAATCGTGACAGTCTAAAACTAAGGGAAGTAGTACAAGACATCTGTCACATTCATCTATTGATCTAGGAATAAAAAGTTCAGAAAATTCACAAGAAAAGGATGCTAACCAGTCAACCTGATCTAAGAAAATTAAGATCTTGAACCATCTGTGCTTTTCACAGGGGCTCAGTAGATATTTACTGAATATAAAACAATACATTTTTTTTGTTAAAGGTTATTTTTGTAAGGAACATGTCTGTATGTTAGTCAAGAACCTCATTTTTAAATTTATACAAACCAGTATGGCATTCTGGAGCTTTATTTTTTTATTAATCAGTCACAACAATAATAAAACACATTCTAAGTATCAATGAGATATAATTTAAAATCAAATTATTAACATTTATATACAAAAATTTGTATTTCCCAATAGAATGAAAGAAAATATATTCACGTTTTTTCTTTAATCAGTTGTTATAATTACCTCTCATTTCTCTTGGACCTGTGATTAGGCCAGCCAACTTTAAAATCAGTGCCACTGGGGAAATCCAGAGTTAGGGGTAAGAACTTACAAATTTACTACTTACAGCTAAATAGCATCTCTACTTAACTATTCATTTAACTACTCTTGAATGGGGACAAGGAGGCTCAGATGATGGCACCAAAACTCAACTTGGAGATCTGTTCTTAGACTACCTCTCTTCATCATAATAGCTGGGTTGTAAAATATATGGACAAAGTCACTTCACAGTTGACACTAAGCAGTAAAGAGGAAAAAGGGGCCCAGATTATTATGAGATTATAAATATGCTAGTATCAACTAATGCCTCTCAACTCCAAATTTTCCTTTCAATATATGTTCAGCCACAGTGAACAGAATTCCTTTAAACATTTTTCTTCTACACTGAACAAGATGCTAAATTTCTCAGTAGAGAGCACTAGAGGGACACTACAAGAGGAAGGGGCTCTCATGTTTGCTGCACACAGGCTGGGGTGGGGGGGAATGAAATCTGCTGGAGGTCTGCCCCAGCCGTGAACCCAGAATGTACGGTTCCTTGGCAAACTTGCGGTTTTGGCCTGGCCTGGTGATAGCCTTCCCATGGCCCTCTCCACATGCAAACCAGCGTTCTGAAGGCCTTCTGCCTACATCATTCCCTCCTGCCTACCCAAGCCTATGCCACCTTTGCATACCCACGCCCTTAACTGCTCATTGCCCATGCCTTCCTGCGCAAAGGGCTGCTTTTCCAAAGGGCTGCTTCCCACGTGCCCAGCAAATTCAAAACAGTACAGCCTGGGCAAAGAGGCAAGCTTCTCTGCTATTCTGTGGGCTGAACTACACTTTCTCCAACAAGTTTTGAACCCCAGTCTTGGGGAGGGGGAATTCCTTGCACCTTTGTCCTTCCTGGGTATATATACTCCCTCAGCTCAAAGGAAACACACAGAATTTCCTTATATCTTTTGGTCACTTATTTCTTAGAGTTTAACAATTCTTTGTTTGTTTATTTATTTATTTATTTATTTATTTACTTTGCCTGCATTGGGTCTTTGTTGCTGCACACAGGCTTTCTCTAGTTGCGGTGAGCGGGGACTACTCTTCGTTGTGGTGTGAGTGTTTCTCATTGCGGTAGCTTCTCTTGTTGCAGAGCACAGGCTCTAGGAACGCGGGCTTCCATAGGTGCAGCACACAGGCTCAGCAGTTGTGGCTCGTGGGCTCCAGAGCGCAGGCTCAGTAATTGTGGCGCACAGGCTAAGCTGCTCTGCGGCATGTGGGATCTTCCCAGAACAGGGCTCGAAACCGTGTCCCCTGCATTGGCAGGCGGATTCTTAACCACTGCACCACCAGGAAAGTCCAACAATTCCTTATATTAAACTTCCCCTGTGTAACCTACTACATGGTTTCCATCTCCTGATTGGATGTAAATTGATTCAATGACCAAGGTCAAAGTGTGGGATTTCCTGTAGGACAGGGGTCCCCAACCCCCGGGCCGCGGGGGAACCAGGCCACACAGCAGGAGGTGAGCGGCTGGCGAGCAAGCAAAGCTTCATCTGCCACTCCTCATGGCTCGCATTACCACCTGAACCATCGCTCGCATTACCGCCTGAACCTTCCCTCCCACCCCCGTCCATGGAAAAATAGTCTTCCACGAAACTGGTCCCTGGTGCCAAAAAGGTTAGGGACCGCTGCTGTAGGTGGTACTGCCTGATCTGTCTACTGAGAATGCTTTAATGTAAGTATTATATTAAAAAATTAAGTAGTTTATATATTTGGAGCCTAGACTAAGACATTAAATCTTATGAATTAAAATATTAATCCTTTAGATGTTTAAAACTAGGCAAACTGATAAACAATTAAGTTTAATATTAACAGAGAACAATTTTAGAAGAATGCATTCTAAAACTTATTTTTAAAAGAACATTGTTCGAGGGAGACCTTCAAGATGGCAGAGGAGTAAGACGTGGAGATCACCTTCCTCCCCACAAATGAATCAAAAATACATCAACATGTGGAACAACTCCTACAGAACGCCTACTGAACACTGGCAGAAGACCTCAGACTTCCCAAAAGGCAAGAAACTCCCCACGTACCTGGGTAGGGCAAAAGAAAAACGAAAAATCAGAGACAAAAGAATAGGGTCGGGACCTGCACCTCTGGGAGGGAGCTGTGAAGGAGGAAGTTTCCACACGCTAGAAAGCCCCTTCACTGGCAGAGACACGGAGTGGCAGGGGGGAAGCTCTGGAGCCACAGAGCAGAGCCCAGCAACAGGGGTGCAGATGGCAAAGCAGAGAGATTCCCACACAGAGGATCGGTGCCGACAGCACTCACCAGCCTGAGAGGCTTGTCTGCTCACCCACCGGGACGGGTGGGGGCTGGGAGCTGAGGCTGGGGCTTCGGAGGTCAGACCCCAGGGAGAGCACAGGGGTTGGCTGCGTGAAAACAGCCTGAAGGGGGCTAGTGTGCCACAGCTAGTGGTGGGGGAGTCCAGGGAAAAGTCTGGACCTGCCTAAGAGGCAAGAGACCATTGTTTCAGGGTGCGAGAGGAGAGGGGATTCAGAGCACCACCTAAACAAGCTCCAGAGATGGGCGCAAGCCACGTCTATCAGCTCAGACCCCAGAGACAGGCGTGAAATGCTAAGGGTGCTGCTGCAGCCACCATGAACCCTGTGTGCAAGCACAGGTCACTACCTACACACCCCTCCCAGGAGCCTGTGCAGCCTGCCACTGTCAGGGTCCCAAGATCCAGGGACAACTTCGCGGGGGAACACACAGCATGCCTCAGGCTGTTGCAATGTCATGCCAGCCTCTGCCGCTGCAGGCTCGCCCCATATTCCAATTATGACTACTGTACCCCTCCCTCTCCCCGGCCTGAGTGAGCCAGACCCCCTAATCAGCCGCTGCTTTAACCCCGTCCTGTCTGGGCGGGCACAGGTGCCTGAGGGCAACTTACACGCAGAGGCGGGGCCAAAACCAAAGCTGAACCCCAGGAGCTGTGCAAAAAAAAGAAGAAAAAGGAAAATTTCTCTGTGCAGCCTCAGGAGCAGCGAATTAAATCCCCACAATCAACTTGATGAACGCTGCATCTGTGGAACACCTGAATAGACAACGAATCCTCCCAAAATTGAGGTGGTGGACTTTGGGAGCAACTGTAGACGTGGGGTTTGCTTTCTGCATCTGATTTGTTTCTGATTTTTATGTTTATCTTAGTTTACTTTTTAGTGCTTGTTATCATTCATTGGTGGATTCTTTTTTCTATTTTCTATTTTTTACAATTTTTTTTCCTTTTTTCTCTTTTTGTGATTGTGTATGTGTATGTTTCTTTGTGTGATTTTGTCTGTTTAAGGTTTGCTTTTACCATTTGTCTTAGGGTTTTGACTGTTCTTTTTTCTTTCTTTATTTTTGTTGTTGTTGTTTGTTTGTTTGTTTTCTTTTTATGAGTGTGTGTGTGTATGTTTCTTTGTGTGATTTTTGTCTGTTTAGTCTTGCTTTTACCATTTGGTTTGGGGTCCTATCTGTTCGTTTTTTTGTTTTGTTGGGGTTTTTTTTCCTTTTCTTCCAAGCTGTATGGCTTGCAGGGTCTTGGTGCTCCGGCCGGGTGTCAAGCCTGAGCCTCTGAGGTGGCAGAGCCTAGTCCAGGACATTGGTCCACCAGAGACCTCCCAGCCCCACGTAATATCAATCGGCAAGAGCTCTCCCAGAGATCTCCATCTCAACGCTAAGACCCAGCTCCACCCAGCGGCCAGCAAGCTCCAGGGCTGGACGCCCCATGCCAAACAACTAGCAAAAGAGGAACACAACCCCACCCATTAGCAGAGAGGCTACCTAAAGTATTACTAAGTCCCCAGACGCCCCTAAACACACCACCGGAAGCAGCCCTGCCCATCAGAAGGACAAGATCCATGCCCATCCACCAGAACACAGGCACCAGTCCCCTCCACAAGAAAGCCTACAAAAGCCACTGAACCAACCTCATCCACTAGAGGCAGACACCAAAAACAATGGGAACTACGAACCTGCAGCCTGTGAAAAGGAGACCCCAAACACAGTAAGTTATACAAAATGAGAAGACAGAGAAATATGTAGCAGATGAAGGAGCAAGGTAAAAACCCACCAGACCAAACAAATGAAGAGGAAATAAGCAGTCTACCTGAAAAAGAATTCAGAGTAATGACAGTAAAGATGATCCAAAATCTTGGAAACAGAATGGAGAAAATACAAGAAACGTTCATCAAAGACCTAGAAGAACTAAAGAACAAACAAACAATGATAAACACCACAATAAATAAAATTAAAAATTCTCTAGAAGGAGTCAATAGCAGAACAACTGAGGCAAAAGAACGGATAAGTGACCTGGAGAATAAAATACTGGAAATAACTGTCACAGAACAGAATAAAGCAAAAAGAATGAAAAGAATTGAGGATGGTCTCAGAGACCTCTGGGACAACATTAAACGCACCAAAATTCGAATAAGAGGGGTCCCAGAAGAAGAAGAGAAAGAGAAAGGGTCTGAGAAAATATCTGAAAAGATAATAAGTTGAAAACTTCCCTAACATGGGAAAGGAAATAGTCAATCAAGTCCAAGAAGCGCAGAGAATCCCATACAGGATAAACCCAAGGAGAAACACGCCAAGACACACAGTAATCAAACTATCAAAAATTAAATACAGAGGGCTCTGGGCAAGATGGCGGAAGAGTAAGACACGGAGATCACCTTCCTTCCCACAGATACATTAGAAATACATCTACACGTGGAACTGCTCCTACAGAACACCCACTGAACGCTGGCAGAAGACGTCAGACCTCCCAAAAGGCAAGAAACTCCTCACATACTTGGGTAGGGCAAAAGAAAAAAGAAATAACAGAGACAAAAGAATAGGGACGGGACCTGAACCAGTGGGAGGGAGCCGTGAAGGAGGAAAGGTTTCCACATACTAGGAAGCCCCTTCGCGGGCGGAGACTGCGGGTGGCAGAGGGGGGAAGCATCGGAGCCACGGAGGAGAGCGCAGCCACAGGGGCGCAGAGGGCAAAGCGGAGAGATTCCTGTACAGAGGCTCGGCGCCGAGCAGCACTCACCAGCCCGAGAGGCTTGTGTGCTCACCCGCCGGGGCGGGAGGGGGCTGGGAGCTGAGGCTCGGGATTCCGTTGGATTGCAGGGAGAGGACCAGGGTTGGCGGTGTGAACACAGCCTGAAGGGATTAGCGCACCACAGCTAGCCGGGAGGGAGTCCGGGAAAAAGTCTGCAGCTGCCGAAGAGGCAAGAGACTTTTTCTTGCCTCTTTGTTTTGCGGTGCGCAAGGAGAGGGGATTCAGAGCGCCGCCTAAACGAGCTCCAGAGATGGGCGCGAGCCGTGACGATCAGCGCGGACCCCAGAGACGGGCATGAGACGCTAAGGCTGCTGCTGCCGCCACCGAGAAGCCTGTGTGCAAGCACAGGTCACTATCCACACCGACCCTCCCGAGAGCCTGTGCAGCCCACCACTGCCAGGCTCACGTGATCCAGGGACAACTTCCCCGGGAGAACGCACGGCGCGGCTCAGGCTGCTGCAACGTCACGCCGGCCTCTGCCGCCGCAGGCTCGCCCCACATCCGTACCCCTCCCTCCCCCTGGCCTGAGTGAGCCAGAGCCCCCGAAGCAGCTGCTCCTTTAACCCCGTCCTGTGTGAGCTAAGAACAGATGCCCTCAAGCGACCTACACGCAGAGGCGGGTCCAAATCCAAAGCTGAACCCCGGGAGCTGTATGAACAAAGAAGAGAAAGGGAAGTTTCTCCCAGCAGCCTCAGAAGCAGCGGATTAAAGCTCCACAAACAACTTGATGTACCTGCATCTGTTGAATACCTGAATAGACAACGAATCATCCCAAATTCAGCAGGTGGACTTTGGGAGCAGGATATGTTAACTTTTCCCCTTTTCCTTTTTTTGTGAGTGTATATGTGTATGCTTCTGGGTGAGATTTTGTCTGTATAGCTTTGCTTTCACCATTTGTCCTAGGGTTCGGTCCGTCTGTTTTTTTGTTTTGTTTTGTTTTGTTTTTACTTAAAAATTTTTTTTTCTTAATAAATTTTTTCTTAATAATTTTTTCCTTATTTTTTATTTTAAAAAATTAAAAAAATTTTTTTTCTTAATAAGTTTTTTCTTATTTTTTATTTTAAAAAATTAAAAATTTTTTTTCTTAATAAATTTTTTCTTAATTTTTTTATTTTTATTATAAAAAATGAATAAACTTTTAAAATTTAAAAAAACTGTTCTCTTAATAAACTTTTTAATAACTTTTTTCTTATTTTTAATTATAATAGCTTTATTTTATTTTATTTTATCCTCTTTCTATTTTTTTCTCCCTTTTATTCTGAGCCGTGAGGATGAAAGGCTCTTGGTGCTCCAGCCAGGCATCAGGGCTGTGCCTCTGACGTGGGAGAGCCAACTTCAGGACACTGGGCCACAAGAGACCTCCCAGCTCCACGTAATACCAAACGGCGAAAATCTCTCAGAGATCTCCATCTCAACATCAAGACCCAGCTTCACTCAACGACCAGCAAGCTACAGCGCTGGACACCCTATGCCAAACAACTAGCAAGACAGGAACACAGCCCCATCCATTAGCAGAGAGGCTGCCTAAAATCATAATAAGGCCACAGACACCCCAAAACACACCACCAGACGTGGACGTGCCCACCAGAAAGACAAGATCCAGCCTCATCCACCAGAACACAGGCACTAGTCCCCTCCACCAGGAAGCCTACACAACCCACTGAACCAACCTTACCCACTGGGGACAGATACCAAAAACAACGGGAACTACGAACCTGCAGGCTGTGAAAAGGAGACCCCCAAACACAGTAAGATAAGCAAAATGAGAAGACAGAAAAACACACAGCAGATGAAGGAGCAGGGTCAAAACACACCAGACCTAACAAATGAAGAGGAAATAGGCAGTCTACCTGAAAAAGAATTCAGAATAATGATAGTAAAGATAATCCAAAATCTTGGAAATAGAATAGACAAAATGCAAGAAACATTTAACAAGGACGTAGAAGAACTAAAGAGGAACGAAGCAACGATGAAAAACACAATAAATGAAATTAAAAATACTCTAGAAGGGATCAATAGCAGAATAACTGAGGGAGAAGAACGGGTAAGTGACCTGGAAGATAAAATAGTGGAAATAACTACTGCAGAGCAGAATAAAGAAAAAAGAATGAAAAGAACTGAGGACAGTCTCAGAGACCTCTGGGACAACATTAAACGCACCAACATTCGAATTATAGGGGTCCCAGAAGAAGAAGAGAAAATGAAAGGGACTGAGAAAATATTTGAAGAGATTATAGTTGAAAACTTCCCTAATATGGGAAAGGAAATAGTTAATCAAGTCCTGGAAGCACAGAGAGTCCCATACAGGATACACCCAAGGAGAAACACGCCAAGACACATAGTAATAAAACTATCAAAAATTAAATATAAAGAAAACATATTAAAAACTGCAAGGGAAAAATGACAAATAACATATCAGGGAACTCCCATAAGGTTAAGAGCTGATCTTTCAGCAGAAACTCTGCAAGCCAGAAGGAAGTGGCAGGATATACTTAAAGTGATGAAGGAGAAAAACCTACAACCAAGATTAATCTACCCAGCAAGGATCTCATTCAGATTTGACGGACAAATTAAAACCTTTACAGACAAGCAAAAGCTGAGAGAGTTCAGCACCACCAAACCAGCTTTACAACAAATGCTAAAGGAACTTCTCTAGGCAAGATACACAAGAGAAGGAAAACACCTACAATAACAAACCCAAAACATTTAAGAAAATGGGAATAGGAACATACATATCGATAATTACCTTAAATGTAAATGGATTAAATGCGCCCACAAAAAGACACAGACTGGCTGAATGGATACAAAAACAAGACCCATATATGCTGTCTACAAGAGACCCACTTCAGACCTAGGGACACATACAGACTGAAAGTGAGGGGATGGAAAAAGATATTCCATGCAAATGGAAATCAAAAGGAAGCTGGAGTAGCAATTCTCATATCAGACAAAATAGACTTTAAAATAAAGACTATTACAAGAGACAAAGAAGGACACTATATAATGATCAAGGGATCGATCCAAAAAGAAGGTATAACAATTGTAAATATTTATGCACCCAATATAGGAGCACCTCAATACATAAGGCAAATACTAACAGCCATAAAAGGGGAAATCGACAGTAACACAATCATAGTAGGGGACTTTAACACCCCACTTTCACCAATGGACAGATCATCCAAAATGAAAATAAATAAGGAAACACAAGCTTTAAATGATACATTAAACAAGATGGACTTAATTGATATTTAGAGGACATTCCACCCAAAAACAACAGAATATACATTCTTCTCAAGTGCTCATGGAACATTCTCCAGGATAGATCATATCTTGGGTCACAAATCAAGCCTTGGTAAATTTAAGAAAATTGAAATCGTATCAAGTATCTTTTCTGACCACAACGCTATGAGACTAGATATCAATTACAGGAAAAGATCTGTAAAAAATACAAACACATGGAGCCTACACAATACACTACTTAATAACGAAGTGATCACTGAAGAAATCAAAAGGGAAATCAAAAAATACCTAGAAACAAATGACAATGGAGACACGACGACCCAAAACCTATGGGATGCAGCAAAAGCAGTTCTAAGAGGGAAGCTTATAGCAATACAATCCTACCTCAAGAAACAAGAAAAATCTCGAATAAACAACCTAACCTTACACCTAAAGCAATTAGAGAAAGAAGAACAAAAAAACCCCAAAGCTAGCAGAAGGAAAGAAATCATAAAGATCAGATCAGAAATAAATGAAAAAGAAATGAAGGAAACAATAGCAAAAATCAATGAAACTAAAAGCTGGTTCTTTGAGAAGATAAACAAAATTGATAAACCATTAGCCAGACTCATCAAGAGAAAAAGGGAGAAGACTCAAATCAATAGAATTAGAAATGAAAAAGGAGAAGTAACCACTGACACTGCAGAAATACAAACGATCATGAGAGATTACTACAAGCAACTCTACGCCAATAAAATGGACAACCTGGAAGAAATGGACAGATTCTTAGAAATGCACAACCTGCCGAGACTGAACCAGGAAGAAACAGAAAATATGAACAGACCAATCACAAGCACTGAAATTGAAACTGTGATTAAAAATCTTCCAAAACACAAAAGCCCAGGACCAGATGGCTTCACAGGCGAATTCTATCAAACATTTAGAGAAGAGCTAACACCTATCCTTCTCAAACTCTTCCAAAATATTGCAGAGGGAGGAACACTCCCCAACTCATTCTACGAGGCCACCATCACCCTGATACCAAAACCAGACAAAGATGTCACAAAAAAAGAAAACTACAGGCCAATATCACTGATAAGCATAGATGCAAAAATCCTCAACAAAATACTACCAAACAGAATCCAACAGCACATTAAAAGGATCATACACCATGATCAAGTGGGGTTTATTCCAGGAATGCAAGGATTCTTCAATATATGCAAATCAATCAACGTGATACATCATATTAACAAACTGAAGGAGAAAAACCATATGATCATCTCAATAGATGCAGAGAAAGCTTCTGACAAAATTCAACACCCGTTTATGATAAAACCCTTCAGAAAGTAGGCATAGAGGGAACTTTCCTCAACATAATAAAGGCCATAAATGACAAACCCACAGCCAACATTGTCCTCAATGGTGAAAAACTGAAACCATTTCCACTAAGATCAGGAACAAGACAAGGTTGCCCACTCTCACCACTATTATTCAACATAGTTTTGCAAGTGTTAGCCACAGCAATCAGAGAAGAAAAAGAAATAAAAAGAATCCAAATCGGAAAAGAAGAAGTAAAGCTGTCACTGTTTGCAGATGACATGATACTATACATAGAGAATCCTAAAGATGCCACCAGAAAACTACTAGAGCTAATCAATGAATTTGGTAAAGTAGCAGGATACAAAATTAATGCACAGAAATCTCTTGCGTTCCTATACACTAATGATGAAAAATCTGAAAGAGAATTAAGAAAACACTCCCGTTTACCACTGCAACAAAAAGAATAAAATATCTAGGAATAAACCTACCTAAGGAGACAAAAGACCTGTATGCAGAAAATTATAAGACACTGATGAAAGACATTAAAGATGATACAAACAGATGGAGAGATATACCATGTTCTTGGATTGGAAGAATCAACATTATGAAAATAACTCTACTACCCAAAGCAATCTACAGATTCAATGCAATCCTTATCAAACTACCACTGGCATTTTTCACAGAACTAGAACAAAAAATTTCACCATTTGTATGGAAACACAAAAGACCCCGAATAGCCAAAGCAATCTTGAGAACGAAAAATGGAGCTGGAGGAATCAGGCTCCCTGACTTCAGACTATATTACAAAGCTACAGTAATCAAGACAGTTTGGTACTGGCACAAAAACAGAAACATAGATCAATGGAACAGGATAGAAAGCCCAGAGATAAACCCACGCACATATGGTCACCTTATCTTTGATAAAGGAGGCAAGCATATACAGTGGAGAAAAGACAGCCTCTTCAATAAGTGGTGCTGGGAAAACTGGACAGGTACATGTAAAAGTATGAAATTAGAACACTCCCTAACACCATACACAAAAATAAACTCAAAATGGATTAAAGACCTAAATGTAAGGCCAGACACTATCAAACTCTTAGAGGAAAACATAGGCAGAACACTCTATGACATAAATCACAGCAAGATCCTTTTTGACCCAACTCCTAGAGAAATGGAAATAAAAACACAAACAAATGGGACCTAATGAAACTTAAAAGCTTTTGCACAGCAAAGGAAACCAGAAACAAGACCAAAAGACAACCCTCAGAATGGGAGAAAATATTTGCAAATGAAGCAACTGACAAAGGATTAATCTCCAAGATTTACAAGCAGCTCATGCAGCTCAATATCAAAAAAACAAACAACCCAATCGAAAAATGGGCAGAAGACCTAAACAGACATTTCTCCAAAGAAGATATACAGATTGCCAACAGACACATGAAAGAATGCTCAACATCATTAATCATTAGAGAAATGCAAATCAAAACTACAATGAGATATCATCTCACACCGGTCAGAATGGCCATCATCAAAAAATCTACAAACGATAAATGCTGGAGAGGGTGTGGAGAAAAGGGAACCCTCTTGCACTGTTGGTGGGAATGTAAATTGATACAGCCACTATGGAGAACAGTATGGAGGTTCCTTAAAAAACTAAAAATAGAACTACCATACGACCCAGCAATCCCACTACTGGGCATATACCCTGAGAAAACCATAATTCAAAAAGAGTCATGTACCAAAATGTTCACTGCAGCTCTATTTACAATAGCCAGGACATGGAAGCAACCTAAGTGTCAATCATCGGATGAATGGATAAAGAAGATGTGGCACATATATACAATGGAATATTACTCAGCCATAAAAAGAAATGAAATGGAGGTATCTGTAGTGAGGTGGATGGAGTTAGAGTCTGTCATACAGAGTGAAGTAAATCAGAAAGAGAAAAACAAATACAGTATGCTAACACATATATATGGACTATAAGGGGAAAAAAAAAAGGTCCTGAAGAACCTAGTGGCAAGACGGGAATAAAGACACAGACCTACTAGAGAATGGACTTGAGGATATGGGGAGGGGGAGGGGTAAGATGTGACAGGGTGAGAGAGTGGCATGGACATATATACACTACCAAATGTACAATAGATAGCTAGTGGGAAGCAGCCGCATAGCACAGGGAGATCAGCTCGGTGCTTTGTGACCACCTAGAGGGGTGGGATAGGGAGGGTGGGAGCGAGGGAGACGCAAGAGGGAAGAGATATGGGAACATACGTATAACTGATTCACTTTGTTATAAAGCAGAAACTAACACACCATTGTAAAGCAATTATACTCCAATAAAGATGTAAAAAAAAAAATTAAATACAAAGAAAAAATATTAAAAGCAGCAAGGGAAAAGCAACAGATAACATACAACAGAATCCCCATAAGTTTAACAGCTGATCTTTCAGCAGAAGCTCTGCAAGCCAGAAGGGAGTGGCATGGTATACTTAAAGTGATGAAGGAGAAAAACCTACAACCAAGATTACCCAGCAAGGATCTCATTCAGATGTGATGGAGAAATTAAAACCTTTTCAGAAAAGCAAAAGTTAAGAGAATTCAGCACCACCAAACCAGCTTTACAACAAAGGCTAAAGGAACACAAGAGAAGGAAAAGACCTACAAAAACAAACCCAAAACAATTCAGAAAATGGTAATAGGAACATAAATACTGATAACTACCTTAAATGTAAACGGATTAAATGCTCCAACCAAAAGACACAGACTGGCTGAATGGACACAAAAATAAGACGCGTATATACGCCGTCTACAAGAGACCCACTTCAGACCTAGGGACATGTACAGACTGCTAGAGAAGGGATGGAAAAAGATATACCATGCAAATGGAAATCAAAAGAAAGCTAGAGTAGCAATACTCATATAAGACAAAATAGACTTTAAAATAAAGATTATTACAAGAGACAAAAAAGGACTCTACATAATGATTAATGGATCAATCCATGAAAAAGATATAACAATTGTACATATTTATGCATCCAGGCTTCCCTGGTGGCACTGTGGTTAAGAATCCGCCTGCCAATGCAGGAGACACAGGTTCAACACCTGGTCAGGGAAGATCCCACATGCCAGGAAGCAACTAAGCCCATGCGAGACAACTACTGAGCCCACGTGCCACAACTACTGAAGCATTTGAGCCTAGAGCCCATGCTCCGCAATAAGAGAAACCACCGCGAAGAGACGCCAGCTCACCGCAATGAAGAGTAGCCCCCGCTTGCCGCAATTAAAGGCCCACGCGCAGCAACAAAGACCCAATGCAGCCAAAACATAAATAAATAAATAATAATTTTTAAAAATCTTTATGCACCCAACATAGGAGCACCTCAATACATAAGACAAATGCTAACAGCCGTGAAAGGGGAAATCAACAGTTAACACAATAATAGTAAGGGACTTTAACACCCCACTATCACCAATGGACAGATCATCCAAAATGAAAATAAACAAGGAGGGACTTCCCTGGTGGTGCAGTGGTTGAGAATCTGTCTGCCAATGCAGGGGACACATGTTCGAGCGTGGGCTAGGAAGATCCCACATGCTGTGGAGCAACTAAGCCCGTGCACCACAACTACTGAGCCTGTGCTCTAGAGCCCGCGAGCCAAAACTACTGAGCACGTGTGCTGCAACTACTGAAACCCGCGAGCCTAGAGCCCATGCTCTGCAACAAGAGAAGCCACAGCAATGAGAAGCCCATGCACCGCAATGAAGAGTAGCCCCCGTTCACTGCCACTAGAGAAAACCAGTGCACAGCAACAAAGACCCAACGCAGCCATAAGTTAATTAATTAATTAAGGAAACACAAGCTTTAAATGACACATTAGACCAGATGGACTTGATATTTATAGGATATTCCATCCAAAAACAACAGAATACACTTTCTTCTCAAGTGCTCATGGAACATTCTCCAGGATAGATCATATCTTGGGTCACAAATCAAGCCTCGGTAAATTTAAGAAAACTGAAATCGTATCAAGTATCTTTTCTGACCACAATGCTATGAGACTAGATATCAATTACAGGAAAAAAACTGTAAAAAAAAATACAAACACATGGAGGCTAAACAATACACTACTAAATAACCAAGAGATCACTGAAGAAATCAAAGAGAAAATCAGAAAGTACCTAGAAACAAATGACAATGAAAACAAGATGACCCAAAACCTATGGGATGCAGCAAAAGCAGTTCTAAGAGGCAAGTTTATAGCAATACAATCCTACCTCAAGAAACAAGAAAAATCTGAAATAAACAACATAACCTTACACCTACAGCAATTAGAGAAAGAAAAAGAACAAAAAAAAAACCCCAAAGTTAGCAGAAGGAAAAAAATCATAAAGATCAGATCAGAAATAAATGAAAAAGAAATGAAGGAAACAATAGCAAAGATCAAAAAAAGTAAAAGCTGGTTCTTTGAGAAGATAAACAAAATTGAGAAACCATTAGCCAGACTCATCAAGAAAAAAAGGGAGAAGACTCAAATCAACAGAATTAGAAATGAAAAATGAAAAGTAACAACTGATACTGCAGAAATACAAAGGATCATAAGAGATTACTATAAGCAACTATATGCCAATAAAATGGACAACATGGAAAAAATGGACAAATTCTTAGAAAAGTACAACCTTCTGAGACTGAACCAGGAAGAAAGAGAAAATGTGAACAGACCAATCACAAGCATTGAAATTGAAACTGTGATTTAAAATCTTCCAACAAAACAAAAGCCCAGGACCAGATGGCTTCACAGGTGAATTCTATCAAACCTATCCTTCTCACACTCTTCCAAAATATAGCAGAGGGAGGAACACTCCCAAACTCATTCCACGAGGCCACCATCACCCCAATACCAAAACCAGACAAAGATGTCACAAAAAAAGAAAACTACAAGCTAACATCACTGAAGAACATAGACACGAAAATTCTCAACAAAATACTAGCAAACAGAATCCAACAGCACATTAAAAGGATCATACACCATAATCAAATGGGGTTTTTCCCAGGAATGCTCGGATTCTTCAATACACGCAAGTCAATCAATGTGATACACCATATTAACAAACTGAAGGATAAAAACCATGTGATAATCTCAATAGATGCAGAAAAAGCTTTTGACAAAATTCAACACCCATCTATGATAAAAATCCTCCAGAAAGTAGGCATAGAGGGAACCTACCTCAACATAATAAAGGCCATATATGACAAACCCACAGCCAACATCATTCTCAACAGTGAAAAACTGAAACCATTTCCTCCAAGATCAGGAACAAGACAAGGTTGCCCACTCCACTGATATTATTCAACGTAGTTTTGGAAGTTTTAGCCACAGCAATCAGAGAAAAAAAAGAAATAAAAGGAATCCAAATCAGAAAAGAAACAGTAAAACTGTCACTGTTTGCAGATGACATGATACTATATATAGAGAATCCTAAATATGCTACCAGAAAAGTACTAGAGCTAATCAGTAAAGTTGGCAAAGTAGCAGGATACAAAATTAAGGCACAGAAATCTCTTACATTCCTATACACTAACGACGAAAAATCTGAAAGAGAAATTAAGGAAACACTCCGGTTTACCACTGCAACAAAAAGAATAAAATATCTAGGAATAAGCCTACCTAAGGAGACAAAAGACCTGTATGCAGAAAACTATAAGACACTGATGAAAGAAATTAAAGATGATACCAACAGATGGAGAGGTATACCATGCTCCTGGACTGGAAGAATCAACATTGTGAAAATGACTACACTACCCAAAGCAATCTACAGAATCAATGCAATCTTGATCAAATTCCGAATGGCATTTTTCACAGACCTAGAAAAAAAAAATTTTTAATTTGTTCAGAAACACAAGAGACCCCAGATTGCCAAAGCAAACATGAGAAAGAAAAACACAGCTGGAGGAATCAGGCTCCCTGACTTCAGACTATACTGCAAAGCTACAGTGATCAACACAGTATGGTACTGGCACAAAAACAAATATAGATCAGTGGAACAGGATTGAAAGCCCAGAGATAAACCCACAAAGATATGGTCACCTTATCTTTGATAAAGAAGGCAAGAATATACAATAGAGAAAAGACAGCCTCTTCAATAAGTCGTGCTGGGAAAACTTGACAGCTACATGGAAAATAATGGAATTAGAACACTTCCTAACACCATACACAAAAATAAACTCAAAATGGATTGAAGACCTAAATATAAGGCCAGACACTATAAAACTCCTAGAGGAAAACACAGGCAGAGCACTCTATGACATAAATCACAGCAAGATCCTTTTTGACCCACTTCCTACAGAAATGGAAATAAAAACAAATATTAACAAATGGGACCTAATGAAACTTGAAAGCTTTTGCACAGCAAAGGAAACCATAAACAAGACAAAAAGACAACCCTCAGAATGGGAGAAAATATTTACAAATGAAGCAACTGACAAAGGATTAATCTCCTAAATATACAAGCAGCTCATGCAGCTCAATAGCAAAAAAAAACAAACAACCCAATCCAAAAATGGGCAAAAGATCTAAATAGATATTTCTCCAAGAAGATATACAGATAACAAACACATGAAAGGATGCGCAACATCACTAACCATTAGAGAAATGCAAATAAAAACCACAATGAGGTAACAGCTAACACCAGCCAGAATGACCATCATTAAAAAATCTACGAACAATAAATGCTGGAGACGGTGTAGAGAAAAGGGAACCCTGCTGTTTGTTGGTGGGAATGTAAACTGATATAGCCACTATAGAGAACAGTATGGAGGTTCCTTAGAAAACTAAAAATAGAATTACCATATGACCCAGCAATCCCACTACTGGGCATACACCCTGAGAAAACCATACTTCAAAAAGAGACATGTATCACAATGTTCACTGCAGCACTATTTACAATAGTCAGGACATGGAAGCAACATAAGTGTCCACTGACAGATGAATGGATAAAGAAGATGTGGCACATATATACAATAGAATATTACTCAGCCATAAAAAGAAATGAAATTGAGTTATTTGTAGTGAGATGGATGGACATAGAGTCTGTCATACAGAGTGAAGTCAGTCAGAAAAAGAAAAATATCGCATGCTAACACATATATATATGGAATCTAAAAAAAAAAAAATGGTTCTGATGAACCTAGGGGCAGGACAGGAATAAAGACACAGACGTAGAGAATGGACTTGAGGACACGGGGAGGGGGAAGGGTAAGCTGGGGCAAACTGAGAGAGTAGCATTGACATATATACACTACCAAATGTAAAATAGCTAGCTAGTGGGAAGCAGCTGCATAGCACAGGGAGATCAGTTTGGTGCTTTGTGACCTCCTAGAGGGGTGGGACAGGGAGGGTGGGAGGGACACGCAAGAGGGAGGGGATATGGGAATATATGTATACATATAGCTGATTCACTTTGTTATATAGCAGAAACTAACACAACATTGTAAAGCAATTATACTCCAATAAAGATGTTAAAAAAAATAATGACAGAAAAAACATTGTTACTTGAATATTTCTATATCAATAATTAATGTCAAATATAACTAAGATAAAGAGAGCTTATTGAATGCCCTTTAGTATCCTTCTCGAAAGAAATGACATATAAAACTACTGAACTAAAAGTTCCTTCCCTAAAAAACAAGCTGGAAAAAAAAAATTCTGAACCAGCTTTCACAACAGACCAAGATGTGTTAAACTTAATTCCATACTGAAAAAATTCAAGGTAGGTTGGGAGTAACATTCAGTAGCTTTATGAATGAGAGCAGACCATCGTGGCTTGCAAAGTACAGTAGAGGTCTCTTCCCTAGAGCCTGGAATACAACTGCCTACGAAGAGGACAAGAGAGGCAAGGAGGAAGTAGCTCTCCCTGTAAAGCATGTGCAATATAAAAGAATTAGCCCTCCCTGTAAAGCGTGTGGTTCTTTATGGAGCATGTAGGGGCAGCATGCAAAGTAAACCTACCCATTCAGCACTGTGATTAGCACTATACGAGCTTCATAGCTATTTGCCCACATATGTGTGGTAATTTACGACTAGAGCAGTTGCCTGTATGGTTTTAGCTTTCTGATACAACAATGAGATTTGGTAATATGATAATGCAGATTTTCAAGGCTGAATAAGGTTTCTCTGGGTTTGATGAGTTTTTTAAGTCATCACTTTAATTTACAAGGAAAAAAAGGTACCACCAGCAAAAATATATCCCCTGCAGAGAAACAAAGCCACAGGTCTTCGGGGGCTAGGCGGTGGCTAAAAAACACTCCCAGAGACACCAGCCTTACAGCAAGGATGAAGCATATCCAGGTGCAGTTGTTGTTATCTGCCTGGACTAATCTAAGCAAATAAAACCATCCTGGGAATTGTCTGTGCAGATGGCTGGCTCAAAGAGATCCCCAGCTGTTCCCACCACAGGCATACCAATTATGGAATTTTTTTTAAGTGTTGCTAATAAACAACCAAATAGGATTTCTGTGAATCCTTTACAGACCATGAAACTAAAATGTCAGGTGAGATCTTCTTGATGGTTTCAAAAAAATAGATTAATGAAGCTTTTATTCCTTCTGTCTGGAATAAAAACAGGCCACATTCTATTCAAAACAAGTATCTCCAAGTGTTCACTGATTAATTCCAATAATTCAGAAAATGTGTAGTGTTCCCATAAAACCTCAAAAGATTACAAAATGATGTGATAAAGGAAGAAAGTATTTTCCTTTACAGTAAACATTTTTATGAACCCACACAGGAAAAAAAAAAAGATGTATTCATATACTATACTACACAAGAACACTTATTACAAAACTACTCATTTTACAGCTTGGTGGATATGATGGTTAATTGTATGTATCAACTTGGAGGGGGTTTTGGATGAGACTAACATTTAAATTGGTGGACTTTGGGTAAAGCAGATAGTCCTCCATAATGTGGATGGGCCTCAGCAAGTCAGCTGGAAGCCTGGATAGAGCAAAAAGACCAGCCTCCCTGAACGAGAGAGAAAGTAGACTGTCTTTGGACTTCATCTGCAACACTGGCTCTCCTGGGTCTCCAACCTGCCAGCCCACACTGTAGATTTTGGACTCACTATTCTCCATAATTGTGTGAGCCAATTCCTTATAATAAATCTCTTCCTATGTGTACACACAGCCCATTGGTTCTGTTTCTCAGGAGAACCCTGAATAATACAGTGGGACTAATATTACCTGCAATGGTGATAAGATACTGCCAAGGCAATATAATCTGTCAAACTTTAACATCCAGTAATGGGGAAAAAAAATGTATCAACTCTTTAGTCTAGCGCCTTTTTTTCCTTGATAAGACCACCCCCAAAGGAGATCTTCTACCTCATCTTCAACTGTCTCTCAGGCCAGCTGGTGAGAAGCAGCACTGTGAAGTCACAATCTTTGTTCTTTTAAGGGCAAACAGGAAAGAGGACAAGATGGCAGAGTAGAAAAACTTGAGCTCACCTTCTCTGATGAAAACACCAAAATCACAACTAATTGCTGAACAACCATTGACAAAAAAGACTAGAATCTACCAAAAAAGGCATTCTACATCCAAAGACAAAGAAGAAGCCACAACGAGACAGTAGAAGGGGCGGTTTCACAATATAATCAAACCCCATACCAACCGAGTAAGCGACCCACAAACTGAAAAATACTTGTATCGCAGAGGTTCTTCCCAAGGAGGAGAGTTCTGAGCCCCACATCAGGCTCCTCAGCTTGGGGTCTGGCATTGGGATGAGGAGCCCCCAGAGCATTTGGCTTTCAAGGCCAGCAGGGCATAAGTGCAGGAGCTCCACAGGACTGGGGGAAACAGAGACTCCATTCTTGGAGGGCACACACAAGGTTTCATGTGCACTGACCCACAGCAAAGCAGTAACTCCACAGGAGCCCAGGCCAGACCTACCTGCGGGTTTTGGAGGGTCTCCTGGGGAGGTGGGAGTTGGCCGTGGCTCACTGTGGGGGACAAGGACACTGGTGGCAGAGGCTCCAGGGAATATTCATAGGCGTGAACTCTCCCAGAGGTCGCAATTTTAGCATCAAGACCTAGCCCCACGCAACAGCCTGCAGGCTCCAGGGCTGGGACACCTCAGGCAAAACAACCAACAGGGTGGGAAGACAGCCCCACCCATCAGCAGACAGCCTGCCTAAAGTTATCCTAAACACACAGCTGCCTCTAAACACACCCACTGACCGGGCCCTGCCCATCAGAGAGAGAAGACCCAGCTTCACCCACCAGTGGGCAGGCACCAGTCCCTCCAACCAGGAAGCCAGCACAAGCCTCTTAGACAGCCTCACCCACAAGAGGGCAGACAGCAGAAGCATAAGGAACTACAACCCTGCAGCCTGCAGAATGGAGACAGCAATCACAGAAAGTTACACAAAATGAGACAACAGAGAAATATATTCCAGATGAAGGAACAAGATAAAACCCCAGAAGAATAACTAAGTAAAGTGGAAACAGGCAATTTGCCAGAAAAATAATTCAGAGTAATGATAGTAAAGATGATCCAAGATATTGGAAAAAGAACAGAGGCACAGGGAATTCCCTGGCGGCCCAGTGGTTAGGACTCCACGCTTCCACTACAGGGAGCACGGGTTTGATCACTGGTCAGGGAACTAAGATCCCACATGCCACACAGCGCAGCCAAAAAATAAATAAAGAATGGAGGCACAGACCGAGAAGACACAAGAAATGTTTAACAAAGAGCTAGAAGATTTAAGAACAAACAAACAAAGATAAACAACACAATAACTGAAATAAAAAACACACTAGACGGAATCAATAGCAGAGTAACTGACACAGAAGAAAGAATAAGTGAGCTGGAAAACAATCAAGATTGGTGGAAATCACCACTGCAGAACAGAATAAAGAAAAAAGAATGAAAAGAAATAAGGAGGGACTTCCCTCGTGGTGCAGTGGTTAAGAATCCACCTGCCAACAAAGGGGACACGGGTTCAATCCCTGGTCCGGGAAGATCCCACATGCCGTGGAGTAACTAAGCCCATGGGCCACAACTACTGAGCCTGAGCTCTAGAGCCCGCGAGCCAAAACTACTGAAGGCCTTGTGCCCTAAAGCCCGTGCTCCGCAACATGAGAAGCCACCGCAATGAGAAGCCTGCACACCACGATGAAGAGTAGCCCTCTCTCACCACATCTAGAGAAAGCCCGCACGCAGCAATGAAGACCCAATGCAGCCAAAACTAAATAAATTTTTTTTAAAAACCTGTATGATCATCCCAATATATTCAGAATAAGCTTTTGACAAAATTCAACACCCATTTATGATAAAACCTTGCCAGAAAGTGGGCATAGAGGGAACATAGCTCAGCATTATAAAGGCCATATATGACAAACCCATAGCTAATGTCATAGTCAACAGTGAAAAGCTGAAAGCATTTCCTCTAAGATCAGGAACAAGACAAGGACGTCCAGCCTCAGCACTTTTATTCAACATAGTTTAGACGTCCTAGCCACGGCAATCAGAGAAAAAAAAGAATTAAAAGGAATACAAATTGGAAAAGAAAAAGTAAAACTGTCACTGTTTGCAGATGACATGATACTATACATAGAGAATCCTAAAGATGCCACCAGAAAACTACTAGAGCTAGTCAATGAATTTGGTAAAGTTGCAGGATACAAAATTAATGCACAGAAATCTCTTGCCTTCCTATACACTAATGATGTAAGACCTGAAAAAGAAATTAAGGAAACACTCCCATTTACCACTGCAACAAAAAGAATAAAATACCTAGGAATATACCTACCTAAGGAGGTAAAAGACCTGTACTCAGAAAACTGTAAGATATTGATGAAAGAAATCAAAGATGACACAAACAGATGGAGAGATATACCATGTTCTTGGATTGGAAGAATCAATATTGTCAAAATGACTATACTACCCAAAGCAATCTACAGATTCAATGCAATCCCTATCAAATTACCAACGGCAGTTTTTACAGAACTAGAACAAAAAATCTTAAAATATGTATGGAGACACAAAAGACCCCAAATAGCCAAAGCAGTCTTGAGGGAAAAAAATGGAGCGGGAGGATTCAGTCTCTCTGACTTCAGACTATACTACAAAGCTACAGTAATCAAGACAATATGGTACTGGCACAAAAACAGAAATATAGATCAATGGAACAAGATAGAAAGCCCAGAGATAAACCCACGCACCTATGGTCAACTAATCTATGACAAAGGAGGCAAGGACATACAATGGAGAAAAGACAGTCTCTTCAATAAGTGGTGCTGGGAAAACTGGACAGCTACATGTAAAAGAATGAAATTAGAACACTCCCTAACACCATACACAAAAATAAACTCAAAATGGATTAGAGACCTAAATGTAAGACCGGACACTATAAAACTCTTAGAGAAAAACATAGGAAGAACACTCTTTGACATAAATCACAGCAAGATCTTTTTTGATCCACTTCCTAGAGTAATGGAAATGAAAACAAAAATAAACAAATGGGACTTAATGAAACTTCAAAGCTTTTGCACAGCAAAGGAAACCATAAACAAGATGAAAACACAACCCTCAGAATGGGAGAAAATATTTGCAAACGAATCAACGGACAAAGGATTAACCTCCAAAATATATAAACAGCTCATGCAGCTCAATATTAAAAAAACAAAGAACCCAATCCAAAAATGGGCAGAAGACCTAAATAGACACTTCTCCAAAGAAGACATACAGATGGCCGAGAAGCACATGAAAAGCTGCTCAACATCACTAATTATTAGAGAAATGCAAATCGAAACTACAATGAGGTTATCACCTCACACCAGTTAGAATGGGCATCATCAGAAAATGTACAAACAACAAATGCTGGAGAGGGTGTGGAGAAAAGGGAACTCTCTTGCACTGTTGGTGGGAATGTAAATTGATACAGCCACTAAGGAGAACAGTATCGAGGTTCCTTAAAAAACCAAAAATAGAATTACCATATGATCCAGCAATCCCACTACTGGGCATATACCCTGAGAAAACCATAATTCAAAAAGACACATGCACCCCAATGTTCATTGCAGCACTATTTACAATAGCCAGGTCATGGAAGCAACCTAAATGCCCATCGACAGATGAATGGATAAAGAAGATGTGGTACATATAGACAATGGAATATTACTCAGCCATAAAAAGGAATGAAATTGGGTCATTTGTTGAGACGTGGATGGATATAGAGACTGTCATACAGAGTGAAGTAACTCAGAAGGAGAAAAACAAATATCGTATATTAACGCATATAGGAGAACCTAGAAAAATGATACAGATGAACTGGTTTGCAGGGCAAAAACTGAGACACAGATGTAGAGAACAAACGTATGGACACCAAGGGGGGAAAGCGGCAGGGGGGTGGGGGTGGGGGTGTGATGAATTGGGCGATTGGGATTGACATGTATACACTGATGTGTATAAAACTGATGACTAATAAGAACCTGCTGTATTTAAAAAAAAACAAACTAGACAACAATAAGGGTCAGCAAGAATGGGAGAAATTGGGAGCCGGATAACATTGCTTGTGGGAATGTAAAGTGGAGCAGCTGCTTTGGAAAACAATTTTTCAGTTTCTCAAAAAGTTAAATATAGTTACCTTATGACCTAGCAATTCCACTCCTAGAAATATAACCAAGAGAATGGAAAAGATATGTGCACACAAAAACTTGTGCACAAACATTTATAGCAACATTATTCATAGCAGCCAAAGAGTAGAAACAACCCAAATGTCCTTCACCTGATGAATGGATAAACAAAATGTGGTATAATCCATACAATGGAATCTCATTTATAAGGTCATAAAAAAGAAAAAAGTAACGATACATTCTACAACATGGATAAATCTTGAAAACATTATGCTAAGAAGGCAGACACAAAAAGCCATATGTTGTATGGCTCTGTTTATATGAAATGTCAGGATAGGCATATCCATAAAAAGAGAAAGTACATTAGCAGTTGCCTAGGTCTGGAGAAAGGGCTGGGGTGAGTGCAAGGGGAGTAACTGATAATGGGTACAGAGTTTTTTGGGGGGGGTGATAAAAATATTCTGGAATTAGATAATGGTGACAGTTATACAACCTTAATAAAAACCACTGATTGTATACTTTAAATGGGTAAATTTTATGGTATGCAAATTATATTTCAATTTTTTAAATAAGCAGAATAAAACAGAAAAAAATCTAGTCCCATCCATAATGCAGGGCGTCTCAAATTATCTGTGGTAGAAGAACGCTTTTGTTCTTGTTAGTTTTAAATTTCCAATCTATTGCAGCAACGTTCATAAAATCCAATAGAAATCAATTATTAGAATGTGAAATGTGAAAAGGCACACAAAATACAAGCCTACATTTTCTACAACTGGTTTCAGTAAAGATGAAAGTATTAAAAAAAAAAAAAAAAGAAAACAGTGATAAAGATACCTTTTTAAAAGTAGCCAGAGTGAAAAGACAGAGGAGCAAATACAGGAATGACTGCAGATTTCTTGTCAAAAACTGCAAGCAATAAACCAGTGGAACAACATTCTTTAAAGTACTGTCAACCTAGAATTCTATATCCAGAGAAAATATCTTTCAGAAGTGAAGGCTAAATAAAGATATTTTCAGATATACAAAAGATGAAAGAATTTATTACCAATAAACCCACACTACCAAAAAAAAAAAAATTTAAAGGACGTCTTTCAGGCAGAAGGAAATGATACCAGATGGAAATATGAACCTACATAAGGGAATGAAGAACACTGGAAATGGAATCCACATGGATAAATATATAAAATTCTTTCCTATGATTTAAACCTTGTTAAAAGATAAGTGACTATTTGAACAACAACAACAACAACAAAAAACCCCAATGTATTATGGAATTTATAATATAAATAAAAGTAATATGCATGACAACAGTAGCACAAAAGCCAGAAAGGGAGAAACGGAAGTATACTATCACAAGGTTCTTACACTATATGTAATACAATATAATACCATTGAAAATAGACTATGATAAGTTTAATACCTTAAATCCTAAAGCAATCAGTAAAACAAAGGAAATGAAATGGAATCATAGAATTTCTCAACGAATTCAAATTCAAAAGGAAGAGGAACAGAGAATAAATATAGCAAGATGATACTCTTAAAGCTAAGCACATCAATAGTCACAATAAATGTAAATGGTTTAAACACCCAACAAAAAGACAGAAATTATCAAATTGGATTTTTAAAAAGACCCAATTGTATGCTGTCTAAAAATACATATTTGAAATAGAAAGACACAAATAGATTAAAAGTAAAAGGATACAATTAACACTAATCAAAAGAAAACTAGAGTAGCTATATTAATATCAGACAAAATAGATTTCAAAGCAAAAAATATTACCTTGATTTTGAAAAAGGTCATTTCACAATGACACCAGGGTCAATTAATTACAGGACATAATTTTAAATGTTACGCTCTCAAAAACAAAGTTTCACTATATTTGAAGTAAAAACTGATAGAACTGCAAAGAGAAACAGACAAATCAACATTTATAATCAGAGATTTCCAGCTCTCTCTCAATAAGTGAGAGAACAAGCAGGAAAATCAGTAAGGATAGGATAGAATTAAACTACACTATCTGCCACCATGACATCACTGACACTTATAGAACACACCACCCAAAAAGAGCAGAATAAACATTATTCTCAAGTGTATATGAAATATTTTCCAGGATAGACCATATTCTAGGTTGTAAATCCAGCCTCAATAAATTCAAATTTAAAAGGATCCATGTCATACAAAGCATGGTCCTTTGACCATGATGGAATTAAATTCAAATTCAACCATATACTGGCAAATACAAAGCATTGTTGAGAAAAATTAAGGAAGACTTAAATAAGAGGAAAGATATATCTTGTTCATGGGTTAGAAAACTCGTATTGATAAGATGTCAATTCCTCCCAAACTGATGTATAAATTCAATACAATCCCAATCAAAATCTCAACAGCTGACAAGTGACTCTAAATGTCATATGAAAGTGCAAAAGGGCATAGATTAGCCAAAATAACAAAATTGGAGGCTTAACAATACCTGATTTCCAGACTTATCATAAAGCTACAGTAATGAAGACAGCACTATTGCCATAAGATAGACAAGCAGATCAATGGAACAGA
This sequence comes from Eubalaena glacialis, assembly GCF_028564815.1. Classification (NCBI taxonomy): domain Eukaryota; kingdom Metazoa; phylum Chordata; class Mammalia; order Artiodactyla; family Balaenidae; genus Eubalaena; species Eubalaena glacialis. The sequence goes on along the minus strand of NC_083721.1, from coordinate 83,476,015 downwards.
ACTGAGAGTCCAGAAATAGTTCCATACATATAATAAACAACTACTTTTTGACAAAGATAGAAAGGCAATTCAGTGAAGAGACTAGTCTTTTCAACAAATGATACTGAAACAACTGGATATCAAAAAAAAAATTTGATCCATACTTGATACCCCATACAAAAATCAACTCAAATTAGATCACAAATATAAATGTAAAACTTAAAACTATAAAATTTCTATAAGAAAACATAGGAAAAATTTTATAACATTGGGTTGTGGAAATCTCTTAGATGACACCCAAAGCATAATTCAAAAGAACAAATTGATAAACTGGATTTCATCAAAATTAAAAACTTCAGCTCTTCAAAAATACTGTTAGGAGAATGAAAAGACAAGCTACAAGTTGAAAGAAAATATTTGCAAATCATATATCTGGTAAAGGGTCCAGAATCCAGAATATATATCCAGAATATCCAGAATATATAAATAACTATCCAGAATATATAAATAACTATCAAAACTGTATCCAGAATATATAAATAACCAGAATATCCAGAATATATAAATAACTATCAAAACTCAATAATAAAACAAACAAACCAATTAAAAACTGGGCAGAAGATTTGAATAGACGTGTCATCAAAGAAGATACACAGATAGCAAATAAGAACAAGAAAGCATGCTCAACATCATTAGTCATTATGGAAATGCAATTTAAAAAACATAATGCAATTTAAAAATCACTACATACCTATTAGAATGGCTCAAGTTCAAAAGACTAACTGTACCAAATGCTAGCAAGGATGTGGAGGAACTAGAACTCACACCCTGCTTGAAGAAATGTAAAGTGGTATAACTATTTGGGGAAATACTTTGACAGTTTCTTTAAACATTCTTTAGACATATGATCCAGATATTCTTACTCCTAAGTATAAATGCCCACTGCCCTTGTATCTGCAACAGCCAAAAACTGGCAATAACACAAATGTCCATCTACAGGTGGTGAACAGATAAACTTGCGGTATACCTATACAAGGTAATACTACTCAACAATAAAAAGGAAGGGACTCCTGATACATGCAAGGCATGGACAAACCTCAAAATAATTATGCTGAGTGAAAGAAGCCAGGGGGGGAAAAAGTACATCCTGTGTGATTTAGTATGATTTCAAATAAAACTCTGGAACAGCTCTCAGCAAGCTTTTTCTGTAAAGGGTCAGATAATAAGTATCTCAGGCTTCGCGAGCCGTAAAGTTTCTGTTGCAAACACCCAACTCTGCTATTATAACATGAAAGCAGCCATAGATAATACATAAACAATTGGGTTTTGTTGTGTTCTAGCAAAACTTTATTTGAAAACATGGCAGCAGGCCAGATTAGCCCACAGGCCATAGTTTGCCAAACCCTGCTCTAGAAATTTGAAATTAATCTATAGTGACAGAAAGCAGATCAGTGGTTGCAGCTGGAGGTGGAGAAGAAGAGGGGTGACACAGGATGGGACGGAAGAAACTAGAGGGACACAACAAAACTTTTGGGAGTGAAGGATATGTTCACTATCTTGACTGCAGTGATAGTTTTGGGGCTGTACACGTATGTCAAAACTTATCAAATTGTACTCTTTAAATATATGCAGCTTACTGAATTATCACATATATTCAATAAAGCTGTTAAAAAAAGAATTATGAGAGGAGTGGGTTTTGAAGAGGGGCAGATGATGTGTACAGTCTTATACATGTTGAACTTGAAGTACCTGTGGGATATTCACATGGAGACATCTAATAGGCAGCTGGAACATGTACCTAAAACACAGGAGAGAGATATCTGAAGGGGATACAAAATTTTAGGAGTCCATAAGATACTTGAGGTCATGAATACGAATGTTATCATCCCTGACAGAGTACACTGAGAACAGCAATTACTCTTTCTTCAAAATTAACTCCCTTGCAGTAAGATGTAATAAAAGGACACTAGGGAAATACCAATATAATCAGTTAGGCAAAGGTCCATGTTAAACTTTATATTTTTTATCATTAAATGGCTCAATTACCATACCTTACTGATTTAAATAATATCAGTGCTTTCCCTATTGACCATTTCCCTAAATTATGGGTCTGGAGAACATTTTGTTCTCTGTCAAATATTATCCTCACATTAAAATAAAAAAACATTTAAATTAAGGAATTACTATGAAAAGTTTTAATATTTTGTTTTTAAAAGATGAAAAAATAAGCAAAGGTGGAAAACGTTCAAGTATTATAAATCAAACCACCTTTGAGTGATATTGATTGATATTAATGAATTCAGCAGTGAATGTTTATATAGTGAATATTTTTAATGATATATTCCTCCCCCCCTTTTTGGTTAGAAATCTGGATCTTTATGCAGTATTAGAAGTGCTTAAAGCAGCATATGTTTATATCCCAACTGAATTAAAACACTGAATTTAAAAAGAAAAGGCAAAGATAGTTACTGAGTAGATAACATGATAATCACTCCTGTGGAGGGCATATTCTATACATAAAATGAATGAAAGGAAGGCTTTCATGAGAGGAAGGCTTGTCTGCCTTTCCTCTTCCTTTGGAAGAGGAAAGGCAAACAAGCTATCATTGCTGTCATATAAAAGGTACCAAATAAATATTTATTCAATGACTATAAATTAAAAGAAGTGTGTCTTTGGAAACACTTTGGAAAGGCATGTGGTATTCTAACTACAAAAATATCTCCTTTAATATGTCTACCCAACAGCTACTCTGAGGTCAGAAATGGATAAATGAAATTGGTAAAGTGCAGGATACAAAATTAATGCACAGAAATCTCTTGCATTCCTATACACTAACAACGAAAGATCAGAAAGAGAAATTAAGGAAACAATCCCATTCACCATTGCAACAAAAAGAATAAAATACCTAGGAATAAACCTACCTAAGGAGGTAAAAGACCTGTACTCAGAAAACTATAAGACCCTGATGAAAGAAATCAAAGATGACACAAACAGATGGAGAGATATACCATGTTCTTGGATTGGAAGAATCAATATTGTGAAAATGACTATACTACCCAAAGCAATCTACAGATTCAATGCAATCCCTATCAAATTACCAACAGCAGTTTTCACAGAACTAGAACAAAATATCTTAAAATTTGTATGGAGACACAAAAGACCCCCAATGGCCAAAGCAATCCTGAGAAAGAAAAACGGAGCTGGAGGAATCAGGCTCCCTGACTTCAGACTATACGACAAAGCTACAGTCATCAAGACAGTATAGTACTGGCACAAAAACAGAAATACAGATCAATGGAACAGGACAGAAAGCCCAGAGATAAACCCATGCACCTATGGTCAACTAATCTATGACAAAGGAGGCAAGACTATACAATGGAGAAAAGACAGTCTCTTCAATAAATGGTGCTGGGAAACTGGACAGCTACATGTAAAAGAATGAAATTAGAACACTCCCTAATACCATTCACAAAAATAAACTCAAAATGGATTAAAGACCTAAATGTAAGACAGGACACTATAGAACTCTTAGAGGAACTCTTAGACTGGACACTATAGAACTCTTGACCCACCTCCTAGAGTAATGAAAATAAAAACAAAAATAAACAAAGGAGACCTAATGAAACTTCAAAGCTTTTGCACAGCAAAGAAAACCATAAACAAGACGAAAAGACAACCCTCAGAATGGGAGAAAATATTTGCAACCAATTCAACTGACAAGGGATTAATCTCCAAAATATACAAACAGCTCCTGCAGCTCAATATCAAAAAAAACCAAACAACCCAATCAAAAAATGGGCATAAGACCTAAACAGACATTTCTCCAAGGAAGACATACATATGGCCAAGAGGCATGTGAAAAGATGCTTAACATCACTAATTATTAGAGAAATGCAAATCAAAACTACAGTGAGGTATCACCTCATACCAGTCAGAATGGCCATCATCAAAAAATCTACAAACAATTAATGCTGGAGAGGGTGTGGAGAAAAGGGAACTCTCTTGCACTGTTGGTGGGAATGTAAATTGATGCAGCCAGTATGGAGAACAGTATGGAGGTTCCTTAAAAAAATAAAAATAGAACTACCATATGACCCAGCAATCCCACTTCTGGGCATATATCCTGAGAAAATCATAATTCAAAGAGACACATGCACCCCAATGTTCACTGCAGCACTATTTACAATAACCAGGACATGGAAGCAACCTAAATGTCCAACAACAGCTGAATGGATGAAGACGATGTAGTACATATACACAATGGAATATTAGCCATTAAAAGGAACGAAACTGGGTCATTTGTAGAGATGTGGATGGACCTAGAGACTGTCATACAGCGTGAAGTCAGAAAGAGGAAAACAAATATCGTATATTAATGCGTATATGTGGAATCTAGAAAAATGGTACAGATGAACCTATCTGAAAAGCAGAAATAGAGACACAGATGTAGAAAACAAACGTATGGACACCAAGGGGGGAAAGGGGTGGTGGGATGAATTAGGAGACTGGGACTGACATGTATACACTGCTATGTATGGAACAGATTAACTAGTGAGAGCCTGCTGTATAGCACGAGGAACTCTACTCGATGCTCTGTGGTGACCTAGATGGGAGGGAAATCCAGAATGGAGGGGATATGTGTATACATATGGCTGGTTCACTTCGCTGTACAGCAGAAACTAGCACAACATCGTAATGTAACTATATCCCAATAAATAAATAAATAAATGTTTTGGCACATTAGGTAACTCAAAACAAACAGTTGAGAAAATACTGATTTAAAAACTAAATTTGTTAGAAAAATGTTTGCCTTGGAAATCTACCCTAAAATTAGTAATTTATGTAGCACATATTTATTTAGAGACCCCCACAGGAAGGTTCTTGGCCTACTACAAGCTCACCCATTAAAACTTATGATAAAAGATTTTAAGTGTACAACTATAAACCTAAGTGGTCACACTGTCGTGAGGATTCCATGGGGAATGAGATACATATGGTTAAGTTCTGGTCAGATGCTTAGCTGAGTAGAAGATGCAGTTGCAGGAATCATACGTTAAAGAATATGCAGAGGATTTAAACACATTGGTGAAAATTAGAAGTATTCTTAAAATTCAGTATTTTGCCCAATTAAAGAAAGCTGAACAACAACAAAAATGGGAAAACTTACCTAGACAGAAGAAGTCTAATAATCATATATTTTTAGTAGGGTTTTTAAATTTTTTGTTTTGTGTTCTAGTAGGCTTTTATTTTGTTTTGTCTTGTTTCAGGTTTGGTTTGGTTTGGTTTTTACAAGTACAGAGATGTATTCTGATGCTGATGAACAGATAAACTTCTGGTAATTTTACTAAAAGGTTGCTTCTTTTCACCAATACCAGTGAAAAAGTGGTAATAAGCACTGAAGAAACTAAGGGAACAAAGGAGGGGCTGCAGATTGAGAAAACAGCTTTAAGAGGCCTCATAACTTCGTCGAAGATAAATTTTGAGATAAGGTAACTGGCAACTGTGCAAAAATATTTTATCATGCAAGTTGCATGCATATATGCTTTTTATGATCTTTTAAAAAGTATTTTAGACTCAAATTTCTTAGAAGGGAGTCCAGTTTCCAAAAGATTTCTTAAGTGGGCTATCTCTGGAACCACGCCAATAAAAAGTCTGGATGACTTCTCAAGAGCTCAGTAAGCCCTGTGTTTGTCAGTACCAACAGAGTTTGAGATTTACAACTGGGCTTCTTAGTCACTCCTACACCAAAAAGATAAGGAATTTCATATGTAGTGAAAGGCACTGATTTAAGCCTTCATGTAAAGTAACATGCTCAGGTAGAAGATAAATCAGCTTTTATTTCCAAAAAAAAAAAACCCAGAGACTTAAGTGAACCTTGTGTAGATTGTCCTTTAGGAAAGTTTAGACTTTGGTTCCCCCTTCTCTTGAATTCCTCCCACTCCCAAGACTTTGGCAGATGTCACTGATGACTTCTGTATGACTCTGTGGCTCATTTTGTGACAATATGCTGACTATAACAAGAAACTAGTTGAGTGAACGGTCATTTGCCACCTTGCTCTCATTTCCTTATTTCCCAGCAAGCATCCCTTTTCTCTATTCTGGCTTTCTTTCATTCTGTCTTTTAGACTTGAAACTTTAGGCTTCCATTGCCAAATAATTCCACTACTTTCAAATTTAACTAGAAAATTTATTTCTGCAAAGTTTTTCAACAAATAATTCATATTAGCATTCCCAATTGGCTAAAAAATTACACTTATGGTGTCTGCATATTCAACCTATTCTCATCCAGTTTACTTTTAACATTTTAAAAATAACCATTATGAAATATTTATTTTACACAAAGGTATAAAGAAAAACATAATGAACTTCCATGCACCCACCACTTAGTTTAAAAAATAAAACTAGCAATATAGTTGAAGTCTCTGTGTATTCATTCCTAATCTCATTCCCCTCTCCCTCCCCAGACCCCATCACCACAAGAGATAACCTCTATCTTGAATTTTTACCTAATACATTTTTCATTATCTCCCTAGACTCGTATGTTTAGACTAATTAAAATATTTTCTTTTTTGTATATTATATACAATAATCAATAATAATCAGTACTTCAAAAAAAAATTCCAGAATCTGAAAATTCAGTAAAAAGACTTCCATGACATGATTTCGAACCTGAGTCACTGAACATGAGTTAAATTTTTAACATTTTTATCCCAAAATGATAGTTACCATTTGACATGCACACAAATCCTATAGAGAATTGTGGCAAAAATAAAGTAGAATATCTGATATTTGCCTTCCTGCAGAAACTTTCATCTAGACTAGAAAAAAAGATCTACAGTATGTAGAAAATTTAAAACAACAAAAAAATGAGACTCCTAAAGAATTAACTGTGCCATATTTTTTTGATAGAATTGTAAGAATAAAAGTTGAAAGAAACACGAGACTGCTTAAAGAGAGTATTCCTTTTCTTCTAACATGGCTGTAAAGAGCAGTGTCTTGATTCCTGCCTCACCTGAGGTTTATTCAGAAGTTAGGAAAACCTTAAAGAATTATGGACAAGCATAAAAGGCTCTATAAATATCACTAGTAGAATCATTTAATGAAATAATCTTATTCATTATTCTTAGTGAGTTTTTATTATAATTCATTACCAGATAGTGCCAAAAGGAAAATTCCAGCTGTGATATATATGGGAAAAAGACACAGTGGACTATCAATACCAGAATATAAAATAGTAATTAAGCTAACCAATATTTTTTAAGCACTTCTTAAGTGCCAGGGATAGAACTATGTGGGGCAGAGAAGGGGGAGGTACACAGTAACTTAATCCCTGGAATATAATGGACCCTGCCCTTAGGGCCAGAAGCTAAAACAATTTAAATTAACAATTTAAATTTCAAATAATACTTTCTAAGTTGATTACTATAAGAAAATAAATGAACACAAAAATTACTAAAAAAACATAACTGGATTAAGTAATTTTATCTCAAGTTTTATTTGTATATTGAGAAATATTAGGATTACATTAAAAGGACTCAAGTAATTGTTCAGATACTTGAATATATCCAGACTTAAGAAGAATTAGCAACATTTTTTCTGATATTCCTTACCATGTAAACATGTCCCCAGAGGCTACCTTTATAGTAAATTAATGAAGCAAATTAAAGAATCTCAGATATTCAAGGCATTATAATTTTAAATGGTGGTAGTAGCTAGATTTTAATGATCCCTTTAAAAATTCCCACCAGAAACCTATCCTAAAATATTTCAATTAAAATGAACTAATGTATCTAAAAACACTTAGCATCACACTTGCTAGATAGATTCTTAATAGAAGTTAAAACAACAACAGCAATTAACCCTATCTAAGGAGCAATAAAACTCATGCTTTCAAACTACAGAAGTACACAGTTTTATTGATACTAACTAAAAAAACCTTGGAAATGATCTTGTCTAACACAGTTTTGTTTCTTTGTTTTTTGGCTGCTCTGCACAGCTTGCAGGATCTTAGTTCCCTAACCAGGGATTGAACCCGGGCCCACGGCACTGAAAGTGCCAAGTCCTAACCACTGGGACGGCCAGGGAACTCCCTAACACAGTTTTACTAACTAAAAAAACCTTGAAATGGTCTTGTCTAACCCCTCACTTTTAAAAGGTAAGGGAACTAAGGTCTAATGACTTAGCCAGCTAGCACCAGAGCCAGGATTAAATCCAAGTCTCCTGACATGCTTTTGCAAATTCTTTTGTTGAGCTAAAATTATGAAGGAAAAAAAAGGCAGACCCACCAAAAGCTTTGTTTTCAATAAGAAGCATTAGACTCTGAGACAGAAGGCCAGATTCTTACTCCAGCTCTCACTAATTATAGCCTTAGGCAAGTCACCAAGACTCTCTGAGATTCAGTTTTTGTACATAAAATGAGAAGGCCAGACTAGATCAGTGATTCTCAGTCTTGGCTATGCACTGGAATCCTCTGAGTGGCTTTTTACAAAATAGCGATACCCAGGTCCTACCTTGCGAGATTCTATTTTAAATGGCCTGGGATGGTGCCCTGGCATCAATATTTTTTTAAAAGTTTCCCAAGTGATTCCAATGTGCAACCAAGATTAAGATCCACTGGACTAAAAAATTTGTAAGGTCCCTTTTATCATCTAAAATTCTAATTCATTTTTCCTAGTTTTGGCTGTAGTCATTTGCCTGTGGGTTAACTAATGGGTAGATTAGACACAATAAATACACACAAATCCAGAAAAAGAAAAAAAAACTGTCCCCTTCTAGACCTTACAGACATTCATGGTATGGGTAGAGTCCATACCACAGTCCCTTAGTGATTATTGAGGCCTATTATGGAGAAAGGTTCTGCTCCTTCCCCTACGTATCCTACAAAGGGAGCTCAATTAGTATCAAACTCTCGGCCCTCTCTATGCCTTTCCTCTCTCTATCTAAGGAAAGAGAGAATGGTTTACCAGTTGGCAAATTTGGAAGAATAAACTGTGTATACTTGGCTCAGCTCCCTCCTTTTAGCTCTTTGGAATGAGCCAACCACAGAGAACACAAGTCTGACCTACTTCTCTAAGGACAGTCTCCGCATCAGCACTCATCTCAGGCCAGTGCTGTTATGACTGGGTGGATAAGCCTTCCAATTCTGAGCTTCAAAATTTGGAAGCCCACCTGCCAGCAAATATAAGCTGCATCCTCCAATTTAGTTTTTATTAGAATGAGGGTGATATTTTGGTTCCCAGATACTTATTCTTGTCTTATTTCTCAACTGGTTCAGAACTCAGTGTAAGAAGAGGAAAGCTATTTATTGAGTCCCCTCAGATATCTCAACAAGACCTACTCTGTATTAGATAACACCACAGGAATACAAAGATGGTGTGCTTAGTGATTTGGCAAAGTTCACCGTGAGTGAATGAACAAATGAACAAATAAATATTATACTTGTTATGAACTGAACGTTTGTGTCCACCCAAAATGCATATGTTGAAATCCTAACCTCCAATGTGATTGTATTAGGAGGTGGGGCCTTTGGGAAATAACTGGGTCATGAGGGTGGAGCCCCAATAAATGGGATTGGTGCCCTCATAAGAGACACAGGAGAAATGATCTCTCTCTCTCCGCCACGTGAGGATACAGCAAGAGAGCAGCCATCTATAAACTAGGAAGAGGGCCCTCTCCAGAACACAACTGTGATGGCAACCCTGATCTTGGATTTCTAGCTTCCGGAACTATAAGAAATAAATATTTGTTGTTTAAGCCATCCAGTCTGTGGTATATTTGTTACAGCAGCCCAAGGTGACTAAGACAATAGTAGAGAGAGAATGTCACATCTACTCAAGAACTATATTTTAACCAAAGGAAGTCTTATCAATCTTGCCTTAATTCAGGGTTTCCCAACCTTGTCATTATTAATATTCTGGGCTGGAAAATTAATTTTTTTAAAAAACCAACACTTTACTGAGGTATGACTGACATAAAAAAAGTTGTACATATTTAATGAATACAATGTATACAACTTGGTGAGTTTGGAGATAAGCATACACTGTCAAACCATCACCACCATCTATTTCATAACATATTTATCACGTCTAAAAATTTGTTAATAATGCTTTTTGTGAAGGGCTGTCCTGTACTTTCTAGGAAGTTTAGCTGCATCCCTCGCCTTTACTCATTAGATGCGAGTAGCAACACCCCAGTTGTGACAATCAAAAATGTCTTCAGACACTGCCAAATATCTCCTAGGTAGCAAAATCACCCACTGTTGAAAACCGATGCCTTAATTTGATGTCAGTGAAGAAAGCAAAAATGTGACTACCTCTTAAAAGAGCAAACACAGAATCATAGTTTACAATGGGCAGAAAGGTCTTCAGAGCTCAGCAAGTCCAACATTCTTCATTTTTAGATAAGAAATCACAGATGTGGAAATATTAATATTTATTACCAGTCATTTATTGAAGCAGAACCTCTTACTTTTAAAATCAGCAACCTTGTCAATAAAATTGCAAATGGAAGCATAACCCAGGAATTTCCTACTTGTTCTTCCCTCCTGGAAACATTAATCAGTATTATTTCTGGAGCAGTGCCACATCACTTTAAAATATGTGAAATATATTTCCTCCAATTCCTGTTCTTGTAATACCTGTGAGAAATCTTTAGAATCCATGCCCACTTCTACTAAAGGTAAAAACCATGGTTCTTACCATATGTACCACCAAAAATAAATAAATGAAGACATGGAAGGGTGGCCACTGACATGGCAGAAATGAAGGAACTAAAATACTAATACAAAGTACAGAACCTATCATGTATTACTTGGCAAAGAAACAAGTAGTTATTAATGTAGTCTTGCCGTCTCCAACCAATCCTCCACAGTAACCTTTCTCAAGAAGTTCCTTCTAAAACACAAATCTGATTATGTTTCTGTCAGCCTGGCTTCAAATCCTTGAGTGGTTCACAACATCCATCATCTTCAAGATAAAAACCAAATTTCCTAGAATGCTATGCAAAGTCTTCCATGATCTTGCTCCTGCCCCGCTCTCCAGCCTCATCTCCTTTCCCTCTCCCACACAGACCCTACATTCCAGCCATTCTGTACTCCCTGGAGAGAAACCCATGAACCTATGTTTTGTAAAAAGAGTAAAAGTGAGATCAATCCAACTGCGCATAATATTTGTTTACAAACCCATCCTTCAGTTGTCAGGTCCAGGATCACTTCTGCAGGGAACACTGCCCCAACCCCAACTCTAATAACTGTTCTCACAGCACCTTAAACCTCTCCTTCACTGCGTTTATCACCATTACAGTTTTTTAAATTATTTGTGATTATTTTATTCATCTCTTTCTCCATACAGACTGTAAAGCCCATTTAGGGCAGGAAGTGTGTCTGTTTTCATGCTCCAGTATGTCCCCAGTGGAGGTACTACATATGCCTGACATAGAGTAGATGCTCAAAAAATATCTGTCAAATAATTAAATGAATGTTCTTTTATATCTACAAGTCTTTTCACAGTGCTATGTCCTACCTGTAATGACACTCCTTTCTTTCCTTCTTTATCTGGCCAATTCCTGTTTTCCTTTAAAACTCAGCTCAGTATCCTTCACCCTGGAAGTCTTCCCCGATCCCTAAGTCTAAGTTAGATACTCCCCTTCTGTACTCTCATAGCATCCTGGATACATTTTCATACACTTGACAGCATATATACTTGACAGCAGTTTTCTATTTATTTGTCTATCTCTCCCCATCTCTCCCACTAGACTGTGAGCCCCTTAAGAAAAAGGCCTGTGTCTATCATCTGTATATGCTCTAGAGGTAGCACAAGTGCCTAACATAGAGGGGGCATTCAGTAAATGTTTAAATGTATATAGATGTGCACGTACTGCATTTTATTACATAGGTTCACACCTGTCTGCACAAACCTCTACTTAGCAAAAACATTATAGGGATAAAATAAAACTGGAAATAAACACCAACATTTAACTTACCTTGTAGTTTTCCAGAAAGGACTGTAACCTAACAAAATTGCTTTTAAAAAATTTTACTACTATTCTCCTTGGTGTGCTTTAAGAATAACAGAATTTAAAACCCATATCAGGGGACTACCCTGGATGGCCAGTGGTTAAGACTTCGCCTTCCAATGCAGGGGGTGTGGGTTCGATCCCTGGTTGGGGAGCTAAGATCCCACATGCCTCGAGGCCAAAAAACCAAAACATAAAGCAGAAGCAATATTGTAGCAAATTCAATAAAGACTTTAAAAATGGTCCACATCAAAAAAAAAACAAACCATATCAGAACACTATATAGAATCTAAACAAAAATTTTTAAATAATAAATCAGTTCTAGGAAAATAAGAAAGTTAAGTGTTGTACTCAGTGCAAATTGAGTCATTTTTAAATAATGATATTAGCTCAAGAACCACTCTACCATGTTATTTCATTATTGAAAGGATACTTTAACTTAAGAATCCCCCTGCAAATGACTTTACCCCTTTACAGACAATGGTAATGACTTCTGTAAATTTCTTCTAGGTCCTTATATTGAGAGAGAAGAGTTAGTTGCTAAAACAACTTCATTTTTCTTAACACATCATCTATCCCTCCAGACTTTTAAAACATTAAATGTTCTTCCAATGATTCTTTAATGGACATAATTAAAACAATATAATGATGGAAGCTTATGTTACTTGGCTGCTTCTATTACAGCTCATAAATGACTGCACGTTTGCCCTACTTAATGAGATAGTCTCTCCTAAACCAAGAAAAACCAAAGCTTTCAAGAAACTAATGAAAGGTTAATGACCAGGAGACTCCCCTTTTTTCTATCTTACAACTTTATTTAAAATGCAATAAAATGGAAACTCAACAGAGAGAAGACAGGGATAGGACCTAAAAGAAGAGTAATGGGGAGGGGGGATTGAGCCTGAGAGAGGAGAAGGAGTTTCTTCTTCAAAAACCCCCCAACCACGACTCCTACCCCCTCAGCCCTCCACTAGCCTCCCTCCTGAGCACCCTCCATTCTCCTCCTCTTTGCTGTGACAGGAAGAGAGAAAGAGACCAAAAGCCTCTTAGCAACACAGACCCTTCTCTGCTGCTACTGCTGCCACAGCTTGGCCCTGGCTGGAGACATCTCACTACACCCAAGAGCAGCCAATTCCCCAGCTCTCCTCCTCCTTCACCTCTTCCTCCTCCTCCTCTACTTCCCCCACCCTTTATTACCCTTTGTGTCATCCTCCACAGCTCCAGGAAAGGCACTAAAAAGTGGGGAGCAGAAAAGATGCTTATTGAAGATATCAGTTTCTGCATGTGGGAAGTAGATATGGTTTACAGACAAGATCCTTAAAAAACAGATACTCAAGGAACAAGGAAATAAACACCAAAAGCCAAGAACACAGAGTATTTTCCTTCATCAATCCGTGGAACCGTGATACTCCTCTAATTCCATCAAACACAAAGGAATGACCACCTTGACAGATGGCCACAGAGGATGTCAACAATTTTTGGGGGTAGTTAGAAAGGCGATTAGAACGTAGCAGGTATGGACGGAGACAAGATGACAGAGTAGAAAGACATGAGCTCACCTCTTCTTACGAAAACACCAAAATGACAACTAACTGCTGAACCATGAACAACAGCAACAAAAAAAAAAACGCTGGAACTTACCAGAAAAGATATCCTATATCCAAAGACAAAGAATAAGCCACATCGAGATGGTGGGAGGGGCGCAATCATGATAAAATCAAATCCCATAACCACCAGGTGGGCGACCCACAAACTTGGAAATAATTATACCACAGAAGCTCTCCAACAGGAGTCAAAGTTCTGAGCCCCATGTCAGGCTCCCCAGCCTGGGCATCTGGCATCAGGAGGAGGAGACTCCAGAGCATCTGGGTTTGAAGGCCAGCGGAGTTTGACCACAAGAATTCACAGGACTGGGGGATACAGAAACTCCACTCTTCAAAGGCGCACACAAGGTATCGTACACATCAGGACCCAAAGAAAGAAGTAGTGACCTCGTGAGAGCCTGGGCCATACCTGCCTGCTAGTACTGGAGGGTCTCCTGTGGAGGCAGGGGGTGGCTGTGGCTCACTGTGCAGACAAAGACACTGGCGGCAGTAGTTCTGGAGAGTACTCATTGGCATAAGCCCCCCTGGGGCTGCCATTTTCTCACCAAGACCTGGCCACACCCAAAAGACCATAGGCTCCAGTGCTCGACGCCTCAGCCCAAACAACCAACAGGGCGGGAACACAGACCCACCCATCAGCAGACAGGCTGCTTAAAGTCTTCCTGAACACACAGCTGTCTGCTAAACACACCTCATGACACAGCCCTGCCCACCAGAGGGACAAGACCCCGTTCCACCGACCAGTGGGCAGGACCCAGTCCCTCACACCAGGAGGCCTGCACAAGCCTCTTAGACAGCCTCACCCACCGGGGGCAGACAGCAGAAACAAGAACTACAACCCTGCCCCCTGCAGAACGGAAACCATAATCACAGAAATTTACACAGAATGAGATGGCAGAGGAATATGTTCCAAATGAAAAAACAAGATAAAACTCCAGAAGAACAACTAAGTGAAGTAGAGACAGGGAATCTACCAGAAAAAGAATTCAGAGTAATGATAGTAAAGATGATCCAAGACCCTGCAAAAAGAATGGAAGCACAGACTGAGAAGATACAAAAAATATTTAACAGGGACCTAGAAAAATTAAAGAACAAACTAAGAGAGATGAATAATAAAATAACTGAAATGAAAAATACACTAGAAGGAATCAATAGCAGAATAAATGAGACAGGAAAACGGATAAGTGAGCTGGAAGACAGAATGGTGGAAATCACTGCCATCGAACAGAATAAAGAAAAAAGAATGAAAAGAAATGTGGACAGCCTAAGAGACCTCTGTAACAACATTAAACACACCAACATTTGCATTTTAGGGGTCACAGAAAAAGAAGAGAGAGAGAAAGGACCTGAGAAAATATTTGAAGAGATAATAGGTGAAAACTTCCCTAACATGGGAAAGGAAACAGTCACCTAAGTCCATGAAGCACAGAGAGTCCCACACAGGATAAACTCAAGGAGAAAAGGCCAAGACACAGGGTAATCAAATTGACAAAATTAAAGACAGAGAGAAAATATTAAAGTAACAAGGGAAAAGCAACAAATGACATAAAAGGGAATTCCCATAAGTTTATCAGCTGATTTTTCAGCAGAAACTCTGCAGGCCAGAAGGGAGTGGCATGATATATTTAAAGTGAAGAACCTACAACCAAGAATACTCTACACAGCAAGGCTCTCATTCAGATTCGATGGACAAATCAAAAGCTTTACAGACAAGCAAAAGCTAAGAGAATTCAACACCACCAAACCAGTGTTACAACAAATGCTAAAGGAACTTCTGTAGGTGGAAAAGAAAAGGCCACAACTAGATATAAGAAAATTACAAATGGAAAAGCTCACTAGTAAAGGCAAACATACAGTAAAGGTAGGAAATCATCCACACACAAATGTGATATCAAAACCAGTAATCCTGAGAAGAGGAGAGTACAAATGAATGCAAGATACTGGAAATGCATTTGAAACTAAAAGACCAGCAACTTAAAACAATCTTGTTTATATATAGACTGCTATATCAAAACTCATAAGAACTGCAAACCAAAAACGTACAACAGATACACACAAAGAAAAGGGAATCAAAACACATCACTAAAGTTAGTCATCAAGTCACAAGAGAACGAAAGTGGAATGAAAGAAGAATGACCTACAAAAACAAATTCTAAACAATTAACAAAATGGCAGTAAGAACATACATATCAATAATTACCTTGAATGTAAATGGATTAAATGCTCCAACCAAAAGACACAGACTGGCTGAATGGATATGCAAACAAGACCCATATATATGCTATCTACAAGAGACCCACATCAGATCTAGGGACTGAAAATGAGGGAATGGAAAAAGGTATTCCAGGCAGATAGAAATCAAAGAAAGCTGGAGTAGCAATACTCATATCTGACAAAATAGACTTTAAAATAAAGACAGCTACAAGAGACAAAGAAGGACACTACATAATGATCAAGGGATCAATCCAAGAAGATATAACAATTGTAAATATAGATGCACCCAATATAGAAGCACCTCAATATACAAGGCAAATACTAACAGCCATAAAAGGAGAAATTGACAGTAACACAATGATACTGGGGGACTTTAACACCCCACTTACATCAATGGACAGATCATGCAGACAGAAAATCTGTGAGGAAACACAGGCCTTAAATGACACATTAGACCAGATGGACTTAATTTATATTTATAGAACATCCCATCCAAAAGCAACAGAATACACATTCTTCTCAAGTGCACATGGAACACTGATCACATGCTGGGCCACAAGGCAAACCTCAGTAAATTTAAGAAAACTGAAATCATATCAAGCAGCTTTTCCAACTGCAATGCTATGAGATTAGAAACCAACTACAAGAAAACAACTGTAAAAAACACAAACACGTGGAGGCTAAACAATATGTTACTAAACAACCAATGTCTCACTGAACAAATCAAAGAGGAGATCAAAAAATACCAAGAGACAAATGAAAACGAAAGCACAACGATCCAAAACCTACGGGACGCACCAAAAGCAGTTCTAAGAGGGAAGTTTATAGCAATACAATCTTACCTCAGGAAACAAACAAACAAAAAATCTCAAATAAACAACCTAAACTTACACCTAAAGCAACTGGAGAAAGAACAAACAAAAGCCAAAGTTAGTAAAAAGAAAAAAATCATAAAGATCAGAGCAGAAATAAATGAAATAGAGATGAAGAAAACAACAGAAAAGATCAATGACACTAAAAGTTGCCTCTTGCAAAAGATAAACAAAACTGATAAACCTTTAACCAGAGTCATCAAGAAAAACAGGAGAGGGCTCAAATCAATAAAATTAGAAATGAGAAGGAGAAGTTACAACAGACACCACAGAAATACAAAGGATCATGAGAGACTACTACAAGCAACTATATGCCAATAAAATGGACAACCTAGAAGAAATGGACAGATATTTAGAAAGGTACACTCTCCCAAGACTGAGCCAGGAAGAAATAGAAAATATGAACAGACAAATCACAAGTACTGAAATTGAAACTGTGATTTAAAAACTTCCAACAAATAGAAGTCCAGGATCAGATGGCTTCAAAGGCGAATTCTATCACTTAGAGAAGTTAACACCCATGCTTCTGAAACTATTCCAAAAAACTACAGAGGAAGGAACACTCCCAAACTCATTCTATGAGGCCACCATCATCCTGATATCAAAACCAGAAAAAGATACCACAAAAAAAGAAAATTACAGGCCAATATCACTGATGAACATTGATGCAAAAATCCTCAACAAAATACTAAGAAACTAAATCCAACAATACATTAAAATGATCATACACCATTATCAAGTGGGATCTATCCCAGGGATTCAAGAATTTTTCAATATCCATAAATCAA
Organism: Eubalaena glacialis; assembly: GCF_028564815.1. NCBI lineage: Eukaryota > Metazoa > Chordata > Mammalia > Artiodactyla > Balaenidae > Eubalaena > Eubalaena glacialis. The sequence continues at coordinate 83,458,546 of NC_083721.1, read as the reverse complement.
TCAGTGTGATACATCACATTAACAAAATGAAGAATAAAAAACATATGATCATCTCAACAGGTTCAGAAAAAGCTTTTCACAAAATTCAACACCCATTTATGATAAAAACTCTCCAGAAAGTGGGCACAGAGGGAACATACTTCAACATAATAAAGGCCATATATGGCAAACCTAGAGCTAGCATAACACTCAAAAGCTAAAAGCATTTCCTCTAAGATCAGGAACAAGACAAGGATGTCCACTCTCACCACTCTTATTCAACATAGTCTTGGATGTCCTAGCTATGGCAATCAGAGCAGAAAAGGAATAAAAGGAATCCAAATTGGAAAAGAAGTAAAACTGTCACTGTTTGCAGATGACATGATACTATACACAGAAAATCCTAAAGATGCCACCAGAAAACTACTAGTGCTAAACAATGAATTTGGTAAAGTTGCAGTATACAAAATTAATGCACAGAAATCTCTTGCATTCCTATACACTAATGATGAAAGATCTGAAAGAGAAATTAAGGAAACACTCCCTTTTACCATTGCAACAAAAAGAATAAAATACCTAGGAATAAACCTACCTAAAGAAGCAAAAGACCTGTATACTCCGTAAACTATGAGATACTGATGAAAGAAATCAAACGTGACACAAACAGATGAAGAGATATACCATGTTCTTAGATTGGAAAAATCAATATTGTGAAACTGACTATACTACCAAAACCAATCTACAAATTTTACAATTTGTATGGAAACACAAAACATCCCAAATAGCCAAAGTAATCTTGAGAAAGAAAAACGGAGCTGGAGGAATGAGGCTCCCTGACTTCAGACTATACTACAAAGCTACAGTCATCAAGACAGTATGGTACTGGCACAAAAACAGAAATATAGATCAATACAACAGGATAGAAAGCCCAGAAATAAACCCACGCACCTATGGTCAATTAATCTACAACAAAGGAGGCAACAATATACAACGGAGAAAAGACAGTCTCTTCAATAAATGGTGCTGCGAAAACTGAACAGCTACTTATAAAAAAATGAAATTAGAACATACTCTAACACCATATGCAAAAATAAACTCAAAGTGATTAAAGACCTAACTGTAAGACCAAATACTATAAAACTCCTAGAGGAAAACATAGGCAGAACACTCTTTGACATAAATTGCAGCAATATCTTTTTTGATCCACCTCCTAGAATAATGAAAATAAAACAAAAATAAACAAATGGGACTAAATGAAACTCAAAAGCTTTTGCACAGCAAAGGAAACCATAAACAAAACAAAAGACAACCCACAGAATGCGAGAAAATATTTGCAAAGGATGCAACTGACAAGGGATTAATCTCCAAAATTTACAAACAGCACATGAGGCTCAATACCAAAAAAATAAACAACCCAATCAAAAAATGGGCAGAAGATCTAAATAGACATTTCTCCGAAGAAGATATACAGATGGCCAAGAGGCACATGAAAAGATGCTTAACACTGCTAATTATTAGAGAAATGCAAATCAAAACTACAATGAGATATCACCTCACACCAGTCAGAATGGCCGTCAACAAAAAGTCTACAAACAATAGGGACTTCCCTGGTGGTCCAGTGGTTAAGACTCCGTGCTCCCAATGCAGGGGGCCCAGGTTCGATTCCTGGTCAGGGAACTAGATCCCAGATGCCGCAACTAAGATCCCACATAGCGCAACTACAAGATCCCTTATGTGGCAACAAAGGTCCCGCATGCCACAACTAAGACCTGGCACAGCCAAATTAATTAATTAATTAATTTTTCAAAAATGTCTAAAGCAATAAATGCTGGAGAGTGTGTGGAGAAAAGGTAACCCTCCTACACTGTTGGTGGGAATGTAAATTGGTACAACCACTATGGAGAACAGTATGGAGGTTCCTTTAAAAACGAAACACAGAACTACCATACGATGCAGCAATCCCACTCCTGGGCATATATCCAGAGAAAATCATGGTTTGAAAGGATACATGCAGTTCAATATTCATTGCCACACTGTTTACAACAGCCAAGACATAGAAGCAACCTAAATGTCCATCGATAGATGAATGGATAAAGAAGATGTGGTACATATATACAGTGGAGTATTACTCGGCCATTAAAAAGAATGAAATGGTGCCATTTGCAGCAATATAGATGGACCTGGAAATTATCATGCTAAGTGAAGTCTGACAGAGAAAGACAAATATCATATGATATCGCGTTTACGGGGAATCTAAGAAAATGATACAAATGAACTTATTTACAAAACAGAAACAGACTCACAGACATAGAGAAGAACTTATGGTTACTAGGGGGAAGGGGTAGGGGGAGGGATAGATTGGGAGTTTGGCACTGACATATACACACTGCAATATTTAAAATAGATAACCAACAAGGACCTACTGTATAGCACAGGAAACTCTGCTCAATATTCTGTAATAACGTAAATGGGAAAAGAACTTGAAAAAGAATAGATACATGCATATGTATACCTGAATCACTTTGCTGTACACCTGAAACTAACACAACATTGTTAACTATACTCCAATATAAAATAAAAATTTCTGAAAGAGAGAAAAAAGAAAAGAGTAATGGGAACAGATTAAGCTTCATTCAAATTTGGATACATACCCCACTGCCAGATCACTATCGTACTGAAAAACAGCAAGAACTGGATTACACTAATTTAGAAATGTCTTTTCAGTTTCTTTCCTGTATTTGATTTGATTCATGAGGTAAAAATACTCTTTAGGAAGCTGTCTTGTTCTAGTTTCTACTTACACATGCAGCCCGTGCTCTCCACTCTTATCCCCTGGCCTGGGTTAAAATCCCACAGACCAATATCCAGTCCAATTACTGTCTCATGGGCCTCTAGACTTTAACTTCCAATCTCTGAGTTCCCTCTGGCACGAGGAGATTTGCCTTTCCTGCCTTCAAACATGGCCATGCATGAAAAGATTTTTTCTTGCCACTATATTTAAAGCAAAATGTATCTGTGTTTGCAGCAGCAGCAGGACATTTCTTTATTTTCTTATTCCATTATCTACCAGAGAAACTCCTTATTGTTATAAGTTACTCTTTCATATGTCATCTTTAACATTGTAAGTTTTCACTAATGTCCCTCAAAAATAAAAATATTAATTACTTTCTAAGCAGACTTTGTCCCTCTTCCCACCAACAATGCTTGTTGATCCTAATGACTGATGATAAATTGGCCCTAACATCTAGTTTACTACCACTTTATTGTAGTCATCAAATGTCAAATAACCAGTGTACCACATTTCACTACATATGCAGATGTAAAAATGAACTGAAAAGGCATGTTTAAGTGATTATGAAGTTTTGAAGTAGGCTTTCAGTTGATCCAATTCTGAATTTAAAAGTACATCACTAATCGATTTTTAGTTTTGTGTCTTTGTATTTGCGTTTTTCAGAATTTTGGGTGCTTTTAGAAAAATGAAGCTAAGTTTTATAAAATGTCCTACAAAGATCCTATACTAGGTCATAGAACACTAACACCACTATAGGTTACTTGAGAGATGTGACTGCTAATGGGCAAAGAGTCATTTAGCAAGTATAAATACATTTCTGACTAATGGATAATATATATGATGGGGAAAATATATATATATATGGTTATGTAACTCCCAGAAAGAGCCAAATTTTGAAAAAGTATTCATTTGCTCATTCAATAATCATATATCAATACTACATACCAGATATTGTATTACTGAATGCTAACCGTTCAACGTAAAACAGATAAGATTCCTTTACTTTCATGATACTGGCATTCTACTGGGAGAGGGTAGAGAGTATAGTAAACAAATAGTCATTCAAAGCAAATACACAGATGTGACTGCGGTTAGAAAGAAAAAAAAAGCATGATGCTATTACAAAGAATAGGGAGGGCCTACTCTAGATAGGGTGGTAGGGAAAGGCTTCTGTGAAGAGACGGTATGTAAGGAGTGACTCGAAGGACAAGAAGGGTATGTGTTATAAGCTTACAGCACAGGAGGCTGGAGGGAGGAAGGATGGTAGGATACCATGGGGTGTGAGAATATTCGAGGCAGAGACAACAGCAAGAACAATGGTTTATAGCAAGAAAGAATTTTATGAGTCCTACAAACTGAATTCAGGCTAGTCTGATGGGAGAGTAGTGAGGAGGAAGAGTGTAATGAGATATGTGAGGTGGAGAAGTAACAAGGCCAAGATCATACAGGACAATCAAAGAAAGTTACAATGCCAGACTATACAGAAAAGCAAAGCCCAACAATATGCTGTCTATAAAAAACCCACTTTAAACATTTAGACGTAAACTAGTTAAAAGTAAAAAGATAAAGAAAATATACCATACAAAAATTAATCAAAAGGAAACTGTGCTGACTATAATACCAAAGTAGATTTCAGAACAAGGGCTACTACCAAGGATAAAGAGGGATATTACATAAAAGGGCCAAATGACTAAGAAGATATAATAATCCTAAATATGTATCAAACTGACAACAGAGCTTCAAAACACATGAAGGAAAATCAAATCTCTCCAAATTGATCTACAAATTCAATGCAAATGTAATGCAAATCCCAGGAGACTTGCTTTGTTTTATAAATTGAGAAGCTGATTCTAAAATGTATATTTTCAACAATTTTGAAAAAGAAAAATAAAGTTGAAGGACTCACATTACCTGATTTCAAGACTTACAACAAAACCATAGTAATCAAGACAGCATGGCATTGGTGAAGGGACAGACAACAGATCAGTGGAACAATACTGGGCTTTAGCACCTCTACAGTCAAAAGATTTCCAATAAAGACACCAAGGCAATTCAATGGAGGAAAGACAGTCTTCAATGAAAGGCGCTGACACAGCTGAATATCCATATGTTAAAAAAAAATGAATTTCAGCTAATACCTAACGTTATATAAAAAACTAACTTGAAATGGAGGAGTCAATTAAATATGAAACTTATACTATAAAACTTCCAGAAGAACATATAGGAGGTAATCTTTGTGATCTTGGACTAGGTAAAGATTTCTTAAGTAGAACACAAAAAGCATGGACCATAAAAGAAAAAAAAGGTGTCATCAAAATTTAAAACTCCTTTCTAGACACTATAAGGAAAATGAAAAGAAAATCCACAGACTAGGAGAACTACCTGCAAACATATCTGACAAGGAGTCGATATCCAGAATATATAAAGAACTCTCACAACTTAACAGTAAAAAATATACAACTCAAATAAATGAGCAAACAATTTGATCAGATATTTCACCAAAGAAGATTATACAGATGGCTAATAAATACATGAAAAGATGTCCAGTATCATTAGTCATTAGAGAAATCACATTAAAACTACAATGAGATAACTACTAGACCCATATTTAAATGGATAATTTTTTTTTTTAACTGACAATACCAAGAGCTGACAAGGATGTAGAGCAAGAGGCATACTCATTCGTTGATGGTGTGAATGCAAAATAGTACAGCTAACTTTGGAAAATAGTTTGGCAGTTTTTTAGAAAATTAAACATACACAATCTAGCAATCCTATTCCTAGATGTTTACTCAACAGAAATGAAGATATGCATCTCCACAAAAACATGCATGCAAATGTTTATAGCAGTTTTTATTCTTAATCAGCAAAAACTAGAAACAACCCAAGTGTCCCACAACTGATGAATGAACAAATTGTGGTACATTCATACAATGGAATACGAAACTGCAATAAAAAGGAACAAACTACTGATACACTCAACAGCATGGACAAATCTCAAGAGCATGATGTTAAGTGGAAGAAGCTACATACCACATAATTCCATTTACATAACATTCTGGAATATTATAAAAACTATAGTAAAAGGGTTGCATATTGTATGATTCCATTTATAAAACATTCTGGAAAAGCAAAACTATAGGGAACAAAACAGATTAGAGGTTACTAGGGCTGGGAGTGGGGATGTGGGGAGAGATAACAAAAGGGCTTGAGGAAAACTTTTGGGGTGAAACTATTTACACCTTGATGTGGTGATGTTTACACAACTATATATGTTTGTTTAAAATTCACAGAACTGAAAATGTGTGAATTTTACTGTCTGTGAGTTATACTTCAATGAACCTGACTTTCTAAAAAGGAAAAGAAACCAAGAATCATGGTAAGTACAAAAGGATGCCACTGAAAAAATGAAGGTAAAAGTGATAAATATCTTACAATTCTATAATGTTCATCTTTTCTTACACATTTTATCACTTTAAGACCGCTCTTTAACTTAATTAATCTCTTGAATTTAAAAAAATATCAAATGACATAATACAGTGGTCTGAGTTCAGGCTGCCAGTGTCTTTACATAGCTAACAAACTCTGACAGCTGCAAGCTCCAGGCGCCCTTTCTAGGTAAGACAGCTTAGAGAACTTGTTGCAAGATGATAAAAAGGATCTGTGAGTCACAGACTGAAGGAGCTGTCCTTTCAGACAAGTGAAATTCAGCGATATGTGACAAAATGGCTATAGAACAAGGTCATTACTGTTAGAACAAGGAGTCCCAAATAACTTCTCTGGGTTTCTCCAGGTACACGCAGCTGGGAAGAGAGACCTGGGAAGTAACGTAGAAAACAGAAGTCACATCAGATACTGAGGAGGCTCAGAATGGACTTTCATATGTAGCTCATCTTACCTTCAAAGAATCCTGGAAAATAGGTATTATTTTATTCTATATTAAGGGCATATGTGTTTCTTTGCCTCGAGTGGAACAGTCATAGGAAAAGGCAGGACTGGCTACATCATTTATGGGTCCTAGTATAAAATGAAAATGCAGGCCCCACGTTCAAAGCTTAAAATTTTCAAGCCGACAACAGCAACTCATTAAACTGAGCACAAAGCCCTTCTGAGAGTGGGGCCATCCAACTGCACAGTCACATGGCCACAAAAGCAGCCCCGGGAGAAGGTACAGTCCACTGACAAATTGATAAATACGCAAGATATCTCTGGTCCATTCCCTTACTACACTAATAATTATACTACAAAAATATTATTTAGTATCTTCACATTCAAATCTCCAGAGGAGATTCTATAGCTTTTTAAAAATCCATTTTAGGAATTCCCTGGTGGTCCAGTGGTTAGGACTCTGCGCTTCCACTGAAGGGGGCGCAGGTTCGCTTCCTGGTCGGGGAACTAGGATCCCACAAACCGTGTGGTGCGGCCAAAAAAAAAAAAATCACAGTTAAAAATCCATTTTAGTGTCTCAGGAAAGTTTTCCAGGTATCTTTTATCTACCTTTTCTATTAAAATTCCCCATCTCCCTTATCTCATACCCAGGAATAACAGAAAATACCTTTCCATCACCTCCTGTAAGGTGTCCCCTAAGACTCAGATACAAAGTCTCTGCCTTCTCTTTCCAAACCTGCTGATTCACTAATTTTGTGGGCCAGAATAGTAAATGTTTTGTTTTATTCATTTTCAAAGAAAGGAAAGCAACTGTTTTTGCTTATCAGATCTTCTTTTCCAATTCCTGTTAAACTAGAATAACGAAAACAAAGTACAGTGAAATGTTTCCTTAACTGATTTTAACTTACATTGACATAGGATATGGATTACTGAGGTCATTCCTTATTGAGACCGATGGAAAGAAAAAGTAAATCTCTCCAGGACACATAAGGAAGGAAGCGAGGCTCCAAGCTCAATCCATTCACCTTCAATGTTCATTCTCCATTCCCCACTTGCTCAGCTCCGTTTCAGTAACCATCTACTGAGTGCCCACTGCTTTCCAGTCACCGTCTGGGTACTGAGACACAGGATTATTAAGACATAGTCCCTGATTTATTGGAGTTTGCCTTCTGGAATATCCCTTTCCCAAGTGGAATTTCCCTCAACCATCTATATCCAGTTAAGGACTCCTTTATGTAATTCCCAATGCAGAATTAAGTACTCCTTCCTCTGAATTACTGTTAACCATTTATACCTCTCTTATACCAATGTCCACTGAGTAAAAGGTGAAGAGATAGAGTTAAATTCTAGCTCCATCAATTAATTAATAGCTATTTAACCTATGGCAAGTTAATTAACTTCTGAGTCTCAGGTTCCACATCTGTAAAATAATGACATTTATTGAATACTTACTATGTGACACATAATTTTCTAACCCCTTTGCTCATATTAATTTATTAAATCTTCATAATAACTCTGTGAAGTTGGTTTTATTATTACATCTTAACAGATAAGGAAATTGAAGTCCCTAGAAGTTAAGTAACTTACTTGCTGCATGAAGTCAAGCAGGTAGTAAGTGTTGGAGTCTACATCCAAGTAGTCCAGCTGCTGACTCCATATTCTGAACCCCAATACTATCTGCACCTCAAAATGAGGTAATGATATCCACTCACAGAGGATCACCTAAGATAACGCATGTAAAAGCTTTTAACACACTGTCCAGCACACAGTAGGTACTCATTAAATGTTAGTTCTCTTCCATCCCTAGGAGTTAGTTAGTTCCATCCCTAGGAGACTCTAAATTCCCTATGGGAAGAGTCTATTTTTTTCTCTTTTTATCTCCTAACAAATCTAGTGCTGTGCTTGGCAAATAAAAGGTGATCAATACAGTCAGCCCTCCATTTCCACAGGCTATGCATCCATGGATTCAATCAACCATGGATCAGAAGTATTTTTTTTTTAATTCCATAAGTTCCAAAAAGCAAAACTTAAATCTGCCATAAGTAGGCAACTATTTACACAGTATTTACATTGTATTTACAACTATTCACACAGTAGTTGTGTTGTATTAGGTACCATAAGTAATCTAGAAATGATTTAAAGTATACAGGAGGGGGCTTCCCCGGTGGCGCAGTGGTTGAGACTCTGCCTGCTAATGCAGGGGACGCGGGTTCGAGCCCTGGTCTGGGAGGATCACACATGCCACGGAGCGGCTGGGCCCGTGGGCCACAACTACTGAGCCTGCGCGTCTGGAGCCTGTGCTCCGCAACAAGAGAGGTCGCAATAGTGAAGAGGCCCGCGCACCGCGATGAAGAGTGGCCCCCGCTTGCCGCAACTAGAGGAAGCCCTCGCACAGAAACGAAGACCCAACACAGCCAAAAATAAATATAAAAATAAATAAATAAATAAAAGATTACTATTAAAAAAAAAAGTATACAGGAGGATATTTGTAGGTTATATGCAAACACTACACCATTTTATATAAGGGACTGAGCATCCTTGGATTTTGGTATCCAAGGGGAGGGTGGTTCCTGGAACCAATCAACCAGTCCCCCTGTTCTCCCTTGCAGATACCGAGGGACGGCTGTAAATGAGTCTAGTGTTCATGCACTTGGCAAATAGGGACAAACTGTCCATAAAAATGCATAGCAGAAGGGTCTCGTCCAAAGTCAGCCCCCACCCCTATATGGGCATATGGACAAGGCTCTTTTATTTTCCAATTTAAGGTATTACTGGTTTAACAGGGTTCTCTTGTCCTACGAAGATACTGGAAAATAGAAAATCTTTTCTTTCACCCAGGTATAGAGATAGTGTTGGATAAGAAACAGGACAGCAAGATCCATGATGCCAGTTTCTAAGGGATAAATCAGAAATAGAGCCCTAGCAATCCCAGGATTTCACATTTTATAGTGAAGTGTAAATCGGTCCTGCTATGGCTGAAGTGATAGTTTATATGGAAATTGCTGAGCCCATCTATTTCTGAGTATTCTGAATCCTGCATGTGAGAACAGAAATGTTATAATCCACTTAGTAATCTGTAAGAAATCCTTCTTTCTGAACATAAAGATACACAACTTTTCATTTCTCTTCACTACCAATAAATGTTGAACAAAATATTTAAACAATATCAGTTTAGAAGCATGCTAAATTAATAGCCTGCTCAGGGCATCCGTGTGTCTTGGTTCAGTCTTGTATAAAGAGATTCTGTAACAGAAGCAAATATACAGTTATTGCACTACAGTGTCTACAGTTACCTGTTCTCCCTGCCCAAGGAACCCCAAGTTTAGATATGCTAGTACCTCTAGTATCAGTGCAATAAAATCAATCATTTGAAAAAATTTTATGTGTTGAATAAAATTTTAGTAGCTACTTTAAGACCCTAATTACAAGTTAGAACAGTGTTTCTAGAAAAAGTGTACTCTACCTAACTTAAAAAGCCAATTTAATAACACTGTCAGCCAGCTTCTAAGTGACAGACTGCCTATGGTGTCAAAATAAAATCTGAAATTTGAAATGTGACTAAGGATAAACACATTTTATTATGTAAGAAAAACGTTAAGAAATTTATTTAAATCCACTATGAATTTCACCCTTATACCACTGTGTATTGTGCTGCTGTGTTTAGTTACTGTTGTGATACATCTCCTGAGGGTTATATTTTCAGGGTCTCTGGCCCATGACAAAAGGAGTGAAGCAAGCTCAAACAATCTGGATTAATCAACATGAAGCCAAACGCCCGGTATGAGGTGAAGAAAAGCTGGTCTCAGTGAAAGGTAGTATCCAAGAGTCTATAAGGTCATGCCAAAAGCTGAGATCAAAAGCTATGATGAAAAACTGTGCACCCAAGACCCTTGGTCACAGCAGCCAACAGAAATTCCTATCTGTGGCCACACCAATGATAGACAAAGAGCTTTTGCTACGTTTTAAACGAAAGCTGTTGAAGTTGATCTGATCAACCTTTCTGCATTTAAAAGGCCTCACTAGTTTCCAAAAATGCTCCTTTACTGTTAGTATCCAGTCCCTCTCCCAATGAACAGAGTAACACAAATGAATGTCCAGAAACGTTTAAATCTTAGGTCCTAGGCCCTGCCTTCTTACTGTTGATGTCATTATTGACAAGGAATCTGGATTACAGAGAATATAATGACAATTGTAATCATGGTAGTTACCAATACCACAAAGTATTACATTACTTCTAATTCTCACAATAACTCTACATCATAGGTATTACTTCTAGTTGACAAATCAGTAAACTAAGGCTCAGAGAAGTTAAGTTACTTACCCAAGACCACAAATATTCACAGCAAAATGAACGTATGTAGAAAAGCTAGAATTCAAACTTGCGTCAATCTGACGGACAATAAAGACCACACTCTTCCCATACTCATTACCTTTTATAATATCTGTGTGATAATATATTATCCAAATATTATTTGTTTAAAAAAGAAACTATGCACACACACCCACACACAAATCTTCATAGTACCTAAGATAATACCCAAAGACTTTCTTAAATGAAAATGATCTCACAAAAGCAATGAACCTTACATATCATCACTGTTAATAACCAGTAGAAAGTCCATGAGGATGGGGATTTGTGTGTTTTCTTCGCTGTTGAAGCCTCAGCTTCTAGAACAGTACCTGGCACCGTTAGGTATTCAATAACTATTTGTTGAGTGAATAGCAAAAATGTATGGTAGCAAATTTTTCTTTAACTATTAAAATCACCATGCTTTGTGCAAGACACATTCTGTTATTCTCTTTTATGTCAGAATGGGACAAAAAGTCAAATACGTACAAGAATGAACAAATCAAGCACTGGTTCTTGCAGTAATTAAAGAAAGAACAACAAATTTGCAGGGAGGACATATACTCTACAACACCTCAACAGTTTTTTTTTTTTTTAGTGACTATATAAATAGAACATTAAAGTTCAGGGACAATCATAAGAGGTAAGCAGAGATACAGCCCATGTGTAAGCTACCCACAGAACAGACACTCTCTAGAAGGGCTCCTGGAGCTAAAAAGGCATTAAATACCTAAGTGAAAATGCCTCTGGAAAGGTAGACTAACAAATAAAGGGACCTTTAAAGGAACAGTAATGGTTGGAGGTCTTAGAATACTGAGAAAGGTAAGGGAAACTAAAACCCATGAGTCTGTCTTCTAGGTTCAAAAGAATCTGAAGTCAGTTACTTCAGCAATCACTGTACCCAAATCTACTAGCAAACTTTTGGTACAAGTTCCTTTCCAAATAGCCCAATACAGCCAGCTGTTTTTAAAAATCAAATAGTATCCCTGGTAACAAGTTAAACAGAAAAGAAAAAGAAAAAGAACGGGAAATAGAGAGAAAGAAAAAGAAAGGATCTGAAAGACAGAAATGTTAGTGATGATAATACTGTTATTGCACTTTGTTAACAAAACAAGTCGCATGCTTACAATTTGATGTAAGGAAGTTACTTTTGGGATGTCCCGGGTGGTCCGGTGGTTAAGACTCTACGCTTCCAGTGCAAGGGGCACAGGTTCGATCTCTGGTTGGGGAACTAAGATCCCACATGCCGCACAGTGCAGCCAATATAAAAAATAAAAATAAAAAAAAAAATAGAAATTTTTTTCTCACATATTGAAGAATATGAGGCATCTTCACATGTTCTTTTAGGAATGTAGTCTGGATCTTGACAAACACATTCTCCCTTACAACATGACAAATATTCTCATTCCTCTGGCTTCTTGACTATTCCAGATGCCTCTGTTTTCTGTTTTGTGTGTGAATATAATTAATCCATCAGTATAGAAACACACCAAACCAAGGAATAAATTAACAAATGAAAGGGTAAGCTTATAGCAACTGAAGTAAAACTATAATTTTCAGATATCATAAAACATTTGAGGAAGCGTAATTAAATTAATAAAAAGAATAAACGGCTTAGAAACAAACGAATTAGACCATATTCTAGATAGCAAACACTACACTCAGTGAGTTTGAGAGTTTTCCATCTCTTTTATTGAAAATGAATGAGCTTATATCTGATTAACCTTGTGAAGGGCACTAGGTCCAGAAAACATAACTTTCTTTGTCTTACGATGTTGATGATTTCTTCAGTTTTTCTATTTTATGTAAAACAGACGAAAAGATGCCTCTCTGAAGTGGAAAAGAGGCGCCCCTCACTATGAATTTCCCAGGCACTTCCATCAAACCCTACCTTACAGCATAATTTGAAAAACTCTGAAACAGATGATCTCTAGGTACTTTCTCTTATAAGTTCTAGAGAATTTAGAGATAAGTTCTATCACACTAGGAATGTATGGCATTTAATCAAGTAATTAAAAGTAATGTTATCTGAGTTAAATCATTTAACAAATATTCACTTACAATTTTTTTCTTCAATTACCTATTTTTCTTTAACAGAAAGTTTCTAAGTATATAAACTTGGCCTTTAAATTATTACATTTTTGAGAGACACAATGACTGAATGAGATTAGTGAAAAAATATCATTTTTACACCCTTTTCAAAATAAAGGGCTATCAAAATGATAGCTGTACAGGGAGGCTCATAAATCCGTAATTCTGTTTAAAGTGAATCCAAAGTTAAATACAGAAATTAGTTACACTGATCATAACTTTAAAGTAAAATATAAGTATCCTAGTTTTAGCCATAATTTCCCATGCACAATTTGAAACGTATATCAATTCTAAAATGCAGCTTCTCAAGCTGCTAAAAATTGTTAATAAGTCTTTGCTAGTTAAATGAGGTTTGATATTGCTAAATTATAAAATAATAAAAAACACATTACAGGTAGATTCACTGTCAGTTAACATTAAATTACACAAAATTATAATAAAGGCTCCTTAGCTCCTTAATCTAAATATAATATTTAATATTAGCTCAAAGCAAGCAAACTAAGACAACTTCATTTTTGGTAACAGTTCTAATATAGTCAGTAGTTCTTGAACAAAAAAGCCATTATAAATACCAGCAGAGAGTATCTCCTGACTATTGTTAACAGAAAAAAAAAAGACTGACACCATCCAGAAATTATATAAAAATAATTAACCCTGGGATAGAAAAGGAATAGTCTACAATTTATACTGTTCTCAGATTAAAAACTGAGGGATCATAATTCTGTAACAATTTGATTCCAACCTATATAAAATGTTCAATTTTTTAAAAAACTAGTTTACCAAATTGTATATTCCCTAAATTTAATCATGAGGAAATATCAGACAGGCCCAAACTGAAGGACATCCTACAGTACTCTTTAAAAGCAGCATCAAGATAAAAGACAGACTGAGGAACTGTTCCAAATTAAGAGACTAAGGAGACATAACAACTAAATGCAACATGGCATCCTAAATTTGATCCTGGATCAGAAAAGGGTATCAGTGGAACAACTGGGGCAATTTGAATAGCCTATGGAAATTAGATCATGGGTCAGTAAACTTTTCTGTGTAAAGGGCCAGATAGCAAATATTTTAGGATTTGTGGGCCACGTAAGGTCCCTGTCACATATCCCTCTTTGCCTTTTTTTTTTTAAATACTCTTTAAAAATGTATACTCCATCTTAAAAGGGAACCCTCTTACACTGTTGGTGGGAAGGTAAATTGGTACAACCACTATGGAGAACAGTATGGAGGTTCCTTAAAAAACTAAAAATAGAGCTACCATATGACCCAGCAATCCCACTCTTAGGCATATATCCAGAAAAAAACATAATTCAAAAGGATGCATGCACCTTGATGTTCATGCAGCACTATGTACAATAGCCAGGACACGGAAGCAACCTAAATGTCCACTGACAGAGGAATGGATAAAGAAAATGTGGTACATATATACAATGGAATGTCACTCAGCCATAAAACGGAATGAAATAGTGACATTTGCAGAGACGTGGATGGACCTAGAGACTGTCATACAGAGTGAAGCAAGTCAGAAAGAGAAACACAAATATCATGTAATATTGCTTATATGTGGAATCTAGAAAAATGGTAGAGATGAACTTATGTGCAAAGCAGAAATAGTCACAGATGTAGAGAACAAACTTATGGTTACCAAGGCGAGAAGAGGGAGGTGGTATGAATTGGGAGATTGGGACTGATATATGTACACTACTATGTATAAAATAAATAACTAATGAGAACCTACTGCATAGCACAGGGAATTCTACTCAATGCTCTGTGGTGACCTAAAAGGGAAGGAAATTCAAAAAAGAGTGGATATATACATACATATGACTGATTCACTTTGCTGTACAGCAAGAAACTAACACAACATTCTAAAGCAACTATACTCCAGTAAAAATTAATTTTAAAAATGTACACTCCATCTTAACTTACAGGCCTTATAAAACATGCACTAAGCCTGATTTTGATAATCATACCATAAAAATGTACACTCAATATTAATATTTAGGGAAATATGGGTAAAGAGAATACATGAATTTATACTATTTTATAACTTTTTCGTCAGTTCAAAGTGAAGAGTTAAATAGAAGTTAAATAAATAAAATACAAATCTTAATTAGATCACTTCCCTGTAAATAACAACTGTGACAACAATAAAGTTTCAAACTGAAATACATCACCAGCTTTCCTGGATCTCCAGTGTGAGGTGGTAGATCATGGGACTTCTCAGGCTCCATAATCACACGAGCCAATTCATCAAAATAAATCTCTGTGCATGTGTGCATCTGTGTATGCGTCTTACTGGTTCTGATTCTCTGGAGAACTCTGACTAATACACTCTCTATTCTTCCTTCGGTCAGTGGCAACCACTAATACACTCTCTGCCTCTGTGGATTTGCCTATTCTGGATATTGCATACAAATGGAATCATACATGTGAATTCTGTGTCTCACTTATTTCATTTCGCATGATGTTTTCAAGGCTCATCTATGTGGCAGCATTCATCAGTACTTCACTCCTTTTTATTGTCAAATAATAGTACATGTATGGGGACTTCCCTGGTGGAGCAGTGGTTAAAAATCCGCCTGCCAATGCAGGGGACACAGGTTCGATCCCTGGGCTGGGAAGATCCCACATGCCACGGAGCAACTATGCCCATGCGCCACAACTACTGAGCCTACGCCCTAGAGCCCGTGAGCCACAACTACTGAGCCCGCGTGCCACAACTCCTAAAGCACGTACGCCTAGAGCCTGTGCTCCACAACAAGAGAAGCAACCACAATGAGAAGGCCATGCACCGCAACAAAGAGTAGCCCCCGCTCGCTGCGACTAGAGTAAAAGCCCATGCACAACGAAGACCCAACACAGCCAAAAATAAACAAATTAATTAATTAATTTTTAAAAACAGTACATGTATGGATATACCATACCATGTTTATCCATTCATCAATTGATGGGACATTTGGGTGGTTTCCACTTTTTGAATATTATCGATAATACTTCTATTACATGTGTGTAAAACTGTTTGAGTGGACATGTTTCATTTCTCTTGAGCATATACCTAGGAGTAAAACTCCTAAGTCATACAGTAACTCTGTGTTTAAGATTCCGAGTAACTGACAAACTGTTTTCCAAGATGGTTACACTTTACATTCCCACCAGCAGTGCATGAGGGTTCAAATTTCTCTACATCCTCGCCAACACTTGTTATCATCTGTCTTTTTTATTACTAACATCCCAGTAGGTGTGAAGTAGTATCTCAAATGATTTGATGGTCTAAAATTGTAAAACAATCAAATGATTATCACCTTAACCAAATCAAAATGATTTTACAGAAGCTGTTGTAATTTAACCCAAAAGTTAACCATAACAAGTCTATGATTAGGTGGTAATATCTCCAATGATTGGAATGGAGGCACCCACTACAGCTGACCCTTGAACGACATGGGTTTGAACTTCATGGGTCCATTTACATGTGGATTTTTGTCAATTAATATGTACTACAGTATTACCCAATCTGTGATTGACTGAATCCACGAATGCAGAAACATAGATACAGAGAGCTGACTGTAAAGTTATACATGGATTTTCAACTGCACAAGGGTCAGCAGCGCTAACCCGTGCACTGTCCAAAGGTCAACTGTACTCAATGAAAAAACACCAAGTGATAATGTCTTGTTATAACAGAGTTTGCTTGACATCTGATGTCTGGTTAAACAAATGATTAATGTACTTACTGCCTCTCATTATACTGAATTCACATGGGATATCTATATTCCATGAATATATTCTTACTCCGAAATGCTTTGAAATAACTTTATAAAAGACATACCACACAGTAGAAATTTTAAAAATAGACTTGTTTCTGATTGCATGGTATACTAGTCAACTAGACTAATCCTCCTGCCAAAAACAATTACAAAATCTTAGAAAAAAAATTTTAATACTCCCACTACACTGAGAAACAGACAAAAAGTATGGTAGCATTTACCATTAATAGTTTAAAAATAAGTTCCCCATCAAGGTGGTATCAGTGTAAGAGTAAACTAGAAATAAACCTACCCCTACAGGGGTTTTACATATCTTGAACTTCAGACACATGAGGAAAGAGGGGAGAAAAATGACAACTCATAAACAAAAGCTGACCTTCAACAGGTTTTAGCCAAACTTTAAACTTTCTGGGTGGTCGAAATATGTCAATGTATTTGTCTAGTTTAAAGCAATCCTGCACTAATAGTGCCCCTAGACATCTGGCAGAAGCAACAGCAAAAGCAAATAATGTCTGGAGGAATTCCCGTGGGTAACATTCGAAGAAACAGGTGCTCACCATTTAAAAATTAAATATACAAATGAATAAGGCTCTCAGTAAAATCCAGTAGAATCAGATCTGCAAAGCTTCTAATACTGGAGTGATCAGAAACAGAATATAAAACAAGTAGGCTTGTTACACTTACAGAAATAAAAGGAATTGAAAATATGAGTAAAAACAAGTACCTATTAAAAATAAGCAAGTCTTTTTCAAAATGACTACTTAAGAAGTGCCAAAGAAAATATCTATATACAATCCTGCAGCCTGTGGAACAAAAACCACATTCACAGAAAGACAGACAAGATGAAAAGGCAGAGGGCTATGTACCAGATGAAGGAACAAATAAAACCCCAGAAAAACAACTACATGAAATGGAGATAGGCAATATTCCAGAAAAAGAATTCCGAATAATGATAGTGAAGATGATCCAGAACCTCGGAAAAGAATGGAGGCAAAGACTGAGAAGATGCAAGAAATGTTTAACAAAGACCTAGAAGAATTAAAGAACAAACAGAGATGAACAATACAATAACTGAAATGAAAAATACACTAGAAGGAATCAACAGCAGAATAATTGAGGCAGAAGAACGGATAACTGACCTGGAAGACAGAATGGTGGAATTCACTGCTGCGGAACAGAATAAAGAAAAAAGAATGGAAAGAAGTGAAGACAGCCTAAGAGACCTCTGGGACAACATCAAACGCAACAACATTCGCATTATAGGGGTCCCAGAAGAAGAGAGAGAGAGAAAGGACCCGAGAAAATATTTGAAGAGATTATAGTCGAAAACTTCCCTAACATGGGAAAGGAATAGCCACCCAAGTCCAGGAAGCGCAGCGAGTCCCACACAGGATAAACCCCAGGAGAAACACGCCAAGACACATAGTAATCAAATTGGCAAAAATTAAAGACAAAGAAAAATTATTGAAAGCAGCAAGGGAAAAATGACAAATAACATACAAGGGAACTCCCATAAGGTTAACAGCTGATTTCTCAGCAGAAACTCTACAAGCCAGAAGGGAGTGCCATGATATACTTAAAGTGATGAAAGGGAAGAACCTACAACCAAGATTACTCTACCCAGGAAGGATCTCATTCAGATTCAATGGAGAAATCAAAAGCTTTACAGACAAGCAAAAGCTAAGAGAATTCAGCACCACCAAACCAGCTCTACAACAAATGCTAAAGGAACTTCTCTAAGTGGGAAACACAAGAGAAGAAAAGGACCTACAAAAACAAACCCAAAACAATTAAGAAAATGGTCATAGGAACATACATATTGATAATTACCTTAAACGTGAATGGATTAAATGCTCCAACCAAAAGACACAGGCTTGCTGAATGGATACAAAAACAAGACCCATATATATGCTGTCTACAAGAGACCCACTTCAGACCTAGGGACACATACAGACTGAAAGTGAGGGGATGGAAAAAGATATTCCATGCAAATGGAAATCAAAAGAAAGCTGGAGTAGCTATACTCATATCAGATAAAATAGACTTTAAAATAAAGAATGTTCCAAGAGACAAGGAAGGACACTACATAATGATCAAGGGATCAATCCAAGAAGAAGACATAACAATTATAAATATATATGCACCCAACATAGGAGCACCTCAATACATAAGGCAACTGCTAACAGCTATAAAAGAGGAAATCCACAGTAACACAATAATAGTGGGGGACTTTAACACCTCACTTACACCAATGGACAGATCATCCAAACAGAAAATTAATAAGGAAACACAAACTTGAAATGACACAATAGACCAGATAGACTTAATTGATATTTATAGGACATTCCATCCAAAAGCAGCAGATTACACTTTCTTCTCAAGTGCGCATGGAACATTCTCCAGGATACATCACATCATGGGCCACAATTCAAGCCTCAGTAAATTTAAGAAAACTGAAATCATATCAAGCATCTTTTCTGACCACAACGCTATGAGATTAGAAATCAATTACAGGGAAAAAAATGTAAAATCACAAACACATAGAGGCTAAACAATACATTACTAAATAACCAAGAGATCACTGAAGAAATCAAAGAGGAAATCAAAAAATACCTAGAGACAAATGACAATGAAAACACTATGATCCAAAACCTATGGGATGCAGCAAAAGCACTTCTAAGAGGGAAGTTTATAGCTATACAAGCCTACCTCAAGAAACAAGAAAAATCTCAAATAAACAATCTAACATTACACCTAAAGGAACTACAGAAAGAAGAACAAACAAAAGCCAAGGTTAGCAGAAGGAAAGAAATCATAAAGATCAGAGCAGAAATACATGAAATAGAAACAAAGAAAACAATAGCAAAGATCAATAAAACCAAAAGCTGGTTCTTTGAGAAGATACACAAAATTGAAAAACCATTAGCCAGACTCATCAAGGAAAAGAGGGAGAAGACTCAAATCAATAAAATTACAAATGAAAAAGGAGAAGTTACAACAGACACCACAGAAACACAAACCATCCTAAAAGACTACTACAAACAACTCTATGCCAATAAAATGGACAACCTGGAAGAAATGGACAAATTCTTAGAAAGGTATAACCTTCCAAGACTGCACCAGGAAGAAACAGAAAATATGAACAGACCAATCACAAGTAATGAAATTGAAACTGTGATTAAAAATCTTGCAACAAACAGAAGTCCAGGACCAGATGGCTTCAAAGTTGAATTCTATCAAACATTTAGAGAAGAGCTAACACCCACCCTTCTCAAACTCTTCCAAAAAACTGCAGATGAAGGAACACTCCCAAACTCATTCTATGAAGCCACCATCACCCTGATACCAAAACCAGACAAAGAAACTACAAAAAAAGAAAATTACAGACCAATATCACTGATGAGTATAGATGCAAAAATCCTCAACAAAATACTACCGAACAGAATCCAACAACACATTAAAAGGATCATACACCATGATCAAGTGGGATTTATCCCAGGGATGCAAGGATTCTTCAATATATGCAAATCAATCAATGTGATACACCATATTAACAAATAGAAGAAGAAAAACCATATGATCATCTCAATAGATGCAGAAAAGGCTTTTGGCAAAATTCAACACCGATTTATGATAAAAACTCTCCAGAAAGTGGGCATAGAGGGAACCTACTTCAACATAATAAAGCCCATATACGACAAACCCAGAGCAACCATCATTCTCAATGGTGAAAAACTGAAAGCATTTCCTCTAAGATCAGGAACAAGACAAGGATGTCAACTCTCACCACTGTTATTCAACATAGTTTTGGAAGTCCTAGCCACTGCAATCAGAGAAGAAAAAGAAATAGAAGGACTCCAAATCAGAAAAGAAGAAGTAAAACTGTCACTGTTTGCAGATGACATGGTAATATACACAGAGAATCCTAAAGACGCCACCAGAAAACTACTAGAGCTAATCAATGGATTTGGTAAAGTAGCAGGATACAAAATTAATGCACAGAAATCTCTAGCATTCCTATACGCTAATGATGAAATATCTGAAAGTGAAATTAGGGAAACACTCCTTTTCACCATTGCAACGAAAAGAATAAAATACCTAGGAATAAACTTACCTAGGGAGACAAAAGACCTGTATGCAGAAAACTGTAAGACACTGATGAAAGAAATTAAAGATGATACCAACAGATGGAGAGAAATACCATGTTCTTAGATTGGAAGAATCAATATTGTGAAAATGACCATACTGCCCAAAGCAATCTACAGATTCAATGCAATCCCTATCAAATTACCAATGGCATTTTTTACAGAACTAGAGCAAAAAATCTTAAAATTTGTATGGAAACACAAAAGACCCCAAATAGCCAAAGCAGTCTTGAGAGAAAAAAACAGAGCTGGAGGAATCAGACTCCCTGACTTCAGACTACTACAAAGCTACAGTAATCAAGACAATATCGTACTGGCACAAAAACAGAAATATAGATCAGTGGAACAGGATAGAAAGCCCAGAGATAAACCCACACACCTATGGTCAACTGATCTATGACAAAGGAGGCAAGGATATACAATGGAGAAAAAACAGTCTCTTCAATTAGTGGTGCTGGGAAAACTGGACAGCTATATGTAAAAGAATGAAATTAGAACACTTCCTAACACCATACACAAAAATAAACTCAAAATGGATTAGAGACCTAAATGTAAGACCGGGCATTATAAAACTCTTAGAGAAAAACATAGGAAGAACACTCTGATATAAATCACAGCAAGATCTTTTTTGATCCACCTCCTAGAGTAATGGAAATGAAAACAAAAATAAACAAATGGGAACTAAAGAAACTTCAAAGCTTTTGCACAGCAAAGGAAACAATAAACAAGACAAAAAGACAACCCTCAGAATGGGAGAAAATATTTGCAAATGTATTATCGGACAAAGGATTAATCTCCAAAATATATACACAGCTCATGCAGCTCAATATTAAAAAAACAAACAACCCAATCCAAAAAAGGGCAGAAGACCTAAATAGACATTTCTCCAAAGAAGACATACAAATGGCCAAGAAGCACATGAAAAGCTGCTCAACATCACTAATTATTAGAGAAATGCAAATCAAAACTACAATGAGGTATCTCCTCACACCAGTTAGAATGGGCATCATCAGAAAATCTACAAACAACAAATGTTAGAGAGGGTGTGGAGAAAAGGGAACCCTCTTGCACTATTGGTGAGATTGTAAATTGATACAGCCACTATGGAGAACAGTATGGAGGTTCCTTAAAGAACTAAAAATAGAATTACCATATGACCCAGCAATCCCACTACTGGGCATATACCCAGAGAAAACCATAACTCAAAAAGACACATGCACCCCAATGTTCATTGCAGCACTATTTACAATAGCCAGGTCATGGAAGCAACCTAAATGCCCATCAACAGACAAACCTAGACATTACATGTAAAATAAACAGAAGATGACTTTGAATGGGGGATAATACAAAGCTGGCCAACTAGGTATCTCAGGGACCAAGCAACAACATGGTGGTGCGTTCCCAGGGATTTTTGTGGGGGTTTATATTCCAGGTTTGGAGCTAAAGAAGTTGTCAACCAGGAAAAGCCAATGGGAGCAGACAAGAGGTGCCCCAACAAATGCCTGTTCTCTCTGGCCAAAGGACAAGGAAAGGAATAACTTAGCATAACTTTTAGACAATACTCGCTCTACTCCAGGCAAACATAAGAAAAAATACTGTGTACCCTACCCTGATCCATGAAAGCAAAGGTCAAGAAAGGGGGGAGAACCTGGACTTCTATACCTGAAAGGCTCTAATGAGGTATCTCAACACTCTAGCCAGGTGGAATCAGAAACCTAGTGGAAGAACAGGAAATGAGGTCATCTCCACAGTGGTGTCAGTGGAGACCACATGGAGAGCCCCCCACTCCCACCCAGTAGTAACAAAAAGCAGCCACTCCATTCGGTGTCAATTAATGAGGCAGCACTTCCCTTCCCCTGCTAGAGTGGTGCCAAAAAAGTCAGTAAGAATAAGTTTAAGATCCAGAATCTTACAATGACAATTATGTCCAGGTTTCAACTGAAAATCAGTTGTCATAGCAAGAAACCAAGGTGAACTCAAACTGAATGAAAAATGACAATAAATGCCAACACTGAGATGGCAGAGTTATTAGAATTATCCGACAAGGAATTTAAAGCAGCATGATTTTTTTTCATGTTTCAGTGAGTAATTACAAACATGCTTGAAACAAAGAAAATATAGAAAGCCTCAGAAAAGACATCATCTCAACAAATATAAGAATAAACAACCAAACAAATATGAAAACTGAAAAATACAATAACCAAAATAAAAAGCTCCGTGAATGGGAATCAACGGAAGAATGGAAGAGGAAAGCTTCAATGAACTGGAAGAAGGAACAACACAAATTACCCAATATGAAGAGAGAGAAAATAGACTCAAAAAAATGAATAGAACTCAGGAACCACAAGATTATAACCAAAAAAACCTAATATTCATTTTATTGAAGTCCCAAAAGGAGAGGAGAAAAAAGGCAGGGCTGCAAAAGTAGCAGAAGAAATAATGGCTGAAAACTTCCCAAATTTGGCTAGAGACATAACCTACCAATTCAAGAGCTGAGCAAATCTCAAACAAGATCAATCCAAAGAAATCCAGGTCAGAACATTATATTCAAACTTCTGAAAACAAAAAGAAAAAATCTTGAAAGAAGCCAGAGAAAAACAACTCCTTACCTAGGAGGGAAAAACAATTCAAACGACAGTGAATTTATCATCAGAAACCATGGAGGCCAGAAGGAAGCAGAACAATTTTTTTCAAGTGCTAAAAAAAAAGAACATCAATTCAGAATTCTATACCCAGTAAACATATCCTTCAGGAATAAAGGAGAAATCAAGACATTCTGAGATGAAGGAAAGCTAAGAGAATTGTCACCAGCAGACCTCCCGTAAAAGAATGGCTATAGGAAGTTCTCTAAACACAAAGGCAACAATAAAAGAAGGAACTTCTGAAAGTCAAAAAAAAGAACACAATAGGCAAAAATGTAGATAAATATGTTCCTTTTCCTCTTGAGTTTTCTAAATTATATTTGACAGTTAAAACAGAAATTGTAACCCTGTCTGATATGGTTCTAAACATATGTGGAAGAAACACTTAAGATGGTTATATCATAAATGGGTAGAGGACAGAGGGATATAAAGGGAAGTAAGGTTACAATATTTCACTCAAAATCGTCGAAGGACACTAACAGACCATGATAAGCTATATACATATACCTAAAAGCTACAAAAAGAGAACACTCAAAAATATTACAGGTACTCATAATGGAATTCTACAAAAAGTCCAAGTAACTCACAGGAAGGCAGAGAAAGGAAAGAGGAGAAACAGAAAACAAGGAGAAAATGCAGAAAACAAAAAATAAAATGACAGACTTAATCCCTGACTTATCAATAATTACATTAAGTGTAAATGGTCTAATTAAAAGAGATTGGCACAGTGGCTTAAAAAACAACTTATGCTGTATATAAGAAACTCACTTCAAATTTACCAATACAGGCAGTTTGGAAATAAAAAAAGGGGAAAGATACGTCATGAAAACATTAATCAAAGGGAAGCAGGTATGCCTATATTAATATCACATAAAGTAGACTTCAAAGCAAAGAAAATTACCAGAGATAGAGAGATATTAAATGATGATAAAAGGGTCATCTAACAAGAAGACATAGCAATTCTAAATGTGTATGCACCAAAAAACAGAGCTGCAAATATATGCAAAGCAAAAACTGACAGACCTGAAAGGAGGAAAAGACAAATCCACAATTAATTATGAGACATCAACACTCCTTTTTCAACAACTGACAGAACATATTAGATAGAAAACAAACAAGGATGTACTCACCAATACAAGCAACCAGCAGGATCTAATAGACCTTTATAGAACACTTTACCCAACAACAGCAGAATACCCAGACTTTTTAAGTGCCCATGACACTGGGACCATATCCTGGGTCATAAAACAAACCTCAACAGATTTAAAAGAATTAAATCACACAAAGTGTGTTCTGTGATAAAACTAGAAACCAATTAACAAAAATATATCAAAAATCTCCAAACACTTGAAAACTGAACAACACTTCTAAATAATCCATGAATCAGAAAAAAATATCAAGAGAAATCAAAACACACATTGAGTTTAATGAAAATTAAAATAAAACATTTCAAAATTGTGGTGTACAGCTAAAGCAATACTGAGATGGACTTTGATAGCAATAACTGCACACATTAGAAAAGTGGAAAAGTCTCAAACCAATAATCTAAGTTCCCACCTTTAAGAAGCTAAAAAAAAAAGGGCAGCACAAAATAAACTCAAAGCAAGCAGAACAGAAAGAAGGACATAATAAAGACGAGAGAGGAAATCAATGACACTGAAAACAGAAAAATAATAGAGAAAATAAATGAAACAAAGAGCTAGTTCTTCAAATAGGTCAACAAAATTAACAGACCTCCAGCAAGAGTGATTAAAAAATAATAATAAAGAGAAAGGACACAAAATACCAGTACCAGGAATGAAGCAGGGGGTATTACTAAAGACCATGAAGACATCAAAAGTATAATTAGGGACTATTACAAACAACTCTACACACACAAATTTGACAACTTAGAATGAAATGGACCAATTCCTCAAAAATTACAAACTACGACAACTCACCCATTGGCAATAATTTGAATATCCTTCATAAGGAAACTGAATTATTAATTTTAATTTATGGGTTTTTTTAATTGAAGTATAGTTGATTTACAATGTTGTGTTAGTTTCTGGTGTACATCAAAGTGATTCAGATATACATATATAATCTTTTTCAGATTCTTCTCCATTATAGTTAATTACAAAACACTGAATATAGTTTCCTGTGCCATACAGTATTGAATTAGTAATTTTAAAAATTACCTGTTTCCTTAAACAGCTGTTAATGTTTAAGGAAAAAATAGCACCAATTCTAAACAACCTCTTCCAGAAAATAGGCTAGGGATAAGAAATTCCCAATTCATTGTATAAAACTAGTATTAATTACCCTGATAACACAACCAAAGACAATACAAAAAAGAAAACTAGAGACTAGCACTCCTCATAAATACAGACATAAAGATCCTTGACAAACTATTAACAAATAGAATTCAGCAATATATAAAAAAAAATTATACATCATAACCAAGTGACGTTTATTCCAGGGTGGAAGGCTGGTTCAGTATTTGAAAATATAATTCAAAATATTAAGAAGCTAATGAGGAAAAAATGACATGACCTTATCAATTGATGCATCTGACAAAATTTAATACTCATTCATAATAAGAACTTTCAGAACATAGGAACAGAAAGGAATTTCCTCAACTTGATAAAGAGAATCCACAAAAAACCTACTACTAATATTAAAGGTGAAAGATCTAATGCTTTCCTCCTAAGGAGAAGGGAACAAGACACAGATATTTGCTCTCATCACTCTTATTCAACATAGTTTTGGAAGCTCTAGCCAGTGCAGCAAAGCAAGAAAAGGGGGAGAAGGGGAAAGCCACATGAATTGGAAGCAAAAAAATAAAACTGTCCCTACCTGCACATGAGAAGGCAAGATAAACATGTAAAAATCAATTACATTTCTATATACTAGCAATAAACACAAGGACACCAAGATTAAAAACTCAATCGATTTGCAATTTTTAAAAATGTAAATACTTATGTGTAACTCAAACAAAATATGTATGGGACTTACATGCTAAAAATTACACAATGCTGATGAAAGAAATCAAAGATCTAAATAAGTGGAAGCATATACCATGTTCGTGGAATAGAAGATTCAACACTGTAAAGATTTTAACTCCCCAAAACCGATTTATGGTCTACCACAATTCCTATCAGAATCCAAGCAACATTTTTGTAGATATAGAAAAGGTTATTCTACAATTCATATGAAAGGCAAAGGAACTAGAATAGCTAAAACAATTTTGAAAAAGAAAAAGTGGTAAGAACCAGTCTACCCAATTTAAAGACACATTCTATAGCTATAGTAATCAACACTGTGTGGTATTAGCAGAAGAACAGACACATAGATCAATGGACCAGAATAGAAAGTGTAGAAACAGACTAACACAATATGGTTTTTGACAAAGGTGCAAAAAGCAGTTCAGTAAAGGAAAGACTGCTTTTTCAACAAATACCGCTGAAGCAAAAAAAACAAAAAACACAAACAAAAAAACCACCTTGATCAAAAATGGACACTTTATACAAAAACTCAAAATGGATTACAGACTTAAATGTAAAACTTAAAACTATAACATTTTTAAGAAAAAATATAGGAAAAAATCTTCAGGATCTCAAGTTAGGCAAAGAGTTCTAAAAAGCACCAAAAGCATCATCCATAAAAGGAAAAATTTATAAATCTGACTTCATCAAAATTTTAAAATCGTGATCCACAAAAGCCTCTGTAAGACGATGAAAAGACAAGCTACAGAACTAGGAGAAAATATTTGCAAACTACTCTTCTGACAAAGGACTAGTACATAGAATATATTAAAAACTCTCAAAACTCAACAGCAAAAAGAAAAATCCAAGTAGAAGAGAATAAAAGAAGTCTCTTCAACAAATGGTGTTGGAACAACTGGACTTACACATGCAAACACAAATAAATAAAATCTAGACACAGACTCTTACTCTTCACATACATTAACCCAAAACGGATCACAGGCCTAAAGGTAAAATGCAAAACTATAAAACTCCTGCACGATAAAATAGGCGAAAATCTAGATGACCTCTGGTATGGTGATGTCTTTTAATTTTTTTTTTTATAAATTTATTTATTTACTTTTGGCTGCGTTGGGTCTTCATTGCTGCGTGCAGGCTTTCTCTAGTTGCAGCAAGTGGGGGCTCCTCTTCATTGCAGTGCACGTGCTTCTCATTGTGGTGGCGTCTCTCGTTGCGGAGCATGGGCTCTAGGCGCGCAGGCTTCAGTAGTTGAGGCACGCAGGCTTAGTAGTTGTGGTGCATGGACTTAGTTCCTCCGCAGCATGTGGGATCTTCCTGGACCAGGGCTCGAACCCATATTCCCTGCACTGGCAGGCAGATTCTTAACCACTGCACCACCAGGGATGTCTGGTGATGCCTTTTTAAATACATTAAAGACATGATCCATGAAAGAGATAACTAATAACCTTGACTTATTTAAAATTAAAAATTTTTGCTCTGTGAAAGAAAACATCAGGAGAATTAGAAAACAAGTCACAGACTGGGAGAAAATATTTGAAAAAGACACATCTGATAAAGGACTGTTATCCAAAATGTACAAAGAACTCTTAAAACTCAACAGTAAGAAGACAGAGACTTCCCTGGTGTTCCAGTGGTAAAGAATCTGCCTTACAATGCAGGTGACACGGGTTCGATCCCTGGTCAGGGAACTAAGATCCCACAGGCCGTGGGGCAACTAAGCTCATGTGCCTCAACTAGAGAGCGTGCATGCCGCAAACTACCAGAGCCTACGCACCCTAGAGTCCATGTGCCACAACTAGAGAGAAGCCCGCACACCACAACGCAAGATCCCATATGCCTCAACAAAGATCCCGCATGCCACAACTAAGACCCGACCCAGCCAAAAATAAATTAAAAATTTAATTTAATTAAAAAAAAAAAAACATTAAGAAGACAAACAACCCAATTAAAAAATGGGCCAAAGACCTTAACAGACACCTCGCCAAAGAAGATATACAGATGGCAGGTAACATGAAAAGATGTTCTACATCATTAGTGAGTTACAAATTAAAACAACAATCGGATACCAGCACAGATTCCTATTGGAATGGCCAAAATCTGGAACACTGACAACACCAATGCTGGACAGGATGTGGAGCAAAAGCAACTCTCACACATTTCTGGTGGGAATGAAAAATGATACAATCACTTTGGAAGACAGTTTGGCAGACTCTTACCATACGATCCAGCAATCACACTCCTTGGTATTTACCCAAAGGAGCTGAAAACTTATGTCCACACAAAAACCTGCACACAGATATTTATGGTAGCTTTATTCATAATTGCCAAAACTTGGAAGCAACTAAGATGGTCTTTACTAGGTGAATGAAGAAACTGTAGTATAAACGACCCCAAATAGCCAAAACAACCTTGAGAAAGAAGAATAAAGCTGGAGGTATCATGCTTCCTGATTTCAAACTGTACTGAAAAACTAGAGTAATAAAAACAATACGATATTGACATAAAAACAAACATAGATCAATGGAACACAATAGAGCCCAGAAACAAACCCAGGCATATATGGTCAGTTAATTTACAACAAAGGAGCCAAGAATACACAATGCGGAAAGAACAGTCTCTTCAATAAATGGTGTTGGGAAAACTGGACAGCCAAATACAAAAGAAGGAAACTGGACCACTATCTTACACCATACACAAAAATTAACTCAAGATAGATTAAAGACTTGAATGTAAGACCTGAAACCATAAAACTTCTGGAAGACAACACAGGCAGTCAGCTTCCTGACATCAGTCTTGGCAGTGATTTTTTTAGATGATGTCAAAAGCAAAGGGAACAAGAGCAAAAATAAACAGGTGGGACTACATCAAACTAAAAAGCTTCTGCACAGGAAAGGAAACCATTAACAAAATGAAAAAGCAACCTACCCAATGGGAGAAAATATTTGCTAATCATATAACTGATTATGGGTTAATATCCAAAATATAGAAAGAACTCATACAATTCAATAGCAAAAAAAAAATCTGATTAAAAAATGGGCAAAGAATATGAATAGACCTTTTTCCAAAGAAAATATACAGATGGCCAACACGTACACGAAAAGGTGCTCAACATCACTAATCATCAGGGAAATGCAAATCAAAACTACTACTATGAGATATCACCTCATACCTGTTAGAATGGCTGTTATCAAAAAAACAAGAAATAACAAGTGTGGAGAAAAGGAAACCCTTGTGTGCTGTTGGTGGGAATGTAACTTGGTGCAGCCACTACAGAAAACGGTACGGAGGTCCCTCAAAAAATTAAAAATAGAACTACATATGATCCAGCAATTCCACTTCTGGGTATTTATTTGAAGAAAATAAAAATGCTAATTTGAAAAGATATACACACGCCCGGGTTCACTGCAGCATTATTTACAATAGCCAAGACACTGAAATAATCTAAGTGTCCACCAACAGATGAATGGATAAAGAAAATGTGCTATATATTTGGGATATTACTCAGCCATAAAAAATAATGAAATCTTGCCATTTGCGACAACATAGATGGACCTTGGGGCACTATACTAAGTGAAATAAGTCAGACAAAAAAAGACAAATGCCATGTATTCTCACTTATATGTGGAATCAAAAAACAAAAACAAATGAATACACAGATACAGGGAACAGATTGGTGGTTGCCAGAGGCAGGAGAGTGAGAGAATGGGCAAAATGGGTAAAGATGGTCAAACGAACAAAATTCCAGTTACAAAATAAATAAGTCATGGAAATGTAATGTGAGTATAGTTAATAATACTCTACTGTATACTTGAAAGTTGCTATGAGAGTATATCTTAAAAGTTCTCATCACAAGAAAAAAAATCTGTAACTATGTATGGTAAAGGATGTTAACTAGACTTAAACTGCGATGATCATTTCACAGTATATACAAATACTGAATCACTAAGTTGTACACCTGAAACGAATATGTCAGTTATACCTCAATTTTTAAAAAGTAAAATAATTAAAAAACTGTGGTACATCCAGACAATGGAATTATTCAGCACTAAAAAGAAATGAGCTACCAAGCCATGAAAAGACATAGAGAAACCTTAAATGCATATTACTAAGTGAAAAAAGCCAGTCTGAAAAGGCTACATACTATATGATTCCAACTATATGACATTCTGGAAAAAATAAAACTATGGAGACAATGAAAAGATCAGTGGTTTCCAAGGGGATGGGTGAAATGAATAGGAAGAGCACAGAGGATTATTAGGGCAGTGAAAATACTCTGTATGATATTATAATGATGCATATGTGTCATTATATACTTGTCCACATCCATAGAATCTACAATACCAAGAGTGAAGCCTAAGGTAAACTGTGGACTTTAGGTGGTTATGATGTGTCAATGTAGGTTCATGCTGGGTAAAAAAATGTACAGTTCTGACAGATGATAATGGGGGAGGCTATGCACGTGTAGTGGCAAAATACATGGGAAAGCTCCATACCTGCCTCTTGATTTTGTTGTAAACCTAAAACTGATCTAAAAAAATAAAGTATAAAAAAAAAAAAACACAGAAAAGAGACACTTCACCAAAGAGGATATACAAATGGCAAATAGCACATGAACGTCAGCAATCAGGTAAATGCAAATTAAAATTAAAATGAGTGATCAGAATCACTAAAATAAAAATAGCAACACCACCAAATGTTGACAGGAATGTGGTGAAGAAACTGGATCACTCATACATTGCTGACGGGAATGTAAAATGCTACGGTAACCATGGAAAACAGTTTAGCAGTTTCTTAAAAAACTAAACGTGCAACTACCATACAACCCAGCAATTGTGCTTCTGGGCATTTATCCCAGAAAAATGAAGGCTTTTGTTCACACAGAAAACCATACACAAAGGATTATAACAGGCTTATTTATAATAACTGAAAAATGGAAACAACACAGATGTCCTTCAATGGGTGAATGAATAAACAAACTGTGGTACGTGTACACCAAGGAACACTACTCAGCAATAAAAAGGAATGAGCTATTGATATACGAAACAACCTGGAGGAACCTCCAGAGAATTATTATGCTGAGTGAAAAAAGCCAATCCCCAAAGGTTACATACTGTATGATTCATTTATATAACATTCTGCAAATGACAAAATGAAAGAAATAGAGAACAGATTAGCAATTGGCAGGGATTAATGAGGGGTTGGGGCAAGAGGGAAAGTGAGTGTGGCTATAAAGGGGCAACATGAGGTATGCTTGCAATGATAAAAATGCTCCTGAATCTGTCTGTATCAATGTCAATTTCCTGGTTGTGATATCGTACTACAGTTTTGCAAAATGCTACCACTGGGAAATTGAATACAGAACACATGAGCTCTCTGTACTATTTCTCACAACTGCATGTGAATCTACAAATTATCTCAAAATAAAAAGTCTAATTTAAAAAGGATGAAAAAAGTATACCCGAAATTGATTCAAATCAGAAATAAATTAACCTGATAACATAACCACATACAAGAAAATAATTAATTCAAGAAACTTTTGAACACAGTGTTCTGACTATAAATCCTTTCCAAGATATATTCTAAAAACCAAAACAAGCAAAGAATCTTGAACTTCAGTAATCAGTTGGTTGTTGGTAATGGTACTAACGTAATAATTCCTAAACTATCTTGTGTGTAACTGAAGATAGAAGAAATGAATAAATATTACGATATAATGGAAACCAGGGTTTTTGCCCACAGAGAAGGGAGGTACAATTATGGAATGGGGAAAGGTGAAAGACACACACACACACACACACACACACACACACACACACACACACTTCCTACGTCTATCCACTGAATGTAACATGCAGTAATATCCCAGTAGAAATAAGCACATTAAAAGCCCAGATAATGGTTTCCGATTTCTGGTCTGGGGTGAGGAAATTACTAGGTAAGCCTGGAACATCTTGTTGTTCCAGAAAGCAGTAAAGTGCTCAAAAATGACAGGAACATGTCAAAAGGTCACAGAAGCCAGCTTGAAGGAGCTCTCACTGCCCAAATTTAAGACAATTTGAACATCAAAATAATTTATGATACTTGATTATAACAAATTAAAAAGAATCAAATTGTCCTTTTGGAAGTCCTAGCCACGGCAATCAGAGAAGAAAAAGAAATAAAAGGAATCCAAATTTAAAAAGAAAACTGTCATTGTTTGCAGATGACATGATACTATACATAGAAAATCCTAAAGATGCGACCAGAAAACTACTAGAATTCATCAATGAATTTGGTAAGGTTGCAGGACACAAAATTAATACACAGAAATCTACTGCATTCCTATATACTAACAATGGAAGAGCAGAAAGAAAAATTAAACAATCCCATTTACCATCACATCAAAAAGAATAAAATACTTAGGAAGAAATCTATCTAAGGAGGCAAAAGACCTGTACACTCCAAAAACTATAAGATGCTGATGAAAGAAATTGAAGATGACACAAACAGATGGAAAGATATACCATGTTCTTGTACTGGAAGAATCAATATTGTCAAAATGACTATACTACCCGAGGCAATCCACAGATTCAATGCAATCCCTATCAAATTACCAATGGCATTTCTCACAGAACTAGAACAAAAAATTTTTTAATTTGTATGGAGACACAAAAAACCCCAAATAGCCAAAGCAATCTTGAGAAAGAAAAACAGAGCCGGAGGAATCAGGCTCCCCGACTTCAGACTATACTACAAAGCTACAGTCACCAAGACAGTATGGTACTGGCACAAAAACAGAAATACAGATCAATGGAACAGGACAGAAAATCCAGAAATAAACCCACGCACTGATGGTCAATTAATCTACAACAAAGGAGGCAAGACTACACAGTGGAGAAAAGGCAGTCTCTTCAATAAATGATGCTGGGAAAACTGGACAGCCACATGTAAAAGAATGAAATTACAACACTCTTTAAAACCATACACAAAAATAAACTCAAAATGGATTAAAGACCTAACTGTAAGACAGGATACTATAAAACTCTTAGAGGAAAACAGAGACAGACACTCTTTGACATAAATCACAGCAATATCTTTTTTGATCTGTCTCCTAGAATTATGGAAATAAAAAGAAATCAAATGGGACCTAATTAAACTTAAAAGCATTGTCACAACAAGGAAACCATAAACAAAACGAAAAGACAACCCACAGAATGCAAGAAAATATTTGCAAATGATGCAACCGACAAGGGATTAATCTCCAAAATCTACAAACAGCTCATGCGGCTCAATAAATGGGCAATGCCCAATCAAAAAAATGGGCAGAAGACCTAAATAGACATTTCTCCAAAGAAGACATGCATATTGCCAAGAGGCACATGAAAAGATGCTCAACATCACTAATTATTAGAAAAATGCAAATCAAAACTATGAGAGGGCTTCCCTAGTGGCGCAGTGGTTAAGAATCCATCTGTCAATGCACGGGACACGGGTTCGAGCCCTGGTCCGGGAAGATCCCATATGCCGCGGAGCAACCAAGCCGATGCACCACAGCTACTGAGCCTGCACTCTAGAGCCCACGTGCCACAACTACTGAGCCCGCGTGCCACAATTATTGAAGCCCACGCGCCTAGAGCCCATGCTCCACAACAAGAGAAGCCACCGCAATGAGAAACCCACACACCACAACAAAGAGTAGCCCCCACTCGCCGCAACTAGAGAAAGCCCGTGTGCGGCAACGAAGACACAACACAGCCAAAAATAAATAAAATAAATAAATAAATTTATTTAAAAAAAAAAAAAACTACAATGAGGTATCACCTCACACCAGTCAGAACAGCCATCATCAAAAAGTCTACAAACAATAAATGCTGGAGAGGGTGTGGAGGAAAGGGAACCCTCCTACACTGCTGATGAGAATGTAAATTGGTACAACCACTAAGGACAACAGTATAGAGGTTCCTTAAAAATCTAAAAATAGAACATGATCCAGCAATCCCACTACTGGGCATATATCCAGAGAAAACCATAGTTTTCCCAGGATATGTGCACCCCAATGTTCACTGCAGCGCTGTTTACAATAGCCAAGACGTGGACGCAACCTAAATGTCCACTGACAGATGAATGGATAAAGAAGATGTGGTACATATATACAATGGAATATTACTCAGCCATAAAAAAGAATGAAATAATGTCCTTTGCAGCAACATGGATGGACCTGGAGATTATCATACTAAGTGAAGTAATTCAGACAGAGAAAGACAAATATTATATATCGTTTATATGCAAAATCAAAAAAAAATGATACAAATGAACTTGTTTACAACACAGAAGCAGACTCACAGACTTAGAAAACAAACTATGGTTACCAGGGGTGGGGAGGGAAGGGTGGGGGAGGGGGATAAACTGGGAGCTTGGGATTGACATATACTCCCTACCATTTTTAAAACAGATAACCAACAAGGACCTACTGTATAGCACAGAGAGCTATGTTCAGTATTCTGTAATAACCTAAATGGGGAAAAAATTTGAAAAAGAATAGAAACACATATATGTATAACTGAATCACTTTGCTGTACACCTGAAACTAACACAATATTGTTAATCAACTATACTTCAAAATAAAATTAAAAATTAAAAAAAAAATAAATAAATATAAAATAGGAAAAGATTAGACCCTAACATACCTTCCAACTCTGAAAGCATGGTGTAAGCAGTCCCAAACTTTACTGGTAGAATACACACCAAATTCATGATAGTGGCTGCTTCTGGTGAGAGAAGGATGAGAAAGAGACTCTGAAAGAAAGCAGCAAGGACTCTAACTTTATCTGAAGCAAGAGTGATGAACAAATGGAAACACCGGTTACATCTGGGTGGTGGGAACTCTGATGTTTGTAATATGTGTTCTCTGTTATTTTTTATAAATCTTAAACCTAAACACACACACACACAAATTATGTTACTTGATTATAACAAATTAAAAAGAATCAAGTTGTCTATAATAAAACCTAAAACAGAGGGATATATATAGGTAGAGAAGAGAAACCTCTTCGTTACAAAAGAATGCCATCAAATGGTAGGAATCACAGAATTAGAAAATCACTATTTTGCAACAACAATGAAATAAGTGATTCACAAAAGACTCCTCAGTCAATACTAAAATCACTGGGTTAAAGTTTGTTGGGGAACAGGATATTCACTCAGTGTCAAAGTATCACCCCACGGATTACTTATTCTTAAACAGTGACAAAAATAATTTTAAAAAGAAAAATAACAAAGGGAAACAATATTTTTATAATGGACAGATTTGGCAGTTATCACTTTAGCACCAGCACTAGTGGAACACACTGACTTGTCTCCTCATGTAATGCTGTAAGAAAGGTACAATATTCACCTATGTAATAACTAGACAAAAATGTTCTACCTAAATCTAATAAGGCAAATCTAAAATATGGGAGACAGTATAGGCAGTTAATCTGGACTCCTCAAAAATTTCAATACCATCCAAAAAAAGTGTGATTATTCTAGAATGATTAAAGAAGATACTAAAGTGATACAATAATGAAATGTGATGCATGAATCTTTTTTTTCCCACTCATTTTATTTATTTCACTTGTTCAACCATTTTACTGAGGTATGACTGACACTGAAAAAGCTGTACAGATTCAATGTAGAAAATGCGATGAGTTCGGAGATAAGTATACACCCGTGAAACCAGCACCACGATCTAGGCCATTAAAATATCCATGTGATGTATGAATCTTGACTGGATCCCAAATTGAAAAAAAAAAAAGTCAGTTATAAAATTCATTTTTTGAAGATAAAGGAAACTGTATGTTAGATGGTACTCCTGAATTACTGTTATTATCTTAGGTATGATTAGTATTGTGGTTACACAGAAAAATATCCTCTTTCTTAAGAGATATGATGAAACATTTAGGTGAAATGTCATGTCTACAACTTACTTTTAAATGGTTTAAGAAAAAAACCATGTGTGTGCATGTGTGTGTGTGTAGACAGAAAGATAAAGCAAATGATTCTAACAGACAGAGTATGCCACAAAATACCAAATAATTACACTCTTAGTGTTTTTATTTCACTAAAGGTCTGTTTAAATGAGATACAGAGGAAGAAATACATTCTATATCACACCAAGAATCTAGTTTTAAATAGACAAATAAGCACTAGGGAGGTTAAAGAATTTGTCCTGAATGGACTGTTTTGGGACATTGTGCAGACACAACTGGAAGGATTTATCATATATTGTTGGCACTCCAGATATTGCATGTTTTTGGCAGTGTGCTTACAGAATACTGCTAAATATCAGGATATTCAAAAGCAAACCAACAATAAGAACAGGAGAAACACACAACAAAAAAATCTGTGACTCTGAGTAAAGTAACTTGCAAAAACTACAATTAAATCTACTTTGTCCACCATTCTAAAAGCCAGGACCCCTCTGTTAACTAGCACTTTTGCCATTTTTCTACGCAAAATCAGTATTCCAAATAACAGCTAAGTATCACTACAGGATCGTGACAAGACTTCTAAATCATTAAAGTTAAATATGTACAATTTCACTTTAACAGTTTTGTAATATTCTGATCCTTCGAAATGTGTTAACCCATGTTTGATATGACAGTTCTATATTAACTGGTATACCTGATTAACCAGAACTATCCATTGCTTAACAATGGTGGAAAATAGGATGGAGTAGGGGAGTGCAATATAAGATTCCATGATAAAAAGTAGATAATCATCACAAAGTAACTATTATAAAATAGACCTTTCAACCGTGAGGGCAATTTAAAAACTCGATTTCTAAATGTCATACTATTTAAAATGTATATTTTTACCATCTGTATTGTGCTGAAGTGTATAATTGAACAAATGAGTATGGTTACAAAGTGAATTCCAGGTTAAGCAGGACATTTTTGGAAGGGGAAGCAGTTGGAATTGGGGACTTTGACAATCATCACACTATGACAATTACATGTACTTATGTTATTATCCCCATATTAAAAATGATGAAACTGAAAGACGGAGTTAAGTAACTTCCCCCAAACCATATAACTAGTAAGTGGGCAGAGCCAGGATTCAAACACAAAGCCCAACTCCAGAGCCTGCCCTCAGGATGACCAGGCTACCTAGTATTTCCATTGTTTGTTTGTTTTGAGGAGGGACTGATGCTGAACACCTGCACTAAGTACTGCTTTACATCATATAATATTCACAACAACCCTGTGAAGTAGGATTTTTAGTCCTGTTTTTCAGAAGAGAACACTGAAGCTGAGAGAGGTTGAGTAACCTGTCGGAAGTTACACTGCCAATGGATGAAGAACCAGGATTCAACTCACGTGTCTCTGACTCCACAGCCCTTGCCCTTAATAGGACTACACTCTGCCTTCCACATTCTATGTATAAAACGTTCCTTATTTTTCAAGGAAACACATCTTCTACTAGACAACTGTTAGCTGTTAAACATATGTTCCTGTATTTGTTTGGAATTAATACCACTTAATTTCTCTGAAAATATTACTTCTTGTAAATTAATGAGATTTCACAACATGAGAAAACAAACTTAAAGTGAGGGTGTTATAATGTAGGAAATTATCATAGAAAAGCCCTCAAAGCTATTTGGTTCAAATCCCTAAGTTCAACAGGCTTGGAAACCAATAATAATTAATTGTATGTATGCAAATCTAACCAAAAAAAGGGCTTGCACCAGTTAGGGAGCAGTTGAGGATGTGACATGACTGAACCTTCATATTATACAAATACGTTATCAAATGTTTTTTAAAAGCATAGTTTTATAGAGTTTGCAACCACTCCAAAAACGTACATAATTCATATAATTGCCCCTCTCTTAAAATCAGAAACCATTCTCATTTTACTTATTTAAATCCTCCTTGTTCGAAAAAAATTTTTAAATAGCTGAAATCCTCCTCACTGTACCCTGAGTGGAACCTAGAAACCCAGAGACCTGGTTACCATCCGGTTTGTGAGATTCTAATGCACATTGACCACATGTGGCCAGGGCTACTCGGCAAGTTTCCTAATCTAAAAAATGAGGATAATAACAGTACCTACTTCACAAGGTTGCTGTGAGGTGTAAATGAGCTAACACATGCAAAAAGGTTACCACTGTGCCTGCATATAAGCAACAGGTGTGTTATCTGTTATCACTGAAGTTGGTGTGTGTCCATTACTGAAGCACCACTTGGATGGAAAAATACCTATCAGCTTTCTCTATCTCTGGAAAAGCTTTGAAGAAACTCACTCAGAACTTGATTTCACCTTTGCACGGTAACACCTGTATCCTCTTCCTTTAACCACCAGGCATGTAAAGAACCCTCAATAGTAAAAAAAAGCTTCAGTTGGCTCCTCCATCTAATCAAACTACCACTCTGTTTTTTGCTAGTTTTCACAGTCAAACAACCTTAAATATATTTTCTGTAGCTTCTGTTATTGATATGACTGAGTTGCCCCTTAGGAAAACCAACTGGCATTACCCTGGGGAAGTCAGAACTTGATTTTGGGGGTTGTGTAAAGCAGGAAAATAGAACAAATAGAGTAACGCAAAAACCACAATGCTAATATACTAACTAGTGGAGAGAAGTGTATTTGCCCCTCCTGACAGTTAAATCCTCTAATCAGCTCTTTCTCTCCCTATAGGAAATCTATAAATAGGAAGCCAAATTATAACCAAACATTTGCTGGGATAGTCCAGTCACAGGGACCAGACATGTAAGCCTCTAGGCAGTGCCACCTTCTCTGAACAGTCTGCAAAAAAAACTTCCAAATTCTGCCTCTCCAACTCCCATTTTTCTATAATTCATTGCTGCCCATCTACCTTCTGCTGTAACAGTCTTTCTTTAGATATGTTAATATCATCTATTAGACTACATCAAGTGCCACTCTTCCTGCTTTCAACCTGAAAGAGACAGACATCTTTTAAGATGTCTGCTGCAGA
Source organism: Eubalaena glacialis (assembly GCF_028564815.1). Classification (NCBI taxonomy): domain Eukaryota; kingdom Metazoa; phylum Chordata; class Mammalia; order Artiodactyla; family Balaenidae; genus Eubalaena; species Eubalaena glacialis. The sequence goes on along the minus strand of NC_083721.1, from coordinate 83,418,953 downwards.
AAATTGAGCTCACCTATTGTGTGATTTTATTAAGCCAATACAGCTGAGTTCTGCTGGTGGTACCAACATTATACCACATACACTCCCTCACCTCCACCCACCCCTGACACCCTCTAATCACTTTTGCTTTGATAGCTCTTAACTTGGACTTCATTCCCCACCATATTCAGTGACCTCTTTACAGTTCCCACTCTTTTGTATTTCACTATGGCAATTGATACAATTTGCCACCTATTTCTTAAAAACTTTCCCATCACTGGTTTTAACAAAGCCTAAAAACTCTGTTGATTTTGCTCATTAACTTTTTTTAAAATTTATTTAATTTTGGCTGTGTTGGGTCCTTGTTGCTGCGCGCAGGCTTTCTCCAGTTGCAGCGAGCGGGGGCCACTCTCCCTTGAGGTGCGCAGGCCTCTCATTGCGGTGGCCTCTCCTGTTGCGGAGCACGGGCTCTAGGCGTACAGGCTTCAGTAGTTGTGGCACGTGGGTTCAGTAGTTGTGGCTCGCAGGCTCTAGAGCGCAGGCTCAGCAGTTCGGGCACACGGGCTTAGCTGCTCCGCAGCATGTGGGATCTTCCCAGACCAGGGCTCAAACCCGTGTCCCCTGCATTGGCAGGTGGACTCTCAACCACTGCACCACCAGGGAAGCCCTGCTCATTAACTTTAAATTGCTCCACAGCACCTATGGTGGTTAAGCGTCCAGGTCCTAGAATCAGATAGACATGGATCCAAATCCAAGGCTCTACTCCTTACTAGCTATGTGCCCACGGGAAAGTTACTCCTTTAAGCCTTTTTCCTCCACTACAGAATGGACATAATGACATAATTGGCTATTGAGTGCTTAGCATAATCATCTTACTCTGGCACAAAGTAATCACTCAATAAATATTAATTATTACCTTTGTGTCCTAATTCTCCTCTCCTGCCATTTTATTCTTCTCTTTCTACCTTGAAGAATTCACCATTAGTCACAGCTTTGACTAATAATGCAATTAAGTATATTCCTGAAGTTACTGTGGCAGGATTAAACCTTTCATCCTCTTCATCAGTAATAAAGAAAATCATTATTTCTAGATTTCACCAATATCTAAGAAATAACCTGCTGAAAACTGATTTCATTTTCATACTCTTTATTAAAGTACTCATTTCCCTTGGCCTCTGCAATACCATACTTTAAGATTTTTCTTCTCTGGCCATCTCTTCTCACACTCTACTGCCAGCTCATCCTCCTGTAACCAGCCTCTAAATGTTAAGTGTTCTAAAGGGAAAGCCTAATGGTTTTCTTCATTTCTCATACTGCAGTCTCTCCCTTGGCAATCTCATGCTTCATCATGGTTACAACTGCAATCTATAAAGAAGTAAATGACTTGCATATTATCTCTAGTGCAGACTTCTCCAAGTTCCAGATCCCCTATATATCCAACTGCCGACTGACATCACCATGCTATGACAAAGCAACTTAAACTCCACAGATACAAAACTGGACTCACGGTCTTCGTGGGTTCATGATTCCATGATCAACCAAACCTAGTTCTTCTCCAGTATTTTGTTGTTAGTGAATGAATGGCATCACCATCCATCCAAGCTGCATAAGGCAAAATTCTAGAAATCTAGAAGTTATCCTTTATAACTCCTCTTCCTCCTCTTCCAAATTTAATCTATTCCGATTTCCATTAAGTGCATATTGCTGCATGAATTTCAACCTATTTTTTACACTAATACGAAAATAATCTCCCTTGCTGACTTCATTCCCCCACTACCCATTTTATCACTATCATGCCAAGGTCTCTATCAACTGAAACTTCCCCACCTTTCCTGTTCATCCCTCCCTAACATCTCAACAATCAAATTTCTTATTTCTTCTAAATAGTCTACCTACTCAAGCCACAAAAAAAATCTACTTTACAATATCTGCATATGATTTATTCTTTCCCATTCCTCTTCCCTATCCAAGTCATGTCTTTTTCTCTCTCAAAACTCTTCTTAGAATCCTTCATTCGTTCATTCGTTAATTCAACCCAATATCACTCCTTACTAGGAAAATAAATAAAGTTACAGATTCAGGGTCACAGTTTATTCAGCCCAATAATCTATCATTGACAGAGACACCAACAGAACATATATAGTTTTCCTCCCATAGTCCTCAAAATCAGTTATTACCCAAATATACTCATCATTTCCTCTACATCAAGCACTGCATCTTTCAACATACACATATTTTATGTCTTTTACGAACAGGTGTGTATTTTCAGCCTTTTCTACTTCATAAGGTTATAAATTTCACAAGTTTAACATCAACCATATAAAACTGACTTTCCTTTATTCTGAATTTCCTCTCTCAAGCACCTCAAGGTAGTCCTCCTATTTTAGCATTTTCTGACTTGGTGAACGAGCTGGTAGTTTTTTCACCCATATCACTTGTGATTTTAAAGGAATACAAAAATAAATACAGCATGGATCACACCCTTACACTCTGCTTACAGGGCATGATCCAGCTGTATTCATATCTGTATTCCTGTTTCCGTAATAATGTCTCATAAAGAGAAGGTGCTCTATCCATGTTCAACAAAATTAAGGGAATTCTGCTTAGGCCTGATGTTGTGTTCATGAATGCCAAAAGAAGTAGAACCTCTCAAATACGTTAACTCTGCTTCTGTTCAAGAAAAATAATATTTGGGCTTAAAAAAGGTAGAAAGAATTGGTGCCTAGTATAGGTGAGGACACTGTAACAGAGCACCTCGCTGCTCTTAACGAACTGAAGCTGCTCTTGGATGTGATCACCGAACCACCGCCAGCGGAGGAAGCACAGAGACCCAGAGGGCTGCCAAAGACTAGCAAAGAGGAAATGAATGTAGGCCTGATAAAAAAAAAAAAAAAATAGAAAGAATTGCCAACAGTCCAGTATACTCAATGTCCATCCTTTTCTAAATTCAGATTATTTATTTAAAAAATAGCTTCTAATCACTTAGAAAAGAAAATGTTAAGCATTTGTGGAACCAACCTGTGTTATACCAGACTAATCTAATTTCCTTTCTTTTTTTTTTTTTACGAGAGTATCTTTACAGATAGACAGACATCACACATCAAAAAGATGTAAAAGTAGTATGTCGGTAGAATTTCAACAAAGTATTTGACCAGGTTCTCATTATACCCATATGGATAAGATAAACAGAAGATGGATAACGGTACAATTAGGTAGTAACTGTTTAACGACCATAACAACAAGTGCTCATTAATGAATTATTATCAACGTGAAGGGCAGTTCAGGACTTTCATCCGTGGCCTTTCCCTGTTCAACAATTTTACCAATAAGAGGAAAATATATCTAAGGGATCAATGAGTACCCATATCCAAATACATATGTGTAACTGTGAGATAGGCAAGCGCTGTAACTTATGCCACAAATGTGAAACACACACACAAACAAAAAAGAGGCTTAATGACTTAGTTCACATCCAGCTTAGTTCAATCTGACAGCAACAAGCTCAATATGATGTGGAAACAAGAAAAACTCCTGTGATGCTAGCTGCAGCAGTAGTATCTCAAACATGGGTGACAGCAGTCCTGCTTAACTCTGGACAGATCAGACCACAACTGAGATATGATGTACCCTTCTACGGGTCACTGTCTTCAAAGGATCACAACCATACTGGCACGTGTTCAGAACAGAGAAACCAGGATGCTTAGGGGCCTGAATACCATTAAAGGAAAGGAGGGAAAGGAGGGAATGGAAATTTATAAATAGGACAAAGCAATGCCTTGAGAGGAAAACAATGGCTACCTTCATTCAGTCATTCAACAAACGTGAATTTAAACCTATTTCTGGCCAGACATTGTGACTGTGACTGGGGATACAGGAAAAAGATAATCTATATCTGTGAGAAATTCATGTGTATATCTGAAGAGTTGAAACAGATTTGATCTAAAAAAGCTTTAGATTGTTCTATATGATTTCATAAGGTAGAAATAGGAGCAATGAAAAGAAGTTCTAACGTAACTGATTTCAGCTCCATATAAGGAAGAGCATTTTAAGAGTCAAAGCTGTCTAATGAAGGAAGAGGCTGCCTGAGTAGACTGCAAGGTTCCCATCAGTAATGGTGTACTTAAAGAGGAGACTGCTGAAATAAGACAGGCATTGAACTGGGCCATTTTTAATGTTCCTCACCTTCTACACTATGATTCTTTCTGTACTTCCTCAGGAAATGGACTCACCAGATTCACCCTACTTGTGTACTACAGCATCACAGGTTTCCCACAGTTGTGACTTCCAACTTTGTACACTGTCCCTCACTGAAGCAATGCCATATAATTAGGAATGGATCTGAGAGCAACAGGAATAACGCAATATAGGAAGAAACTGACCCATCAGCACAGAGAATGCAAAAAAAATCAGTACTGTTCAATGTGCCTTATATTTGTAAAGAAAATGTAAGAATTCTCTATCCTCGAAGTCATAAATTCAATTTAAAATATTATGGAAAAAAAACTTTTTAAAAAGTCTATAGAGTAAAGCAAATGTGGCAAAATGTTAACAGTTGTTAATCTAGGTGTATAACACTACAGTGATCCTCTTTCAGTGTTGCGTATGTTTGAAATTTTTCAAAATAAAAAGTCTGAAAAAAATTTTTAGAAATATATTATGTTCAATTAATATAAATAAGGATCTGCTATAGTACTGCATCTCTTGTTGGGAGCCATTTTTTTCTAACCAACAAGGAAAAAATAATTTTAATTTAAGATCACTTTGAGAATTTGTGTCCTAAATAAGCACTCCAAACCCCTCTATTATAACGTTATGTGGAAACTAAGTTTAGAATATATTTCTAAAAAGAAATAATTCACCAGATATAGCAGGCCAAATTCCATGAACTAATCAAATTATGAAATTGATTAAATGGCTACTTAAATCCATTTTAAAAATCACAGGTGGCACAAACGTAGAGAAAGATCTAGACCATTTACTTATATAAATTAGTTTAAGATTACTGAAGCTTATTTTCATTCATTTTATTTTTGTAATTTTAAAACACACTCTAGAATACACTGGCTCTATATGCTGGAACTGGGTATTCAAGCAGTTCACCCGTCCAAACTGTTAATATTAACTTCTTGGAAGCAGTCCCTCACGCTTTAGCACTTTCTCAATCTGGATACAAGAAATGGGCTACGATTGTAATTCCAAGGGCTCCCTTTCTTTTAAATAGCAGCCCGTTAAGACAAAAGTGATAAAAAGAGGGGAGCATCTTTTAACCACCAGCCCTGAAAAAAGGCTTCCCCTTCGGTTGTCGTCAACTCTGACTGCTGTCTACCCTTTTTCAACACACTGCCTGGTCGTTTCGGTTGAAAAACAAAATGGAAAAAAAAAATTTTTTTTTAATATATATATATCCCATTTTCCTGGGACAGGTAGATCCCCTTTTGTAGAAGTGGCTAAAGCTAGGCTCCCCACGAATTTCACCTCGTTGCCAAGGCAGCGCCGACACGACTGGTCCGGCACGAAGGCAGTTCCCGCCGCCCGGACCCCAGGGCGGCCCCGGCCTGCGGCAGAGCAGCCCCGGCCCAGGCCGGAGCCCCCCAGGCCGCAGAGTCCCTGCCGCGACCCCGGACGACCCCGCGGGCGCCCCGGGACCGCGGCGAAAGGCGGGGAGATGAGGCTCGACTTACAGTGACACCATCCGAGGTGACAGCACCAGTGCAGCTTGAAGCACTTGCCGTGGCTGTGCGTGGCACAGATTGAGAGCCCGTCGCACGGCTGGAAGTCGGGTCTGCGGGCGGCGCAACTCCGCGCCAGGGCCTGAGCCTCGTCCACTTTCTCGCTCTTCCAACCGCGCTCGGGCGCCGGCGCCGCGGCCGCACTCATTTCCTCTCCCTCTGCGGAACCGAGACCCAGAGCTCGGGAGGAGCGGCGTCTGGGCGGGCAGGAAGCCGAGCCGGCTGCGGACGCGGGAGGGCGGGGCGCGGGCTGGGAGTCACGCCAGGGCTTGGAGGTGGCGGTGGCGGCGGCGGCAGCGCAGCAGTCCCAGGTTAGCAAAGGAGCCGCCCCGGGGTGCGACCGTGGTCTGGGCCTGCCGCCGCCTTCCCTCCGCCGTGGCGCGCGCCGCGCCCCCACGCGCACGCGCACGCGCACGCGCCGGCACCGGCAGACGCCACGAGTCCCTCCGCCAACCCCGCCTCCTAACACACGCCGGGCTTGGGTGCTGGGTCGTTGGCGCCCCGCGCAGCCGCCGCACACTCACTCAGTCCCCAGAGGCTGAGCCCGACCGACGGAGGGCCGTTAGGAACCCACCCGCCTCGGCGGCTCGGTTTTCACACGCAGGCCAGCTTCCACGAACACTTCCCACACTCAGTCCCCACACACACTCCCCTCCCACACACTCCCCTCCGACACACACGTCCACACTCCGCAGAGGGCTGTGCACGCTGAGGACACGCCTTCCCGGACGTCCAGTGGGCTGGTTCCTGCGCAACTGGGAGCAAGGTTTTCTCACACGCACAGCCTCTCCCCACGCGCGGCCCACGTTGGCCTCGTACACAACCCCCAGAGGGTCTGGGCACACAGGCCCCTGGGGGCGCGCGCACCTGCGCACGCAACAGACGCGCGCTCCCCCGGGGCTGCCTCCTGTTTCCAGCGCGGCCACTGGGGCGCACTTCCCGGGACACGGCCACCAGCCCCTCGCGGCCCCTGGTAACCACCGCCCGCCCAGGTCTCAGCCCGAGGCTGCAGCCCCGCCTTGCTGAGGGGGAAAGTAACCAAGCTGGGTGCCGTGGTGTGTGTGTGCGTGTAAAAGAGATGCACGGGAAGTGCGATGCACGGGACTGGTATGTGGAATGTGTTGCGTGTGTGTATTTTGGCGTGTATGTGATGTGTGGGCGTGTATGCTTGTTATGTGGAGTAGGTGTGGTGTGTGTGTGTGTAATTGGATGTGTTGTTAAGTGAGTACATGGTACATGTGTGGTGTGCATGATGCCTGTGACTGGTATGTGGACTGTGTGATATGAGGTGTGTGTATACACGTGTATGTGGCATGGATGCATGTGACCAATGTGGAGTGTCAGTGGTGTGCTTATGTGTGGTAAGGTATATATGTTCTGCGTGTGATATTCGAGTAGCTGAGTATGTGTGTGTATCCATGTGTACGTGGGGTGCGGTGGGCACGGTTGTTACATAGCATGTATGTGTGTGTGGTATGTATGTGGCAGTGTGGTGCATATGACTGGCATATTGAGTGTATGTGCGCGGTGTATGCGGGTGGAGTTGGGTGTGTGCAGTATGTGTGTTTGTGGGCATACAAACAAGACTCGTGTTTGCCATGGACTCTATGTGCTTTTGTGTGTTAGTGCCCACGCTGGCCAGCAGGTGTAACTGGCCCTGAAGGCGCCTGCAACTCTCCCACCCAATCAGCTTGCCTTCTTCCCTCTTGAGGACAAGTTGCTCCAAACAGATTTTCCATGCTAGGCTCCGCTGCTGAGAACCCACCCCGGGCAGGGTTCAGTGAAGAGAAAACAAACCATTTGCTCCTGGGGAGCACAGTTGGGAATTAGCGTTTCCCTGCAACACGGCCAGAACCCAGCCTTGAACACAGAAAAGGAGGGGACCTCCTCTTGCTACTTGCCAAACATTTTTCAGAGCAGAGGAAAATGCCAGTAATTGCCAAGGTTCAGGGAACAACAACAAAGCCTTTCAGTATAAATGCTGTGTGGGAACATGTTTATGCCCAGGTCCACCTTCTCCATTACTTTATTCCTTTCCTGCTTTGCACTGACAAGGAGACTCATCATGGTTTTGAAATAACCAAATTCATCTTCAAGTTCTGAAAATCCTCACTGCCATAAGCAATCTTCCCTTTTATTTAACCTTGGCTTAAGAAGGGAAATGTAATTTGCATATGTCTGACTCTAGTGAAGGCTTCATTTATTAGGGGTTGAAGAGAGACTCAGTTTGGTGGCAAAGGTATTTTCAAGAAAGGTATGAATCAAAATCTCAAAATATGGTTCCCTCCAATAACCTAACATTGAAACAGTTATAAACATGAAGCATCATATCTTCAGCTTCAGCCCCAGGCATCCCTCTCCCCCACCAAAAAAATCCTAAGGAAGTACATCCCTGACTCATAAAATTTCTCCATCCCTGCTGTTAATTTCACAGTCTGACCCACCTCAGAATAACATGAATAAAAGGAAGGGAAAACTTAATCCAAGAAATTCATAATCCATTACTGCTGTAGCAAGCCAAACCAGAATTTTTCGAACAAAAGGGGATTCCCATCTCTCCTACCCTATTTTTCTCCTTCCCCAACCCATAAATTCACTCTAATACTGTCCGTGTTATATAAGGTCTTATAACAGAATTCTTTCAGTAACTAATATTTGAACAGAATCCTTCCACTGGCTTTTACTCTAGGGTGAACCATGTTATAAGATTCTACTATATGAAATCATGCCATCTTAGCTAGTGAAAAATGAGCACAAGAATTAATGTGTTATAGTGAGGAGGCAAGGTAAATTACCCAAATACCCTACTTTATGTTAGCCATATGATTTGAAGCTGAGAAGCCTTTACATTTTCTATAACATAAAATTCATTCCATTCCCTTGCCCTAAAGATGTTATTAACCTCTATTGTCTGCAGTGGGGCGGGAGGAGGTATATGTGCTGTGAGCTGTCAAACGTGTATACACACAGCCTTCGGGATGTGGTGTCGGGATATAAGCTTTTAAAATTTTATTATGGAATATACAAAAGTAGACAGACTACTATAATGAACCCACAAGTATCCATCACCTGGTTTCAGTAATTATTAACTCATTTGGAAAATCTCGTTTCATCTATAGCTCTACCCACACCTAACCCCCATCCTGCCACTGGATTATTTTGAAGCAGATCCCAGACATCGTATAATTTCATCCATAAATATTTTAACATCTATCTCTAAATGAACTTTTAAAAACCATAAGCCACAATACGATTATCACATAGCAGGATACAATTTGACCATAAGTCTGAACTTGTTCCACAGCTGCTAACCACCTATCCGGCTCCCCTTTAAGAATGCTGCTGCCTGGAATTTTCCTCTTTCCTGTCTCTTTCTCTCCTGCCTACTTCTTCAGTTTATCTGCCAATTCCTCAAGTTTTCTCTGACCAACCCAAACTAAGTTATATACACATTTCCTTTGTATCACTTAACTCAACTTTAAACACATAATTAAAGAAGGAATTATTGAACTAATGTCTTTCCTCATCCCCCCTCCTCTGCTACAAACTGTAGGCTCCTTGAGGGCAGGAACATGGCCTCTGTCTTGTTCACCATATTGTTCCCAAACTTAACACAGAGAATAAATCATTGAAGTAGTGGAAATTATTCCATCTCAGACTCCCAAAGCCTGGAAAAAGTCCATCTGTGGTAAATTGTTTGTAAATATGTGTGAATAATTCCTATAATTACTTTTCCTGTAACCATATCCTTGGATATTTCCCTCCTGCACTGATTCTGAGCTTAGCTACGTGTATTAGTTATCTATTGCTGTGTAACAAATCACTCCCAAATTAACACAACACAGCTTCTGTGGGTCAGGACTCCAGGCATGACTTGGCTAAGTCCCCTGCTTCAAAGTCTCTCGCAAGGCTTCAAAGAAGGTGTGGGCCAGGGCTGCATTCTAATCGGAAGGTTGAACTGGGGAAGGATCTGCTTCGAAGATCGCTCAGTGACTAGTTTGAAAGGATTTGATTCCTTAAAGAACTGTTGGGCTGAGGGTCTCAGTTCCTCACTGGTTGTTGGCTGGAAGGTACCCTCAGTTCCTTGCCACATGGACCTCTTCATAAGTCAGCTTGCTTTACTGGAACAAGCATGTAAAAAGAGTCAGAGAGTGTCAGTCTTTTATAACCTAGTCTCAGAAGTGATATCCCATCATTCTTGCCATATTCTATTCATTAGAAGCAAGTCAGTAGGTCCAGCCCTCAAACAAGGGGTGGAAGTTACACAAGGACATGAATATCAGGAGGCAGGAATCATTGGGAGCCATTTCAGAAGCTGCATACCACATCATGTGAATTGCTTTAGCCAACGGGAGCATAGAAAACATGCCTAGCAAAGATTTCCAAAGGACGTACTCATTGGGATTTGCCGTTTCTTTCTGTGCTTGAAACTGTGAGACCAACATGTATACAAGCCAGAGCAAGCCTGCTGGAGGGTGAAATGCCTGTGGAGGAGAATGGAGGTGCCCCCAGTTGACAATTCCCAGCCAATGGTCTATTAACCACTAGAAGCATCAGTGAGGCTATACTAGATCACCCTAGACCCACCGGCTGATCACAGAAGCATAAGAAAGTCGAGTAGAGCTCTGCTGAGCCAGTCTTGAACAGAACAATCACAAGGACACACCACAGAATCAGGAGCTGCGTAAAACAGTTGTTGTTTCAAGCTGCTAAGTTTCGAGTACGTAGTTTCTTACAGAGTAAAGCTAACTGATACACCCCCCAATTCTCTCATGTTGTAGGCAAATAATTGAGTATTCAAGAGGCTAAGTGACTTGCTCAATGTCACAGTGCAGCAGGCACAGTGGGACAAGTTCTCTAGGACTGGGCATCAGAACAATGCAGATGGTTCAAGTCTAAGCTCTGTTTTTTTTCTGGCTTGGAGACCTGGGCAAATCCCTTATGCTTTCCGGGGTTCAGTTTCTTTGTCAGCAAAACAAAAAAGAAGGTTTTCCAGAACATCTCTTAGCACTCAAAACTATGACCTCTCCACTTAGCTAGGGTTAGAATCCTTTTGGGTTCAGATGTCATTTGTGAATAGTCAGATATTCCCTTCTTATCTGATTGCACATATTTGTCTAATGCTAATGTAAGTTTTGTCTACACACACCAACCATTCTGAACACTTTGATAAATCGAGTCATTACAAATCAGTTACTTTTTGGTTGCTTGATTGAACCAAGCAACTAATTCCACCGTGGTTATAAATAACCTGCTAGTAATTGGTCAATTTGTCATATTAAAGCAATTAGAATGATGAAATGGATGGAGAAGCCCTTCCAAATGAGGTGCAACAAAATTAGGAGTCTTCTCTGGGGAGGGAGGATGCCTATTTAGCATTGCTGCTGGCATAATTCAGACCCTCATCATCCCCTTTGGCGTAAAGGAAAGAACAGCAGCTTTGGAATCAGACAGAATGGAATCAAAGTTCAGCTCCACTACCACCTAGCTGAGTGATCTTGGACAAGTTATTTAGCCTCATCTCTTAAATGAGAATTATAATTCCTATTTCATACACCTGCAGTAAACACTAAATATGATAACATGTCAAGAGGCTAGCACAACATCTGGCACATTGAAGAGCCTCAATAAATATTAGTCTTCCTCGGGCTTCCCTGGTGGCACAGTGGTTAAGAATCCACCTGCCATTGCAGGGGACACAGGTTCGATCCCTGGTCTGGGAAGATCCCACATGCCGCAGAGCAACTAAGCCTGTGTGCCACAACTACTGAGCCTGTGCTCTAGAGCCCAGAGCCACAACTACTGAGCCCACATGCCACAACTACTGAAGCCCACATGCCTAGAGCCTGTGCTCCACAACGAGGGAAGCCACCACAATGAGAAGCCTGCACACTGCAACGAAGAGTAGCCCCCGCTCACAGCAACTAGAGAAAGCCCGCGTGCAGCAACGAAGACCCAATGCAACCAAAAATAAATAAATAAAATAAATTAATTAAAAAAAAATATATATATATATATTAGTCTTCCTCTTCCCAGCACCTCCAAATGCCCTCCATGTTTATAGACTCTCTATGTTCAGTCCTTCCTTCACGATGCTGAGAAGACATTTCTCTAAAACAAATCTGATCAGAACATACATGGCCTAAAAACCTTTGACGCTTCTCACTGCCTACCAAAAAAACTCCAAACCTTTGTAGGCTATACAAAGCCCTCCCCACCTCTTCTCCAGCTACCCTTCCCCATGCCTCCAAATCTGTACCTTCCCCAGATGGTGGTTTTGTTTCTGGACGTGTAATACACTTTCCTGCCTGCCTCTGTGCCTTCCCCCATTCTTTTCTCTTTGCCTTGAATTGCCCGCCCCCTCCCCCCATTCATACATGAGGAATGCCCCCCTTTCCTTCAAATTCTAGCTTGAAGGCTACTTGAAGCCTTTTCTTAGTTCACTCCCTCCTTCATACTCGAGGACGTGCTGTGCCTACCACTTGGTACCTCACATAGCGAGACAGGTACTGTGTATTTCCAGTGCTTGGCATTGTGTTGGGTACTAGAAGACACTCAACAAATATTTTTGAATGGACACATTAAAAGATTTATGACTAAACAGTCATAAATAGTATAGAAAGGCAAAACATCTGTTTTTTAAAGCTTAAGCCCGCAGAACTAGGAGATTCCTATGAAGCTGAACTTCAAAGGCTTCATAGGAATCTCCTAGTTCTGGGGGCTTAAGCTTTAAAAAACAGATGTTTTGCCTTTCTATGCTATTTATGACTGTTTAGTCATAAATCTTTTAATATGTCTATTCAAAAATATTCAACAAACTGGCTTGTCATCTTACTGAATGAATGTCTTAACCTCTATAGGTGAGTGACCCAGGCTGCAACAACTCTAGACTCCAAGAGGTATTTTAGACATTGCAAGAACGACAGACTCATAATAGAGAAATACTCATGGTCCTTCCCTAACCTTCTGATATTGTACCATGAAGGGCAGCTTCCCTGCAAAATATCCCATTGCACCACTATCAAAGGCAAAGTAGAAAAACAGGTCCCTGAAACTGAGCAGGACCTTGCAGGGCCTTCCTGGGTACAAGCCCCTAAGTGCCCCCCGCCCCCCACACCGTGCACGCATGCTTCTTGTTTGGCCTTCCCTAAGCTTCCCTGAGTTCCAAAGAACAGACTAAAGCAGTTAATGATTAGAACAATAGAGTCACAAGACTCTTAGTTCCTCCTGAAGGGATATAGATGACAATCTGATGCATATCTTTGCATTGTTCTGCAGAAACTAAGACCCCAAACTCGTGGATGATGGTGACTACATGCTGACCACAAGCCCACAGACCACAGACTCATTGGAACCAGAAGGCTGATGATTAAGATTGCTGAAACATCACCCTGTTACCTTACTACTAACTAACCAAAAGAATGTCCATGAGCTGATCATGTATGTGGCCCTCACCCCTAATGTTGCCTTTAAAAACCCTTCCCTAAGAGCCATCCAGGAGTTTGGGTCATTAGCTGCCCATTCTTGCTTGGCACCTTGCAATAAGCACTGTGCTTTCCTTCACCACAATCCAGTGTCAGTAGATTGGCTTTGCTTTGCGTTGGGCAAGCAGACCCAACTTTGGTTTGGTAACACCCTGAGCCAGTCCAAAACAGCATTTCCTGTAATATTTTTGAAGCAGTGGAAGTACTAGATATTTGTGGCTTATTTTAATATAATTTTCAATATTCACCATTCCATCCCTTAGCTGCCCTTTGAAGACACACACCAAGTTTTGTCCCAATTTGTTTTATCAACTAGAGAAATATTTTTATCTATGAAAATTTTTTTGTGGAAAAATAACCTCCAGAGTAGGTTTTGAATGTAAAAGAGGAGGGCAAAAGGCCTGTGATTAATATGACAAGCCATCAGCCCCCTGTGGAGATCAGTACACACCCTCAGTGTTCAAGGCCCATAACCACTGGACTTTTCCTGAGTAATATGATGTGACAGTAATGGAGGTAGGATCTAGGTCAATCTTGTGCTCCACACAACACAACCGTTCTTTATGCTCCAGTGGTCCACACTTACTTCTGGAAGCGGTGGACCTATCATAATTTTGAAAGAACACTCTGGCTTCTTTTAATGGTAAGATAACACACACATTCTGCCATTTCCATTAAAAAAAAAAAAGAAAACCTTTTTTCTTGATGATTAGCAATTAAAATAATTCAGCTTTAATTAGCTCATTTCAGTAAGCAGCTAAAGGCTAAAATGACAGTGAAGAGCAATCTGGAATACAATGACTGACTCATGGATTATAAATGAGACAGCTGAGGTGGCACATTCAACCCGTGAAGATGCTGGGCTGCAGTTAGCACTCCACCCACACCCAGGGCCCCAAGCATTTAGGTCACGTCCAGCATATAGTACTGGGCTCATTTATCCACTCCACAAATAGCTGTTGAGTATCTTCTGTGTGCCAGGCTCTGGGTTGGATGCTGGAGATAATTTAGAAGGGAGACATAAACCAACCATAAGGGAGTATAAAAGGTAATTGCTTTGATTAAGGGGTTTAAACAAAGCACAGTAGAAGAATGCAGGAGAAACAGAAAAATCTGCCTGGAGTCATCAAAAAATATCTCACGGAAAGGATGAGTTAGCACTGACAATGCAGTCAACCTGGGCTGGGGTATTATGGGGAAAAGAACAGCATGCATGCAGGCAAGAAAGGCAAAGAGCCACTCTGTAAGTCTGTCTTGCTCGAAAGTAATGCAGGCTTGACAGAGCAGTTAGACGAGGGGCGGAATAGGTAGGCAGGGGCCAGATCATGAAAAGCCCTGCGAAGTTTAGATTGAGTCCTCTACACAGTAGTTTTTGAATACTTTTCAGCTAGAAGCACTTTGTTCAATGGAAATACTTACCAGAAAGCATAAATGAAACAAATTCGTAAAGTCCAGCCGCTCCCACTGAAGCTGTTACTTATTGGAGGGGAATGCTGGAAACTCATTTGTTTGTAACCCCCAGAACAACAGAGCCAAACCACTGTTTCAGGAGAGAGCAAGTTGTGGTGGGCAGCCTCTAACATGGCCCCCAGTGATCACCACTTCCTGGTATTCATACTCGGCATAATTCCCTCCCTTGAGTGTGGACTGGACTTAGCAACCCCGAAAGTTGTGATGGAGTCATGTCCAAGATTGGGTTACAAAGACTGTGGCTTCTGTTGTCATAGTCTTTCTTTCCCCTCCCCCAACCTTCTCTCTCTGAAATCTCACTCTGAGGGAAGCCGACTGCCATGTTTTGAGTGCCCCTATGGAAAAGCCCACATGGGAAGGAAATGACCATTTCTGGCCAACAGCCAGTAAGGACTCGAGGCCTCCAACAAGCACATGAGTGAGCTTGGAAGCAAATCCTTCCACCTGAATCCTGAGATGAAACTGTTCTAGCTAACACCTTGCCTGCACTTGTAAGAGACCCTGAGCCAGCTGGGCTGCACCCAGGTTCCTGACCCACAGAAGCTGTGAGATAATTTGTTATGCAGCAAGAGATAACTAATACAGGAGCCAGTGAGGAATTCTGAGCCCAGAGTGACAGGATCAAGTATGAATTTTAAATATTAAATTAGGAATTTGGGAGTAACATATATACACTACTATATATAACATAGATAAACAACAAGGTCCTACTGTATAGCACAGGGAACTATACTCAATATTTTGTAATATATATTCTGGAAAAGAATATATATATATATATTCATTTTTATGAATCACTTTGCTGTACACCTGAAACTAACACAACATTGTAAAACAACTATACTTAATTTTATAAAAAAGAATTATCCAATGAGAATCTACCATTTAACCACATATTGCAGTAAAATTGAGTAGTAAGATTTAAAAATAAAACATAAACTAGCTACCCCATTAAAAAAAATATTAAGTCTGGAATGAGCCAGGAGGAAACACTGAATGGAGCAAGACCAGAGATAAGGCAATTTCCAGTTTAGGAGGGAGAGGAAGGGGGCCTGAACAGTGGGGGTGGAAAGCAGAAGTGGTATAAATCCTTAAGAGGTAAAAATAAAATTTGGGATTATTTGAGTCTGGGGAGAAAACGAGTTTCAGGGACAATGCCAGTCATTCGCTAGGGAACAAAGAGGGAGGAATGTGTTTGGAGAGAAAGCGAAAGAGTTCCATTTGAGATGCGTGGAGATCAGATGGGCTGGGAGTCATCCTTAGGGAGAACAGTAATTGTTACTTGGAGGCTGGCTCAGAGAAGTCCGCAGTAGGGTATTCTGCATAAGAAATTGTACTTACGTATTAGGGGGCTTCAGTCACCCAGGCTGCACACTCCACTGCCTTTGCGGGCCAAGAAAATAACACAAAGGAATGAAGAGTTCTGGGTATAAAGTAATAGACTGAGGCAGGGACTGTTGAACTGCAGACTGTTGAACTGCCTTCCTTAAAGCTATCAAAACCAAACCCATATGAAACTCTGTGCTGTCTGGGAAACTGAATTCAGTTTCTAGAGAAGCTGGACTTTAACAGCACTCCTTAGGAAGGTGTCACAGCAGCGTGAGAAGGACATGAGCTTTGTGTCGTGGTCCAAACGCGGGTTGGAAAAGAATTTCCAGACACAAGGCAGAATGTAAAGTAGATAGAATTTATTAGAGGGAAGGATTGCTGCCAGAACAGTGGGCCAACTTCCTAGTAGTCTGGGAGAGTGGAGCCCGAACATGTGCTATTGATCAGTTTTTATAGCCAGAAAACAAAAGAATGGTCTGAGGTGAAAATTTTGTTGACTGATTGGTCAAGGCACATATACCTTCCTTCTATAGGGTGGGAGTGGGACAGGGCAGATGCCTTTCCTTATTTGGGACAGGTCCCATTGCCCAGGTGGGCGTCACCCAGGTGGGCTCAGGAATTTCGTAACCATCGCAACATGGTGGGGAGGGCGATTACGCTGAAACTTTTTCAGTCAGGGTCGCCCTTTGTCCTTGAAGCATCATTGTCCTTGGAGCACCACACTTTGGAGTCAGGCAGCCCTAAGTTCAAATCTTGCCTCCACCACTGGCTAACTGATGTCACTTATGCTCTCTGAGCCAGCATTTTCCTGTATATAAGGTTAATAATAACAGTTTTAGTGGGGTGGTTGTGATTAAGTGAGGAGACAACAGTAGTTCAATGCCAAGTACAGTTCCTGCCACAAAATAGGCACCTAAGGGGGTAGCAGACATTATGATGGTGATATACTAATGGCCATTATCTCCCATTGAAGGGCACTCTAGGACACAGTGAATGTCCTCACCATTGTTGACTTAAAAAAAAATGCACAGGGCTTCCCTGGTAGTGCAGTGGTTAAGAATCCGCCTGCCAATGCAGGGGACACGGGTTCGAGCCCTGGTCCGGGAAGATCCCACATGCCGTGGAGCAACTAAGCCCGTGCGCCACAACGACTGAGCCTGCGCTCTAGAGCCCGCAAGCCACAACTACTGAGCCCGCGTGCCACAACTACTGAAGCCCACGCACCTAGAGCCCGTGCTCCGCAACAAAGAGTAGCCCCCCTCGCCACAACTAGAGAAAGACCGCACATAGCAGCGAAGACCCAATGCAGCTATAAATAAATAAATAAATAAATTTATTTTTTAAAAATGCACAACGTGAGAGTTGCGAGTTCAGTTTTATTTGGGGCAGAATGAGGACTGCAGCCCGGGAGACAGCGTTTCAGATAACTCTGAGAAACTGCTCCGAGGAGGCGAGGGGAGGAGCCAGGATATAGAGGAGTTTTGCAACAAAGGACAGGTAGTCTGGGACGTCAAAAGATTATTGTTAATTAAAGAACACGACAGAATAAACATTTTTCTCAAGTGCTCATGGAACATTCTCCAGGATAGATCATATCTTGGGTCACAAATCAAGCCTTGGTAAATTTTAAAAAATTGAAATCGTATCAAGTATCTTTTCCGACCACAATGCTATGAGACTAGATATCAATTATAGGAAAAGATCTGTAAAAAATACAAACACATGGAGGTTACACAATACACTACTTAATAACGAAGTGATCACTGAAGAAATCAAAGGGGAAATCAAAAAATACCTAGAAACAAATGACAATGGAGACACGATGATCCAAAACCTATGGGATGCAGCAAAAGCAGTTCTAAGAGGGAAGTTTATAGCAATACAAGCCTACATCAAGAAACAGGAAACATCTCGAATAAACAACCTAACCTTGCACCTAAAGCAATTAGAGAAAGAAGAACAAAAAAACCCCAAAGCTAGCAGAAGGAAAGAAATCATAAAGATCAGATCAGAAATAAATGAAAAAGAAATGAAGGAAACAATAGCAAAGATCAATGAAACTAAAAGCTGGTTCTTTGAGAAGATAAACAAAATTGATAAACCATTAGCCAGACTCATCAAGAGAAAAAGGGAGAAGACTCAAATTAATAGAATTAGAAATGAAAAAGGAGAAGTAACCACTGACACTACAGAAATACAAACGATCATGAGAGATTACTACAAGCAACTCTATGCCAATAAAATGGACAACCTGGAAGAAATGGACAGATTCTTAGAAATGCACAACCTGCCAAGACTGAACCAGGAAGAAATAGAAAATATGAACAGACCAATCACAAGCACTGAAATTGAAACTGTGATTAAAAATCTTCCAACACACAAAAGCCCAGGACCAGATGGCTTCACAGGCGAATTCTATCAAACATTTAGAGAAGAGCTAACACCTATCCTTCTCAAACTCTTCCAAAATATTGCAGAGGGAGGAACACTCCCAAACTCATTCTACGAGGCCACCATCACCCTGATACCAAAACCAGACAAAGATGTCACAAAGAAAGAAAACTACAGGCCAATATCACTGATGAACATAGATGCAAAAATCCTCAACAAAATACTAGCAAACAGAATCCAACAGCACATTAAAAGGATTATACACCATGATCAAGTGGGGTTTATTCCAGGAATGCAAGGATTCTTCAATATACGCAAATCAATCAACGTGATACATCATATTAACAAATTGAAGGAGAAAAACCATATGATCATCTCAATAGATGCAGAGAAAGCTTTCGACAAAATTCAACACCCATTTATGATAAAAGTCCTGCAGAAAGTAGGCATAGAGGGAACTTTCCTCAACATAATAAAGGCCGTATATGACAAACCCACAGCCAACATTGTCCTCAATGGTGAAAAACTGAAACCATTTCCACTAAGATCAGGAACAAGACAAGGTTGCCCACTCTCACCACTATTATTCAACATAGTTTTGCAAGTGTTAGCCACAGCAATCAGAGAAGAAAAAGAAATAAAAGGAATCCAAATCGGAAAAGAAGAAGTAAAGCTGTCACTGTTTGCAGATGACATGATACTATACATAGAGAATCCAAAAGATGCTACCAGAAAACTACTAGAGCTAATCAATGAATTTGGTAAAGTAGCAGGATACAAAATTAATGCACAGAAATCTCTTGCATTCCTGTATACTAATGATGAAAAATCTGAAAGTGAAATTAAGAAAACACTCCCGTTTACCATTGCAACAAAAAGAATAAAATATCTAGGAATAAACCTACCTAAGGAGACAAAAGACCTGTATGCAGAAAATTATAGGACACTGATGAAAGAAATTAAAGATGATACAAATAGATGGAGAGATATACCATGTTCTTGGATTGGAAGAATCAACATTGTGAAAATGACTCTGCTACCCAAAGCAATCTACAGATTCAATGCAATCCCTATCAAACTACCACTGGCATTTTTCACAGAACTAGAACAAAAAATTTCACAATTTGTATGGAAACACAAAAGACCCCGAATAGCCAAAGCAATCTTGAGAACGAAAAATGGAGCTGGAGGAATCAGGCTCCCTGACTTCAGACTATATTACAAAGCTACAGTAATCAAGACAGTTTGGTACTGGCACAAAAACAGAAATATAGATCAATGGAACAGGATAGAAAGCCCAGAGATAAGCCCACGCACATATGGTCACCTTATCTTTGATAAAGGAGGCAAGCATATACAGTGGAGAAAAGACAGCCTCTTCAATAAGTGGTGCTGGGAAAATTGGACAGGTACATGTAAAAGTATGAAATTAGAACACTCCCTGACACCATACACAAAAATAAACTCAAAATGGATTAAAGACCTAAGTGTAAGGCCAGACACTATCAAACTCTTAGAGGAAAACATAGGCAGAACACTCTATGACATAAATCACAGCAAGATCCTTTTTGACCCAGGTCCTAGAGAAATGGAAATAAAAACACAAATAAACAAATGGGACCTAATGAAACTTAAAAGCTTTTGCACAGCAAAGGAAACCATAAACAAGACCAAAAGACAACCCTCAGAATGGGAGAAAATATTTGCAAATGAAGCAACTGACAAAGGATTAATCTCCAAGATTTACAAGCAGCTCATGCAGCTCAATAACAAAAAAACAAACAACCCAATCCAAAAATGGGCAGAAGACCTAAATAGACATTTCTCCAAAGAAGATATACAGATTGCCAACAGACACATGAAAGAATGCTCAACATCATTAATCATTAGAGAAATGCAAATAAAAACTACAATGAGGTATCATCTCACACCGGTCAGAATGGCCATCATCAATAAATCTAGAAACAATAAATGCTGGAGAGGGTGTGGAGAAAAGGGAACACTCTTGCACTGTTGGTGGGAATGTAAATTGATACAGCCACTATGGAGAACAGTATGGAGGTTCCTTAAAAAACTAAAAATAGAACTACCATACGACCCAGCAATCCCACTACTGGGCATATACCCTGAGAAAACCATAATTCAGAAAGAGTCATGTACCAAAATATTCATTGCAGCTCTGTTTACAATAGCCAGGACATGGAAGCAACCTAGGTGTCCATCATCGGATGAATGGATAAAGAAGATGTGGCACATATATACAATGGAATATTACTCAGCCATAAAAAGAAATGAAATGGAGGTGTTTGTAATGAGGTGGATGGAGTTAGAGTCTGTCATACAGAGTGAAGTAAGTCAGAAAGAGAAAAAGAAATACAGTATGCTAACCCATATATATGGAATCTAAGGAAAAAAAAAAAAAAGTTCATGAAGAACCTAGTGGCAAGATGGGAATAAAGACACAGACCTACTAGAGAATGACTTGAGGATATGGGGAGGGGGAGGGGTGAGATGTGACAGGGTGAGAGAGTGTCATGGACATATATACACTACCAAATGTAAAATAGATAGCCAGTGGGAAGCAGCCGCATAGCACAGGGAGATCAGCTCGGTGCTTTGTGACCACCTAGAGGGGTGGGATAGGGAGGGTGGGAAGGAGGGAGATGCAAGAGGGGAGAGATATGGGAACATATGTATATGTATAACTGATTCACTTTGTTATAAAGCAGAAGCTAACACACCATTGTAAAGCAACTATACTTCAATAAAGATGTTTAAAAAAAAAAAAAAAAGAACACGAGACATCTCAAGTTAAGGAATTTAGCACTTTTCTATATATGGGAAGATGCAAGAGTCTGGGGTCACTGAAATCATTCCTTTGATATGCACCTCAGCTCTCTGGGGCCAGTGTCCTGTATTTTCAGGCTCACCGCAGGGAGTGGCTGCAGTCTGACGGCTGCTAGATGGCAGGTATTCTTTTCAGCCCTGAGTTTCCTCAGCTCACGTTGGAGCGCTGCAATCATTAATGACTGTGACAGCCTCTGTTTATTGATATGGCAGGAAATATTTCATTTCTCACCATTCTATTCAGAGAGCAGAAGAGTCATCACAGAGCATCCCTGCTAGAGCTCTTAGTATTCAGTGTCCTGGAGGGTGTGGTGTATGTTTGTGTGTGTGTGTGTGTGTGTGTGTGTGTGTGTGTGTCTTGCAGGTACTTTGTATAATGGGAAGTTTAATGTCAGGAGGTATGTGGTGCAATAAGAAAAACCAAGAACAGAAGTCATTGTACATTCAGGCCTCCAGGAACTGGGGTTGCGTGCAAACCAGACCTGGGACCAACGGCAGGAGGAGGGACCACTCTTGTGCTCCAGAAATGTGACTCTGCTATTCCGCATGTGTTGGTGCCTGATATCACCAACACACTTATTCTTTCTATTATTTTTTCTCCGCCTTATAGCTTCTCTTCCCTCATAGTACCTGCTTCCTTCTAACTTTGACCTCATACGGTCCCAACCCCAACTTATTCTTTTCCACCGTTAATTCTTTCTAATTCAGTTCTTGATAGGACCTAGCTTTTTCTCTTTTCTCCCAGTCTGAATTCCTGAGAGTGAGGATTTGTTTTGACCACCACCTTAACAGTCATTGGCAGCTGAAGGAAAAGAAAGCAAAGTCACGTGATACAAAGGCCACCTAAACTGCTCCTTTAGCAGAAGCTACAGGTGGACAGTTTCCCACTGAAGGAACTGAGGACACGGAGGCACCAAGGCTGACATGCCTGGTGTAGTGCATAGGTGAGTGTGTGTCCTGCAGAGGCTGGGAGGCTGGGGGTGGAAGGATATGATACTGTTATTTCAGAGCAAATATGATACTGTTATTTCAGAAGTCAGTATGAGAATAATATTCAGCCATAAAAAAGGAGGAAATCCTGCTATTTGCAGCAACTTGGATGGACCTTGAGGGCATTATGCTAAAATAAACCAGACAGAGAAAGACAAATACCTTATTCACTTATATGTGGAATCTAAAACACAAACGCCCCTTGCAAACTCATAAATACCAAGACCAGATTGGTGATTGCCAGAGGCAGGGGCCAGGGGGTGGAGGTGGAGAAATGGGAGAAGGGAGTCAAAAGGTACAAACTTTTATTTGTAGGATAAATTAAGTCCTGGGGATATAATTACATTATGGTGACTATAGTTAATATTTATCGTATTACATATTTGAAAGTTGCTAAGATGGTAAATCTTAGAAGTTCTCATCATAAGAAAAAAATTTGTAACTATGTGTGGTGATAGATGTTAAGTAGACTTATTATGGTGATTATTTCACAGTAGGTACATATATCAAAGCATTATGTTGTATAACTGAAACTAATATAACTTCATATGTCAATTATCTCTCAAAAAAGTCAGATTGAAATTAGGTGTAGGAAGATGACATGTAACATGACAACATTGGAAGCTTCTTCCAGGAGACCCTCTTTCCCTCCCACCCCTAATGGATCAGGTACAAAGAATCATCAATGCAGTTAGCTCTAATCGTTACGCCTATGGTGGCTTCATTCAGGTTCTTTACATAGCTGTTTGTAAAATGAATGCCTTCTGTGCCCCAGCTTCCAGGGGAGAGGATAAGACTTGCTTGCTTTCTCTGCTACTCATTCCTACTTGGCCTGGGTATATACCTGTGTGGAATTTGGGGCACCACTGTTACTCCAGGCCTGAGCAGAGGTAGTTCATCTAGAGGGAAATAAGGGTAAGACCAAGACTGCTTCTCCTCACTGGCAGCTGGATTTCCCCAAGGAGCTGCTGTCCCCAGGGACTTTCATCCTTCACTTCCCAGAGAGATAGCCAAGCACCATGGCAGCTGTCGTGATTTCCAGGAGGCACAGAGGTGGGGACTGCCACCCTTCTCGTATCTCCCATGGGTGCCCATCCAAATGCATATGTTTCTGTTTGGAAGCTGGAGGTGTAAATAGCTTTGAAAGTGAGAGGAGAGATTTGTGGATTCATAGATTGACAGGATTGGTTAAGTAAAACGCCCCTTTTATTACTCAGGAAAGTGGAGTCACAGAAAAGTGATGATGTGACTTGCCCAAGGTCATCAAACTACTCATTCCACAATCTATCCTGGTAGAGAAAGAAATAGAAATCGTATACTGTGACCCTAAAGCTGCTGCTCTTTCTTCTGCCATAGAGATATCAAGAGGAATTGGCTTCTGCTTTTATGAATTTTACATATTGATTACTTCTTTTCACTCTCTGCCCACGGTTGGTTTTTAGGGTGAGGTTTTTTTTCTGGTTTTTTTTTTTTTTTTGGTTTTTTTAGGGTGAGATTTTGATACTGCGATATTACAGGCAAGGACCCAGCAATGCACAAACCCTGCCTTGCCTGCCACTGCCCTCTCCCCTTCCCACCAGGGTCCAAGGAAGCAAAGCACCAAAAGTAATCACAGGTTGTGAAACAAGATACCTCTGCATTAGGAGAGCCCAGGTGCCCATACCCCAATGTAGAGCTCTCTGGTAAAAAAAGTAAGTAGGGCCTCCTTCCTTTTGGGGTATCCCTGCCCTCTGACCATATGCAAAGAGAAAGAAGTCTAAGAAATAGGGGAACTATATGGCCAGGTTTGCACAATAGGCCTTGGTTTATTTGCTCCCCCAAATGCATATTAGGAGGAAAGTAGAAGAGAGAAGAGACTGGCTAGGCCTGATGCATCTAGAAGTGAGGCAGGAAGCACAAGAGAGGAGCACGTGGGTTCACACCCTTTTATAAATGTAGCCTGTTTTCATTACCTGGTGCTCTGTAACAAATCACTCCAAAACGTGGCGGCTTACAAGAATCGTTGATTCTGTCTTGCAGTTTCTGTGGATTAGGAGGAATTCAGACAGGGCACAGCAAGAAGGGCTTTTCTCGGCTCCTCAATTTCTGGAATCTCCACAGAAGACTCAAAGGCTGAGGAGTGCACCTGTCTGAAGGAGCGTTCCCTCACGTGTCGGTGGCAGGCTGTCAGCCACAGGGCTCACATGTGACCTCTCCAAGTGGCTTCCTCTAACGCGGTCAGTGCCTCAAGAAAAGCCAGGTGGAAGCCATAGTAACTTTTATGACCCAGCCTCAAATGTCACACCGTATCACTTCTGCTACATTCGACTAGTTGAGGCACTTGCAAAGGTCTGCCTGGGTTCAGAGGGAGAGGACAGACCCTACCTCGCAATGAATCATGTCAACATCACAACATAAGAACCGCACGAGAGATGAGACAGTTTGGGAAAATGCAGTACAATCTACGACATAGCCCAACCCACGTCTTGGGCTCTGACCATTCTGATTAGCAACTTCTTCCCTGTTGAATGGGAAGCTAGGAAGAAGGTGATCTGAGACAAGCATGGCTAGGAAGAGGGCCTCAAATTTTATTTCTTACAAAACCACCACCTGCTTCACACAGATATAAATTTAGAGACTCCTTGCCATGCTCTTTGTAACTTCCTTACCTTGACCCCTAACAAAAATTCAAATCAGCTGCCTGTTTTGACTTCTAGATGGGACTAGGTTGATGGGTAGAAGGGCACATATGTGGATACTCAAGAAGGACTCCTGCCCCGTTGACCCCTTCCAAACAAAAAAACAAAAACAAAATAAAACCTAACACTTTATTGAACTGTGCCTGAGAAATCCACATGAAAGTTAATTTGCCTTAGAACTATACCGGGACTTCCCTAGTGGTCCAGTGGTTAAGACTCCACGCTCCCAATGCAGGGGGTCCAGGTTCCATCCCTGGTCAGGGAACTAGATCCCACATGCCGCAACTAAAAACAAAAAAGATCCCGCATGCCGCAACAAAGAGCTTGTACATGGCAGTGCAGATCCCGTGTGCCACAACAAAGACCCGGTGCAGCCAAATAAATAAATAAATATTCTAAATAAACAAAACAAAACTATACCAAATGTTAAATTCAAACACAACACAGTAGCACTCATATCTCATTAATTGTGTATACCTTAGTGGAAATTCATTTCGGTTTGAACTGGGGTAAGAGGGGTTAGAGATGGAGTTGAGAAGCTGTAAGGATAAGGTAGAGGAGGAAGGAAAAGCAGAAAGAGCAGAATATATTATATTATATAATCCAAAGAGACTTGAACAAGTTTTTGGCTATAATTCTCATCTCTTCCTGATGAAAACTTTTTTCAAAGATTATTTATTATTTTATTTATTTATTTTATTGGAGTATAATTGCTTTACAATGTTGTGTTAGTTTCTGCTGTACAACAAAGTGAATCAGCTATATGTATACATATATCCCCTCCCTCTTGACCTCCCTCCCATCCCCCCCATCCCGCCCATCTAGGTCATCACAGGGCACGGAGTTGAGCTCCCTGTGCTATACCGCAGGTTGCCACTAGCTATCTATTGTTGATGAAAACTTTTAAAATCAAGTGTTGGTAATTTAGGGTTGCTTTTTGTCATATGGAATTTAGTTCAGTAATTCACCAGAAAGGCAGATTCCTGCTCTGCATTGTTTAAACTCATCTCTTTTATATGAGAATATATCCTTTACTTCTGGGGAAGGAATGTGGAAGAAGGGGTACTGGTAACAAGAAAAATATCAGCGTCTTAGGGCAGGGACCCTCATAACTACAGACTGTGGCACTAGGGATCTAGGGTCCAAGGAGAGACGAACTCAAGAGACGAACTCAAGAGACTCATGTGTATGAAATACACCAGCAATGCCCAGAAAAAGGAGGAGGAACAATTGCTTCTGGATGTCCTAATATACCTTTTTTTTTTTTTTTGGCTTATTTTGATTTGAGCTGCTGCCAAATTATTTTTATCTTCAGCCCTTCCAAACAGGAAACTAAGGCAACATTAGCTAAATATAATGGGGTGTGTATTGAAAACAAAGAGTCGATTATATTCTTAAAGAAGAAACACATATTGGTTTCTCAAATCATATCTATTGTTCCAGAAATGTTGTCAATAACTATTCAAGAAGAAAGAAAATATTATGTATATATATCAGAAAGGAAGAAACAAAAGTATCTATTTTACAGATAGCATGATTACAGACCTAGAAATCTAAGGAAATTAAAACTTTATGGAAATAATGAGTTTAGTTGCAGGACTGACTCAAAAAAATTTGTAGGTATCTGTGTATATTATGTATATATGTGTGTATTGTATTATATATGTATCAGTATATGTACTGATATATAACAAGGAAATAAAATTAAAATGGATTCTATTGCTGCTATTACAACAAAAAAGAATTAAATACATGGGAATTGATTTAACTTGTGGCAAGGTTTATTCAGAGAAATTATAGAGAGGGCTGTTACTGAATTGAGTGCTATACTTGCTGATTAAGAAAGTAAATATAATAGTATTTCCAAGTTTAAAATGTAGATTTATCAATTAAAGCCTCAGCAAGTTAAAGTCCCTAACAAATGAAGAGAACAATTCCTCTGGTATAATAACAAGAATAATGCCACAGAATTTTATTTTAAACGTAATGATTATTGACTCACCCTACTGTATATTTTGCTTTACTAAATTTTAAAACATATTATAAAGTGGTAATTATAAAAGCAATGGAGCACTAAGTTAAAAACATAATAAAGTTGTGAATCAGAAAAAATAGAAATGTAACAGATTAACTCAAACTCTGAGTTTAATATGTGACAAATCAGAACTAGGACAGTGAGGGAAGGAATCGCTAATAAATACCATTGAGATAATTAGATATTAGTATAAAAAAGCATTTACTTATACATACAGTAATTAAAAACAAAAATGGAATCAGATCAACTTTGGTGGGTTTCTAAAATTCCTAAGTCTCCTTTGCTTTCTTGGTAAAATGGAATTCATAATACCTAGCTTGAGGGTACTTTTGAGGAGTAACTTAGATAATGTATGTAGAGTACTTACCATAGTGCCAGAACATAGTAAATAGTGTTATCATGAGTCAGAGCATTAAATATATACTAGAACAAACAAACTGGTTAAATGACCTAGAAATACAAACAGGAAAACATGTTTATCCAAGTGGTGGAGAAGAAATAAATTTCTGACAATAGAGGCATGAAGGACATTATCAGAGACAAGATGGATGTACAAACATTTAAAAAAAAAACAACTTTCAAACAAAATATATTATTGAGAATAAACATATATTATTGAGCTCTTGAGTGAGGTAGCTTTGGAAAGAGTATTGCCAAGCCAGAGAGGGGAGGGACTGAATTTCAGGATGGCCTGAAGACTCACTCTGTATTTGTCAAAAAGCCCTTCCAGGATGAGCCAAGGGCCTTCCCATGAGCTCAAAGGAACTCAAACCCAGCAAAGGTGGTCCCCCTCCCTATCCTGTCACCCCCTTTGGCTAGTTTGTCCAGAGCCCTGTGGTCCCTCCTTCTCCAGCTTGGGGTCCAGAGGAGCTTCACGTGGTCATGCTGGCACTGAGCCATTTCTCTCTCTTCACAGGGGCTGCTCACCTGGCTCAGCTCCGGTCAGTCCAACTGCCCCTGCTAGCTGTCCCCAGCCTGCCCAATGGTCCAGTGTCCTCTTTACCTTCTCACCCACCTGTTTAATTCTCATTTTCTCACTTTTTCCCCCCTCTAGTAATCCCAAATTGCATGTCATTCCCATACTCCCACCCCAACCAGTATACCTTCTGTATTAGTCAGGGTTCTCCAGAGAAACAGAACCAATATTTAAAAGGGAGTTTTAAATAAGGAATTAGCTCACACGATTATGGAGGCTGAGAAGTCCAGACCCAGAAGAACCCATGGCATATTTCCAGTCCAAGTTCAAGCCTGAAGGCAGGGGAAGACCCATATCCCAGTTCCAAGACAGTAAGGTAGAGAGAGAGGATTCTTTCTCACTCAGTCTTTTATTCTATTCAGGCCTTCAATGGATTGGATGAGGCTCACTCACATTGGAGAAGGTGGTCTGTTTTACTCAGTCTACCAATTCAGTGTTAATCCCATCGAGAAACCCCCTCACAGACACACCTAGAAATAAGATTTAATCAAATATCTGGGTACCCCATGGCCCAGTCAAGTTCATACATGAAATTAACCATCGCACCTTCGAAATATAGTTCATATTTCTAAGCCTTTGTGCAGGGACTGGTCCCTTTGTCTGGACCACTCTCCCCTTTTCCTTTCTTCATCTGTATAATTACTTTATCCTTTATGACTCAGGTAACTCCTCCAGTAAGTCTTCCTTGACACATCCTCGCTGAACCGAAAGCCTCTCTTCCAAGCATCGGAGCAGCCTGTGTGCTTCTCCCTGAGTAGGTTGCAAATTCTTTGTGGCCCAGAGACAGTCAAAGCTCTTAGCCGTCTCGGTTCCTAGCGCAGTGCCTGCCTCACAGCAGTCCTAAGAAAGGTCTGTGCCATCTGCTGCTGTCTACCCCGCTGAAGACTACTAGTTTTTTTTATTTTTAAATAAATTTATTTATTTATTTTTGGCTGCATTGGGTCTTCGTTGCTGCGCGCAGGCCTTTCTCTAGTTGCGGCGAGCGGGGGCTACTCTTTGTTGTGGTGCGCAGGCTTCTCATTTTGGTGGCTTCTCTTGTTGTGGAGCACAGGCTCTAGGCGCGTGGTCTTCAGTAGTTGTGGCACGGGGCTCCCCCTCGCGGGCTCTAGAGCGCAGGCTCAGTAGTTGTGGCGCACGGGCTTAGTTGTTCCGCAGCATGTGGAATCTTCCCGGACCAGGGCTTGAACCCATGTCCCCTGCATTGGCAGGCAGATTCTTAACCACTGCACCACCAGGGAAGTCCTTACATGAGGAATATTTAGAACAGTGCCCTGCAACAGTAAGGGCTGTGCAAGTTTTCTCTATGATAAAGACAAAGGTAATTATCATGCATATATTAAGTCACACTAAGGGCGCATTCTCTCCCTCACTCTCTTGCTCTCTCCTTACTCTTTTAACCAAAAGAGGTGTTATCTTAAAAGTTTGGCAACTACTGCTTTATTTTACTAACTCTTTTGGAGGCAAAGAAACAAATGACTCTGGGCATCAGAGTAAAATCCCTCCCAAACTGCCTCCTCCAGCTGAAGTCAGCCTCCAGTCTTGGGATCAGCCAAACTGCCTAACTCCTCAAGCGTTAAAAGAGGGCGCTAATATGCTGGGATTATTTCTCTGGTGTTGTCCTCTGGCCCAGCCCTGTCCAGGAGTTGGAGACAAACTGCTACACAGAGGTTTACCCTCTGATAGCTGGGGGATGGAGAGGCCAAGAAACAAGGCTCCACTGACAGCGGCTTCCCACTCCCTCCAAGGAAGAAGAAAGGGGTCTGTGTGCTGAGGCCGCTCCCTTGCCAGGAGCCCGGCAGAACAGCTGCTAATACCAGGCCCTGAGCTCCCGCTTCCCCCATCTCCAGGCTGAGGTGCCAGGGAGTGGGAACATCAGCTGCAGAGAAAAGAAGAAAGAAGTGCATTGAGTTGTGCTCCTGCTGCCTGCTGTCCTTTCCTCTTTCACTCTTTCCAGTGACAATCGCAGTCTGTATCCCCTCGCAGCCTCAAGGCCCTCAAGCCCAGAGGTCGGCTCCGCTATCTCTCCTGTCTCCCTGGATGTTGCCGTCTTCCTAAAGGGAAGTCCCAGAAGACCTTTCTGAAGTTCCAACCCCCACTCCAGGCTCCTCTCCTTTCCCCTCCCATCTGCCTCTCACGTGCTCAGATAGACTTATAACTTATGCAAATAAACGTAGATGATTATGTAAATGATGCCTTCCCTTTTCTCATCCCAATTCTGGTAACACTAGGAGAAAGTAACGATAATGATTAAATTCTGCCATTTGCAACAACATGGATAAAAATTGAGGGCATTATGCTAAGTGAAATAAATCAGGTGCAGAAATACTATATATATGATCTCACTTATATGCAGAATCTAAAAAAACCAAACTCGTAGATACAGTAGATTGGTGGTCACCGGAGGCTGGCGGGGGGAAGGAAGGTGATGAGTGAAGGTGGTCAAAGGGTACAAACTTAGAGTTGAATACATTCTGGGCATCTAATGTATAGCATGGTGACTAAAGTTAACAATACTACTTTGTTTTGCTGAGAGAGTACCTCTTATCTGTTCTCAACGCACACACACTCACACACACACACGAAGTAACTAGGTGAGGTGACGGTTGTGTGAATTAACCTTATGGTAGTCGTTTCCCAGTATGTACTTATATCAAGTCATCCCGTACACCTCAAACTTACACACTGTTGTATGCCAATTATAACTCAATAAACCTGGGAAGACAACAGTAATTAAAAGATAGAAAATAGAATCAATGTGTAAAAGGTAAAGAGGCTGAAATTTAATCTAGAAAAGAAAATGCAATGGCTTTTTCACAGCAAGATTCAATTTCCACAGAGGATAAAATAAAAGAGGACTTTGACTCTCAAATTTCCATTAAAGCTTCAAATCTATAGCAGATTGTAGAGTCTGACTCCCTATATCCATTAGGTTTTCCCATTGAAATTAATGGCTCTTAGGAAGTGGTCAAAAGGGCTAATTGCTATATTATACCAATAGCTCATGCTACTATATTGGAATACAGCTTATATTATACACTGGAAAAAACACTGAATTTTCTGTCTTACAGACCAAATCTCTTCACAGAAAGAACCATAAATCCAACTGTTGAATTACTATTTTTAAAACTCTTCTCATATTTGTAAGAATTAATAAAGCTGGCTTTTTATGAACCACATAAGAATAAGCAACTGGGCTTTTTAATTGAAAGGGTATTACAATACTCATTTTGGTAGATTGAACAAGATCTACAAGAAAATTATGTACATCTTATGTAATTTTTTTAAGTTTGAGAAAGGTAATTGGAAGCCAACTACATGATGATCGCTGGAAATCTAATAATATCAAATGCTGTTATGGCTGAAATTCTCTCTCCAATTTCCACCTACTCAGATTGCCTATTATTTATAAAACTGACCCACATCACATCTACACACAAGCTCTAGGAGCCCACAGAACATTTTGTTGAAAGTTTTAAAAACAAATGTTATGACAGAACTATTGTTAAACATATGAATGATATTCTATTACTTGGTTAAAATTGTATCTCTAAATTGGAATTTTTAAGAAAACTTCTTAGCAGCACCATCTAGTGGGGAGTGCAGCAGAAATCCTACTCTCAATATATCCAGTTCGTGGAATGATTTTGTTCCATTTTCTAACATAGAGTCTAAATTATGAGAAATTACTGAGGACCAGTTGAATAACTGAAAATACAGAAGTATAGCAAAACTTAGATTTTCTGCAACATTTCAGATTTCAAATTTTCATACATTCCAATAACAAATATTTTTGAATTTTATATTTATGTAATGTTATTGTCTTAAATAAAAAGTTTAAATTGTACAAAATGTCATTTTATTTTTAGTTCTTTGTAAGTATTTTTTAATGCAAATCACAAATTAGGAAAAATTTTATTGGATCCTGCATTCTGTAGTTACAGGTGGGTAGACAAGTCAGAAGTTAGGTTACCAATGGAAATTTAGTTTTTATACCACCTTACATTAAGCTGTGCTAGACAGTTTTAAACAGGCAATCATTAGATGAGCAATCGTTCTACAACTTTCCTTTAGCGTTCCCAAGATAGCCTGGGCTCCAGCATGCAGAACGTGAGGTATAATATTTTAGAATGGCAAGCCTCAGACAAGGGGTAAATTAAGATTTTTACTTCTTCAATAATTACAGTCGACCCTTGAACAACACACTTTTCAACTGTGCAGGTTCAATAAATATATTGGAAAATTTTTTGGAAATTTGCGACAATTTGAAACAATTCACAAATGAACCACGTAGCCTAGAAATATTGAACAATTTAAGAAAAAGGTATATAAGGAATACATAAAATATATGTAGATACTAGTCTAGCCTAACATAGGCATAAGGTGAGTGATATTTAATATAAAATAATGTGTTAGTTTTCTGTTATATAACTTTGCTTTCGAAGAATTACATTACTGTACAGTATGCCTCTCTCTGGTAATTGGTTAAACTGTGTATCACCCTACCATCACAGGTAAGTGGGTTCTCTTAATGCAACAATGTTTCCAATATTGTATTATGAATATGACTGTAACACTCTATGCCATAAAAATTTCATAACAATTCATTCATTAACATATAGGCTAGGCTACCATAAAGCAATCATACTGCTGCTGCTTTGTTATTGATGCATGAATCGTTATACCTGTAAATAAATACAAATTTCTTTTTCACATTATCTTTTCATTTTTGATGTGTAGTGTTAGTAATAAGGATAACATCTACCATTTTCTGTATCGTATAAGACAATATTGATGTAGGTACTGACAGACAGATGATTCATCTTGTAAACAGACAACATAAACTAACTGTATTAATAAATACAGTACAGCCTGTAAATGTATTTTCTCCTCCTTATGATTTTAATAACATTTTCTTTTCTCTAGCTCACTTTACTGTAAGTACACAGAATGTAATACATATAACATACAAAATATGTGTTAATTGACTGTTTCTGTTTAGGTAGGGCTTCCTGTCAACAGTAGGCTATCAGTTGCTAAGTTTTGGAGGACACAAAAGTTATACATGGACTTCAGCTGCACAGGGGGTCAGCACCCCTAACCCCCACATTGTTCAAGGGTCAACTGGTATATTGAGCATCACCTATGTAACAGGCACTGGTCTAGGTTCCAATTAGAACAACGAACAAAACACCCAAAATGCCTACTTTCAAGAAACTTACATCAGGGGAAGGGGCATAGAAAATAAGCAAATAAACAAACATATAATATGTCAGACAGTAATTGTGCTATGGAGAAAATGCAGGATCAAGGAGACAGGGAGTAACAAGGAAGGGAATGGTTGCTCTTGTATGTGAGGTAGTCAGAAGGACCTTCTAACAAGGTGACATTGAAACAGAAGGTAAAAAAGGGAGAAAGCGAGCTATGCAGATAGCTGAGGGCCATGAGTTTCAGGTAGACAGAATAGGTCTTGCAAAGGCCCTGGGGTGACAGATTGCTTGGCATATTCAGAGAACACCAAGGAGGTTGGCTGGGGCAGAATGATCTAAACAGAGAAATAGGGGCTGAAGTCAGAGAGGTAGTGGGACTACATAAGGTAGGGCCTCGTGGCATTGTAAAGAATCTCGTTTTTATTCTAAATGATGTGGGAAGCCATGGAGCTTTTGCATAGAAGAGTTGTTCTTGGTGTTGTGTGGATAAGGCCACAGCAAAACAAGGAGGGAAGCAGGGAGTCCCATTAGGATGCTCTGCCTTGAGTGAAAGAAAACTTAGACCCAGCCGATAGCAGAGGAGGCAGTGATAAGTAGTAGGATTCTGGATTCATTTGCAGGTAGAACCACCAAGATTTGCTGATGGATTAGATATGGAGAGTGAGATAAATAGAAAAGTCAAGGATGACACTAAGATTTATGTCCTGAACAACTGGCAGGATGGAATGGGGTAGGCTGCAGGAGAAGCCTGTATTTGCGGGGCTGGCAAATATCAAGAGCTTGATTTTGAACATGTTAAGTTTTAGCTCTCCATTAAACATCCAACTGTAGATGTCAAGTAGACAGTCAAACAGGGGAGAGGTCCAGGCTGAAGGTGTGACTTTAAGAGTTTTCTGTGTGTAGATAATTTTTAAAGCCTTGAAGCTAAATGAGATCACCAAGAGAGTAGGTGTACATAGACAAAAGAAGAGGTTTAAAGACTATGCCCTGGGACCTTCCAACATTTATTGGTGAGGAAGGAAGAGAACCAGCAGTGGAAACTAAGAAGGAGGCTGGTGAGGCGGAGGAAATCAAGAGAGGTGGTACCCTTGGATCAGATGAAGCAAGCTTTTTAAGGAAAAGGGAATGATTGATGAATCAAGTAGGATGAAAACCAGGAATTGACCATCAGATTCAGCAGTAAAAGAGCCACTGGTGACCTTGACAAAGGCATTATTTGTGGGGTGATGGGAATACAAGTCCGATTGAAATAGGTTCAAGAGAGAATGAGAGGGAAGCAATGGGAAACAGAATAATCAGTATGGATGTTTGCTATGAAGGAAAGAAGTGAAAAGCGCTGGTAGCTGGAATGGGAGACAAGATCAAGACTTTTTGAGAGAGAAGTTTTTCTTTTTTTAATTTATTTTTGGCTACGTTGGGTCTTCGTTGCTGCCCTCGGGCTTTCTCTAGTTGTGGCGAGCAGGGGCTACTCTTCGTTGCGGTGCCTGGGCTTCTCATTGCAGTGGCTTCTCTTGTTGCAGAGCATGGGCTCTAGGCATGCGGGCTTCAGTAGTTGCGGCGTGTGGGCTCAGTAGTTGTGGTTCGCGGGCTCTAGAGCGCAGGCTCAGTAGTTGTGGCGCACAGGCTTAGTTGCTCCGAGGCATATGGGATCTTCCCGGACCAGGGCTCGAACCCATGTCCCCTGCATTGGCAGGCGGATTCTTAACCACTGCGCCACCAGGGAAGCCGAGAAATTTTTTCTAAACAAGATTTTTTATAAGATGGAAGACATTACACAGTGTTTACATGCTGGCTGGAAAGAAGCCATACAAAGAGGGGAGTTGATGAAGCAGAAGGAAGAGGAGAGGCTTGCTAGGGTGGTGCATTTGAGTAGGTGAAAGGGGATGGTATCACAGCATAGTGGAGGAGTTGGGGGTTGAAAGGCACACAGATAGTTGGTTCACAGAAATAGGAGGGACAGCAGGATATATGAGCTCAGATGCAGGGGAGTGGATAGATGTGTTGGTGGGTACTTGTGGCAGTTCTCTTCTGATTGCTTCTATTTTTTCTGTAAAGGAAGCAAGGGCATCAGCAGAGAAAGGGGACAGAGAAGGAGGCGATGGAATTCAGGAAAAGAAGGGGTATGAAATAGTCATGGAGAAGAGTGGGGAAAAGAATGACCTGGGGAAGTGTTTTGTATAATAATAGTATAACCTCCTTGAGGTTAGTGGGCTTTAATTGTTTAGTGACCACTGCCTTCACAGAATTCCAGTAGTAGTATTCTACATTATTCATTTGGCACATAACACATGTTACATCCTGTTTTCATTTATCTGTTTTTGAGAGTCCTACCTCTCTTTTTTTTCTAATTATACCTCACATGTTTCCAAAAAGGGGCTGAGACAATTTACATACAATAAAGAATTATTTAAAATTACATAAATGAGGGCTTCAGAAAAAAAAAAAAAAAGTGTGGGCCAGTGCTGCTGACTATGTGGGGTGGTCTATTTCTCAGGTGCAATGTTATCAAGTCCACAGGGTTAATATACGAAACCCACATCCTCCAATCTGGCCTCTACCAATAAGAAAGGTGGTATTTGGCCCCCACAATTACTTTTTATTTTATTTCTCGATTATTCAGAAGCTGGCTGGTGAAGCCACTCATTGGAGACTCCCTTGAAAGACTTTAAGAATTTAGGCCACAAAGACGAAGGAATGTTCAGAGAACATTAAAGAATAGAGATTTTGCTGATGGAAATCGTGAATTCTAGAGGACTCAAGGGAAGAATTTAGAAAGCTGAGGAAGACAAGGCATCAGATTAGAAGATATACAGAGCTGTATAGGGATGAGAGTCCAGGGGATGAGGGGTGGCTGGGAGTTTGGGGCTTCTTGTAGTGAATGACCAAAGCAGGGACAAGGTGTGAGGAGAGTGATATGGAAGGTCTACAAGGCAGAAGCTGTGTATTGGATGCTGTGGTGCACGGTCCAGGTCCCCCCTTTCAGTACCAAGGCACTTATTCCCTCAGCTGCTGGGAGAAGCCAAGGACCTGAGTTCCCCCAAGGATATTCACCTTGGCTGAAGGTAGATGCCTTGTCCAAGGCCATGCCTCCCTCCCTGGGGGCAACCCACACCCAAAAAGGTGAAAGTACAAAGGCCCAACCCCCTTCCCTCAATTCAGGACATCTCTGAAGGGCTGTCTGAGCCTCAGAGATCCCCAAAGATCTGCTGAAGCCTCTGCTGCATCTGCTTCATAGTTCAACTCCTCCTTCTGCTTGTTCGTGCTTTCTTCACTCCCTTACAGGTGTTATACCCAGGAGCACTCACCAGTAGACTTCCTGCATGGAAATCTCTCTTTCAGAATCTCTTTCCTGGGAAACTTGCTCTATGCCAATTGCTAACAGAAGTGGTCCTGGGAAGCAAAATCTGAAATGGGATTTTAGAGCTGGATTATAAACCAGCCAACTGGCAATGAAAACGTCATCTGGTGGTAAGTGGAGTATTGAAAGCGCCTAGCATGCTGTAACTGCACAAAAGTTAAAACTTTCATCAGTGGAGAAGTTGGGATGGGATATCCACAGAAGGTAATGAGGGCATTTTTCAGGCATTTAAGAGGTTACAGAAAGTTGTAATGGATTCAGAGGACTGTTGCTGGGGACTATTCCTGTCCTGGAGAAATATAATAAAAGGTGTGAAGGTGATTAACTACCAATCTAAGACAAACTGTGAATGTCAGAGGGCTTCCCTGGAAGCGTATAAGACAGACTTATCTCCTGTAGTCACAGGACAGAAAAAGCAGAGGTCAGGCCCAGGATTTAATTATGAGGGAAATGGAGTTTCAGAGAAGGGTGAATTCTCATGGCAATTCTGCTTTGCCAAGGTTAAGACCTTGATTGAGAAGAAATGGGACCCTGCGACTGGCAATGGGGACATCTGGGTCAGTGAATTTGAAAATATCAAATTCTGAGTTCCCCTGAATACTTTGGGCCTGCAGAGGAGGCTGGCCCCTCCTTCCTAAAGACTTGTGCTTCACCCTTGCTCAAAGACAATTCAGGGGCTTCTGTTATGCAAGACACATACTCAGCTCATGAAATAACTCCCCTCCTGGGCATCAGAACAATAACTAGAGTTAAGTCACAAAATAACCCATTTAGGGGAGTGTTAAGACTAAGGGAAGAAAGGGTTTATATCCTCAAGGAGGTATAGGATCCAGCCAAGAGGTGTTGGCAGAAGCTGGGAGAGTATGTTTGGGAGTGGATCCTGAGGGGGTTGGATCAAGAGGGGCAGAACATGAACTTTGGTAGAGTGAGTTTACTGATGTGGAAACCTTTTCCATGATACAGGATTTAATGCCCAGGCAGGCTCTAGGACACACATTACTAACACAGTGCTAGGTTGGCTCTTGGAGGCTTGGAGAAAGTGATGGCACACACGTGGTGAAGTAGATATGCTGAACTGCCATGGCAGGTGGTGGAAGAAGGGAAAAAAAGACTCAGAGAGGTGGCTTGAGTGGGCAGTGGCAATGGCTTGGGTGGTTGGTCAGGGACCAGAAGGAGAAATATTGGAAGATAGGAGACAGCAAAAACTGGGGAATTGAGGGATGCACTGATGGGAGTGGATACAAAGTGTGAAGAGCTGTGCATGACATGTTAATTCCATCCAGGAAACATCTACCACAGAAGATGAATTAAACAACCAAGTAGACAGAGTGACCAGGCTAGCGGACATCAACCGGCCACTATCATTACCCACATTAGTGCTACTGGCACAAGTGGCCCATGACAGAGAAGGCTTGGTTGTAGGGATGAAGCTATGCATGAGCCCAACAGAATGGATGCCCACTCATCAGGGCTGATCTAATTGCTGAATGTACAACTTGCCTCAGATGCAAGTTGTCATGGCGAGACCAACCAACCACTTGGTGGTAAGCCAACTACATGGATACTCTTTAGTCAGCAGGTCAGTGATTCATCTTGACTGGAATTGACACATATTCTATGTGTGGGTTTTCCTTTCCTGACTGCAGGGCTTCATTTTCCAAGGACTTCAAGAGGATCTGAGCCAGTAAAATAAGAACTCACATAATATTGCATCAGACCAAAGGACACGCTTTAAAACAAAGGTGATACAGAGGTAGGCATATGACCATGGATTCCCTGTTGTGATCAGATACTACACCACCCAGAAGCTACTAGCCTTCCTAATAGAATAATGGAATATCTCTTAGAAGGTATTACTGAGGTTCCAGCTTGGAGATTATATCCTGTGAGGATAGGGTACCATCCTCCAGGATGCAGTTCACATCCTGAATCAATAACTGTTATATGGTGCTATGTCCCTAACAGGTAAAATACAAGGTTATAGGAACCAAAGACTGAAAGTAGAAGTGGCCCCATTTACCATCACAGCCAGTGACCCACTTGGAGAGCTTTGTTTCCTGTACCAGAAATTAACACCCTGAGATCTAGAAAACATGGTTCCTAGAAGGGAAATGCTTCTGCCAGAAACACAGTAAGATCATTTTAAAACTATATGTGCCCATTCAGTCACTCCTGGCTTTTTGTGTCAAGGAAAGGAGTCCCCCCACTGGCTGGGTATTTGACCCCAATCACAGGAGGAGGCAGGACTATAGATAGAACATCAGCAGGGCTACAGAGAAAACTTGCCCAACATAATTAGCAAGCTCGATCTTAGAATAGCATCCTAGATTCATCAAACAGAGAATGCACATTCTTTTCTAGCACACACAGCTGTTTATAAAAACTGATAACAGGGGCTTCCCTGGTGGCGCAGTGGTTGAGAATCTGCCTGCCAATGCAGGGGACACGGGTTCGAGCCCTGGTCTGGGAAGATCCCACATGCCGCGGAGCAGCTGGACCCGTGAGCCACAATTACTGAGCCTGCGCGTCTGGAGCCTGTGCTCTGCCAACAGGAGAGGCCGCGATAGTGAGAGGCCCGCGCACCGCGATGAAGAGTGGCCCCCGCTTGCCACAACTAGAGAAAGCCCTCGCACAGAAACGAAGACCCAACACAGCCATAAATAAATAAATAAATAAATAAATAAATAAAAATTAAAAACTCCTCACCGCATCTCAGTGTTCACAGGATAAAATCCAAAACACTTAGAATAACATTCAAAACAATTTAAAAAAAAAAAAAAAAAAACTGATAACATGTGAAATCAAAAGAAGTCTATTACACAAATACAAAAGAGTTGATAGCATATGGATCAATGGTTTCCAAACATCTTTGATCATGTACCTGCAGTGTTGCAGTTTCCCTGGGAAGCCGACTCTGAGATGGAGATGAGTGTGCAGATTGTTTAGGGAGGGCTCTTGGGATTAACACCTGTGAAGGAGAAGGGAGGAAGCAGGAATGAGCAGAGAGAGAAGTTCAGCTGCAACTGGATACCAACGAAGGCCCCAGCCCAATGTCCTTGGGAGCTCTCGAGCTATGTCAGCCCTTCAGAGTTGGGGCAAGAAGATCAGGTGCTTACACTCCTGCGTTGAGCAATCATTGAATACAAGCTATTTTTTTAAATTAATTTTTATTGGAGTATAGTTGCTTTACAATGTTGTGTGAGTTTCTACTGCACAGCAAAGTGAATCAGCTATATGGATATATATATTCCCCTCTTTTTTGGATTTCCTTCCCACTTAGGTCACCGCAGAGCATTGAGTAAAGTACCCTGTGCTATACAGTAGGTTCTCATTAGTTATCTATTTTATACATAGTATTAATAGTGTATATATGTCAATCCCAGTCTCTCAATTCATGCCCCCCAACAAGCTATTTTTGGAAGAAGTTGTGACCTTGAGCAAGGCAATCCTGAAAGAAGGCCATTTTCTGGTAACACTCCTACCAACTCGGAGAATAAAATTTTCATTCCTAAAAGAGGATCTGGGTAGCACATCACATAAATTTTGAGTATACATCTCTAATACATAATAATAGGATGTTTATAAATTATATACTTTTACTATTATATTGACATATATGTACATTTTAAACACAATAACATAGAAGTTTATAAAGAATGAGATTGTGATGAAATAAACAATGTATTAAAACATTTTGCATAGGTGATGGCTTCATACTGCTATTCACTAATATAAGACACAATACACACTTAGGGCAGGCAGGCTTCATCATGAATGGTAGGTTGTAAGTCAATATTTCTAATAATCTTCTTGATAATTTCAATTTTTTGGCCAACTTCTTACCTGATCTGACTCCTTTGCTCGCATTATTTGTGTTATCTTCAACTGTTCTTTCTTTCAAAGATTATTTTTAAGGGTGCTTTCTTTGAAGGAATCTTTTGTGAAGGTTAATTTAGTTAAATTAAATAATTTAGTCTAAATATCCACTTAGCCCAGCAGACATAATTTGCAATATTTCTCCATATGCTGAAAGCAAATGTAAGAGGGAGGATGCCACTGTCCACCTCTCTACATTTTGGAACTCGCCCTCTTCCCTCACGACGCTCCGTTCCTGACATGTGGCTGTCTGAGACACAACCTGGTGAGGACAGCAGTGTTCTTAGCTACATGAAATATTAATAAAGATTAATCTCTTATTTTTTAGACAAAAATAAGTAACAAGAGTAGTTCTAAATATTTTCTGTCTGCACCTCTATGGATCATCTTTCACACCATCTTCAGTAGAGGCACCCCATTTTAGAGATCTCTGATCTAGTGAGCAGGTTTGTGCACCCCAGATCCAGCGCCTCCCTTTTGGTCAGTGCTGAGAAATATTGCTTCTTGAATTACTCCTCTTTCCATCTTTCCTTCTGATAGCACATACTTTGTTAGTGTTTTTATCTCTAATCGGGTAGGAGTCAATTTGAGGTTTAAGTAGGCCTGTGAGACTGTTTCCTACTAAGTTGATGTAATCCTTTCTGCTATCCCATTGTCCTTGTGGTCTAGTTTTTAAATTATGTTCAGGTTCTTGGTGGTGTCTCCATGAATTGCCTACAACAATTATATATGAAACATAACATACAAGTTTATTAGCAATTCAACATCAAGTTGAAAAACACATCACACTGGCAAAAAATCGTTTTTCTTAAAACAAGAAATTCTGTTTAATGAGATTAGATTCTCAAAGCTGCCTGTGTGTCAGAATGACCTATGGCACTGAGAAAAACAAAAACAAAAACAAAACAAAACAAACCCACTCATTCTTGGACCCCACCTGCATTACTTAGGGTCAGCTGTGAGGAATTAAAGAACTACAATAACAGGGTCTTACCCATGATGGGAGTTGATTTCTCTCTCACACAAATGACTGTTGGAAGGCAGAGTAGCAACTCTGCTCCATGAGGTCTTGGGGGACCAAGCTCTTTGCAGCCTTCCTTTCTGCTATCCCTAGGGAATTTTGTCCTTGTGGTCCAGTATAGTGGGTTGACCTCCAGCCTTCACATCTATGTTTCAGGCAGCAAGATGGAGAAAGGGGAAAAAAAAGAAACAGGAAAAGGATGCATATCATCTGATCCTTAAGGTAGTTTCCCAAAATCTGCCATGTGACACTGCCACTTACATCCTATTGTCTAGATCTCGGTCACATATTCACAACTGGATGCAAGAGAAGCTGACAATAATACTGTTTATTCTGAACAACCAAATACTCAGCTAAAAATTGAGAAGTTTATTGCTAGAGAAGAAGAGAAACTTTGGGAGACAGCCAACAGTCTCTGCCAAAACTTACAAATCAGCGACTCTTTAGGCCTTGGCGGTCTTCAGGAATCCAAGTGCACTTATGATTTGGTTGGAGAAGGTTTTGCTGTACCCCATCCTAAGGATCTCATATTATGTCCAGAATTAGCAACTGCTTCTGTGCTCTCTTAGAGAAGGTGGAAAGATGGGCACACGGTCGATTGCATCAGCTCTGTGCCTGTCATTTTATCAGATGCTTTCAGGCATCACTCAGCTAGGCTATTTTAGGTTTGGTGAAAGAGAACAAATAAATATTACAATTAAAATACCCTGGAATTCTTTTGACAAGAATTAAAAGCCCTGTTCATCTCTCTCACGTTCCTCTTTCTCAGGGTGCTAGAAAAAAAAATACTAAGAAGAACAGACAAGACATACAGTTGACCCTTGAACAAGGCTGGGGATAGGGGCATTGACACTTCTCCCAGTCTAAAAATCCACCTATAATTTATAGTGGGCCCTCCATATACACGGTTCCTCAGTATCTATGGTTCCTCCGTATCAGCAGATTCAATCAACTGTGGATGGTGTAGTACAAAAGTATTTACCATTGAAAAAAATCCATGTGTAACTGGACCTGCACAGTTCAAACCCGAGCTGTTCAAGGGTCAAATGTAATCTTTTCTAAAATTTGGTCCACTGGAGACACCAATCTAAATGGAGACTTTCCCTCTACTTTTGTCAACTTTGTTTAGAGAGATACTTACAGCAATAAAGAGAAGAAACTGTTTTGGGGCTTGAAACCTCTACACGGTGTGCCCTGGAAACAATACAGGGTGTTGCACAACTCCACAGGGTACTGTTCACATTATTTCTATGTGAATGGCAGCCCCTTGGAGCATGGTATAAATGGTGTCCCTCAGAGTTGTGTAATGTTGCTGTCCTGCAGGGAAGCAGTGTAACTTGTCTGTTAATCTTGAAATACACGTAAACTGGCAAAATAACCATGTGGCATTGACAGTACCAAGAAGAGTCAAAGACTATTCTGTTCTTGAAGAAAGCTGTTTTTAAACATAGTCCAGAGAACTTGATTTATATTAATTTCATCAATGGCTACCAAGAGGGTTCAGCTAATCTAGTGAATCTGCAATATTTCTGAATTTCTAGGTGTCTATTTTAAAGACAAGTGTAAGACCCTAGAAATTCCAGGTTTCTACAGTGCTGTGGAATATGATTTGCATGCACATTTCTGTCACATCATTAATCAGGGGAGTTTAGGATCCCTCACTTTCTTTCTTGTGAGCACACCTGTGCCTGCTGGAAATGAATAAGTAGATAGCAACCGCAGCTGCATGGTGGCTTTCCTGATTTAAGGAACATCATTAGTCTCGTCTTTAAAGCTGGAGTATTATGGAAAAGCTTCAAGGATGCCTCTAATATGTAGCTCTTGTCAGAGTCAATTACCATTAGAACACATTTTTAACATGTCATTTAGAAGGTGTTTTTTAAAAAAAAGATAGTTTTAAAATTATTAACAACAACAACAACAAAATAAGTCTTTAAGCAAGTGCATTTTCAATAATGGAATAGGATATCCTGGAAAGGTTTCTTCATATTAGCCACTGGTGTTTGTGGGACCCAACAGTTTGAATCAGTTTTGCCTCCTTTGACACAAAATAAGGATAATTGAACTCATGCTTCTTCTTCCCATTTTATATCAATATATAAAGTATTGGTCCTTAACATTTATTGGGTCATAGACATGTCAGAGAATACAATGTAAGATATGGCACCTTTTCTAAGCAATGCACTCAGATACATATACACAAATGTTAGCATAAAGTTTCAGGGATTATTGACTCAAAATCTATTCATAGACACTCTAGTTTCAAAACCCCAATCTAAAGGAGAATGTAGGATGAAAATAAGTTTTAAGAACTAAAACAAAAAAGAACTCAAAATCAAAATCTACTCAAGGTCTAAAGAAGAAAAAGTTGATGTGTGTATGAATTTGAAATAAGTTAACATTAATTTGAAACTAAGACACTTTGAAGACAGAGTTACTATTTTCAGGAATTTTTTTCTATTGATGTCTTTAATTTCAAGGACCAATTTATGTAAAATCCAACAATACACATCTCAAAAATTATTCTAAATTGAACTACAACTCAAAGCACACTCTAGAAGTTTTTTTGGTTTGTTTTATACAATGGAAAACTTGTGCTATATTTCTTCAAGATTTCTCTATCAGAACTTTTGGTAATTTTGTTTGGGTTCACTGGTGAAAATATTGTAAAAAAACAGTTCATTTACATCATCCTGAAGGACAATAACCTAAGCCCATTTGTTTACTTATTTATTAACTGTATTAAGATATATTTCACATACCATACAGTTCACACATTTAAGGTATACAAGTCAATGGTTTTTAGCAGATTTACAGAGTTATGCAACCATCACCACAATAATTTCAGAACATTTTCATCAACCCAGAAAGAAACCCTGTAGCCATTAGCAACCACTCCCTATTCCCCACTCCCAATCATTCCAGCCTTAGGCAAGCTGTAATCTGCTTTCTATCTCAATAGATTTGCCTATTTTTTCACTTAGCATAATATTTTCAAGGTTCATCATGTTGTAGCATGTATTAGCACTTCATTTCTTTTTATGACTAAATAATATCCTATTGTATGGCTATTCTACATTTTATTTATCCATTCATCAGTTGATGGACATTTGGGTTGTTTCCAATGTGGGGCTATTATGAATAATTCTGCTATAAACATTTGTGTACAAGTTTTTGTGTTGACTAGCCCCTCAACATTTAACCATATAAGGCAAAAAGTAAAAAGAGTTCTTATAACAAAATTACACAAAATTTGTTTTACAATAATTTTAGACTTGCTAAGATTTCATACACAACATCACAAAGGCATATCATGACCGGGAAA
Source organism: Eubalaena glacialis (assembly GCF_028564815.1). Classification (NCBI taxonomy): domain Eukaryota; kingdom Metazoa; phylum Chordata; class Mammalia; order Artiodactyla; family Balaenidae; genus Eubalaena; species Eubalaena glacialis. The sequence continues at coordinate 83,374,258 of NC_083721.1, read as the reverse complement.
TGCATCATGACTTTATCACAGAATTAGAGGAGGTTAGATCCCTGAGATCTCTTCTTACACTAAGTCAACAACTTAACTACTTTCCATTACTTCTGTTTGACTAGAAGAGTAAATAAAGACCAGGTTGTGGACATCCGGTGGTCTTGAGGAAATTATCATAAAATGTTAATGAGCCCCTTGCAAGCAGCAAGGACAACTGTGCACATGGGCCTTGGACAGACGTGTTATACTGAGCATGACTTGCCAAGCTACCCTGACCTCCCCATTCTGGTCTGAAGTATGTGGTTTCCTCACCAACTCCCAACTGTGTTTTGCCTAAACTTCAACACTGTTCTGCCGTTGATACTCTACCTCTGGCTACTGCCTCTGCCTTTCCCTGGGCAGCTTTCCGAGCTCACTCATAGAGACCCTCACTGCTGACTCTACCCTGCCAACCATCTTCACTCCACCTCTGAGACTCTGAAGTGAAATTTATCATAGGCTTCCTTGCTGGATTAGTGCCCCTCTGGACTCTAGGTCTGTCAAGTGCTGTGCAAGATGCTCAGGGGTGCATGATGAGTGTCTGTTGAATGAAGGGTCCATAAGATTTCCTATCAGTGCTACGTGTGTGAGGTTGAAAGGGCTCAAAATGAATTTATACATTTATCCGTGAATAATTAATGACATATTTCTCCAATGATCAAAGAACTTGGGAACCTCAACTTATTCCTGAGGCTCTTTCCTTAGTTATTATGGTGTTAACACAAGTTTATTCACTGAGATTGAAATAATTTATCTGATAGGGACAGATTCCCAGGCATAGGAAGCACATTCCTAAAGATCTGACCCATTAGAATCTTCATCAGACAGAAGACCCAAAGAAGAGTTTTAGCTGGTCAATTACTTCTTTCGCTTTCAGAGCAATCTTACTTTGGATCTTTGGATTTAGTTTCACTGAAATTCAGTGAGCATTACCTGATGCCAGCATGTGAGGCAAAACCTGAAAGGCTGAATCACAATTTACTGCTGGGGGGTCCTGCCAAGCTTTGCCACTCTTTCAGAGGAGGGTTTCCCTGGGAAGCCAGTTTTTTCAGATAGTCACAAGGCTCCAGTTGGGGAATATCAGGATTCTGCCTGTGATATTTCTGCAACTTCTCTACCACTGTGGGCAACCCAACTGTGGAAGCATAGAACATGGGCCCACCCCTGTGCCTTGGCCATCCATACCCGTGTAAATAGACAACATCAATGTGCTCTGGGGTAGCCGCTATCCCTTCTCCCAAGATGCGGAATGCTTCATTGATGAGTGAATATAAGCAGCGCTCGAGGATCTCATCCCGGCTAATGATACGTGGTTCAATATGATAGGTTTCTCTGTACTGTGTCAGAAATTTGGAAAGCCAGGGATTAGGTTTGTGAATCCTACCCAACGGCTTATCATAAAGGTACCAACCCTCACCTGTCTTCTGGCCAAATCGTCCTGATTCACAGAGCATATCAGGAATTGGGCAATATCTCCAGCTGCCTCGCTTTCGGGAAGGAGTTCCTGGAGGCAATGTAGGTCCAGTAAGACCTTGCCCTTTTCGGGATTTCCAACCGACATCCAACCCAGCAAGATCAGACACTCTAAAAGGTCCCATTTTGAAACCAAACTCTTCCAGCACCTGATCTATTTCCTCTGGTTTACTGCCTTCTTCCAATAAGAAATATGTCTGATTATAATAAGGCTTCAACATTCGATTCCCAACAAATCCAAAACAATTGCCTACAACTACTCCAATTTTTTTAATCTTTTTTGATAAATTCATAACAGTGGCAATGGTAGTGGGGGAAGAGTATCGGCTGGGAATAACCTCTAACAACTTCATGACGTGAGCTGGTGAGAAGAAGTGGGTGCCAATGACCAAGTGAGGACGATCACTGGAAGAAGCAATCTCATCAATGTCCAGGGCTGAAGTATTGGTGCACAAAAATGTTTCTGGCTTGCACACGGCTGACAGTTCAGCAAAGACCTGTTTCTTCAGGTTCCTTTCCTCAAATACTGCTTCAATGACTAAATCTACACCACTAAGCTCTTTCATAGATGTAGTTAACCTGGGTTTTGGTCCTGACCAAGGGTGGCCACTCTGCTGCATTTTGGACACTTCCTTTTGTAAGATGGAGGTTATTACCTTGTTTGCAGTCTCTAGCTGCTTCTTGTCTGATTCTACGGCAATCACAGGGATTTTGGCCATTGCAAAAGATATGGCAATGCCTCGGCCCATTGTTCCCAAGCCTGCAGATAAGAGTGAAGGAGAAAAAGAATGATTCAATGGTATTGGGAACTGCGAAATTACTCAGTGAATAGAAGCCTTCTGTGGAAACATGTCATTCAAAGATACAAATTCAAGGACTACAAATGGATTGAATACTAGTTAAGGCTAGGCACTGTATTAAGTGCTCCAGAAGGTATAACAGTAAGTAGGATTCACACACAAACACACACACACACACTATTAGAAATAATAAACAAGTTCGGCAAGGTAGCAGGATACAAGATCAATATACAAAAATCAATTTTATTTATATATACTAGCAATGAATAATCTGAATATGAAATTAAGAAAACAATTCCACTTATAACAGCATTAAAAAGAATAAAATACTTCAGAATAAATTTAAGGAAGAATTGTAAGACTCGTACACTAATAACCAAAGAACATTGTTGAAACAAATTAAATAAAACCTAAATAAATGGAAAGACATCCCATGTTCGTGGATCAGAAGACTTAATATTGTTAAGATGGCAATATTACCCAAATCAGTCTGCAGATCCAGTGCAATCACTATGAAAAATCCAACTGGTTTTTTTGCAAAAATTAACAAGCTGATCCTACAAGTCATATAGAAATACAAGAAATCCAGAATAACCAAAACAATATAGAAAAAAAAAAGAACAAACTCTTTCCAATTTCAAAACTTTTGACAAATCTACAGTATTCAAGACAGTGTGATACTGGAATAAGGATAGACATATAGATCAATGAGATAGAATTGAGAGTCCTGAAATAAACTCATACATTGATGGAAAATCAATTTTTGACAAGGGTGCCAATATAATCCAAAGGGGAAAGAATAGTCTTTTTCAACAAAGGTGCTGGGACAACTGATATCCACATGCAAAAGAATTTTGTTGAACTTCTACCTCACACCATATACAAAAGTAGATCAAAGTGGATCACTCAAAGTGGATCAAAGACCGAAGTAAGAGCTTAAACTGTAAAACTCTTATGAGTAAATCTTCATGACCTTGGATTAGGCAATAGTTTCTTAGAAATGACACCAAGAGCATAAGCAATAAAAGAAAAAAATAGATAAATTGGACATTATCAAAATTAAAAACTTTTGTGCTTTGAAGGACACAATAAAGAAAGTGAAAAAAACCCCATAGGAGAAAATATTTGCAAATCATATATCTGATAAGGTACTTGTATCAGAATATATAAAGAACTCTTAAACTCAACAATAAAAAGACAGCTCAATTTAAAATTAAGCAAAGGAATCTGCAGCAACATGAATGGACCTAGAGATTCTCATACTGAGTGAAGTAAGCCAGAGAAAGACAAATATCATATGATATCGCTTACATGTGGAATCTAAAAAGAGGGTACAAATGAACTTATCTACAAAACAGAAATAGAGTTACAGATGTAGAATACAAACTTATGGTTACCGGGGGTAAGTTGGGGGAGGGATAAATTGGAAGATTAGGATTGATATAAACACACTACTATATATAAAATATATAACTAATAAGGACCTACTGTATAGCACAGGGAACTCTACTCAGTACTCTATAATGGCCTATATGGGAAAAGAATCTAAAAAAGAGTGGATATATGTATATGTATAAGACTCACTTTGCTGTACACCTGAAACTAACACAACATTGTAAATCAACTATACTCCAATAAAAATTTTTTAAAAATAAAATAAAATTAGGCAAAGGATCTAATAAACATTTCTCCAAAGAAGGTATACAAATGGCCAATAAGCATATGAAGAGATGCCTAACATCATTAGTCACTATGGAAATGCAGATCAAAACCACAGTGAGCTACCACTTCATACCCACTAGGATACCTATAATTTAAAAAGACAGACAATAACAAGTTCTGGTGAGGATGTGGAGAAATTGATACCCTGATTCACTGCTGGCAAATTGTAAAATGGTGCTGTTGCAGTAGAAAACAAGCTGGAAGTTCCTCAAAAGTTAAACATGGAGTTACCATACGATCCAGCAATTCCACTCCTAGGTAGGTAGGTAGGTAGGTATATACATAACCCAAGAGAAATGAAGACATACATCCACACAAAACTTGTACATAGATGTTCATAGCAGCATTATTCAAAATAGCCAAAAAGAAGAAACAAGCCAAATGTCCATCAACATGGATAAACAAAAGGTGGTATGTCTCTCCAGTGGAATATTACTCAGCCGTAAAACTAAATGGTACATCCTATAACATGGATGAGCCTTAAAAAACATTATGCTAAGTTAAAGAAGTTGGATGCAAAAGCTTACTTGTTATATGACTCCATTTATATGACATGTCCAGAATAGGAACATCCATAGAGACAGAAAGCAGATTAGTAGTTGCCAGGAGCTGGGAGGATGGGCAATGAGGAATAACTGCAAATGGGTACAGGGTTTCTTTTTAAAGTGATGGAAATGTTCTAAAATTTTTGTGGCAATGGCTACACAACTTTATGAATATCTAAAAACCACTTAAGTATACTCTTTTTCTGGTGACATCGTTACTATGTATTTAAAAAGTGTTTTAATTGCGGTAAAATACATATAACATAAAACTTAACATCATAACCATTTCTAAGTGTACAGTTCTGGGGCATTAAGTACATTCACAGAGTTGTGCAACCAGCACCACCATCCATCTCCAGAACGCTTTTCATCTTGCAAAACTGAAACTCTGTACTCATTAAACAATAACTCCCCATTTTGCCCTCTCCCCAGCCCCTGGCAACTATCATTCAACTTTCTATCTTTATAATTTTGACTACTCTAGGTGCCTCATATAAGTGGAATCAAATAGTATTTGTCCTTTTGTGACTAGCTTATTTCTCTTAGTAGAATAGCCTCCAGGTTTATTCATGTTGTAGCGTGCATCAGAATTTCCCACCTTTTAAGACTGAATAATATCCCTTTGAATATATATATGTACCACATTTTGTTTATTCATTCATCTGTTAATGGACATTTGGGTTGCTTCCACCATTATTCCACTATTGTGAATAATTCTGCTGTGGACATGATTATACAAATACCTGTTTGAGTCCCTGCCTTCAATCCTTTTTGATATACCCAGAAGTGGAATTGCTGAATCATATGGTAATTCTATTTTTAATTTTTGGAGGGATTGCCATACTTTTTTTCAGCAGCTGCAGCATTTTATGTTGAATTGTACTCTTTAAATGGGTGAATTTTATGACATATGTTTCATCTCAATAAAACTGTTATTAAAAATATGAGTAGTACCAACCCTCAAGGAACTTATAATCTAGTGGTGGGAAAGAAAAAAGTTCATAAATATCCACCCTTAAAGGTAAAATAAGTGATGAGAGAAGTTCAAATTTCTTTGGTGATTCAAAGGAAAGAGATTATTTTTGGTTGGATGAGTGAAGAAAAACTTCAAGATAAAGATATTTGAAGAAATATTTAAAGAAAGATCAAACTAAAACAGTGAAATTGGAGAAGTTGAACCACCCAGCTGGGGAAGGGAAAAGAAAAGTGAGAAATATTTTTTAAAAAAGCAAGAAGGATGGAAAATGTAGAAAAATTATTCGATGGCAAAGATGTTGCTATTTCTTTCCCACACCATTTCATTTTCTTCCTGGGCACATAGAAGCCTGTACTTTCTAGACCTCTGGTATCCTGGTAGGGCCTGTAACTAATTCTGGTCAAGGGAATGGGGAAGAGGGTGGCGTGGGATCACGACTGGCCCCTAAAATCTCCCACAAGATCCTTCATTACCACCTGGGTATAGAGGATGCAGAGAACAACTCTGAGGCTTTGGAGGAGACCCTAGAGCAGATGTTGGCCTGCAGGTCGCACCCAGCCCACTGCCTGCTTTTGTACTGCCAGTGAGCTAAGAATATTTTTACATTTTAAATAGCTGAAAATGAAAGAATAAGAATATTTTGTGACACAGGAAAATTATATCACATTCAAATTTTAGTGTCCATAAATAAAGTTTTACTGGAATCAATCACACTGATTTGTTTTTGTATTGTCTATGGCTGTTTTTTTTTCTTCAGCTACTTTAATTATAAAAATCTTTCATGTTCTCAAAAAAAAGGAAAACCAGAAGGCAACAGTCTAGTACAAAAATATACAACCAGAAGATATTACCACCAACCAGGTCCGACAACTAAATCATGTTGGGGATTCTGAAAATAAAAGCACACTAATACAAAGTACTAAACCAGTGGTTCTTATATAACCAGGGATGGAAAAATGAGTCAGTAGGCCTGGAAAACACCATTTCTGAAAAAGAAGCACTGTAAGAATATAAACCATAACTCTACAATAAAAAGCCACCAGGACTTTCCATGCAGACATGGGTGAGTCTAAAAAGGTGGTGATACCATCTACTGATCACATGATCTTTTAAGGAACTGTAAAAAAGCATAGAAACAGTAGGTAAAATGTATCTACATCTCATAAAATTAAAATTTCTCTGGCTAATTTATCTTTGTATTTACCTTTCTGCTTAAGACATGGAGGTCAGAAGTAACCCACAATGAACCGAGAACCATAGAATATTAACTATTCTTGAAAGCATAAAAACCAACTATAATCCTTAGATATGTTCCTTAAATTATCACCAGGTATTATTAATAGTGACCTCTAGTGAACACCTGTAATCATTACACCACAAGTCAAAGTCTCTGTGACTGCTTTCAGTATCATATTCAACTGAGAATGCAAGACAAAACTGGCCAACGGGACTTGTTAATTTCAGAAATACAGTAACTAAACTTTTTAATAGCCACAATTTAAATGTAGAATGTAAGGTTTTAACGATTTCTATCTTCCATATTTTTAACAAGCCATAAAATTGTGCTAGGGTTTCTGGTTAAAGTGATTGCAAATTTGGACCCTAAGGTTAAATCCCAGAGGTTAATTTTATATCAGGTCTGTATTAGCCACATTATAGCTATAATCCACTATCCTTTTTACAGAAACCCTTCCAATTTAAGACTCTGCAAGTTGTATACTGCCAAAAATGCCCATGTAGATTTATAAGAGCAGTGTAATATTGATGTACCATATTACTTCCATGAATTCTTAGCTATCTTGCCTTGCTTGATCCTAACAAAGGTTTTAAGCTATGAAATGCCGAAAGACAAAAGGCCCAAAGCCCGAGCTCCCAGTAAATCAATAGGCAGTCTTAAAAGTGCCTTCTGTAACAAGGCTCATACTGAACTCCACTGACACCAATTCTCCCCGTGACACGCAGGACTCTCCTCCCTTGATATGTGCATGAAAGGTGAAGAAGGACCACTGGAAATAATTGGTTTAGGATCTGTATCTTATAAAACATCCTTATAGAGTAATACAATGACATCTTTCATATTAAAGAAAGTCAGTACAGCATAATCCAAAACTATCTTTAAATAGCACATTTAAGGAAACTAAGCCAAAAGACTGTTGCATTATGATTTAATCTAATTGCACAAAAATTTGAAATTACAACTCCTCTAGATTTCTAAGAAGAAGGTTATGCATGCCTCCATATTCAGTTCTGCACTGTTACGTTTGAACCATATAGTGAATTTCACATCATGATGGATCACTTTAGAATTTCCATGCAACACCTCAAATTATATAAAATGGAAGCAATTTTTAAAGCTTTGTGGAACATTATCATGCTAAAGTTTTTTTGTTGTTTTTTTACCAGCAACTTTGGATTACAATGTATCAGGTGGCTATACTTTAAAATGCTGGTCACTGAATATCATGGACTTTGAACTGGCTTCTACTCCTAAAAATGTATCATCACTTAAGTAGACAACCAAAAATTCCCTTCACTTCAAAAGCCTCAAATTGTGTTTCTTACAAAATAAGATTTGTGTAACCAACTGCCCTCTATGGGACAAGAACTATGGTAATAGCGGGTTCAACTATTACACAATCATGATAATATTTTATTATCAAAAGCACTTTACAAGAAAATGTAAGTATGGCTTCCAATAGGAATGTTATACCTGGACTTGATTGGTACCAAGCTCAGATTTTAGTTTTGCAAGGAAAAACAGGCTTTCAGGTTAAACAACAATTTGTAACCAAAACTTTAATCCCAAGGATTCTCACAAAACATATTACAAATGACAGCATGAAAAAAAAAAATCTTGCACAGTAACTCAAAGTTCAGCTCTACAATGTACCCTTAAACTAGCAGGACATTGGTATATTGAATAGTCTCAAATTTCCAAATAATATTACAAAGAGCTACGTATTCATATACAGCAATCACAGAAGGAACTTATGACCTAAAGCAAAGGTAAACTAACTTTCTTGAAACTTCTTAGATTCTAAACCCACTGGACAACCTCTTGTCCGGGGTGAAGACTAGTGGAATTTTTAAACCTCTAATCTAGTTTAAGGGTGCAGCTTTAATTTTTACCTGCTGGCTTGTGTTCACAGCAGCTTTTAAAGACTGCTTGCTTAACTACAGCTGCATATCCCAGCTACAGAAAGTCTTTTCAATTTTTGCCAGTTTTGTTTCCATAATATTAAACATCACACATTAGCTGGACAGGAGTTAGAGGTTTATTATCAGTCTATGCAAGACTAAAACTTCAAAGCAAATTCAATTTTGCATAAGGGAACATCGTAAAGTAACAATTCTTGATATTACATGCCTCATATGATCCATTTCAAACCATAGAGAATTACACCTTTATGTGTCACTGTTCCAAGAGACAAACAAATGTGAACAGCTAAAACATTTTAAAAATGCACCAAACTTATGAAGTCTCAAACAAAACTTGAATTTTCTGTACATACTCCTATCAAATGAAGTTATTTCCTGTACACCACTCCTCTTGCAAACTGGTCTTCTATTTCCTTTCATTTGACCTAGATCGGCTTTGAGACCTAGAGAAAGATCGGGACGGCTTGTGATTTCTCTCCTGGGACAGTGATCTCTCTCTTCTCTTACCTCTAGAAAGGGACCTGCTCTGGCTGCGGGAGAAGCTTCTCCGTCTTGGAGATGTGTGGCGAGGTGGAGGACTCCTCCTCCAATAATCATCTCGAAGGCGATGACCCCAAGAAGGAGGTGGGCCACGATTTCGACTTCTCTTTTCACCATTCGACAGGTCCACTCTTACTCGGCAGCCACATAGTGTTCTTTCATCTAGTTCTTGGACAGCATTGGCTGCATCTCAGGATCTTCAAATTCAACAAAAGCGAAGCCGGGAGGGTTTCTAGCAACCCACACACTTCGGAGTGGTCCATAATAGCCAAAACTCGTTCCAATTCAGCCTTGTTACCATTGTTTCCAAGATTACCTATATAAACTTTATAGTCCAACGGACAGGAATCACGATGCATTTCGAGATCTCGGGTTAGAAACGCGAAGGCTCAAATCCACACACCCTGGGCTGGGTCTTCCTGGTCCCCTCCTGCCTGGCACCCGCAGATGCTCTCACACACCCGTTGTCCACGAAATGGCTCTATGGCTGTTTTTGTCCTCAATAGCAGAGTTGAGTAGTTGCAACAGAGACCATATGGCCCCAAAAGTCTAAAACATTTACTATCTGGAACTTTACAGAAAAAGTTTGCTGACCCTTATCCAGGAGGATGGCAGAGCCACTCCTTGGAAAGAACCTTGTTCTAGAATTACTGTGGAGTGAGGAGGAAAATGATCTTTATTGTGCTAAGCCACTGAGATTGTTATTTGTTACAGCAGCAGGTTACCTGTTACCTAACCAACCCACTGTGGATGTTTTGTGAAAGACATGTATATATAACTCTTCTACACTTCACAATGACTAGCTTTGGGGATTGTTTTTTTTTTTTCAATTGAAGTTTAGTTGATTTACAATATTATATTAGTTTTAGGTGTACAACATAGTGATTCAAAATTTTTATAGATTATACTGGATTTAAAGTTATTATAAAATATTGACTATATTACCTGTGCTGTACAATATATCCTTGTAGCTTATTTATTTTATACATAGTAATTTGTGCCTCTTAATCCCCTGTGGCAATTGGTTTTGAATATAGAATGATATCAATAATAAGAAATCACTGATTTAGTTTCTCTGGAATATATTTAATTTTTAAATTGTATTAAATTATTTAATATAATATATATATATTAAATTATTTAAAACATTTAGGTTTCCAAATTTACTAAGCATCTGCATTTCACTCAGTAACAAGAAGGCTGGATAGCTCTCATTGCTGTAGCAGCTTGTATCCTAAACTTTGGCCTGGGTAAATAGGAGGTAGAGTTGGGGGTTCAAAACCCTGGCCTCCTAGCTTTCTGTCCCAAGCTGAAAATTCCTACCATGTAGAGATTATAAACTCACAGGGACAATAAGGACTAATGAGAAGTTTATGCGAAAGTGCTTTGTAAAGTATAATGTCATGCAGGTGATATCTCAGAACTGAACACAGCAGGGAAGGAAGGCCACCTGGTGAAGATGGAGTAGAGCTCCTCAGTGCTCACCTCTCAGAGCAGGTCTGCTGAAGGACCTCTGGGGCTCCAAACAACTCATAATCCAAACCAAAAAGTGGGCCAGACTAATGCTTTTTAGAAGTGTCTTAGCTATAATTTTAGATCTTCTTCAGTTCTATAAACTGATACTTTTCATTTAATCACTGAAACAAAATATACATGAAAACAATATCTATTTCTTTCAAAAAGTTCTTAGCTACTAACTTCTCTTTTCACAACCTTGTGGTCTCAAAGTTCTCAAGAACTAAGGGCTGAAAGACCAAACTTTTCACTGTTGGTAATTATGTTTTCATAGGTATATATTGCATTTACATTGAATTTAGTTTCTTAATTTTTCCTCATTAAACACACACAGACAGGGACCAGGAGTCCTGCTCCTGTACCAAATCACTGCCTTTAACTGCCATGGAATTAAATCTAGTCAAGAACCTCTTCTACTCAGAGAAGTAAATAAAGGATAAGGGATGCTTTGACTACTGGTTCTGCAGTGTTTGGTCAACTGCAGTCTTCTCCCCTTCTGACAGCCCTGAGAGTCCAGGCGAGGTGGGAGAATGTGAACTTGCAGTTTGCGCCGGCCTGATCTGAGAACATAGGCTCATGGAAGTGCAAAGTTGGGCTCATCAGGGCTGGGGTTTTGCCAGGGGGCATAATGAAAGGACGAGTCGTGGCATTTGAGGACACTGGTAAGAGAGTAGCTGAAGTGATGACTGGAAATGAAAACTGAATAGAGAAGAAAGTAAAGATAGGAGGAGCTGATCAAGTAACACATGTACTAGTTAGAATAACCGAGAAAGGGATGTGGGAAAATACAAGGTTGTGGTGAAAAAGTGAGATTTCACATTTCAGAGGTGGAGAAATGTTCAGGGTAAAGACAAGACCTACGGTGAAGCCATAAGTGTGGGTCACGGAAGTGAAGTGAGGTGAGCGTCACTGGATCTGAGGAGGTGAAGGAACCCAGAAGCAACAGGGCTGGGTTAGTCAGGGCTGAATTATTCACACAGAGGATGAAGACAACCAGATGGCAGCAGGATTTGCGCCACAGAGGATAACTGTGAGCCAGGTACTAAAATGAGGGCAAAGCAGGGGGAGCACTGACAGTAATGAGGAGGGATAAAGTGATACGACTGGATGGCAGGACCACAGAGGAGAGTGTCCTGAAAGGGGTAATGGTCTGAGAGGGGAACTGGGAAGTGACAGTGAGGTCCATGGAGTGTGGGAGAAGCAACAGCATTCTCTTGACAGGGCTGCAGGAGAAGCAGGTGCCCAGGGGAAGCCAGGTTTCAGGCAGGAGACAGAGGGGGAGCCATTAGTAAACCAGATGAGGCTGTGGGCGTGTTCCAGAGGACACAGGGTGCAGCGAGAGGCTGTGTCACAAAGACGAAGTGCAGAGCGGGATGTGGATAAACATGAAGAAGGGGGAAATGACCAACTCTCTCACTTTATTTTTATCCACGTTGTCTTCTACACAGTTTAAATGCTTTTTCAAATATTGTTCAGAACAATGTGGGGTATACTTAAAAAAAAACAACCTTAAACTTTTAAACATTCCATGCTAGACACAAACCTGATGTATTTTTTAAAAGCTCACAATAAGGAAATAGGGAAATTCTCAAACGATGGTTGACAAACACAATACTGATAAACTTAAAACTTTTACTATTACTTTGCATTAATTATTCTTGGCTTGAAGGAAAGCAAGGAAGAAGAAACAGGTAAGTACATAACTGGGAACAAATATTGGTGTTGCTGAAAGAGTATGAAAAAGGGATACTCATAGTTCTTTGTCACACTATTTATCCATCTCCTTAAAAATCACAAGTGAACAGAGTCAGTGCTAGAGGACCACAGTGTGTTTGCATTAAAGACACAATATTTTATTCCCAAACTTGACTGAAACCACAACAGACTAAGAAGATGTAGAGAGGGGTCTTCCCCTCCAAGCTGGGTTGGTGTTAGAGAGCTGGGTGAGGGTTAAGAAAGTTGATGCTTTTAGTAAACTTTGGACCTCCTCCCCCAGAAGACTGTATACAAGCTAATACATATAACATTTCACTTACTATTTCAGGAGGTTTGGAATCTACCCAAGACCATTCTTGGGCCAAGACTAAGAGAAAGTGAAGTTTAGGAAAGTGGCCTGAAGAAGGCAATCAGAGAGCTAGCTTCTGAGGAAAGAAGACATTTTGTTTGAGAAATTTTCTAGGGGAAAAAGTAGAGAAGCCACTATTTCAGGGTTCAGATGAATTTGAGGATAGTGGTTTTGAACCAGGAGAAGTGAATGGATGCAAGGACTAGAAAGATATAGCCTTCATTCCAAATACCTAGCTATAGGAGTGACAGAACACACTTTGAAATGTGCAACATATAATAATCATTGTTGGGAAATCCAGGAATGAGAGACATGGAAGAGGTAGAAATGAGTTAAAAAATGCCCAGAGTCTGGAATCAGACAGATCTACATTAGACAACTTGGGTTTCATTAGCTCGCTGTTGAGAAGGTTAGTGTTTCTAGGCCTCACACATAAAGTAAAGATAGTTCATGGGCTGGGGTGAAAATTAAGTTAGCTAAAACAAGTGATATGTTTAGCAAAGAGCCTGGCACCTGGTGGCCCTAAGCAAATGGTAGTACTTTACATGTGCAGATTTGGGGAGTGACATTACCCATGTTCTTACCGAGAATGCCAACAGAGGAGATGGGCCGTGCCAATGCTGTTTTCCAGGATGCTCCAGAGGGAGTGGACCACTTATGTGTGGTCCTCTCCGCCAAGAAAGAATATTGCAGGGCTCTAGCCTGCCCTGATCTCTGAAGGTACACATACAGCTCCTCTTCCTTCTTGATGCCCACCTCATAGGGATACTGGACAGCGGCCTGGACTGCACGGATAGAAGTCTCCTGAGAAAGGCACCCAGGGTGCTGCTTCCGCATCTTCAGAAGGGCTTCACTGAAAATGGTGTCCATGTTGGACAAGCTCTGGATTGGCTTGTTGTAGATTCTACGGGATTCTAGAGATTGATCTGAAAGAAATAAGAAAGAAAATTTGGAAATGTTACCTATACCAAGGGAATATGTGTATATAATGATAATAATAACCTGTTCAAATTCAAAATATGAAATTAAATACTATTCATCAAGATATTTAATGTAACACTAATACCAAAATCTCTGACATCTTTGCAACTTAGTCCCATTAGATAGAATTTAATAGATTCAAAGCAATTTCAAGTTACCTAATTGAGGCATAAAAGCTACATTTTCTTTTTACTTCAAGGCCAAGATAATATTATGATAGATTAATTATATTAATCTGCCAGTGAGCTTAAGGAAAATCATTCTGAGTTAATAATATTTTAGGTTCAAAATAATTTTAACTCCATTCTTAACAGTAACAAAAACTTTAAAATACCTAGAAGAGGAGACAGTGTAATATCGGCACAAGAATAGAGATACAAATCAATGGAGAGAATTGAGAGTTCAGAAATAAATTCTTATAATCATCGCCAATTGATTTTCAACACAGGTGCCAAAACAATTTAATGAGAGAAAGGAGATGCTGAGGACAACTGGATATCCACATGAAACAAACAAACAAACAAACTTAGATCCTTACCTAGCACCATATATAAAAATTAATTCAAAATGGATCATAAATCTAAATTGAAGAGCTAAAACTATAAAAATTTCTAAAAAAAAAGAGAAAAATCTTTATGACCTTTGGTTAGGCAAAGTATTCTTAGCACAATCCATGAAAGAAAAAAATCAATAAGTTGGACTTCATCAAAATTAAAGACTTTTGTACTTCAGAGAACACCATTAAGAAAATGAAATGATAAACCATAGACTGGGAGAAAATATTTGCATGGTAAGCAAATAACACCCTCCCCAAATGTCTACTTCCTAATCCCCAGAACCTATAAATATATTACCTTACATGGCAAAGAGACTCTACAGATGTGATTAAGATTAAAGACCCTGAAATGTAAAGATTACCATGTATTATCCAGGTGGGCCCAATCTAATTACATGAATGCTTAAAAGAGGAGAGCCTTTCCCAGCTGGAGTGAGAGAGGAAGAGTCAGAGAGATGCAACACAGGAAGGACTGGCTCCATGGATGACAATCTGGCTTTGAACATGGTGGAAGGGGGCCAAGAGCCAAGGAATGCAGTGACCTCTAGAAGCTAGGAATGGCCATCAGTTTACAACCAGCAAAAACATGGAGACCTTGGTCCTACAACACAAGTACTGAATTCTGCCAACAACCTGAGTGAGCAGTAAACAGATTCTCCCTTAGAGCCTCCAGAAAGGAGTGCAGCTGCTGACACCTGGGTTTAGTCCAGTGAGACCCCCTACCAGACTTCTGACCTATAGATCACTAAGTAATACATTTGTGTTGTTAAAACTGCTGAGCTTGTGGTAATTTGTTATCAAGCAGTAGAAAATGAATACAATTTGCATACAGAATATCTAATTAAGTATTTGTATCCAGAGTATATAAAGACCTCTTATGACTCAATAATAAGAAGGCAAACAACTCAATTTTAAAATGGGTAAAAACTTGAGTGGGTATTTCACCAAAGAGCATATACAAACAGCTAATAAGCAGTGAAAAAATGTTCCGCATCATTAGTCATTAGGGAAATGTAAATTAAAACCACAATGAATGTGGTAGGCAGCCTCTAAGTAATGGGATGTCATTTCTGAGATTAAATGACAAAAAGACTCTTGCTCTCTCACTTGCTTGCTCTGAGGGAAACAAGCTACCATGGGTGAGCTGCCCTCCAGTGAAGCCCATGAGGCAAAGAACCGAAGGAGGCTTTCAGCCAACAGCCAGTGAGGAACTGAGGCCTTCAGTTTAACAGACCAAGAGGAACTGAATTCCACTAACAGCCACTTGAGTGAGCTTGGAAGCAGATCGTTCCCCAGTCAAGCCTCCAGGTGGATACAGCCCCCCCTGCAATACCTTGAATGTAGTCTTTTGTGAAACCCTACACCAGAGGGCCTAGCTAACCACACCCAGATTCCACAGAAACTGTAAGATAGTAATTGTTTGATTTTAAGCAAATAAATTTTGGGATAATTTGTCATGCAACTATAGATAACCAACACAGACCCACTAGAAGGACTATCATCAAAAAGACATGACACAAAATGTTGGCGGTGATGTGCAGTACCTGGAACCCTCGTACATTGCTTGTGAGAATGTAAAACAGTACATTCACTTTGAAAAACAGTTTGGCAGTTTCTTAAAAAGATAAACATAAACTTACTGTTCGACCCAGGAATTTCACTCCTAGGAATCTACCCAAGAGAAATGAAAACATATAAAACTTGTATGTGAATACTCACTGTAGCATTATTCATAGTAGCTCAAAACCGAAAACAATGTGAATATCCAACCGATGAATGGATAAAGAAAATGTGGTATAGCCATACAATGAAATACTATTCAGCAATAAAAAGGATCAAACTGGACTTCCCTGGTGGCGCAGTGGTTAAGAATCCACCTGCCAATGCAGGGGACACAGGTTCCAGCCCTGGCCCAGGAAGATCCCACATGCCGCGGAGCAATGAAACCCATGCGCCACAACTAATGAGCCTGCGCTCTAGAGCCCAAGAGCCACAACTACTGAGCCCACGTGCCACAACTTCTGAAGCCCACGTGCCACAACTACTGAAGCCCGCGTGCCTAGAGCCCGTGCTCTGCAACAAGAGAAACCACTGCAATGAGAAGCCCGAGCACCGCAACGAAGAGTAGTCCCCGCTCACTGCAACTAGCGAAAAGACTGCGCGCAGCAACGAAGACCCAACGCAGCCAAAACTAAATAAATAAATAAATTAATTATTTAAAAAGGGACTTCCCTGGTGGCACAGTGGTTAAGAATCCACCTACCGATGCAGGGGACACGGGTTCGAGCCCTCATCCAGGAAGATACCACAGCTACTGAAGCCCGGGTGCCTAGAGCCCGTGCTCCGCAACAAGAGAAGCCGCCGCAATGAGAAGCCCACGCAACACAACAAAGAGCAGCCGGCACTCGCCGCAACGAAGACCCAACGCAGCCAGGAAAAAAAAAAAAGGATCAAACTAATGATACATGCTACGATGCAAATGGACCTTAAAAACATTATGCAAGCTGAAAGAAGCCAGATGCAAAAGATTACATATTGATGTGACGTAATTTATTTTAAATGTCCAGAAGAGGCAAATCTATAGAGACAGAAAGATCAGCTGTTGCCTAGGGCTGGGGGTGGGAGTGGGGGTAAGCTGCAAAAGGGCAGAGGGAACTTTTGGGGATAGTGGAGAAGTCCTAAAACTGATTTATGGGGATGGTTGCACAACTCTAACTCAAAGGCAAATTATGCCTCGTTAAGGCTGTTAAAAAATATCTAGCAATGAATTTATTAAGAAAGGTACAAGACCTTTAAGAAGGTCTATATAACATTTTATTGAAGAACATAAAATAATACCTTAATAAAGAATGACCCCATGTCCCTGAATATAAATATTTAATAGCATAAAATAAATATTTTCCATATATTATATATGAATTTCTAATCAGAATCCTTGTGGTCCTATTTTTTTAAATAACTCAAAAGAATGATTTTAAAGTTTACATAAAAGTATAAATGTTTAACAAATTTATACTTTTAACAAAACTGTTTTCTAAAACAGTATTCCAGAAACTGTTTTCTAAAAAGTGCTATCTCTTAAAAAATAAAGCAATATATATCAAAAATGTACACCTTAGTTAATTACACCAGAAATCTACCAGAGCTTACAAAGCAGTTTCACTATAAAAAGACAGATGAATGTGAGCCAGTCTGGCATTGGTATGTTACTATGTGTCCAAGGGAGAGTAAGGTTTGGATATAATCATGTGCACAAGAAAGAACTGTATCTGTGAGGCATTGTATAATCTCAACCTTTTTTTTTTTTTTAACCTAGGAGGCAAAACATTTCCTTAATGCTTGATTACTAAGTAGAATTGAAAAGAATGGATTTTTAAATTAATGCTTTCCCATATGACATAAGAATAAGATTCAGGAAAGGAGGCAAGATGGTGAGTAGCAGCATGTGGTCCCTGTTAACCCTGCTATTGTTGGAAAAACATGAACTCTACCCAACAGGCTACCAATTACTTGCTCAGTTATCCAATGAGTTACCCAGTCCTCAATTTATGGGAAGGCAAGCTCAGTGCAGAAGGATGAAGACCTTTCCAGGGCCTACAGCTGATTTAATTCCCTGGTGGCTCAAAAGAGAGACAAGAACAGACAGTGGGGAGAGGACAGTGGGGAGAGGACAAGTGGAAGAGGAAAGGAGGCAGAGCTGTCAGTGTTGGGGCATCTGACAACAGGTGACTGGTGCAGTCTTTCCTGGGACAGAGCATAGATGGGTTTGGGATATCTTAGAGCTGGATCTCTGTCCTTGTGACACTACCACCAGCCCCACCATGACAGGGGCTGATTCTTAACATCATAGCACACATCAGAGTTATTTGAGGAGTTTAAAAAGTTTGGATGCCCATGCCCCACTGTGAACTCAGTTAAGAATCTTTAAGGGTGGGGCCTGGGCATGAGTACTTTTTAAAAATTCAATAGTTGATTTTGAGGTATAGCCTCTGGGAGATCCAAGAGCAGAGCATATGTCAGCCACTGTATCAAGGACAGCTGTAGCTCCTGGCAACTCTAACCTGGGCCAGAGATTGAAAAGAGATGAGAAAGAAAAAAAGGAAGAAAGTGGTCCAGTGGTTAAGACTTCGCCTTCCAATGCAGAGGGTGCGGGTTCGATCCCTGGTTGGGGAGCGAAGATCCCATGTGCCTTGTGGCCAAAAACCCAAAACATAAAACAGAAGCAATGTTGTAACAAATTCAATAAAGACTTTTAAAATAATGGTCCATATAAAAAAAATCTTTAAAAAAAAAAAAGGAAGAAGAAAAAAACTTAATGGTGTGCAGTAATTTTAGCCAATTGGCATATTCCTAGTATTCTGGGGATACTCAGAACCTCTGAGACTACAGATGCGCATTTTGGGAGCCCCCCAGAGCACTTGTCCCGACCAGCCTAGGGCCACACAAAGCACATCCACTGGAGAGTGTTGGATCAGGGCACAACCATTAGAAGGTTTTTCCCTGTCAATTTCCTATTCCTTTTGTTCTGTGGCTGTAACTGAAGGATGCTATTATCTTAAAACTTCATTTTATTACTACAAAATATATTCAGAATTTCCACTTTGGGTCTACAGGTATGATGTTTTCAAAATGTATTTCTTATACAGCTGGTAGTTTTAGAGTCTTGGTAGTTTTAAAGTCACTCAGCTGTAACTACATAATAAGAGAGGCAAGTGTGAGCAGGTCAGCACCAGCATTAGCTGCCAGGAACATGGGAAAGTGAAGAACTAATTAATGATTCAAATATGCTTATAATTGAATTCTTTCCCTGACCCATTCACATTTTTTCTTAATTCTTTGAAGTTTTCTAAGGCAGAAGTTTTAATTAAAAAAATAAGGGACTCACATGCCCAAAGGAAGAAAAGGAGGTGATTATTTTCCCTCTTTCCTTTCTAGTAAACTAACAGGAAGAGATTTTCTCTGCCTAGGATAAAGAGAGACATAATGTGCAGTTTACAGAAATGGTTTCCTAAGACATAAAGGACTCTCTTTTCTCTAACTCTCATAAACAATAAGCTCTCTCTCTCATAGAAGGGCTGCAAAGGACAAAAAGAACAACTGCATTTTTCCAGGCTTGAGGGGGGTCCCTAAAGAACTGGGGTACGTAAAAAAGAAGCCCAGTTTAGACGTGTGCTCAGGCTTCCTAGGTATGGCAGTGTCACTCTGCTCTTGTGAAACATGTTTATATAAATGTTCACAGACAGTAAAAATAAATTACGAAGTGCAAAAGATAAAATGAAGAGAAAGACAGATGAAACCAGTAAGATTTTGTTTTAAGCCACAAAATCTAAACAGATCAAGGTCTTTGGGCAGAATAAGAATCACTAAAAATGGCTAACACAGCCCAGTGCAGTCATAGTAACAGGACCAGAGTTCATTACAGGGACAAAAACAGAGCACTGGGTTCCTGAGTTGAGGCTCCCACTTGGATGTCCCCTGTGCCCATCTTTGACTAACAGTACACATTTTCAGCTTCATGCCAGAATCATGCACGTGGGAACAAGGAGTTCTTACTCAGTTTGGGAACAAGCAGGCTGCTGGCCAAATGCAAATAAATAGCGTTTTACAGGACCCTCCCCTCCCCAGTTTAGCCAAAGCAATCTGGTTTGGCCAAGTGATTTTGAATTGCTCTGCTAAATCCATTGCACTGCAGCAGTCTAAGAGGCTTCATGTAACAAAAGCATTAAGATACATGAAGCTAATTAACTTCCACAGTCAACTCTCCAGGATGCGTGTTAAGTTTGTAGAGAAATTTGCAGCTACTTCCCAAATCACATTTTTAGATATATATGTTAACCTCCTACAATCCCCTCCCACCCATAACTGGCTCCAAAACTGCTGATTGCAACATTGACCATTGGAAATTTCCTTCCTTCTCAACTTCTTTATTGGATGTGGAAACTAAATAAGTGTTCTTAATCTTTTCCTTTTGTTATTTTTTTAAGTCAACATTTCACTAGTGGGGGTGGGGGTAGCGATGGGGAGTGAGAATAGGCTGAATTAATGGAATATTTTTACAAATGGAAAAAGAGAACTCAAAAATTTTACAGGTACTTTTAAAATTGAGATATCAATCACATCAATAAAAGTCACCATTTTAAAGTTTGTTAATTCAGGAGTTTTTAGTATAATCACAAGGTGTGCAACCATACATGTATGTTTTTTAACCAGGCAGAACTGATTTACTAATATCTTTAAGACAGCAAGTAGTGTTTGCATGTAAAAAGTCAAAACTAGGAAAAGTTATCTCCATTCTCACCCTTGTTCTCTGTACATCAGTGGTTCTCAAAGTGTGGTCCCCAGAATACAGCATCAACATCGCCTAGGAACTTGTTAGAAATGCAAATTGGGCCCCATCCCAGATGTACTGATTCAGAAAGTAATGAGTGGGGTCCTATAATCTATGTTTTAGATTTACAGACCCTCCAAGTGATTCTGATGCACAGTGACGTTTGAGAACCATTCCTCTAGATCAAGACAATTGCACTAGCTTCACATAACTATAAATTTGTAAATGCACATATATTTAACATCAATATATTTTAATAAAAAATATTTTATATTATATTTATACATTCATATTTATAATATATTTATAATAAATATCTGTACTATTTATATCATATATTTATAATAAATATCTGTACTATTTATGTCATATATTTATAATAAATATCTATTATAAAACATAAATATACATTTTTATAATAGATTTTTGTGAAGGCTGTCCTTCAAATCAATCCATCAATTTTGTTCTGCCAAATAACCACAGTCTAATAGCTATATTTAAAAGCAAACAAAGGAAAAAAAGAAAGGAAAAGCACAAGACCTCAAATGAAAATGAAATGCAAAATAAGTAAGCCTAGCTAAACTACACATTTTGTAAGATAATAAGTGTAAATGTAGATAACATTCTCTGAGCTAGTCCGTCATTGATCTGCCCTATTTCTCTACCTTGTATCTCTAGCGTTTATCTATTACAGAGCAGCACCAAGAAATCATAGGATTCTAAACAGTGGAACTCATTTTTTTTTTTAAGTAAAAGTACCAGAGTTTTCCTTGGGATTCTAAACCCTAAACCTCAAAAGAGACACAGTAGAGCTGCCCAGGTTGTAGCAAGACAAAAAACTGGAGCCCATAGGGTCTCAGAACATGGTTTGAAACCAACTCATTTTGTTGAAACTTTTCCTTTCATTGATGAAGAAAATAAAGCCCCCAAAGCTGATTTGTTAGGGTCCGTATAGCTATAGGTTAAAATTATAATCCAGGCCTCCTGACATCCAATCCTAAACCTATTTCTCTACTAGACTGTACCCCTTCCACACTGGCCAGGCATCCCTTTTTCCTTTGGGTAAATTTAATGACTCAGATAATAGGAAAAGATAAACATTAAAAAAAAAACAACAAAGGTCTTCACTACCTACCATCCAAATACAACCACTGTTAAAAATCTGTTATATCTCCTTGTAGTTTTTTTTCTGTATGTAAATATGCATATGAACACACACACACATTTGTGCAACTTCCTATCTGGTTGTTTTTTCTACTTAATATTACATGTAAGCATTTTTCCAAGCTCTTCAATTTCCTTTAAAAATGGAATTTTTAATGGCTGAATGGGGTTGCTTCACTGAGATCTATCATCTTTTATGCAATTAATCCCTTAGAATTAGATATTTGAGTTGTTTCCAACATTTTAAATGATAAATAAAGTTTCAGTGAGTATCACTGTATACAAATCTTTGTGTACTTCTGTGATCATTTCTCTGTGATAAACGCCTGAGAATAGACATAATAAGTCAAAACGTAAGAATAAGCTTCAATACATGATTGCCCAATTGCCGTCTAGACAGGCAGGATATACTACAAGCTATTTAATAAGTGCTTCTTTAAATTCAATCTGAGCATATTATTTTTTCTATCTTCATTAATTTGCTTGGCAAAAATTAGTGTCTTTCAAATCATAAATGGTTTTATATTAATCACCAAGTTTAAAAAGCATTTAAGAATTAAGCATATATTTACTATATGATCCAGCAATACTACTCTTAGGTATTTACTCAGGAGAAAGGGAAATATAATGTCTGCAAAGACTTGTGTACACCCAAAGTGAAAACAACCTAAATGTTCATCAACTGATAAATGAATAAACATATTGTGGTATATCCATACTATGGATTATTATTCAGTAACAAAAAAAGAATAAAAAATTAATACATGAAAGAACATCATGAACCTCAAAAACATGCTAAATGAGAGAAGCCAGACACAAAAGACTACATGCTATACGAAATTCTAAAAAACAAAACTATAGTAACAGAAAACAGGCCAGTGGTTGTCTGCGGCCAAGGGCAGGGGAGGGAATCTACTGGAAAGAGGCATGACAATACTATTTAGGGTGATAGAACTATATCTTGATTGTGGCAGTGGTTATACAACTGCAAATGATTACAGAAATTCATCGACTTCTTCATTTAAAATGGGTGAATTTTATTGTGTGTAAATTATACCTCAAGCTGGAAAAATCAAAACAAAAGCAAAAATCATTTAAGAAATTCTGGGGGGAAAACAACTTATTTTCATTTTTGTGTATTTTCTTTACATTTTTGTCTGTCACAGACCTACTAGAGAATGGACTTGAGGATGTGGGGAGGGGAGAGGGTAAGCTGGGACAAAGTGAGAGAGTGGCATGGACATATATACACTACCAAACGGAAAAGATAGCTAGTGGGAAGCAGCCGCATAGCACAGGGAGATCAGCTCGGTGCTTTGTGACCACCTAGAGGGGTGGGATAGGGAGGGTGGGAGGGAGGGAGACGCAAGAGGGAAGAGATATGGGGACATATGTATATGTATAACTGATTCACTTTGTTATAAAGCAGAAACTAACACACCATTGTAAAGCAATTATACTCCAATAAAGATGTTTAAAAAACAACAACAAAAAGTTTTTGTCTGTATTCATAATATTCTATGTAGCTATAAGTATAGACTATATGTAAATTTGTACTTAGACATTTTTATATCACAATTTTACATTTCTACAAAGTTTTCATGATTATAATTTAAAATAGTTATACATAATTGTCCAAAGCCCAGAACCATTCTCCTATTGTTAACAGGTAAATTACCAAATTTTAAAGCAAATGATTCCTCCTCAATATTTGGATGCCACCAAGTGGACAAACTGTAATATTACTGAGATTGAGTAGACCATTTTATAAATTTAAAAAAATAACAATTTAGTATTTAAAATTTTAATGTAAAATTAATTTTTAAAACTAAATAAATTTTAGTAATTAAAACAGATCATTTTATAAATGTACCAGACCATGATGCTCATCTATCTCTTGAAGTAACTTAACTCTCAAATCTGAATCTCTGGAAATCAGTCAAAGAAAAGAACTCCTGTCAAAATCAGGGCCTTTACAAACTAAAACTACAGGTGTAAATGATAGACATGGGTCTCTCTTAAGCCCCAAACCAAAAACCATTTAGGGACCTACAAATGCAAATAGCCTTTGCTGTAGGCCAAATGACTTCCAACAAAACAATAAGTGCTTCCAGGAGGCACAATGAAACCAGTGATGAAACTGTGGTGAAGATTATCTGGAAAGCAGAGAAAGACAGCAGGAAACTCATTCCCTTTTGGGCAAAGCCTTGCTAACTCTCTTTAGAGTCACCAGTATTTTCTCCTTACAGTTCCTGGCCTTTCCAGTTCAAGCTTTTGCTATTGAAATGGAACAGTAACTGGTTAGAGCCACAAAAAGAAAGATTATTTCAGGGAAGTGTTTGGTCCCTGCCAGGGTGGACAAAAGAATGACTTTCTCAAAAGAAGCCTTTGAATGACACCTAGCCATGACCTACCACCAACCGAGGGAGATGAACACTTTGCCTAGAGCCCAACATTCCTCCCAATTATTTTTTCTGATGCTCTTTAACCCTCTCCATCTTGCTGCCAACCTCCATAAATTGAAAAGAAACATTTTTTAAAAAAAAGAAAGAAAAAGAAATCTAGGAATGCCACTCCAAAGAACTCTTAAAGGAATGTCATGAATCCATAAAGTGAGAAACCAGTGAGAGAGAGAAAACATAGCTCACTGAGACAGAACCATGGCTTCATTGTGGTAAATTATAGAGCCTGTCTTCTAATGGCTGAAATGTTTGTTTGCTTGGTTTTTCTTAAATTTTAGTTATGTTTCTTAATAGAAGATACACTCATTCAGTAAAAATTCAAAAGGTACAGAAGAATAAAAAGGGATGTCTGCTTTTAACTGCTTCTGCTGGCTGGTCAGCCCCATTCCCAGAGGCAACCATCAATCCTCTCTTGTGAATCGTTACAGAAGTATCCTATACAGAGACAGTTACATATATACACTCTCCCCATATAAACATTCAATCCCATCCCCCCTTTCTTGTTACACAAATGTTGAACCACTGTACACAATGATGCTTTTTTCATTTAACCATACAATACATCATGGCATTCATACCATGTCAATACATAGAGTTTCTCATTCATTTTAAAACTGTATTTGCAAATGAAGCAATGGACAAAGGATTAATCTCCAAAATATACAAATAGGTCATGGAACTCAATATCAAAATAACGACCCGATTAAAAAATGGGCAGAAGACCTAAATAGACATTTCACTAAAGAAGACATGCAGATGGCCAAGAGGCACATGAAAAGATGCTCAACATCACTAATTATTAGAGAAATGCAAATCAAAACTACAGTGAGGTATCACCTCACACCAGTCAGAGTGGCCATCATCAAAAAATCTACAAACAATAAATGCTGGAGAGGGTGTGGAGAAAAGGGAACCCTTTTGCACTCTTGGTGGGAATGTAAATTGATACAGCCACTGTATCAACCTCCAGTATGGAGGTGCCTTAAAAAACTAAAAATAGAACTACCATATGACCCAGCAATCCCACTCCTGGACATATACCCTGAGAAAACCATAATTCAGAAGGACACATGTAACCCAATGTTCATTGCAGCACTATTTACAATAGCCAGGACATGGAAACAACCTAAATGTCCAACGACAGATGAATGGATAAAGAAGATGTGGTACACATATACAATGGAATATTACTCAGCCATAAAAAGGAACAAAACTGGGTCATTTGTAGAGATGTGGAGTCTTGTCATACAGAGTGAAGTAAGCCAGAAAGAGAAAAACAAATATCGTATACTAACGCATATATGTGGAATCTAGAAAAATAGTACAGATGAACCTATTTGCAGGGCAGGAATAGAGACATAGATGTAGAGAATGGACATGTGGACACAGAGAGGGAAGGAGAGGGTGGGATGTATTGGGAGATTAGGATTGACATATATACACTACCATGCATAAAATAGATAGCTAGTGGGAACATGCTATAAAGCACAGGAAGCTCAGCTAGGTGCTCCGTGATGACCTAGATGGGTGGGGTGGTGGGGGGCAGGGAGGGAGGTTCAAGAGGGAGGAGCTATAGGTATACATATAGCTGATTCACTTCATTGTACAGCAGAAACTAACACAACATTGTCAAGTAATTATACTCCAATAAAAAAAAAACTGTATCATATTCTATTTGGATGTACCATAAAATATTTAAGGAGTTCCTTACTAAGATGGACATTTAACTTGTTTCCAATTTGTGCTAGTTTTATTATTATCTTCTTTACCTGCAACTCTCTGGGCAAATTTGATTGCTTCTTCAACCGGATCTGAGTTCACAATTTTATCTAGAATACCCAGCTTAAGAGCTTCATTTGCCGAAATATGTCTTCCTAAAAGAAAACAAAATAAAACAAATCAAAGAACAATGTGAGATTAAACCAAAAGCATCACTCTCTCTAGTAGGAAAATTCACTTGTCCTGGGTATAAACATCTGTTACTAAATAAACAAGCACCACGCTGACTGTTACAGTGGAAAGATTACTGCAGAGGTAATCAGAAAATTTGGATTCAAGTTCCAGCTCTACCTTGCACTATTTGTGTGAACTGTACTAGGACCACAATTTCTTCGTTGGTAAATGGAAATAATTATGCTTACCTTGGTAATTCTGAGAATTAAGTGAAAATAATACATTTTCTTTCTATTCTATAAATCTCTATTAGAAGCACTTTATGAACTATAAATCTCTATATAATAATGAGGATTGATTGTTTGATAATAATAGAGATAAAAAATAACAGAGGTAGTAGCAGCACAGCAATAACAGTACTATCTGTTCTTATACTAGCATACACCAAGGGCTGCCATTGATTACGAACTGAGTCCTCAAACACAAATATAGTTGGATAGACAGGGGAAAAGAATTATTAAGTTGATATCACATAAGTTATAATCAAAATTTCACAGGAAAAGTGGGGTGGACCTCCGCCATTTTTTGGCTACCCAGCATCTCGACCCTCCCTTAGTTTGTGGAATTGCTAATGCGTGAGCTTTGGAGCTAAAAAGGAAGCTAAAAAAGAAACAGAGATGATCAGACAATTGTTCCTTCAGACCTGGCACTAGGGTGTGTCCCATGGTCCCAAGCTTGGCAAACTGAGTGCTCAATTGAGGGTTTTTAGCTGGAGTGAGTAACACTAAGGAACAGCAGCAGTGTAAATCTCACTTCACAGGTGGTGACATCTAGTGTCTGGTGGTGGTGGTGCCAGGAGCATCTACCATCCACTAGTGACACTGGCAGCCTCTGGTATAGACTGGAAGCTCTAGGAGGTTACAGAAGTTTGAGGAGGGTTTGCATTACTCCCACGTTCTCCAGCAGGCATAAATACGTAATTTGATCTGCACACTCTGAAGCAGGAGGTTAAGGGATATAAGCTTCCCTCACCACATGGTCAGGAGAGAGACAGCGACACATTGCTTGCTTGTTTACCAGCACCATCTGGGCTTCTGAAGAGCAATCACGAAGTCAGTCTTGCTGGCAACAACTCCATGGTCTTTGCTGCTCTTACAGAGTGTTGGTGGATGCCATCTCTGAGACAAACCCTCCATTCCCAGTTCTTATTAGTGCTTCGGAGAGCTACCAATGGCTTTTCTTGATCAGATAGACAATTCAATGATTTTGGGCAGGGGTCACTCTGTAACAGCAATATTTGGGCAGTTTTCTGGAAATGCCTTTGAAAACAGGCTTCCAGATGTCCGCCTGGGGTGAGGAGGGCAGTGGGGGGATGGGCAAGTGGCTTCAAGGGTGAAGTCTCCTCTGTACAAAATCCCTTGAGTGAGGGGTGAGTGAATCAGACTCTCTAGGTTAAGGGGCCCAAAGGGACACGGAATGGAATATGAAAACCTGGGTACTAAAAGGATCTTTGGGGCAACTGAGCAGGGGAAAACTGAGATGTCCACAGGATGAACTGAAAATTCCTTTAGCTGTAATGTTTTCTTCTGACCTGGATTTCACAAAAGTTGGAAGGACCACTACTGTTCTTATGGAGTCAATGAGATTTCGGGTACTTTTATTCTGTTTCAAGGACCTGAAGACACAGCTCTGTATATCCAACCCAAATCCTCATGCTGAGATTTAAACTTGTTCTTTCTGGTGTTGCTCTGAGTGTAGACAATAACCACTGTCCAATCTAATAAAAGCCCTGCCTAGATCTACTATAAAGAGAGTAGGGCAACTGAAGTCGAGACTTCTCCAAGCCAGGTAATCTCAATTTTTTCCAATTTTCTTTGTGGCTTCTTTTCCAAGCTTTAGAAAAAAATTTCTACATGGAACCCTTTCCAGATGCCATTTTAAAGTCCCCCTAAAATTGTACAGACTACTTAAAAAGATAGGTGTCCAACAAAGATGTTAAAAAATAAAATAAAAAGATAGGTGTATGATTCTAATGTTAGCTTTCTTCTAATTCACTGTGACCTTCTCTATGCAAATCAAAATCTATCATATTCTTACTATTTTTACCTCTTCTCTTCATCATGTTAAAAATAGTGATATTTCTATAAGCAGCAGTGCTTTGAAAAAGGCAAATCCTAGTTCACTTTATTTCTTTTTGTCAAAGAAGCCAGATTCCTTCCTGATTTCCTCCAAGATATTCTTGCCTTTCAGGCTTAATACTGAAAGCAGGAACACACAATTCCTCAATATTCCCCCCCATGCTTTAATTTCTATAAACCTTAGAATTTACAGACTCATTTCACACTATTATGATTTCCCCCTATATTTTATGCTGCTTTGCTTCCTTTCTATTTTGTCTTTTGCAGAATGAACCCTTTCATGTGCTTTGAATTTCTGTAGTATGTTGGGTTGATTGTAAGCATCCTCTTATGAATTCTGCATTAGGTACTTAAAATAGTTCACATTCTTAAAAGTGTACTTATCATACCACTGTAAATTAAAGCAATTTCTTATCTAATTTATTGAAGACAAGAAATTTAGTTTTTAACTCCCTTTTCATGCTCTAAAGAATTTATAACATCTCCCCATTTAAAGGGGGGAAAAGCCATTTTAGACTTTAGTCTAAATTATATATTAGTAACTGTATAAATTTTACACTAGTAATTATATATTAGTAATAATATAGACTCATTATTTTCTAATTTGGACCATGTGTGCACAGTTTTGTATTGTGGTTTCTGTGTCAAACAATAAGTGTATTGGGGCTTCCCTGGTGGTGCAGTGGTTAAGAATCTGCCTGCCAATGCAGGGAACAAGGGTTCGAGCCCTGGTCCGGGAAGATCCCACATGCCATAGAGCAACTAAGCCCCTGCGCCACAACTACTGAGCCTGTGAGCCACAACTACTGAGCCTGTGCGCCTAGAGCCTGTGCTCTGCAACAAGAGAAGCCACCGCAATGAGAAACCCACACACCACAACTAAGAGTAGCCCCCACTTGCTGCAACTAGAGAAAATCCCACACATAGCAATGAAGACCCAACGCAGCCAAAAATAAATAAAATAAAATAAATAAATTTATTAAAAAAAATAAGTGTATTGATTAGCAGTTCTCAAATTTTTTAGTCTTGGGACCCCTTTGCACTATTAAAAATTATGGAATACTCCAAAGAGCTTTTGTTTATATGGGTTATTTCTATTAATATTTACTATATTAGAAATTATAACTGAGAACTTTAAAAATGTATCTTTATTAAATTACTTTAAAATAACCATGATAAACATATTACATATTAACATAAATAAATTTTTAGGCAAAATAACTCTATTTTCAAAATTTTAAAAATTTAGTGAGAAGAGTGTTGTTTTATATTTTTGCAAATTTCTTTAATGTCTGGCTTAATAGAAGACAGCTGGATTCTCATTCCTGCTTCTGCATTCAATCTGTTTTGATACCACATGTCATACAATAACCTCTGGAAAATTCCACTGTATATTTGTGAGGGAATGAGAGTGGAAAAGGCAAGCAATGTCTTATTAATAGACTTTTTTTTTTTTTTTTAATTTTTATTTATTTATTTATTTTATTTTTGGGTGTGTTGGGTCTTCGTTTCTGTGCGAGGGCTTTCTCTAGTTGCGGCAAGCGGGGGCCACTCTTCATCACGGTGCGCGGGCCTCTCACTGTCACGGCCTCTTGTTGCGGAGCACAGGCTCCAGACGCGCAGGCTCAGTAGTTGTGGCTCATGGGCCCATTTGCTCCGTGGCATGTGAGATCTTCCCAGACCAGGGCTCGAACCCGTGTCCCCTGCATTGGCAGGCAGATTCTCAACCACTGCGCCACCAGGGAAGCCCAATGTCTTATTATTATGAAAATAGTTCTGACTTCATGGACCCCCCCACCCCCTGCCCCCCCCATACAGAATGGTCTTAGGTACACCTAGGAGTTCCTGGGCCGCACTTTAAGAACTCCTGATTTAGACCACATTTAAGACTGTATAGCATCTTAGTATACAAATGTTCCATACGTTGAGAATTTATTTGTGGCTGGAGTGATTTTAGCTGTTTCAAGAGTAACCTTTTGTTGTGTTTTGTTTTTATCCTTTGGAAGCTTGCAGGAGTCTATTTCCTGGAAATTTAAAATCTTTATCAAAATACAAGACATTGACATCTCGTCAGTTTTTCCAGGAAAATGAGGTGCTTACTAAAATACAATCTCTGATTCTTTTATGTATCTGAAGAGATTCTTCTATTTTTTCCTTTGGTTATTGCTTCTCCCCTTTTCGCTTTGTGCTCTGGGAGCTTTTATTATTCATAGCAGAGGGCTCTATTATAGACCTCTCATGTCTGCTGCCTTCATTTACATTTTCTGTATCTTTTTTAGAAATTCTTCTGAATTCTATAAACGTGTCTCTATCCTCTATGTTGCTGATTCAGTAGTCTGTTCTATTGCATCTTTTTTTTATTGCTTCAAAAGTTATTTTGGCTAATGTTTTGATTTTAAACAGGGTGTTCTTATTTAATAAATAAAATATTTTCTTTTCTAATTTAGAATATTGTGAGTTTTCTAAGATATTTGTTGCCTTTAATCTGTTTCAACAGACTCACATTTATGTTTCATTTTTCTAATGACAGAATATTTTCATAGGTTTTTTTTTTTTTTGGTCTGTTTGTCTTAGTCATGAAATAATATTTGCTGATATTTATTATTGCTGACTGGGAGCCCTGGGTATTAAAACTCACCCTTAACATCTTGTTCGAATATAGAGAAAACCCACATGGACCTAACTAAATCTGAAAGACTGGCAGGATAAAGACGCCATTCGCAACTTCTTCCCCAGTACCCTGGGTGGCAAGAGGTACCTCATCAAAGACTAGAGTCTGAGGGCATCCCTGTCCTGGGAAAGATCATAAAGTAACTATGGGGCTGAGAAAA
Organism: Eubalaena glacialis; assembly: GCF_028564815.1. Classification (NCBI taxonomy): domain Eukaryota; kingdom Metazoa; phylum Chordata; class Mammalia; order Artiodactyla; family Balaenidae; genus Eubalaena; species Eubalaena glacialis. The sequence goes on along the minus strand of NC_083721.1, from coordinate 83,343,089 downwards.
AGCTCTATGAGAATAGAGAAGAGGCTTTCTATGCTGTTCAGTGAAAAAGAAAGACGGGACCTAGAAAATAACAGCAGAAGGAACATCAGGGCACTGTAGTTTTCATCATTTGATTGGACAGAGAACGTCAGGGAATGAACTGCATCGTGCCCAAGCGTGTGTTTTGTGGTTACTGCTAAAGATTCCGTTGTTTTCAGGTAGCATTTTAAGGGAATTGTGGAGAAGCAGTGGTTGTTGAAATTGTTCCACTTTCCAGAATTATCTCTCTTATGGTTTTCAGAAGATCAGAAAAGGTTAGCTATTTATTAATTTAATCTAAATTTATTTACTTATTAATTTCCTATGGAGGCAGTGCCTATAGAGCTGGTATTTTTCTTCATTAACACCAGTAGGGAATCTTCAACTTTCAGTAACAATTTTTTAGCATCCCTTCTTAGAAAAAATAATGTTTTCCAGAAGCAAGAGTCTTAATATCATCATTATTAATGGCTACTGTATTAGTTTCCTATACAGATTACCACAAACATTGCATCTTAAAACAGCACACGTTTATTATCTTAGTTTAGGAGTCAGAAATCTAAAATAAGTCAGCAGAATTGGTCTCCTTCTAGAGGCTCTGAGAGAGAATCTGTTCCTGGGCTTTTCTAGCCTCTAGAGGCTGCCTACATTTCTTCTTCTCTTCCTCCATCTTCAAAGCCAGCTGTGTATCATCTTCTCTCCCTCCTGCCTTCCTCTTCCAAGGATGCTTGTGATAAATTGGGCCTACCTAGACAATCTAGAATAATCTCCCATCTTGAGATCCTTAATTTAATCACAACTGCAAGGTCCCTTTCGAATGTAAGGTAATATATTCACAGGTTCTAGGGATTAGGATGTGGACATCTTGGAGAGAGGCATTATTATGCCTACCACAGTTACCATTTATAAAATGTCTCCTCTGTGACAGGTACTATACCATAAGCAAGTCATGTAATTTCATTATTCCTTACACAACTATGTGGTTGTTTTACTGATGAGAAAATGAAGACTGAGAGAAGTTCAGACAATCTCCCTTCTAAATTTCAGGCCAGTCTATCCAACTGTCTACCTGACACCTCAAGTTGGATGTCAAACCTTAACATGTCCAAAACTAAGCTCTTGTGATTCCTCCCTACAACCTGCTCTACCAGCAGAATTTCCCTTTTCTCAGTAATGGCGCCATCCTTCCAGCTGCTCAGGCCATTAGAATCATCATTTTCTCTCCCCTTTCCCTCACCTCTCACATTTGATCTGTCACAAAATCCTGTTGGCTCAAAATATATCCAGGATTTGACCATGTCTCACCATTTACATTGTTACCACTCAGGTCTAACCTCCCGTCATGGCTCCCTTGGATTAGTAAAGCAGGCTTCTAATCAGTCTTCCTATTTCTGGCCTTACCTCCAATTAATATATTTTCAGTAGCCAGAGTGATCTTTTAAAAAACATAAGTGACAGCATGTTTGTTAGTCTTCTGCTCAAAACACTCTAATGCCTTTCTACCTCATTCAGAAGAAAAGCCAAAGAGTTCTCTATTATCTTCAAGGCCCTACCTGATGTGACTTCACCCCCTACTACTCTTCCCCTTACTCACCTTACTCTAGCTTCATTGACCTTCTTGCTGTTCTTGGAAATTTCCAAGTATGCCCCTACCTCAGGGCTTGGTATTTGCTATTTTCTCCGCATGGAATATCTTCCTCCAGATATTGGCATAACAAGCTTCCTCCATCCTTCAGGTATTCACTCACATTCATTTTGTAGGAAAGCCTTTCCCAGCTATCCTACCTAAAATATTACCCAACCCCCAGCCCTATCATTTTACATTTCCCCTTTCTGCTTTATGTTTTCTCCTTAGCACTGATCTCCATCTAACCTACCATGTATACTACTTACATAATAGGTAGGCATGGAGTTTAAGAAGAGTATACAGTGTGGTAGCTGGTCTCCCAAGTGACCTGCCATGTGTTTGATCTCTAGGTATTCAAGTTCCCCTCCCAAGTTGGATGGGGAAGACTTGTATAATCAATAGAATAGTTCAGAAAAGCTGGCATGTGACTCCAAAGCTAGGTCATAAAAGACATTGCAGTCTTTGCCTTGTTCTCTCTTGGATCACTCACTCTAGAGGAAGCCAGCTTCCATGCTGTGAGGACATGCAGGCAGCTCTAGGGAGAGGTCCACGTGGAGAGGAAATGAAGCCTCCTGCCAACAGTCAGCAGCAGCCATCCATGTGAGTGCGCCATCTTGGAAGTAGATCTTGGAAGTAGATCCTCCAGCCCCAGTCAAGTTTTCAGATGACTATGGCCACAGTCAGTATCTTGACTGCAACATCATGAAAAACCTTGAGCTAGAACCCAACTAAGCTGTTCCCAAATTCCTGACCCACAGAAACAAGGGAAGAAAAACACTGCCAATCAAACCACAACTCACAATGAATGTAAGAGGCATCCTGATTTCAAAGATGTGGAAAACACTGTGCATTTTTGAATTGATGAAATATGATAATGATAATTATTGTTATTGTTGTTGTTTTCTGTATATGATCTCCATAAGGGCAGGAGTTTTTGTAGGTTTGATTTACCTCTATAGGCCCATTGCCTACAACAGGGCCCAGCACATGAGAAAAAATTAAACAGCTGCTACATGAGTGAATAAAAATTAATTTGTACAAGGCATATTGTTTATATGTGGTACAGCTGGGATTCAAGCTCAGGTCTTTGATTCTAAAGATTGTGCTCTTTTTATTGCCCATTCTTTGGGATATAGTCTATTGCCAAGATCCTCATCTTATTTCTACTCAATCCTCCTCTTTCACTAAAGTCAGATATGGGAATAACATATAGCTAACACTTTTTACCATGTCTAGGACTGTTCTAAGCACATTGTATGCATTAAGGTATCTAATCTTCACCACACCACCATATGGTAGGTGCTATTGTCATAAACATTTATGAGGAAACTAAGGCACAGAGAGGTAAAGTGTCTGACCCAAGGTCTCATTAGTTCTACCCGTTTGGAGTAGTTATGTATGTTCTTTCTTCCAACCTCACTTCGACTGGCAATAGCTTTCTATGCCTTATCATATTTGGTAAATTCAGGGTCTCTAGATGATTTCTAGTGTTGCATTGTTCACATTCCCTATTGAAAGAGAAAACTTCTATTTGAAGCTAATATCTTAACATCTGGGAAATGAAAAATGCAGTCATTTCCAAACTAAAACTTGAAATCTTTCCTTGGAAATTCTGGTTTTAATTCTTGTTTATATTATAATTTCTAAATTAGATCTGAATATAATGAACCCTATGTGAAACCAGTGTCTATGAGTAGACACTTAAATGTGATTAGGGCTTTGTATACACTTTCATTTAGAAGGCACTCACATTTGCTCTTCATGGTAACTTTTGAGAAGCTCTCAGAAAAGGCATTCTTTACATTTAAAGATGAGAAAATTGACATCAAAGAAGTTAAAGTATCCTCTTAAAATTACATGGGTAGGGAATGGTCAAGCCAGAATGTTTCTAAATCCTAGTCCAGTTCCTCACATTGAACCAGACAGCCATTGGCAGGGTTAGTACTGACCTGACGTAATTAAGTCAAGTGCAGCAGGAACTCCAATAAGTCTGGGGAGAAGCTGGGTTCCTCTTGCACCAGGAAGGATTCCTAGTGTGACTTCTGGGAAGCCAACTTGAGCCTATCGAAGATTGAAGGCATAAAGGTCATTAGAATGAGATGATATATTCAGAGTCAAGGCAAGCATTCCCCTGGGTTTCTCACACCCTCAAAAACATTGCTGCATAGAATTCAGTGAGAGTTTCTACAGAGGAAATTAGTGCACACCCTCTCCTTTAATTAATAGCATAAATAGAGCTGTGCCATCCCTAAGTCTTCATGTTGAAACACATCCCCAGCTTCTTACACAATTCTTCTCTGACTCTATTATGACCTGTCTCAGCTAACACAAATAATAGTCTCCAGAAACAGTTTTATGGAACCCTGAAAGAGCCAAGCAGTCAAGAAATTAAAAAGACAACTCACAGAATGGGAAAAAATATTTGCTAATAATATATGTGGAATATATAAAGAACTTTTACAACTCAATAATAAAAAGACAAATGATCCAATTCAAATGGGCAAAGCATCTGAATAGACATTACTCCAAAAAGATACAAATGGCCAATAAGCACATGAAAAGATGCTCAATATCATTAGCCATCAGGGAAATGCGAATCAAAACTACAAGATACCATTTCATACCCACTATGATGGCTATAATAAAAAAGACAGACAATAACAAGTTTTAGAGAGTATGTGGAGCATACAAAACCCTCATATATTGCTGGTGGGAATGTAAAATGATGCAGTCACTTTGGAAAACAATTTGGCAGTTTCTCAAAGGTTAACCATAGAGTTACCATACGACCCAGCAATTCCACTCCTCAATATATACCCAAAAGAAATGAAAACATGCCCACAAAAAACACTTGTGCAAAAATTTTCATAGCATCATTGTTCATAAATCCAAGAAAGAAGAAACAATCCAAATGTCCATCAATTAATGAATGAATAAAGAAAATGTGGTATATCCATAAAAAGAAATATTCAGCCATGGAAAGGAATAAAATACTAATGACATGTTACAACACAGGTGAACCTTGAAAACATAATGCTAAGTGGAAAAAACCAGACACAAAAGACAACATATTGTATGTTTTCATTTACATGAAGTGTCTAGAATAGGCAAATCCATACAGACAGAAAGTAGATTAGTAATTGCTAGGACTGGGGGAGAGGGAAATGATGGGTTACTCCTAAAAGGTGTGAAGTTTCTTTTGAGGGTGATGAAATATCCTAAAATCAACTGTGGTAATGATTGCATAACTCTGTGAATATACTAATATACCGCTGGACTGTACACTTTAAATGAGTGAATTATATGGTATATGAATTATACCTCAGTGAAGCTATTATAAAAAGAGAAAGAAAGAAAGAAAGAAAGAAAGAAAGAAAGAAAGAAAGAAAGAAAGAAAGAAAGAAAGAAAGAAAGAAAGAAAGAAAGAAAGAAAAAGAAAGAAGGAAAGAAAGATAAATAGGAAGGAAGGGAGGAAGAAAGAAAGGAAGGGAGGAAGAAAGGAAGAAAGTCAGGCAGCAACCTCAGTCCAGATGAGAGGGTGAGCTTGAGACCTTAATCACATGCCTCTCTTGGTCTTAAAAGTGGCCAAAGCTCTGTTAGTCATTTTCCAGGTATAAGGATGGGAGGAGGAGGGTACTTAAATACAGACTGCCATTTACCCAAATCGTGATGCCAACAGCTCCAAAATACCTGGAATGTTTGAGCCTCTCTCACTTGAGGCTTTCCTAGCAGTTGATCACCATTTTTCCCACCAGTGGTCATCCCTACCCCTTGACTTACTATTGCTTATAACTTAGATCTGCACTCAGTGTGCAGAAGGTCATGGTATGAGGAACACAGAAAAAGGAACACTTAGGATATGTGTCTTTATTTATAAGTTTTATAAAAAATTAAAACATAGGGAAATGGTTAAATAAATTATGATAAATCTATAAGATGAAAAATTATGCAACCATTTAAAATGATATTTTTAAGGAATATTTCCAATAAGATTGACAGCAAATTTCTCATCAGAAACCATGGAGAGGGCTTCCCTCGTGGCACAGTGGTTAAGAATCCACCTGTCAATGCAGGGGACACAGGTTCAAGCCCTGGTCCGGGAAGATCCCACATGCCACGGAGCAACAAAGCCCATGCGCCATAACTACTGAGTCTGCACTCTAGAGCCTGCTAGCCATGACTACTGAGCCCACATGCCACAGCTACTGAACCCCATGCACCTAGAGCCCATGCTCTGCAACAAGAGAAGCCACCACAATAAGAAGCCTGCTCACCGCAGGAAGAGTAGACCCCACTCACCACAACTAGAAAAAGCCCGCACCCAGCAACGAAGACCCAACACAGCCAAAAATAAAGTAATTAATTAATTAAAAAAAAAAAAAAGAAACCAGGGAGACCAGTGCCAGTGGGATGACACATTCAAAGTACTGAAAGAAAAGTACTGTCAACCAAGAATTCTACATCCAGCAAAACTAGTCTTTAAAAATGAAGGCAAATTGGGACTTCCCTGGTGGTGCAGTTGTTAAGAATCTGCCTACCAATGCAGGGGACACAGGTCCGAGCCCTGGTCCAGGAAGATCCCACATGTCACGGAGCAATTAAGCCCGTGCACCACAACTACTGAGCCTAAACTCTAGAGCCCGCGAGCCACAACTACTAACACCCGTGAGCCTAGAGTCCATGCTCCACAACAAGAGAAGCCACCGCAATGAGAAGCCCACGCACCACAGTGAAGAGTAGCCCCCACTCACCGCAACTAGAGAAAGCCCGCATGCAGCAACGAAGACCCAACACAACCCAAAATAAATAAATGAATAAATAAAAATTTATTTTAAAAATGAAGGCAAATTAAGATATTTTCAGATAAATAAAAATTGAATTTGTTGCTAGCAGATCTGCCCTACAAGAAATCCTTCAGGATGAAATGAAAAGACACTAGACAGTAACTCAAATCCACATGAAGGAATAAAGAACACTGTTAAAGGGTAACTACACAGGTAAATATAAAAGACAGTATTAATGTAATTTTTTGTTTGCAATTCCTCTTTTTTCTTACCTGATTTAAAAGACCACTACATTAAGCAATAATTATATATTTATGTTGATGGGCATGCAATGTATAATGATATAATTTGTGACAATAACATCATAAAGGGGGTGTGTAACAGAACTATGTGGGAGCAAATTTTTTACATACTATTGAAATTAAAATGGTATTAATCTGAACTAGCTTGTCAGAAATTAAGATGTTAATCCCCAGGGCAACCACCACTAAGAAAATAACTCAAAAATATACAGTGAAAGAAACAATAAGAGAATTAAAAGTGTACTAGAACTTATCCATTTAATACAAACAAAAGCATTAATGGAGGAATTGAGGAATGAAAAAATATAAGACGTAGAAAACAAATAGCAAAATGGCAAAAGTCCTTCCTTATCAGTAATTATGTTAAATGTAAATGGTAGAGATTGGTAGAATGGATAAAGAATATTTAACAATAATTTAAATATGGTATTAGTATAAAAATAGAGTACAAGTGAAATACAATAAAATTCCAAATGTAGTTTTTAAAAAAACAAAAAAGATTGCAAAGAAAAAAAAATGTAAGAAAAAAAATTACACAGGAAAAAGACAAGGAAGAAAAAAAATAAAATGTTAATAGTGGTTATTTCTGAACTGTGAGTTTATGGTGACTTCAGTTTTACATCTTTATACTTTCCTGTATTTTATAGTCTATTACAATGATGAATATTATCTTTATTATTAGAAAAATATATTACTTATAAAAATATTACTATTATAAGACTGATATCACAAACCTCAATCTATATGTCTAATAACCCAAATTAAATCTATTTCCAGAAATAAATGGATTTACTAGTTGTGTGCTGTTTCCAATAGGAACTTGTCTTCTTAGGTACTAAATATTATGAGACCACAAAACTGAAACGTTTGAGATAGGAAACAAAAATTTAAATAAATATGTACACTCGGGGTGATAGTCAAAATATTTAATACCTCATACTGCATGAGCATGGCTCAGTGAAATCTGACGTGGGTCATAGTACTAGAGCAAGGTCCTGGGGGTCCTGTACAGGAGTTCCCCTTTAGCTAGTGGGTCATGGGAAGGTCCAAAGGCTAGGGTTAGGGGAAGTGATGGGACAGTCACAGGCTCAGGGTAGTAGCTCTTTATCAACTAGAATGGACATATTTCAACATTTCAACCACCAGTAACACTGTACTCGTACATAACAGCTGAACACCAGTGCTAGAAAAACCTAAGAGTTGTGAACCAGTCAGCTAACCATTCAAAATGATCACCTCTGATGCTTATGACTACACTTAGAGCTTGCTCTAAAGAAAAGCTCCCGACATCAAATCCCATATGGATCCCCTCTGTTACCTCTGCATGGGCAATCCTATAGTGACAGCCCAGGGCCAGCTCCAGTCCCCCTCCTAAAGCCACCCTTTGGATAGCTGCCACCACAGGCTTCTTGTTTCTCTGTACTTCATCTACTACACTTCCCAGTGTCAAGTCAAAGGTCATATCAGCACTGAAGCCACGGATATCAGCACCTAAGAACACAAAGACAAGGAAAAAAGAGAGTTGAGGAAGACTTGGGCTTTGCTATAGAACAATAAGTTACCAGATTACACTTAAGGAATCTCAGACCTCTTTGGACCCATGAAACACTTTATCCTTTGGTTGCAGACACAGTAAAGGAACAAGTAGCCTGGAAAATGTAGAGAGATATGAGAGAAAATCCTCAAATCTTTATCAGAAGTCCTGTAATCTAAAATCTGTCTTTCCATATGATAGTAGTAACTCTACTTTTAGAAAAATTTGAAAGCTCAGAAAAGGGAAGCAAAGGTTCTAAGATTGAGTCAGCCATTCCCATTTTTTGCATGATACTGCTCACCAACTCTATTCACAGCAATTTAGACCCATATCTTTGTTAAGGGCATCAGTCATTACAATATAAAACCTCAGAGTAAAATGCAGACATATTTGTGAGTTATATGTTAATCAATCAGCTTAGAATTACATTTCTGTGATAGACTTTTTTGTGATCAATAAAAGTAACAACATTTACTGCTTTTCCTAATTATAAAAATAATATGCATTATAGAAATTTTGAAAAATACACAAAATTATAAAGGACAAAAATATTACTCCAAATATCACCACACAGAGATAACAATGTAATATTTTGGTGAATTTTTAGTTTTTTCCCAACGCATGTATGTAAATTGCTTTGCAACCTTGAGTAAGTTATTTAACCATTTTGTTTCAATACCTATCTTAAATGACTGATGTGACAATTAAATGAATGTTTACTGTAATATATATTTTTAACAATATTGAGAACACTCTGTAAAGACATTTTTTATATTTTCCTTTTTTCACATAACATTATACATAGTAGTGAGCTTTTCCCCTATAGCATTATATGTTCTTTGAAAATATTAAGCCTGGTACAAGTTAAAAAGTTAAATTAATTATTTCATGTTCAGCCTTTCTTTTTTTTTTTTTTTTTTGCTACCTGCTCCTCATCTAGCATCCATCCAGGGATTATGCTTTTTTTCTCACCAATCCATCATATTTCACACTCTACTGTTATTATTTATTTTTATTTTTTTAGATTCCTTTTGGTTCTAGAGAAACAAGATGAACTTCAGTCTGAATGTCACGTCTATTATTCCTGTAACTTTAGGTTAAACTAATTTTTCAAGTAACAGAAGCAATTAACATTTGTTGGATTAAAAACTATACATCAGGCACTGGGCTAAGTAGTTTCATATATTGTCTCATTTAATTTACTTAACATCTAAGTTAAATAGTCTATTAACAATTTCCATTTTACAGGTTTAAGTTTAAGGCTTTGAGATGTTAAGTGACTAGTTCAGACATGATTCTGTAACTGGTCGAATAAGGATTTGAGCTCAGGCAGTTTGACTATACAGCTCACATTCTTAAATGTTATACTACATTCTTCTACTTGCAGCAAAAGGTTAGTATGATCATCCCAATTTTATAGAAACCAAGGCACAGACAAGAGTATAGTGATTTCACTTTTTAACTGTTTATCTCTGGCACATAGAAATGCAATTAATTTTTGGATACTGATTTTACATCCAGCAAAATTCCTAAATTCTATTATTAATTCTAATAATTTTCTGATAGATTTATTTTTTACAAATACTCATGTCTTCTGAATAATGATGTTTCTGTTTCTTCCTTCCCAATCCTTACACCTTATTTCTTTTTGTAGGCTGGCCAGGGCCTAGAATATAATGTCAAATACAAATGGTGATAGCAGCCAGCCTTGTCTTATTCCTTTCTGAAAAGGAAAGCATTCAATTTACCATTTTGTTTGATGTTTGCTGTAGGTTTTTAAAAATAGATACATCTTGCCTGATGAAGACATTTTCTTTCTATATTTAGTTTACTAAGAATTTTAATCTTTAATGCATGCTAAACGTTACCAAGTGTTTTTTTCTGAATCTCTTGAAATAATCACATGATTTTCCTCCTTTAATCTTTTAATAGGATGAATTACATTGATTTCTCATGTTTAATGAATCTGGTATTTCTGGGATGAAAGTGATATATCATGCTTTTTATATATCATTAGATTCAGTTTTATTATATACTGTTTCAGAGTTTTATATCTAGGTATACAAATAAAATTGGCCTTTAATTTTGCTTTTTCATACAGTCCTTGACAGGTTTTGTTATCAAGGTTATGCTAGCCTCACAAGATGAGTTGGGAAGTGTACTGGATAGAACAGTGTCCACCCAGAGCCTGTGAATGTGATCTTATTTGGAAATAGGGTCTTTGCAGATATAATCAGGTAAAGCAGAGGTCATACTGGATCAGTGTGGGTCTATATAAGATCAGGGAAATTTGGACACAGAGGAGAAAGCCACAGGAAGACAGAGGCAGAGATAGGGATAATGCAGCAACAAGCCAAGGAATGCCAAGGATTGCCAGCAACCACAGAAGCTAGAAGAGGCAAGGAAGGATTCTTCCCTAGAGACTTTGGAGAAAGAATGGCCTTGCAGATATCTTGATTTTGAACTTTTAGCCTCTGGAACTCTGAGAGAATAAACTTCTGTTGTTTTAAGCCACCCAGTTTGTGCTCACTTGTTATGGCAGCCCCAGGAAACTAATATACAAAGTGTTCCCTCTTATTTTTATTCTCTGAAATGTTTGTGTAAAATTAGAAAAATATTTTCCTTGACTTTTCAGTTAGAGGTTACCAAGGAAGTCATCTGGGACTTGAATTTACTTTGTGAGATTTTTGATTACTGACTCAATTTCTTTAATGGTTTTCTGTTTCTTCTTGAGTCAATTTTGTAAGCTCTGTTTTTCTACTTGTTCATATTATCTTTTTTAATGGCTAGAGCATCTTCAGTGATATCCCTTTTGTCATTCTTTATATGTATTGTTTGTACCATCTCTTTTTTTTTCTTGATAAGCCTCTCCGAAGCTTTATCAATTTTATTAGTATTTTCAAAGAACTTTTGATATTATTGTTCTCTTGATTCACGTTTGTATTCTATTTTAGTAATTTCCCCTCTATCATTTCCTTCCTTCTACTTCATTTGGATCTATTTTACTGTTTGTTTTGTCAGTTCCTTAATATAGATGCTTACCACAATATGTTTCAGTGTTTTTTCCTTTCTGATATATACCTTTAAGGCCATACATTTCCTGCTAAGCTTTGCTTTAACTGTATCCCTCAAGTTTTATATATTGTTTTTATTATCAGTCAGTTAAAAATATTTTCTAAATTGCATTATGATTTCTGCTTTGACTCAAAGGTTATTAAGAAATGAATTTATTTTCCAAACACATGAGAATCTCTAGTTATATTTTTGTTATTGATTTCTAGCTTGATTGCACTGTTGTCAGAGAACACATTCTAAGTGAAATTTATTGAGATAAGCTTTCACAGTCCAGTAGCTGATCAACTTTTGTAAATGTTGCAGATCGGAGAAGAATACATATTTTCGGATTGCTGGGCACATTGTTCTATCTAAGTCCATTAAGTCAAGTCTGACAATCCCTAATGCTTTTCCAGGACAATTATTTTTGCTGCCTCTGAACTCTAACTACATTCTCTCCTACCTCCTTTTTTACAAAGAAATATCAGTTCTGATTTTTCATAATTCTGATCCCTCACTCCATGCCTCAGAGTCACCATCTTGGGCTCCCAACCTTAAGTTTTCAAACAGTTGAGTAAGCTATTTAATAGCTGGTTAATGTTTGGCCCATTATTTAATTTCTCTTAGGCTTAGCCTTCTCATCTGTAAATGGAAATTGTAGGATTTACTGAGGATTAAAATATAAAGTATGTAAAAATATTACTATTTTCATGGTTAATAAGTAAATAAGCTACACGGTACTGGCACATAGCAGGTAAGCTAAATGGTAATTATTATAATGATTAATGTGTTTATATTTATTCATTGTTATGATTTCAACATCTATTTCTTTTCAGGTTACCACTGACATACATTAAATTCCTCTGGCCAAAAAAAAAAAAAAAAAAAGAAGAAGAAGAAGAAAAAAGAAAAAAATTCCTCTGGCTACAGTAAGAATACATGGGCCTTCATATCCATGTGACTTTTGTCAAAGGGTATAATTTGGGAAAAGAAGAAAAGGTGCCACAAATACCAGTGAATAAATCACCATTTCAGATGCTTTTGCCATATTTTGTCACTATTTTGCATCTTCACAGGATAACCCAATAAAGAGTGCATGGTCACTGAGATGGGTGACTATCAGAAGAAAAATGAACTCCATTGCAGGACTCTGTGTGAAATAAAAAATAACGTTTATCGAACATGTTCTGCATGCAAGCACTGCTCTAGGGGCTTTCAGATGTGTTATCTCATTTACTCTCACAAAAACCTGTTAAGATATAAATATTACGGTATCTATTTTATAGAGAAATTGAGGTTCAGGAGATTTAAGGGACTTGCCCAAGCTCACATAGGATGGTGACATATGCAGAGCAGATATGTATCAGCAGGTGTATACTAGCAGCTATAATAGCCATCAAGCCTGGAACTAAATGTCCTCCAAAGGCCCAATCCAATATAAAAGAGAGTAAGGTCAGCATCTTCTCTGGGTCTCTCCTGTGACTCTTGTCTCTTTCTCCACAATGTTTCTCATTCCCGTTCAACTCCCATATTCATTACCCACACTATAGTATTACCCACAGGGACAGATAATGCAGCATTGATCTCAGTCTGTGGCAGGATTTCAGAGAGAGTGGGAGAGGGTTAGACACTGGTTACCTGCAGAGAAGATGTCATCTGCTCCACAAATCACAATGGCTTTTACTGTATGGTCTGTTAGAGCTTTCTGCAGACCCTCTTTTATTCCACGGAGAACAGTCTGACTAAAAGGGAAAAAAATTACATGAAGCATGAGTCAGAATCAAATTTCTACCATCTCAGAGGTTTGTTTTTCCTTTCCTAACAATGAAAAATTAAACACATGATGTATAAAAATCCTAGATACTTATCATTAAACTTTCACTAATCTAACAAATAATATATGTGTGTACTGTAAATTAAGCACTGAGCTGATTAAACACATAAACTTTAGAAAAAAAAAAGTGTTTTCCTACATTTTGCTGTAACTTTGACCACTTAGAATCAGCACTATCAATTTAAAAATATTATATACATATCCTATGTACAGTGAGGGTTTACAACATCCTAGGGAGAACAAAATGTACAAAACACAATATCACACTAAGATGAGTGCTGTAATAAAGGTACAAAGAAAGTGACGTGGAACTTCTGAGAGGAAAGAAAGTCTTTTTTTTAAAAATAAATTTATTTATTATTTATTTATTTACTTATTTTTGGCTGTGTTGGATCTTCGTTGCTGAGCGTGGGCTTTCTCTAGTTGTGGTGAGCGGGGGCTACTCTTTGTTGTGGTGCACGGGGTTCTCATTGCGGTGGCTTCTCTTGTTGCCGAGCACAGGCTCTAGGCACGCGGGCTTCAGTAGTTGTGGCGCATGGGCTCAGTAGTTGTGGCTCACAGGCTCTAGAGTGCAGGCTCAGTAGTTGTGGCGCATGGGCCTAGTTGCTCCGCAGCATGTGGGATCTTCCCGGACCAGGGATTGAACCCGTGTCCCCTGCATTGGCAGGCGGATTCTTAACCACTGCGTCACCAGGGAAGTCCCAAGAAAGTCTTTTCAATTTGTCATATTGGCATAATATAAGAAAACTGAAATTGTCTAAAAATAACAGTCTAAGCGATGTGGCAGGGGCTGCAAGTTACCCCCAAATATCCCTCCATCCTGACATTCTTCGAAGTAGTAAACATCTGGTTTTTAGCTGGATACATGGTTGCCCAAAATAAAGACTACATTTCCCAGCAGTAAGGTCAGCCCGAGGCATTAATTTCTGGCCATGGGATGGAAACGGATTTGGTACATGCAACTTTTGGGAATAGTCCTCAAAGGATTGGGTATGCTTTTTGCTTTTTCTTTCCTCCCTACTCCTGGCAGGAATGCAGATATGATGGCTAGATTCGGAGCAGCCATTATAGATCAAGAGGTGGAAGCTGTTTATTGAGGATGGCGGAGCAAAAGATAGACAGAATTGGGATCACTGATGATTGTGGAGCAGCCATACCAGCCATTCCAGGACACTGCTGTGAGAGACATCAACTTTTTCTTATTTAATCCATCATTATTTTGAGTTTTCTGTCACTAGCAGCCAAGCCTAATCCTAACTAATTTAGGAGGTAAAGGCAAGGTCTGGGAAAGAAAGGGCATGTAGTAGACTTTGCCACATTTCAGTCATCCACAGAGGAGATAGTTAAAGCCAAGATTGAATGAGTCTGCCAAAGAAAAAGAAGAGAGAGCTGAGGGTAGATCTAGATGATCTAAGAGGTGGGAGAGGCTCAGCAGAGTGATTCAGTACCAAGGGAGCCCAAAGTCACAGAGACCAAGAGAGGAGAATTTGCCATGAAGCAGAGGATCAACAAGTGCCAAGGGATGATAAAGGAGGAGAACTGGGAAGAGTGGTGAGGAATTGCTTAAAGGAAAAACGATAGAACCAGAGTCCAATCGGTTTTGCCTTAGAATTCTAAGTATTTGGGGAACATTTTATACAGAGTGAAAAAAAATCTTAAAACAAACAACAACAACAAATGTCCATAAAGCCAGATTGTTCAGACCAGCAACTATGAGTTAAAACCTCAGGGAATAAAGGAGATACTTGCCCTTGTTTATGGCAATTCCCTTTTACCTAGTTACTTTTCACCATTTAACCCAGATGAAATCAAACAAAACCTCTTGCCTTCAACTAGTTAATTACAAACCAAATCTGCTAATGGAAAACTGATTCTGAACCATCCATACTACTGAGAAGTCCAAAAGGCACATATTTCCTTCTGCGTAAACGATGGCTGGAAAATGAGCCCAATCTGTGCCACTGAGGAGACAAGGCTGGCTTTTCCCATTTCAACCAACCCCTACTCTTCTATTTCTTATGTTCTTGCTAATTTTGCAAAAATCAAACACAGGAAAAAAAGAAAAATGAAAATGGCTATAGTAGATATAGCTTTACTAGATTCTAGCTGAGTGAAAAGGACAACAACTTCGTAGCAATGTCAAGGTCACAGGGGTTAAGAAATTATTTTCTCCCCTTAATATTGTCAGGCATGGAGAAATGGAGTCTAAAGGTAACATTTCATGAGTGATGACCAAAGATCTTTAGCTTCTGTCACTATAGGAAGTCTTTCTTGTGACAATTTTTTAAAGCCAGGGGGTCATCGAATCAAGTCGTGGCTTGTGAGCAGCATTCTTCAAACAAAGAAATAGAAAAGAAAATATAATATATTAAACAAAACAAATAAGTTTTGTTTCATGAAACTTTGTTTTCAGTTATGTATTTGTATGTGTGTGTGTCTTAGGTTGCTATGTAAAACATGGATTCCTGTGTGGATTATAATTTTAAAAAGTGTGAAAGCCATTGTTCTGGGAGATGGGCCTAGTAATCAGACATGTCCTACACTTGTAGAGGGGGTTGGCATTCACCTGAATAGAAGGAAACCTGGCTGGCTAAAGGAAGCAAGGAAAGATATGAACTATTTGTTTGGGCCCAAAAATATTCAAATAAGAATCTCTCACTTAGCTAGGAAGAAATAATTTCCCACATAAAATTGGAAATAGGAAGGGAGAAAGGAAGGAAGGGAAGAAGAAAAGTGTAAAGCAAAAAAAAAAAAAAAAAAATTGGGAACCTGTTAAACTTGATGAATGTGCTGGGACACACACCTCTACCTAAATATAAGTTCGGAAGAAGGTAGATGGGAAAGGGCAAGAAAGCATTTATTCCCAAGTGGAGAAAATCTTGATGCAGCTGCAATGAATCCTGAGCAGCGGGGCCTGCTGGTAGGGGCTTGTAACAGGCCTTCTGACTAATAGTAATAATGATAGCTAACATCTGCTAAGTGCCAGTTTATAATCTCTAACACATTTAAACCTCACAACAACTTAATGAGGTAGATACATTTCTCCTGCAAGGGGGGGTAGGGGGCAGGTTAAATAACAGAAACATTTTAAGTAGTTATGGTAAAATATTCCTAGTTATAGGTAGTAGACTGTGGAACCTTTTTCCCCAAGTTCTAGATGGGCACAGTTTCCCATTACGAGCAGAGGTTAAGGCAGAGTCCTAATATTTAGTAATTCTAATAGGAATACAGTCAAGTTCAAAACTGATATGTAATCATATTACTCATGTTTTTCTTCATCAAAGCCAAAATAGTAAATATTTTGCTTTTTTCTGAGAGTGGCAAGTAAGTGGACATTATCATCCTTGAATGATTTTATTTCTGAATTTTTTATATTTTTAAATGCAAAATTTTATATTAAAATAATTATATTAGTGCTAATGATAAAATCAAATCTGATGATAGTAGGACAAAAATTCAGTTAAAATTAGTATGTCTTCTCATTACAGTCTCTTTTTGCTCCAGCATCATGTGATAAGGATTTTGACCAAAAGTCTTTCTCTTTATGCTTTATATGTTCTCTGTAAATTATCATTTCTTCTAATCCTACTCCCTGTGGATGGGTGGCTCTTTCCTAGGCTGATGTATCACTATACTTTTTTCAGAGATATAAAAGAACCAAACCTATATAACGTCATTAACTTTCAAAAGAGCAGCGTTAATCTCACTTTTAAAAGTAATGCTTTTACAAGTTTAACAAGGAAGGTACTCCACAGTAGTTTTTCAGAAAATGCTATTTAATAGGCTTATTCTGACATGGGCTTAACCCGACATGGATCTTCCACGGAAGCACTAAGACCTTGAGGTTTAGAACAGGCCAAGAGATATACCTTTGCATATCTGGGCCAGGACACAATTCTCTTTTACTCACTGTGCTGGCATTACAGGGGATCTATATTTTTAGCAGTGTGAAGCCAGTTTATTGTTGGATTCCTAAAACTTTTAGTCACACATTATAAGGGTGGCCTGGACTCGGGTTGGGAAGTGAAGGATCAAGGTCCAGCCAGCATTGCACTAAGACCTTTGGAATAGAAAGTACGCCTGAGAAGTCAAAGTTGCAAGCAAGCAGAAGAGTCCAGCACGAAGTGAGCACGGACAGACCCGATCCGTCCCAGCTCCCCCGCTTCGTAGCCATCTGTCTGCCTCTCAGCCTCGGTTTCCTTACCAGTGAGAGAGTTCTCTGCAAACAGGAACTGAGCTAACCAATGTAAAAGGCCCTGGCATATGCCCAGGTTTAATCCGTGTCAGTGTCTCTCTCCGTTTAAACCAGCAGGGGAGAGTCAAAGCCTCCACTGCAGGCAGGCGGCTAAGATCCTGCTCGCTGTCCCCGGGCTGAAGGCGGCCGAGCCCGTTACCTGAGCGCGTTGACAGGCGGGTTTCGTAGGCGGATCAGCGCCAGGCAGTTCTGCAGCCGCGTAAACTCAGCCATGTTTCCTCAGTCGCCGAGGTCGCCTCAGCTCTGCCCCAGGGAGATATCACTTTCACTGGGCGCTGGGCCGGCCCCGCGAGGAGGGGCGCCTGCTGGGCCAATGTGAGCTCGGCACTGCCTCCCGCCCCCCGGGCCGCTCCCGGGCACCGACGCCCATCATCCAACCCAGATCTCCTTCCCCGGACCACAGCCCCGCGCTCTGCAGACCCCTGTCGTCTCTTCCTCTTTGTTGGCTCTTGTCCTGCTCCCATCACAAAGTAGATCAGGGAGGACGATGGAAAATGAGTGGAATTGCCAGCAAGTCGAGATTTGCAAACCGTTGGCCCAGAGGGGCTGGCTTCTCTGGACAAGTTCTAGGTTCCCTAAGTTGGTGGAGCTGTGTCCTCATCACAGTTTTCATCTTCACGATCCTTCTTAACAGGGACAGATATCTGGGATCCTGACAATTATGTGATATGACACACACCTGGAACACATAAAATACACAAATCATGCATTTCACCTAAATGGGTAGGGTACTAATATCAAATATTTACAGAACCATCATACAGCGACCTAGTGAAACCTTCAACTTTCCTGTCTGCCCAATCCTTCCATTTCTTTCTTCTTCTGCCATTCCTAAAGATTGTGATTTCTAATACTTCAACCACGAATTGAGCACCTATTATGTGCTAGGCTGTAGGCAGGAGACTAAAGATAAATAAAGCCTCGTTCAGGCTGGGACAAAGTTTTTAAAGATGCAGTTGGCCTCAGGCGGTCTCCACAGTCCATCAAGGGGCCAGAAGGCAGTCTGGAAGTTTCAGAGGAAAAAACAATGGAGCGGTTTTATTCACTAATGTTTCACCAATTTTAGCAAAGATTAAGGATTATTTTCATAGATTTTCTTTTACCTGTTGAAAATAAAACCAGGTTCCTACTCCTAGGAAAGTACCCATTGCCTTGAAGCCCTGAAAACAAGTAGCAGTCAGAACCCATCTAATCCATCAAGGACAACCTATCAAGGACAGCCCCTCATTTTTTTTTTTTTGGCTGCGTTTGGTCTTTGTTGCTGCGCGTGGGCTTTCTCTAGTTGCGTTGAGTGGGGGCTACTCTTTGTTGCGGTGTGCGGGCTTCTTACTGCGGTAGCTTCTCTTGTTGCGGAGCACGGGCACTAGCACTTGGGCTTCAGTAGTTGTGGCACGTGGGCTCAGTAGTTGTGGTTTGCGGGCTCTAGAGCGCAGGCTCAGTAGTTGTGGTTCGCGAGCTCTAGAGCGAAGGCTCAGTAGTAGAGTGCACGGGCTTAGTTGCTCTGTGGCATGTGGGATCTTCCCAGACCAGAGATCGAACCTGTGCCCCCTGAATTGGCAGGTGGATTCTTAACCACTGAGCCACCAGGGAAGTCCCAGCCTCTCACTTTTGATAGCCAGCCAATCACAAACAGCCCAGGGCACACGCCTCTGAGTGCCAACATTCAACATCAACCAGCCTCTTACAAGTGGCATCAATCTCTACTGCCTCTAAAATTCGCCAATCCCTGAATTCAACCTTGCCCAAAAACTATATGTAAGATCAACAGTCTGCTCTGCTTGGAGAGACTATGTATTACCAGCACAGCTTTCCCTTACTGTAGGAAGCAATAGATTCAGTATTGTCTTTTCAGATGTCGGCCTCTAGGGGATCAATTCTGCTGTCCATCCTAACAACTTTGAGTACCTCCACAAAGGCCGTGTAGGCAAGGCTTAACAGTTCTGAAATTGCTCCTGGAGGAAGTGGAGATCAGCATGGTGTGGAGCCGTTTTGAGGCATTTCTCTCATCTACATCTTGGAGTCAGCCACAGGTCATTTCTCATCTATCTCCCTAGTTTCATTTGAACACAGAACTTTCTGCCTTGCACCTCCCTCCCCTTAGCTGCAAATTTCTGTGTAAGTCTATAAAACTGCTTGGCAGTAGTTTATTATTTTTTTATTCTATTTTTTTTTTAGTGAAACAAGTAAAAGGTTTATTAGGAGGAAAAAAGTACATGTGAATAGACACACACGGGCGGGCTCAGAGGGAGAGTCGCGCCTTTGTGGCAGTTTAAATCACTTATATGGGGCCTTTCTTCTGGGTTTCCTCTGGCCAATCATCTTGCTTTGCCTGACTCTGAGTCCGTATTTGGTATAACTCAGGGTCCTCCCCTGTGTGCGTGCGCACCTCTTAGCCAAGATGGATTCTAGCACAGAAGCCTATGGGAAGGTTGACGCCACGTATTATGGGGTGGTGCCCCCTCCCTTTTTGGCCCCCAAGGAGTCTTTCTATGCATGGGTAGTCGGGAAGGTCTCCTTGACCTCAAGAATGAGAAATATCTGGTCTCTTTATCTTTTATCTGGGCAGGACTCAGCTCCTCCCTGCCTTGCTTGGCAGTAGTTTAGAGTTGGCTCCTCAGCAAGGCAGGGATTAGGGTGAGCAAGAAAGGTCCCTAGTGGGCAAAACTGAAGAGGGCACTCACTCTCAGTTTCATGCAATTGCTGACCCTGCCCTGCTCCTCAACAACAGTGATCCCCACAGTTCCTGTAATCTGTCATCCAGCCCCTCCTGTTTGGTGTCATACTGTGGGACTAGGGCTGCAGGTAGCAGATACCATGCTGATTATTCTTTTGCTGGCTATGTAAATAATAAACTGTCTAAATCTATTTGGACTCCTTACGGGCCCAATCTATGGCAGTGTAGCAAGCTAATATAGCAGGTGCCACCAAGATGATGTTTACAGACCACTTGACCCCTTGACAGTCTCTTGATCATTGTGATGAACTATTACATTCTTAAATTGTCTTCTCATTAGTTCCAACAAGTGCTACTTAACAGGATGCCATTCCTCTTGACTAACGCACTTCCACATCATTTGCATGTTACTGCTTTTGCTTGTTAAATATGTCATTTTCATTGCTGTCATGGTGTTGCAATTCACAAATAGATCAGTTGATCAGGACTTCCCTGGTGACACAGTGGTTAAGAATCCGCCTGCCAGTGCAGGGGACACGGGTTTGATCCCTGGTCTGGGAAGATCCCACATGCTGTGGAGCAATTAAGCCTGTGCGCCACAACTACTGAGCCTGCGCTCTAGAGCCCGTGAGCCACAACTACTGAGCCTGTGTGCCACAACTACTGAAGCCCACGCGCCTAGAGCCTGTGCTCTGCAACAAGAGAAGCCAACAAAATGAGAAGACCGTGCACTGAAACGAAGAGTAGCCCCCGCTCGCTGCAACTAGAGAAAGCCCACGTGCAGCAATGAAGACCCAATGCAGCCAAAAACAAGAAAAAAAGAAAAAGAAAAAGAAATATATTCAATGGCCATCATTAAAAAGTCTACAAATAACAAATACTGGAGAGGGTGTGGAGAAAAGGGAACGCTCCTACACTGTTGATGGGAATGCAAGTTGGTGCAGCCACCATGGAGAACAGTATGGAGGTTCCTAAAAAAAACTAAAAATAGAGTTGCCATATGATCCAACATTCCCAGTCCTGGGCATATATCCAGACAAAACTATAATTCGAAAACACAGATATACCCCTATGTTCATAGCAGCACTATTTACAATAGCCAAGACGTGGAAGCAACCTAAATGTCCACTGACACATAAATGGATAAAGAAGACGTGGTACACATATATAGTGGAATATTACTCAGCCATAAAAAAGAATGAAATAATGCCATTTGTGGTACATGCATGGACCTAGAGATTATTATACTAAATGAAGTAAGTCAGAAAGATAAAGACAAATACCTTATGGTATCACTTACATATGGAATCTAAAATATGACACAAATGAACTTATCTATGAAACAGAAACAGACTCACAGACAGAGAACAGACTTGTGGTTGCCAAGGGGGAGGTGGGGGAGGGTTGGATTGGGAGTTTGGGACTAGCAGATGCAAACTGTTATATAAAAAAGTGGGTAAACAACAAGGTCCTATTGTATAGCACAGGGAACTATATTCAATATCCTGTAATAAACCATAATAGAAATAATTTTTTTGCACCAGATTACCCACCTCTCTTGAATGCTCTCAATGATGGGGAGCTCAGTACTCTGCATGGTAGACATTTTTGCTTGCTAAAAATTTGCACTATTCCTTAGGACTTTCCACTCCCTATTCTACTTTTGTTCTCAAAAGTAATTACTCCATGATTCTACTCTTGCTATACACTGTCTTCCTTTAATTAGAACAGTCTTTCATCAAATACTTAAATCTGGGACAGATTTACAGTGTTAACAGACTTAACAAGTCTGTCCCAGCCTGCTCTTCTTAGGCGCTTCCTCAGGTACCACCATTTCTCATATGAGAAGCAATCTCTAGTTTCTCACTACGTGGGTTGTTCTGGACACTCTTCATGTTTGTCAATGGCAATGATTCTCTGTATTCTGCACCTGTCATCAATCAGGTCATATTCATGTTCCCTTAACTCATGTTTGTTCTTTTTTCTGATCCATAAAAACTCTTTTTCCTTTTAAATTCCAAGTGATGTGCTCTTTTCTTTAAAGGATAATTAACTTTTTATTGAGATAGAACTCACATACAACACAAGTCACCCTTTGAAAGTGTACGATACAATGATTTTTAGTATATTCACAAAATTGTACATCATCATCACTCTCAAATTCCAGAACATTTTAAGACCACAAAAAGAAACCCTGTATCCATTAAGTAGCCACTTACCATTCCCCTTTCTCCTTATCCCCAGCAAACACAGATCTACTCTAATAGAGACACTAACCTGTCTCTATGGGTTTACATATTCTGGACATTTCATATAAATGGACTCACACAATATGTGGCCTTTTGTGTCTGGTTTCCTTCAGTTAGCATAATGTTTTTAAGATTCATCCATGTTGTAGCATATATCAGTGCTTCGTTCCTTTTTATGGCTGAATATCCACATTTTGTTTATCCATTCATCAGCTGGTAGATATTTGGGTTGTTTCTACTGTTTTGGCTACTATGAATAATGCTGCTATGAACATTTCATGTACATGTTTTTATGTAAACTATGTGTTTAATTCTCTGGGGTATATACCTAGAAGTGGAATTGCTTGGTCATATGGTAATTCTATGTTTAACTTTTTGAGAAACTGCCAAACTGTTTGGCACCATTTAGCATACAATACATACAGCAATGTCTGAGGTTTCCAATTTCTCGAAATCCTTAGCAATACTTGTTCACTTTTTAATTAAGCTAGTTGGGTTTTTTTTTCAATTTTTATTTTTTTATTATTTATTTTTGGCTGCATTGGGTCTTCATTGCTGCGCGCAGGCTTTCTCGAGTTGCGGCGAGTGAGGGCTACTCTTCGTTGCGTGGGTGCTGGCTTCTCATTGCGGTGGCTTCTCTTGTTGCAGAGCACAGGCTCTAGGCACGTGGGCTTCAGTAGTTGCAGCACGTGGGCTCAGCAGTTGCGGCACATGGGCCCTAGAGCGTGCGGGCTTCAGTAGTTGTGGCGCGCAGGCTCTAGAGCGAAGGCTCAGTAGTAGAGTGCACGGGCTTAGTTGCTCTGCGGCATGTGGGATCTTCCTGGTCCAGGGATCGAACCCATGTACCCTGCATTGGCAGGCGGATTCTTAACTACTGCACCACCAGGGAAGTCCCAGGCTAGTTGTTTTTATATTGTATCTTTCTTTGTTACTAAGTGTGGTCTTGTCCCTTTTTGAGTGAATACACATTGAGAATCTGCCTGGCTTATGAAAAACACTCAGTAAAAATAGTCATGCTATTAGATATTATTAGTATTATGTTCCTTTGAGATGAGTCGAATTGAATTGTGTTTTTCCTCTAGGATTATATTTCCATCTGCTTTGAATAGCAAACAGGATTCAAACTAATATACCATGCACTGTTAAGGTCAAAGTAAAGCAGGTTGGCACGACTCATACCTCCACTAATGTAATCATCAAAAGTTCTAGCAACTAGTATTTATTTCCAGGTTTTCCCATCAAAGTGCTTTGATTTTAAGCCTGGAGATTGTGCTGACGTGATTATAGCACTGAGAAATCCCAAGGAAAAGGAAAGGGGCCAGAAGACTAGGGATGGGCAAATGTTTTGATTTTTGAGTAGGCAAAAGATGTTGTTGACTGGTGCATTTAAAACAATACCTCATGAAATTTTAGAATAATTCATTAAGGAGATGGTTTGTGAAAAGGAATTTGTGATCATCAAAGATATATTGTGTTCACTAACAACAAGATATGCCAAATTAATTTCATTTCAGTCTTTGAGAGGATTAATATATTGGAAGGCCAGAGAAATGTTGTACTGAGACTCCTAGAGAGATTTAACATGGTTAGATAATGGAATCCTTGTGAATATGATGTGTGTTACTTGATAACTGTTTTATGAATATTTGACCAATCATATTTTTATTGAGCAGTTATGTGTCCTAGGTACCGTTAATGTAATGTGAGCAAAAACATACATGGTTCCTGCCCTCATGTTCCCTGCTTCATAGTATTATGGAACAGTAGATTTTAACTGAGGGAGGTGGGGGGAGAAGCATGCATTTTGAAAATGCAAACATCTGGCACTCCCTTTGGGAGATTCTGATTCTGGGTGAACTTAGCAATTTTAAAAACCTCCCCCAGAGAATTTTAATGCACATCCTTGGTTAAGAAACTCATGAGGGAAGCTTCGAGTAGTTTGCTACAGTGTTCTTGACTTGATTCTGCCTTGAACTATATTATTTTTCAAGCTGGGCAACTAATAATGTCAGAATAATTTCATATATACATAGTATATAACTGCTCACATTATAAAATTAGAATTAAAGAGGGAAACTGTTGAGGAATTTTCCTGCTGCTTTGTACTTTATCCACAGATTGGTACAGTTCAATTCTAGATGAGTTTGTGTCACTGAGACCTAAAATATAGAGCTGGCTTTGTAATAGTCATTGGTGCTGTTCACAAACATTCTAGTTTTCTCCCCTTCTTACCCACAGTAGCATTGCACTTCCTGCTCACTGAAGTGAGGTCATGTGACATTGCTGTGGCCTATAAAATGTGAGCAGAAGTGGTGGAAGCATTAAGTTAATGGCTGCTCTGCTGGAACCCTTTTCCCTCTGGCTTGGCTACTGAAAATGTTCAAAACAGTAGTTGCTCAATCAGCCTAGGTTCCTGAGTGACTATAATGAACAGAGCCTCTTGGCACACCCAGAGTAATCTTGTAGCATGAGTAAGAAATTAATCTAAATTGTTCTAAGACATTTAGGTTTGCGGGTTGTTTACGTCCTGCAGTATTACCCTGTCTATCCTAACTGATGCAGAATTCTAGTGCAAGTTTGTGACAGTGTGACATTAATGGTGACTAATGTAAAGCCCTATGCTACAGTTAAAAACATAAAAATTATAGAGTGCCCAATCTATAAATTAATGTATATTTTTCTCTTTTCTAGCCTGAGAATCATCCTGGAATTACTGAATGTGTGTCCATACCCTCTGAGAGTGTGCACTGTGTACTGATGTGAAGATGAGCTGCCACGGCCATTTTGCCACCTTGCAGGAAGCTGATGGTAAGCTAAAGCAGATGCTACTGAAGGCAGAGCAAAGAGGCAAAGAAATATGGGTCTTGAATATGATTGAATTGCTGGAGCAACTAACCCTGATGCCTGTCATAACAGTCCACTTACAGAAGTCAATTCACCCCCTACTGTTTAACCCAGTTTCTGCCGTGTTTTGTGGAAAATGCAAAGATGTGCTGCCAATTCCCCCTCGAGGGAGGACTTGCAGTGCAGCTCCTGGAATGTGGTCAGCACGCAGCCCCCAGCTGTCAGCTTCTTCAGGGTCTGCCTCAGCTGCAGGGAGCCACCTCACTTGTGATTACACCCTTTCTGGGGCAGACTGCATCCGTTATAAAGGGATGGCCATTTCAGCCTGACACAAGATACTCTGATGGGTGATACCCAGGCGGGCTGAAGAGTCCTTGGACTTGAATACCAGTTCAACTTCTTTCTCTGACCAAGCCTGCTTTCATCCATTCCTAATAAAAATCTTTCTCCCCATCTCCCTATCAGTGTCTACTTCCACAAAACCCAGTCTGTGACAAGTTTTCTGTAACATCAGGCAAAAGCAGCCTAATTGAAATTCAGTGGGGTAGTTTGAACTTGGTCTTGTCTACAGGAAGGGAAATGCACTCATGGTCTATCTTATTTTTAACTTTGTATTGTGGAAATTTTCAAGCATACACCAAAAAATAGAATATAATGAAACCCAATCTACCCAAGTTCAACAATATCAATATATAACCAGTCTTTATCATCTGAACCCTCACATATTATTTTAAAATAAGTCTCAGACATTACATTATTTATCCATAAATACCAGAGTGCACTGATGTTTGCTTTGAGATGCAAAGCAATGCTTTTCCATTCTCCTCCCAACTCAACTCCTATCTATTGTTTCATCTATTCTTCCTCTTCCCACTGCCACCACTTTTAAAAGAGGAAGTATTTTAATAGGAGAAAGGGGAAGTATTAGTAGGGGACAGAAGGGTCCAGAAGTAGTCCTGGACTCCATTCTTTTTTTTTTTTTTTTTTAAATACTTATTTATTTATTTTTGGCTGCATTGGGTCTTCATTGCTGCACGCAGGCTTTCTCTAGTTGTAGCGAGCGGGGGCTACTCTTTGATGTGGTGCATGGGCTTCTCATTGCGGTGTCTTCTCTTGTCGTGGAGCATGGGTTCTAGGCACGTGGGCTTCAGTAGTTGTGGCATGTAGGCTCAGTAGCTGTGGCTCGAGGGCTCTAGAACGCAGGCTCAGTAGTTGTGGCATACAGGCTTATTTGCTCTGCGGCATGTGGGATCTTCCTGGACGAGGGATTGAACCCGTGTTCCCTGCATTGGCAGGCGGATTCTTAACCACTGCACCACCAGAGAAGTCCCCTCCACTCTTTCTTTCATTCATTCAACAAACATTTTAGAACTGTCCTCTCCCAGTCTTGGGATACTCAATCTTTACCAGTATAGATGGTTATTCAGATAGGTGGTATAATAATGTTTTTGGTTAGAGAAACTAACAAGAAAGAAAGAAAGGGAGAAAGGAAGGGTGAGAGAAGAGAGGAGAGGGGAGAGAGGGAAAGCAAAGCAAAGCAAATAAGCCATCTAGTGGTCACAGTGGGAGATAGCACGTGTTTTTTTTCTACTAGACAGACTAACACAAGGTTTACTGGAGGTAGGACCTTGAAGAGGAAATTGAGGCTAAGAGGTGAAGTGATTTGTTTAAGGTCACATGGCTAGTTAATAGCAGAGCTAGGCGTAGAACCCAAACAAACTGACTCTAAGACCTGTGTAAACTGTGATTGTCTGACTCTTAAAAATGTGGTTTGGGAGTTCCCTGGCAATCTAGTGGTTGAGATTCGGCGCTTACACTGCTGTGGCCTGGGTTCAATCCCTGGTTGGGGAACTGAGATCCCACAAGCCGCATGGCGTGGCCAAAAAAAATTAAAAAAAAAAAAATGGTTCAAATGATTTAAAATTTGATTAAAACATATTTTATACTTATTTTTATCAAGTTATGGTATGTTGGTAGCAAAGGGCAAAAAGTACATTGGTTGAATGAAGGCACTAGATGGACCTATGATAACATTAACATGGAATTATTTTTTCATTAAAAGGTCTGTCTCCCTCACCATGTAGAAAGCTCCTCAAAGGCAGGGGGTTATTTTATTCATCTTTGTATCCCTAACGCCTGGCCTGGTGTCTCTCCTGAACGAATGAATAAATGAATAAAATTAGGAGGCTTAGACTTTAGAACTGACTGCCATTGTCTAATTTTGTGACTTTCAGTAAATTATTTAGTTCCAATGGTCCATAGAGTCATTAAAAGTATCACTGACCTTTTTTAATGATAGAGTTGGAAGAAACCTTAAATATCATCTATTCCAACTATATTATTCTATGGGTCTATGGGATTACCTGGTCATTTGGAACACAGACTCATAACCAACATTTCAGTAATAATACCTATGTTAGCTTTGTCATAGTCCTAAAACAGAGTTTGAATATTTAAGAGAAATCGTGTCCAATAGAGAAGTCTAAATAAAGTTGTGCCATGTTATTGGCACTGTATTCAGAGTATTTATTTTTACGCTCAGAAACTGCTTGAATCCATTACTTATGCCTGTCCAGCCAGTTAAAACTGAAGGTAGAGCTCACAGGAATTGATACTTAACCCCTCATTTCTGGGTAAATATAAGAAGTTTGCCAGGGGAGAGGGGGCTACGGTGTTTGAAATGAACCCAGCAGTGGCAAGACCAGAACATTCACACGATCATCAGAATCCTGTGGCAACTGCTGGGTTCCACTGCTCTTGTCTCTCTTGGACTGGGATTTTCCTAGTCCTTTTCACTTGAGAGTGAAGGTCTTGCAAGTGAATCTGCTTTTACCTTATTAACACCTTGAGGCATATTTTGGAAATGGAGGAAGGTAGTGAGTGTTTTTAGACTCTGCTTCTGGCCCTAGCCCTGCCATTAATTGTGACTTTTGGTCAGTTGCTTCTCTGGATCCAATTTTCCTTACTTGTAACATCAAGAGGTTGACTAAATAATTATCTCTAAAGTTCTTTTCAGTTCTAACATTCTGTGAATTTTTTTTGTTCTAAAGATAAATCCTCAGCTCAGCTGGTCCCATCTGTTTTTTCCTGGGTTGACTCTCTTCCTCCCATAATAACTTACTATGCATCTCCACCTTTTTGAGGGCAGGGCTTGGGTTTTACTCATCTTTCCCTCAGTACCTAGCACAAAAACCAAGCAGGTGATTTCAAGGAGCGTCGAAACTGATTCTTATACAAAATTCCATCTTTGTCTGGAGGAACTCACAGTTCAGAAGTACCAAGCATCATTAATTAATCAATTAAAAGCTGAGGATAACAGGAAAACCGGTTCCAAGCTCCTTTACCATCTGCATGTTCCTACAGGAAACCAGAGAGCGTTTGTAATAAACACTCATTGAATGCTTTCACTATGCCAGCGCTTTCCATGTATTATCTCAAGTAATACACACACACCAACCTTATATTCTAGGTACTAATATTGTCTGTTTCACGCTTGAGGAAACGGACACAGAGAGGTTAAGTAACTTGCGTAGGTAATACCGTTACAAGTGAGAGGCAGCATCACTTCAGCAAGATTGAGAAAACCTTGTGATTCTCCGAGCGGCCTGACGAGTCCAGAGAACAGTGATGAGTTCAAAGTACAGAAGGAGCAGAAGGAAGTGACCGTCGAAGGGAAGGCTGCAGAAGTTGGCAAAGAAGTTTGAAAAACAAAAAAAAAATGCTCTTCTCCAGGCTGGGCTACATAGCCGGAGTTTAGGAAAGCAGGCAGAAAAAAACCGCGTAAACCAGGCCGGGAGAGCGCCTGGATCCCGGGGGAACCGAGGAACAGGCCGGAAGTGGCGTCAACTACCGGCGTCAGGTGCTTCCGGGACTGCGGGGCCGGGAGGAGTTCGGGCCGGACGCGACACCCGGAAGTTACGCCCTGGAGGCGGTACCTGGTTGTGGAGGGCGTCGCGATGGGCGGGGCGGGGCGTCCGTGGTCATCCTGGAACCACGGATCCCAGGCAGGTAACCTACGGGCCGAACCTGGACCGGGGCAAGGGTGAAAGTTGGGGTTGGGGGCTCAGATTGCTCGAAGCTCCAAGCTCGGGCGGGGAAACGTTTATCTCGCATGAGGTGGGGTCTGGAGGAAAGGCTCCTTGGCGTGGGACTCCCTGGAGAGACAGGGATACGAGGAACTTTGGGAACGGGGTCATGAGGGCCGAGGTCGTTGAGGAAATACAGGCTGAGTCTTCTAGGAATCGGTCATGGCTGGGGGTCACAGGCTCATGAGTGTTGGCGCTCGGGGGTGAAGAGATGGAACCTGGGCACTGAGATGAGCTGACCTAGAGTTCATTTCCCTCCTCCTCCGTCCCCCATCCTGTTCTGTTAGTAGGGGACAGCGACATCGTCTTTTCATCTCTTAATCCAGGACAGTGCTTTGCCACTATTAGGCATCTTTAGATGCTGTCAAATGAATGAATTAATGAACGCACGAACCCAATTCTGGATCAGCTGGGGGAACTTCTGAACTTCAGTGCTCCTACCTGTGAATGTAGAAGTGATGCCAGCTTAGTTTGCTAATCAGTGGTTTTGAGGATGTCAGTGCAGTAGAGATTCGGGATATTGTTGTTATTGTTTTGTAGTTATTGAAATTTAGAAATGTGTCTTAATATTTTTCTCTGGGGTGGGTAGAGAGGAAAGGCGATCAGTTTGGCTTTTTTCAGGTTCCTTTACTTTTCTGGGAATAACTTCCAGGTGAATGATACCAGACAGGAGTTGGCCATCAAATGATAAGCTGCAGTTGTAGCACTGAGCTTCTAATTAGTGTTCTAAGTGCTTTCTTTTCAGTAATATGAACTTGCTTTGTTTTGCGTAATGTTTTCTTCCTTAAATTGAGGTATTTTTACATTTGAGATGTAAATGAGAAGTATTTCATAATAAAGATGAAAATAGTAATCTATAAAAATCCAGTCAGAGGTTTCACTTGGTGAGTACACAAAAGGTTAACTCCTTCCAAACAGTTGTAGGAGGCTTCCAAAAGAATGAATCCCTGAAGGTTAAATTGTTTCCTTTGTAAAGTATTTGTTTAGGTGTCTTGAATGGAATAAAGAGTAGGCATAGACCTAAAGAACAAGTAGTGTAACCAGATTCTTTTTGGTTGTCAAATGGGAAAAAAGTGCATGTGACACATCAGGCTTGTAGTAAGATCTGGGCATGAATCACTATCTAGATGCAGTGATTGATCTAGATCTAGGGAGGTGGTTATGTGTATGGGTTTCATGCTATCAAATGAGATAGTAGCTCCTAAGTGGTTCTAGAATGTTATTATTAGATTGGATATAACGGAGTAGGAAAACCTGAATTTAAGGCTTTTTGTTTGTTTGTTTGTTTGTTTGTTTTACAAAGAAGAAACTAGTAAGCATTTTTAGATTTAACAATCTAAGCTGTTCTTAAAAATAGGTTGGGAAAAACTAAAAGTAGGCATGTGAATACCTTATTGAAGACATCTAATTTTTTAAAGTTTGTCTGCCTTTAAACCTTGTTTCCCAATTTCTGGAAACTGTTGGTTTCCAAATCATCCCCACCTTTGTGTGCTCTTACTATGGTGCCACTTTTAGGATACATAAAAATTTGGTACCTCTAGATTTGTATTAATATTAATGTCATAAAGTCTAATTTTACTACCTCAATGTGCTGTTCGATGTCATGTCCACTAATTTTGCACATCTAAATGCCTATATTCATAATAATTATTATAACTGGTATTCATAATAAATTGGTATCCAAGTGGTAACTTGGGTATGTGCATTGACATTCTTGAGGTTTTCAGTTTTGCAGAACTCCGATATCTGTGGACGCTAACATGGACTTCATTTAAAGAAACCCACGGACCATTAATGGACAAAAACATGAATCAGATTGTATTTTGGCTTTCAAATCCTAGCACTTGGGGAAAGGTAAGTTTTTAACTGTTTTATGTTAGGTGAGAAATAGCCCTGGATTGGTCTAGAAAATTGTGGGATTGTGATTGAAAAGTATAGGCTGAATCTCTTTAAATTATGTTTTAATCTGGACCTTCCAAAGAGGTTTGAGCTTTGTTCAGTATATATGAGGCGATTGTTACTATTTCTCTGTAAAATTGATCAGAAATTAAAGAGATTGACAAGATATGTTATTCCTGGAAGATTATTGCTCTGTTTTCTTTGGGGGGGGTGGGGAGATCTCCTTTCAACATTTTAGAGCCTGGTGGAGTATATCAACCCTGTAGGTATGGGACCTCAAGCAGTCATTAGGTCATCTCACATCCAGGTTTGGCTCTGTAATAGTATGTGTCCCAAATCTAGCCAATTTTATTTTATGCCTTAGGTTAAAGCAAGAAAAGAGGCCCCTAAATGTCTTTTTTTTTTTTTTTAAATCCTACCTTATTTATGCTATTTTCTTTTTTTATTTTTTCTTCTTTGTTCTTTTAAAAAATATCTTAGATGATTCATTCTCCAGGCCTTTTATCTTTCTGTCGCAGGGCAAAAGTTCTCTCTTTCTTCTATTTTATCTTTCCTAGTTGAGGAGTTTTTAATTTTCAAAACTTTTAACTTCTAACTTTGCAATAATATTAGGCACCTTTTAATCACTAATTATTAAACTTACAGTTTTTCCTGGTCTCCTCTGTAGATAAACTGGCTTCTTGTTTAGAATTTGTTCACTTCTAAAAATAGACTGTGCTTCTAGGAATTCATCTTTCAGATATATTTGCACTTGCACACAAAAATTTGTATTTAAAGATATTCATCACCATATTATTTGAAATTTAAAAAAACCAACAACAACTAGAAATAACCTAAACGTCCCTCAACAGACATCTGGTTAAATAAATGCCTTCATATAATGTAGTATTTGCTGCTGTTAGAATGAAGTAGATCCGTAGGTGGAGATATGGACAAATCTCTAAGACACATTGTTAACTGAGAAAAACAATGCAGAATGGTATGTATAGTATGTTTTCATTTGTGTTTTTAAAAGCATATATTTCTGTATATACTTGTAAAATTTCTTCAAATCCATATAAGGAACTACTGACATAGGTACCCCCAGGGAATGAAACTAGAAGTCTAGAGTAGGAAGAAGACTCATATTTTTTCTGTATTCTCCTTCTGATGGATTGATTTTTTACTCTGGACATTTTTATTTTTATTATACTAACAAACAGCAAGGCTTTAGGCTAATTATGGGAGCCCACTATTATTCCTTATGACTTTTGTCCTTATGATTATTTGCACTGTTCAGAAGGAGTGGGGTTGCACAAGTGAGTTAAGTTTATTTCAGAGCTGCATGAAAGGTTTGGTGATATTTTAATAGGTTTTTAACCTTGACATTAGATTATTATTCATAGTAAGAATTTGTGAATAAATTAGGTGCTTAGTGTTGCCGAATTCAGTGCTCATACACAATTCATACTATGTGGCTGACCTTCCCAGGTGATATGGAGGTTGTTACCTTTGTTTGCAAGCTATGTTTGTGTTGCATTGGCATGGTTCTTCTGAGCCTCTCCTTATTACTGAATGGGATGGACTTTATTTGATTTGAATTACTCTTTAGCGATTCTACTCTTTAAACAAATCTTATCGTTATTATTTCACTTTGTTCTTGATGTCTGGAACTGGCCTAAGACATTTCAAAGAATGGCTTGTTCTCTCTGTTATAAAATCAGGAAGCCAAAAAGATCATTTAGGTATATTTGGATAATCTCATTCTATATTGAGAATATTACTTTGAATTGGCTGATTATCTGCCTTGGAACTCAGCAAAAATTTCTGGTGACTTTTTACTTCTCTAGCCGTCTTTGTCTCGCCACACTTTCATTGGGGGAAATTGGAATAACAGTAGTGGGTCAGTAAAATGAGTTATACAAGAAATTTAGAGATATAATAATCTTCATTTTGTTAGTGGAGGGATTTTATTTGAAACTTGCTTGAGAATAGGCTATGTAAGATACATACCTATATGATACTACTATCATATAAAATACATGATTGTGTATCTTGTTAAAAGCAAAATGAAGGCCACTAATCTAGGGGCTGAGTCATGATTAATGGAATAGAACAGGTTATGGTATGCCAGGTTTTATACCACACTTTGGCAGACTGTTTTGCATATAATCATTTCTATTAAATGATGCTTTGCTTCTTGAGATCTGTGGGACTAATCACTACTGGCCACCAGGGGGAAACCACTGGGCAGGATGCCTAGAGTGGGACTTCTTACTCTTGCTAAGAGAATGGATAGCAACAAATTGAATCCAAGGGTAGACTGTTTTCCTGAGTCAAGATGAATATGGTAAAGGTGACTTATAGATGAATGTAAGTTATATGTAGAGAACATAGAATTGGGAAGATACCTGTGTGTTTGTGTATGTACATAGATGTATAATACATTATATATTAAAACGTGTATATATATTATACATTTATACATATATATATTTATACATATATATATATTTTTTTCACATACATTTTATGTGAAAGCCACAAATTCCGCAGAGGAAGATATCCAGCTAATGCAAGAGAAAAAAAAAAATCAGAAGTTTAAGGCCTCAGAGCTAGGCCTGTTATGGGGTAATTCATAATTGTTAGAACAGCTTGAAAAATTTTGGAAGTTTTAAGATCATTCACAGGGTCCAAGTGATGTGAAGGTAGACAAAAGCCTGAGAATGAGAAAGTTAAAATCTAGTAACATGCAAGATATGGTTAAGGGTATTTTTTAAGATTCTGTTTTGTGGCATTATTTTGGGTGGGGGGAAAAAGAAGGAAGAACTGAAAAGGTTATTGCTGTTCAGTTGGAATTGAGCTAGGTCTGTAAGCTTTTCTTAGCATTCCAATTGTGTATGACCAAGATAGATTAACTAGACCCATTACCTACAAAACAATCAGTTTTTGTATATTAATTATTAGAGAAACCTTGAAGAACAAGAGAATTGTTTTTAATCAATTTTGTGATTATATAAAAGGACAACTGTGATGATCTAGGTTGAGGGCACTGGGACTACTTTGTTCAGAAAACAGAAGACTTTGGAAGAGTTGGAGAAACTCCATAGGAAGTACACTTGTTCTCTGTTATTTGAGGCCAAAATTAGTTCTAAATGAGAGAAGGTATAGATAGAACTAGTCAACAGTGGAGCAGATTGTGTCAAGAGGCAGTGAACTCCAAGTCATTAGGGTCACTTAAGCAGAGTTTGAACATTGGGAATGTTGTAGAGGGTATTTCTCATTGTATGGGAGATTGTTCCAGATTATTATTAAGGTATCTTTTAAATCTGAAATAAAATTTATAGTGCAATAAAGTGGTTTATTATAGTATGTGTATACATTGTTATCCCTGTATTTAAATACTGAGAGCTAACTTATCTACCCGTCATTCACCCACCAGCTTCAGGTTACTCATAACCAGGAAATAAAACTACCTGAGCTCCCAAATTATAAGACACAAAATCTATATGCCTTTCTCAGGTCCTTACTCGGTTTATTTACATTTAGACACAGTTCTAACATGCTTAATTAACTGGTATCTAACTCCACAGTGTACTAGAAGCAACAAATTCTGAGTGGGCTAAGTGCTCCTATTAGAGGCAGGCACATTGACAAGTATGGACAAGAAGGAAGTTAGAAAGCCGACCAACTAATTTTAAAATTGTAGCACCTGGAGCTCTTTTGATTAGATGAGAACACCTCTGTGGTCATGGATATTCAAAATGATAACCCTGACTGAACTTAAATAATTTATGTTCAGTATTTTCTATTTAAGAATACCTAAATTTTAGAAAGATTTCGTCCGTGTGTTTAATAACAAAAGACAGATTATTTTGGCATTTGGAGAGGGTACATGCATTGTACAGTGGAAAGAGCAAGGACTCTAGAACAGTGAACACAGATTTGAACCTGGGCTCCAATATCTACTAGCTGTTCTATTAATTAAGTTTATTATTCATCCTAAGCCTCAATCTCTTTATCTATAAAATAGGAATTTACTGAAGAGTAAATGTATGTAAAAGATTTGCCTATATTAGGTGTTAATTAAATAATAGCTATTATTATTTCATTATTACCATAAAGCCTACTCTACCTTGAATTTTTTTCTCTTCAAATAGAGCAAAAGCAAACTTATCTAATAAGTTTATTGTAAGTTTATTAATGCAAATAATGGTGATGACATGCTTAAAAAACCTTTTTTAAAAATTGTATAAGTAATCCATGTCCACTTTACAAAGAATAGGATATAGAAAAAATAAATGTGTATATCCCCCCAAAAGGAGTAAAGTCATATATAATCCTCTACCACTATTAATATTTAAGTGGCATGCTTTATTTTTAAACTGCTTTGATATTCCTATAGGATGTCACTTCTAAGTAGTGACATCTGAAACTGATTCTACATTACTACTGGTGAGAAACTTAAATTAGTCGCTACACTTTCTAATCAGAATATGCAGTGAAAGATTGTGACATGGCACAATGCTGATTTAAAGAAAGCCCTAGTTCTGGAAAATTTTGTGTAATGAAACCAGTTTTGTAGAATAGTGGGTGTAGTTTGGTGCTGTGGAGCTGGAGGGCCTGAGTTTGAATCCTGACTCCACTCTTTACTAGCTAGGTAAACTACCTGAAATTGTTTAACTTCTCTGTACCTTGGTTTCTTCATGTGTAAATTGGGGATAATAGTAATATCTGATTCATGGGATTGTTTTGAGGATGAATGAATTAATCTACCTAAAGTGCTTAGAGTAGTGCCTGGCACAAAGTATAGACTCAGTAAATATAAATTGCTATTATTATTATTAATTTTTAAAAGCTTAATTTTTTCTTGAAAAAAAGCAGGTTTATGGGAGCAGATAAAGTAAAAGAAACAAGTTAGAATGAGCACAAATAGTCAGTGAGATTTACTGTATATTTTTCATTTGACCTTGCAAAGTGGTCTGAATTTTTCCATTCTAAGGCTTTGTTAATTTTTCTCCCTGTTTAAATATTTTCAAACCATGATATTCCTAATTTAGCTTCTTTCTCTACCCCACAAAATCAACTTCATTTTATGCTGTCTCATCCAACAAATAATTTGGCCATGCTTTCAAAAATCAGAAGCCCTTTAAGACAATCAAATATCATGAATAGCAGTGAAAGAGATTCAGGAAAGTATCATTAGATCAGTTGATCTGACTACAGCCCATGGTGGTTCTGTAAGAACTTTAAATTCAGTTGCAATTTGAAGTGAAGAATATTAATCGAAGTGATAAACCAATGAACATATTTAGCCATTCTGTACACTATGTCTTTTTAAACTCTTTCTTTCCTTTTCTTCTTTATTTCTTTTTGTTTTCTTTTGTTCTTTCAGCATAGTATCTAGTGATCTGATTAATTACTGATCAAAGAGTTATAGCTTTTCAAAACCCTTAAAAACTTTTATTAGACTTGCTAGTAGAATTTTTGTGTGTTTTGTTTTAAAGCATCCAGTACAAGTTTTTGAAGACCCTGGGGCCTACCATGATTACGCATTCAAGATTTGAGTTTGAATAACTTCATCAAGACTTAGATCCTCTTCAAAAGCCTCAAGTCTCATCTGTATTAAGCTCTCCTTTGAACCCTCTCACAAAAATAAAAGCTTAAAGGGACTAAAATCCATTAATACGTTCCATTTTATATCCTTTTCTCTGATTTCAATTTCCTTGGCCTTTAGGGTCTTTCATATTGCTTATGTTCCTTTAGACTACAGCCAAGGAATCAGTGCTTTCCAAAAGAATGTATGTCCTGTGGCCATCAGTTTTCATTGGTAGAGAAGCGTAAACTTGGCATGATAAGTTTAGAATCAGGTCTTTTGTTGTATCTTATAAAAACTTGAGTCAACACTAAGAAAATGAGGATGAAGTGGTAAAAATATTTAAGGTCAGATTATGCTCTCAGAGGCTACATAGTTTAGGGAAAAGAACCCTCAACCTAAAAGTTAATGGTTCTTATCCTCTCAGCTCTTGGGCCTAGGAAGGTAGGTGATTTAAATAGAATGAAAGCATGTACCTGTCCAGGCTGGATACATGGTAACAAGGCTATGTTAATTTTTGTTTTCTTTGAGTACATAGAATACTCCAGTGGGCTAATTCTAAGAGGGAGGAAGACTATAAATTTCCCTAAAATTATAAGTTAGCATTGATAATGCTATAGAGCAAGTTATGTGTTATAACATACACCTGGTTTGCAAAATTTGTTTACTAAGTTGCGACCAGCATTTTTTTTTAATGAAAGTACATAGAACAGAAAATTTTACAATTCATCCCAAATGGTAAGAGTAAATATTGTTTTAGTCATATATATATATACACACATAGGTATACATATATATAAATGTATGTGCCTGAATTTGTGTACTTGGTCATTAAATAAAACGTATTTTTCCCTTTGAGTTGCAGTCACTGATCTAGGATTATCATTTCAGTATTAATCCCTTTCCATGCATTTGGATTCTAAGGAGACTCAGTGTTTCTCTTCACTTCATACTGCTACTTGTGACAAAGGAATGAACGGTTAATATCAGTTTGACTTTGGTCTAATTAATGAACTATTCTTTAGTTCATAGCACAGAGAAAACCTATAGGCCCTAAGGGTATTTTATTTAATATTCTAATACCATCTACTCTCACACCCAGACCATTATAGCATTTAAGGTTGGTTTAACCTCATACTAGTAGAAAGATGGTATTAAATGTTTTCCCTTTAAATTTTTTTTTTTTTTTACTTTTATCTTTCTGGACTAATAAAAACAAAAAACTCCTGCTTAGTTTAGCATTGTTTGAGGACTTAGTGGAGATAGGTTCCAGAGAATATAGTTAGCATGACTGGGAGTTTGATGGTCGCTAGAAGAGAAAATGCCAATTTATCTTTCTCTGAGTACCTAAATTATCTTTAATGATTTAAGATTAAATAAGCCACTGGCATTAACTTATTCAACTGTTTCCCTAAAAACAGATATCCACTGTTTTGGTGACAGCGTTAGTTAGGAATAGGTAACTTTTACAGTATCCATGAACAATAGGTAATGGCTTCTTCTTCCAAGGGTTGCACATTACAATTCATTGGGGAAAAACTAATTCTTTAGTGCTTAACTAAGTTGTAACCAGCATTTTTTTTTAAGTGAAAGTACATAGAACAGAAAATTTCACAATGCATCCCACGTGGTAAACGTAAATATTGTTTTAGTTCTCTGTCATCTCCTAACAGTCAGTCCCAGCCACCTTGCTCTTCTAGCTGATCCTCAGAAAGAAAGCTTTCTTCTGCTTCAGAAACTTTGCTTCTCCTCCTGGAATGCTCTTGTGTTAGATATCTATGTGGCAGATATCTATGTGGTTTAATCCCTCATCTTCAGATCCTTCAGGTCATGATATGTCACCTTCTCAGTAAGGCTCTCTCTGACATCTTATTTAAAACTGTAACCTCACCACCCCACCCCCCATGGCATCCCTATTCCCCTTCTCTGCTTTAATTTTCTCCATGGTACTTATCTCTGACTGACATCCTATTCACCAGTGTTTTTCCCAGCACCTAGCACAGTGCCTGACACATGTAAGTGCTTAGAACATATTTATTAGGTGAATGAATGTAACTTGTATTCACAGAGGTGCACATTTGGGACAATGAGTCCTATAAACCAAATTATGGGAACCTAATATTTTTAAGTGACTTTAAAAGATGAGTTAATTAAATTTATTTATAGCTTGCTTTGTTCTAAATATTTGAAGTAGCTTCTAAAAATGCGTATAGTGCAAAGGGATGAAGACATATAAAGAGAAGAAAACAAAGTGAATGTAATAGTAACATTAAACTGGGTAAAGTTAATGTATAGAAGGGCCTCCATAGTGACTAAAGGCAGATTGTAAGTTTGACTAGTTAAAGAGTTAGCTTGCTCAGAAATGATAATTGGACTCGAATCATGAACTTTGTCCTGTGGCACAGGTCACAGACATTTGAGTCTTATGTAGGGACCCAGAAAACCTATTTGGTTTAACTATAAGAACTTGTGAGATTACTCTTATAGAAAAAACTTGCTTTCTGTATTAGGAAATTTCCTACTGGTATAAAATGTACACAGTCTATCCATAATTAAGCTTCTGCTGTGTCTGAGAGATGACAGTCATAGCTGTCAGCCTCTGCTTCTGTTGTGTTTAGGACATTTCCAAGGTTGATTCAAAGTTAGTAGTCGGATATTTTTGGAAGTTTGCTGTCAAAGATACCAATGAGGACATCAATTACTCTAATTTCTCCCACTCATGAGGTAGTATGAGATTCCAGTGGTTGTGGCTTCCTTTTAAGATAGATAATTGGAGGCTTAGAGTTAGGTTTTTCTTTTTGTGATATACGCATATATCAAATTATTGTGATCAAATTATTGTGTTGTATACCTTAAACTAATGTAAGGTTATATGTCAATTATATCTCCATAAAACTAGGGAAAAAAAAGAAGTTTTTATACAGTCAACCACTGAATTGGGGTGGAGGATTGGGAGTTACGTAGGTGAATTAGACTTCAAGAAATCTTTCACCAATATATTGGGTTGGCCAAAAAGTTCGTTCGGGTTTTCCCGTAAGATGAGCTTTTTGGCCAACCCAATAGTAACCAAAATTAGAGCTACCTTGTGTACGTGTGAAGTTAAATGGGACATTATGCAGTAAGAAATGTCTTTTTTTTTTTTTAAGTTTTTTTTTTTGGATGTGGACCATTTTTTAAAAGTCTTTATTGCACTTGTTACAATATTGCTTCTGTTTCATGTTTTTGTTTTTTGGCTGCGAGGCATGTGGGATCTTAGCTCCCAGACCAAGGATCTAACTGGCACCCCCTGCATTGGAAGGCGAAGTCTTAACCACCTTGACCGCCAGGGAAGTCCCAAGACATGTGTTCATGAGAAGTATACTTCCTGAATTCTGTTTTGTCTTTTTTTGTCATTTAAAACAAATAAATGAAATGAGTGAAAACAAAACAAAACTGAGAATTGTGGAGATAGTGCAGGCCAGAGATAAAGTGGGGGATGTGAGTGAGGGTGGACTGCAGACCTTCCGGTAAACCGCCGTGCTTCATTAAACAAAGCGGGCATTTTGAGGCAAAAGAAGAGAATATTTAGCTAAGTGGTGTTCCACTGGCAAAATGTGATTTTATTTGACTTTTTCTTGCTTGTACCTTTCTCCTTTCTATCTTTGACGTGGAGATAAACAGTACTTTTGGAAGTCAAATCTTCTGCCCTGCCCCATTTTTCAGGTTGAAGGATGGGAACTAAATGAACATTAGACTTTTAGGGAAATGATGAAAACATGGATTTAAAAAAAATCATTTATGTTCCACATATTTCAAAGTCAGAATATGGGGAAACTAATAACACCACAGAACCATTAAGGTGGACAGTTCGCATAAAGGGAAAGTAATTTTACTGAAAGCTTTATGTATGACATGTTGCTGATGAATCGATCATATTGGGTTATGTTTAATCTATAAGTATACATTTTTCTAACAGTGTATAAGTATACATTATTCTAATTTAAAATGTACTGATTTTGCTTTACACATTTTATTTATTTGATGGAACTTTATTTTTAAAGAAATCAAGCAACTCTTCATTTTGGCATTTGATGAGTAACAGTAGAAAACCTGAGAACAGACAGAACTATCACTGTAAAAATAAAGCAAAGGTCATCATATCTTCTAGCATAAGTGGTATAGAAGCAGAGAGCTCTTGTTTTCATTAAAAGTGCTGAAGTGGCAGAAAGAATATATCCCCCAACAACTTTGCTGACACAAATTTTGCTACAGTGAGGACAAAAAAATTGTCCAGGCTTTTAACTCGATATTTCTCAAACTGTGTTACTCAGAATAGCTGATACAGCTAAAAGAGACTTCGTAAACCAAAAGGGTTCTATAATGATATAAGTTTGGAAAATGTCACATTTTTTTGGAAATTTATAATGCAAATAAGCATTTTCCAAACCTATGTGTGGCCAGAACTCTTTTTGGCTCATAAAATCTTAATAACCCTTGGAATAGGGTTTCAGGAAATGCTGTTCTAGATTGAAAAATAAATTTAAAATATATCTTCATACATATACAGATGTATGCTAATATATTCTATTGTAATATTTTATGTACTGTTTAGTAAATAAATCGTGATTGTCAATGAGATTTTTATCCAATATCATTAATGAATATAGAGGTTAGAATATTAAGATTATTCATAAATTTGTACATATGTACTAACTTGGATGCGTGGTCATTAAATAATTGTACAGCCTTGACCTAGATAATGACTTATCTTTTCCTGGACACATTCTCTTTACTCGGCCTCCAGTATATCACACCCTTCAGGCTTTCCTGCTGCTTCTCTGACTATTCCTTCTAGTCTCCTTTGTTGGTTTCTTCTCATTTTCTTGACCTCTAAACACTGGAGTGCCCTAAAGCTCAATCCTAGGACCTTATCTCTTTTCTACCTAGACCCATTTCTCTTATCTACTCTCACAGTTTTAATACTGTAATTACTAAAAAAATTTTAATCTCCAGCTTGGACCTCTCCTCTGAACTCCAGACTTGTATATACATCTGCCAACTTAACATTTCCATTTGTATGTCTAACATTCATCTCAAACTTAACATGTTCAAAATTGAACACCTAATCTTCCTTCCCATCAAACTTCTTTTTAGTTTTTTTATCTCAGTAACAGACAATTCCATCATTCCTGTTTCTCAGCCTTGGAGTTATCCTTGACTCTGTTTCTCTCATACCTACCATCTGATCCTTTAGAAAGTCCTGTTGACTCTACCTTAAACATACAGGCAGAGTCCAGTCACCTCTACCACTACCTCCTAACTTATCTTTTTTCTTCTACCCTTGCCCCTTTCAATCTATTAACACAGCAGCCAAAGTGATCCTGTTAAACAGAAGTAACATCAAGTCACTCTGCTCAAAACTCCAGTAGCTTCCTATCTTACTAATAAAAACCCTTTACTTCTTTGACCTGATCTGCTACTATTTTCACCAGGTAACCTGCTTCAGCCTTCTCTCTGTTTTAGGGATTTTGCTGGTGCTGTTCCCTGTGCTTGGAATGATCTTCCAGAAACCATGTGGCACTTTCCCTCACCTCCTTCAGGATTTGGCTCAGAGGTCACTTCCTCAGTGAGATCTTCACTAGCTCCACTACCTAACTCCCGACTCTCCCTCCTGGCCACCACACACATACTTCTTAATCCCTTTTCTTGCTTTCTTTTTCTCCTCACTATATAACATTCCATGTATTTTCCTTATTTATCTTGTCTATTTCTTTCTTCCAGCTCTAGAATGTAAGCTGCATGAGAGCAGAGTGATTTGCTTTGTCTTTTTTGTTCTCTGCTGTAACCCTAGTGCCTAGGACAGGGCCTCGCTCATAGAACGTACTAAATAAATATTTGTTGAATGAATGAATTAATTAATCATGTATAGAATTGCTTAAGTGTC
The DNA here is from genome assembly GCF_028564815.1 of Eubalaena glacialis. Taxonomy (NCBI): domain Eukaryota; kingdom Metazoa; phylum Chordata; class Mammalia; order Artiodactyla; family Balaenidae; genus Eubalaena; species Eubalaena glacialis. Next base: position 83,300,432 of record NC_083721.1, on the reverse strand, counting down.
TTAATTAGTTGAATATAATATTGTTTATTTGTCTTAATGTGGCTGAATATAAAATAATTAAAGGTTTTATTTATACAGAAATCAAAGTAGTTTTGACATAATGGGAAAAATCCCATTTAAGCTGAGACTTTCTCAAAATGTCAGTATATATTTATACTGATTTGATTACTATTTATCAAACACTTGATATTTTCAGGTATGCTGTCAATGTACAATTAAGAAATAATGCTTTCAACAGGTTGAATTAAGTAAATTACTCTTGAATGGGTTAGGTAAATATAGTCAATATAGTGGTAGTATCTTTTTCTGAACTTGCCATAGTATGTAAACATAGATGTATTTAAAATGGCAGCTGGTTTAATTGGAGAAAATTAGAGCCCACATATAAATTAAAAAATCACTGAAGAAAGCAGGAGAAGAAAAGACTGACTTCCAAAGTTTTATGTGCTATAATACAACTGCCCTTGTAACCATCTGGTATTAGTACAGACAGATCAAAATATAAGTAGCAAGATTGAAAACCAAAATTAGATACATCAGTATTAAGAGGATTATTTTGAAAAACGAAAACCTAAACCATGAATCAGAAATTAGCATGGATCCAGTTCAAAGGAAAAAGCACTAGTATATGTATTGCACATTCATATATAGAATGAAGACAAAAATGGAAACAAATACAAGATAAAGATTTGTGAAATCAAGTTGTTTAGATATAGTTTAACAAGCATTGAATATTAAAGTGATAACATTTTCTTAGTACACATAATTTATGCCCAAAATTAAAAGTATTAATAAACAGAGCAAATAAACAAAGCAAAGTGCTTTCTGGACATGATTTTAGATAAAAAACCATTTGTAGTATATACAAAAATAAAAAATCTCTTAAATCTAAAAAAGTTCATATTAAACTATAGGAGGAGAGTTTTGCTTCTGTTTAAGATGTAGAAAGTTGCAAGAGAACATTTCTCCCACTCTAATGTTAGAAAAAGCCTGATAATCCACAGTCATAACTTTTCTTGAGCCCATGAGAGAGTTGAGTTCACAAGGCAATCAGGTGAAATGAAATTCCAAAGACAAGCCCTTCTGAGAAGAGATGGGACACAGGAACTGTTTTGCCTTTGGCAGAGCATGGGAGGAAGCAGCAACCACCATAAAAGGGGATAAGAAGAGAACAGCTAAAATTTTAATGAATTCTTGAAGTCTGAATATGGGGCTAGAATAACAGTTTAGAATAACTGGGAGCCCCAGACACAGGGGGGTCTGCACTCACTTCAAGCTCTTTTCTATGGGTCCCTTGTATTAATTTCCTTTGACTGCCAAAACAATAAGTGCCACTAACTAGAATGAGTTAAAGCACCAGCAATTCTATCACAGTTCTGGATGCTAGAAGTCCAAAATCGAGGAGTTGGAAGGGCCATGCTCCCTCTGAAGAATCTAGGGAAGAATCTGCTCCATCCTTCTCTCTCTCTTTTTTAAAAATCAGTATTGGATATTTTTATTATTTTTTAAATTTTATTTTATATTGGAGTATAGTTTATTTCCGTGCCTTTCTCTTAACTTCTGGTATTTGCTGACAATTCTTGGTGTTGCTTGCTTTGTGACAGCATAGCTCTAATCTCCGCCTCCATCTTCACATGGTTGTCTTCCTTATGTGTACCTGTGTCTCTGTTGCCCCCCACACAACATCTTAACTGTTTAAAGTGTACAGTAGTGTTACCTATATGCACACTGTGCAGCACATCTCCAGAACTTTTTCATCTTGCAGAACTGAAACCCTGTACCCATTGAACAACTCCTCTTTTCTTCTTCCCCCTAACCCCTGGCAACTCCATTCTACTTTATGTTTCTAAGAGTTTGACTACTCTAGATACCTTATATAAGTGGAATCATCCTGTATTTATTTTTTGGTGAACTGGCTTATTTCACTAGTACAATGTCCTCCAGGTTTATCCATGTTGTAGCATATGACAGGATTTCCTTCTTTTTAAAAGGCTGAATAATATTCCATTGTATGTATATACCACACTTTCTATACCCATTTGTCTATTGATGGACATTTAGCTTCCTTCCCCCTCTTGGCTAATGTGAATAATATTGCAGTGAACATGGAAGTGCAAATATCCCTTCAAGATCCTGTTTTCTATTCTTCTGGCTATATACCCAGAAGTGGGATTGCTGGATCATGTGGTAGTTCTATGTTTAATTTTATGAGACACTTCCATACTGTTTTCCAGAGTGGTGGTACTATTTTACATCATTCCCACTAATAGTGCACATGGGTTCCAGTTTCTCCACATACTCACTAACACCTGATATTTTCTCTTTGGGGGGTTTTGGGGTTTTGGCTTTTTGGGGGTTTTTTTGGCAAGGGGGATAGTGTCCATCCTAACCGATGTGAGGTAATATCTCGTTCTGATTTGCATTTCACTGATAGTAAATTTGAGTATCTTTTCATATGCTTATTGGCCATTTGTATATCTTCTTTGGAGAAATGTCTATTCAAACCCTTTGCCCATTTTTTAATTGGATTATTTTGTTGTAGGAATTCTTTATATATTCTGGATATTAACCCCTTATCAGATATGTGGTTTGCAAATATTTTCTCCCATTCTGTAGGTTGCCTTTTCACTCTTTGATTGTTTCCTTTGCTCCGCAGAAGTTTTTAAGTTTGATGTAGTCTCATTTTGTCTGTTAGCTTCTGTTGCCTGTGCTTTTGGTGTCATATCCAGAAAATCATTGCCAAATCAAATGTCATGACTTTTTCTTTTGTTTTCTTCTGTAAGTTTTATAGTTTTAGGTCTTATGTTTAGGTATTTAATCCATTTTGAGTTAATACTTATATATGGTATAAGGTTAAGGGTCCAGCTGCATTCTTTTGCATGTGGATAACCAGTTTTCCCTATACTGTTGGTTGAAGAGACTATCCTTTACCCACTGTTTAGCCTTGGCTCCCTTGTTGAAGATAATTTGATCATAGTGAGTGTTTATTTCTCAGTTCTCTATTTTGTTCCATTGGTCTCTATGTCTGTCGTTATGCCAATACCATACTATTTTGAATAATGTAGCTTTGTAATGTGTTTTGAAGTCAGGAAGTGTGAGGCCTTGAGCTTTGATTTTCTTTTCCAAGATTATTTTGATTATTCAGGGTCCTTTGAGATTCCATATGAATTTTAGGATTTTTTTTCTATTTCTGCAAAAAGAATGCCATTGGAATTTTGATAGGTATTGTATTAATTTGTAGATTGTTGTGGGCAGTATGGACATCTTAACAATATTAAATCTTCCACTCCCTGAACACAGGATGTCTTTCCACTTACTTGTGTCTTCTCTAATTTCTTTCAGCAATGTTTTGCAGTTTTCAGTGTATAAGTCTTTTGCCTCATTGATTAAGTTTGTTCCTAAGTATTTTATTCTTTTAAATGCTACTGTAAATCAGATTGTTTAATTTCCTTTTTAGATTGTTCATTGTTAGTGATTTTTATGTGTTGATTTTGTATCCTGCAACTTCACTGAGTTCATTTATTAGTTCTAGTAAGGGTTTTTTGTGGAATCTTTAGTGTTTTCTACATATAAGGTCATGTTTTCTGTGAACAGGGATAATTTTACTTCTTCCTTTCCAATTTAGATACATTTTATTTCTTTTTCTTACCTAACTGCTCTGATGAGGACTTCCAGCACTATGTTGAACAGAAATGGCAAGAGTGGGCATCCTTGCCTTGTTTCTGATCATAAAGGGAAAGCTTTCAGTTTTCACCACTGACTATGTGTTAGCTATGGCCTTTTTTTTTTTTAATTGAAGTATAGTTGTTTTACAATGTTGTGTTGGTTTCAGGTGTACAGCAAAGTGATTCAGATATATATATGTTCTTTTTCAGATTCTTTTCCCTAATAGGTTATTAAAAAATATTGAGTATAGTTCCCTGTGCTATACAGTAGGTCTTATTTTATATATAGTAGTATGTATATGTTAATCCCAAACTCCTAATTTATCCCCCACCACCACCACTTCCCCTTTGGTAACCATAAGTTTGTTTTCTATGTCTGTGGAGCTGTGGACTTTTTATATATGGCCGTTATTATGTTGAGATGATTTCCTTCTAATTTTTTGGACTTTTTTTTTTATCATGAAAAGGTTTTAATTTTGTCAAATGCTTTTTCTGCATCAATTGAGATGATCACGTGGATTTTGTTCTTAATTCTGTTAATGAGGTGTATTACATCAATTGATTTTTATATGTTGAACCATCTTTGCATTCCAGGAATAAATCCCACTTGGTCATGGTGTATAATCCTTTTAATGTGTTGTTGAATTTGGTTTACTGGTATTATGTTGAGGATTTTTACATCAGTATTCATCAGGGATATTGGTGTGTAGTTTTCTTGTAGTATTTTCATCTCATTTTATCAATAGTATCAAGGTAATGCTGGCCTCATAAAATGAGTTTGGAAGTGTTCTCTCCTCTTCAGTTTTTTGGAAGAGTTTGAGAAGGATTGGTGTTAATTCTTCTTTAAATGTTTGGTAAAATTCTCCAGGGAAGCCATCTGGTTCTGGGCTTTTCTCTGTCAGGGGGTTTATGATTCGTGATTCAATCTCCTTACTAGTTGTAGGTCTGTTCAGATTTTCTGTTTCTTCATGATTCAGTCTTGGTATGTTGTATATTTCTAGAAAAATATCTATTTCTTCTAGATTATCCAATATGTTGATGTATAATTGTTCATAGCAGACTCTGGATTCTTTTTGTTTTTGGTTTCAGTTGTAATGTCTCTTCTTTCATGTCATATTTTTGTAATTTGAGTCTTTTTTTTCTTAGTCTAGCTAAGAGTTGTCAATGTTGTTGATCTTTACAAAAAAACAACTATTAGGTTCATTGATTTCTTTTTCTAGTCTCTATTTTTTTAATACTGCACTAATATTTGTTATTTCCTTTCTTCTGCTAATTGAGTTTAGTTTGTTCTTCTTTTTCTAGTTCTGTGAGGTATAAAATTAGCTTGTGGATTTGAGACCTCTCTTCTTTTTTTAATGTAGGCATTTACCACTACAAACTCCCCTCTTAGTACTGCTTTTGCTGCATCCCATAAGTTTTGATATGTTGTGTTTTCATTTTCATTTGTCTCAAGATATTTTCTAATTTCCCATGTGTTTTCTTCTTTAATGCATTGGTTGTTCATGATGTGTTGTTTAATTTCCACATATTTATGAATTTTCCCATTTGTATTCTTCAACACCAGAAGTTGTTTCTTTTTTATACTTTATCTTTGTTGATAGTCTCATTTTGTTCATGCATCATTTTCCTGATTTTCTTTAGTTGTCTGTGTTCTCTTGAACACAGCACATTGAGCATCTTTAAGATGATTGTTTTCATTCTTTGTCAGGTAATTCATGAACCTCCATTTCCTTAGGGTCAGTTTCTGGAGATTTATTTTGTTCCTTTGATTGAGCCATGTTTCCCCATTTCTTCGTATGCCTTGTTATTTTTTGCTAGGATTTGCACATTTGAAAAAAACCACTACCTCTCCCGGTTCTTTAGACTGGCTTCATAAAGGGAAGACCTTCACCAATCAGCTCTACTAAAGATTCTGGGAGCCTCTCAAACATTGTATGAAGAGGCATCTTCTCTGAGCTTGTATGTATGTACCTTCCGAATTAGTTTCTTTTTCAGGAGTTTGTAGTCTTTTCCTCCCTCTGGTGTTGGTCTGTAGTATTGCTGGTTTTCTGGTGCTAGAACTAGTGTCTGTGCTCTCCCCTATTCTCAGTGGAACAAGACAACTTCCTGGGAGTTGTCAGAAGGTGTTTTGAATCAACCTGTTTTGTATCTCAAAATTATGTCCCTAAAGAGCTCAAACGAGTGGAACTTTGATCTGGCTAGTACCTTAGGGTTTTCTCCTATTTTAGAATGAGTTTCCTAGGGATATTTCTACTCCAAATAGTAGTACTCTTTGTTTCCTCCCTCCTTTGAGAATGTTAGTCTTGCAATCCCTTGTGTCTGCTGTGAGCCCCAGAGACATCTTTGCTTATTTTCTTGGCAGCCCAGGGAGGTCTTCAAGCCCATCAAGGTTCTCTTTAGTTATTGTTTGGACTCTCCTTTCCTTCTCATTCAGCTGTTTTGAAATAATTTGTGTGCTTTTTGGTTGACACTGAGAGAAGGAGAAAGGAGGGAAGGATAGGGGGAGGGAGAGATCTAGACACATTTTCTTCATATTTGCTGAAATAATCTATTAAAATATTAATTGCATCACTGTTTAAAAAAAAAAAAGTAAATAGCTTTCCTCTAAAGTTCTATTAAGAGGAAAATGGATGACTGAACTTTGCTGACTGTTCATTCATTGTAATAAAATTCATCAATGCATTATAGACCTGCTTGTATCAACATGGATCAATCTCAAAAAACAATGTTGAATAAAATAAGTTTCAAAAGGATCTTACATATTTTCATAAAAATGAAAAATAGTACAGCTGACCCTTGAATAACATGGGGGCTCGGAACACCAAACCCCACACAATCAAAAGTCCACATACAACTTTTGACTCCCCCAAAACTTAACTACTAATAGCCTATTGTTGACAGGAAGCCTTACCTATAACATAAACAGTCAATTAACACATATTTTGTATATTATATGTATTATATGCTGTATTCTTACAGTAAAGTAAGCTAGAGAAAAGAAAATGTTATTAAGGAAATCATAAGGAAGAGAAAATATAGGTACAGTACTGTACTGTATTTATCAATACCGTACATTTACATCTGTTTGCAAGATGAATCATCTGTCAGTACCTACATCAATATTGTCTTATATGATACAAAACATGGTAGATGTTATCTATATTACTAACACTGGACATCAAAAATGAAAAGATAGGGCTTCCCTGGTGGCGCAGTGGCTGAGAATCTGCCTGCCAATGCAGGGGACATGGGTTCGAGCCCTGGTCTGGGAAGATCCCACATGCTGCGGAGCGACTAGGCCCGTGAGCCACAGTTGCTGAGCCTGCGCGTCTGGAGCCTGTGCTTCGCAACAAGAGAGGCCGCGATAGTGAGAGGCCCGCGCACCGCGATGAAGAGTGGCCCCCGCTTGCCGCAACTAGAGAAAGCCCTCACACAGAAACGAAGACCCAACACAGCCATAACTGGATAAATAAATAAATAAATAAAATTTAAAAAGAAAAAAAAAATGAAAAGATAATGTGAAAAAGAAATTCATATTTATACAGATATAACAATTCATGTATTGATAATGAAGAAGCAGCAATATGACTGCTTTATGGAAGCCTAATGTAATCAATACGATTGCTTCATGGTAGCCCAACCTATACACTAATGAATGAATCATTATAACATTTTTATGGCATAGAATATTACTGTTATATTCATAATGCAGTATTAGAAACATTTTTATTTTTTTAAAAAACCACTTATCTGTGATGATAGGCTGTTTCTCCATTTAGGAGAGAGAGAGGCATACTGCATGGTAATGTAATTCTTTGAAAGCAAAATTATAAAACAGTAAGAAAATGAACACATTATTTTTATATTAAATATCACTCACCTTATGCCTGTGTTAGGATAGACTAGTATCTATATATAATTTTATGCATTCATGACATACTTTTTTCTTAAGTTTTTTCATATTTCTAGGCTACATGTTTCATCTGTGAGTTTTTTCAAATTGTCACACATCTCCAAAAATTTTTCCAGTATATTTATTGAAAAGAAACCATGTGTAAGTGGACCCACACATTTCAAACCTGTGTTGTTCAAGGGTCCACTTACTTTTTGGGGGATGATGAACACTATATTCAGAATAGTGATTGAAGTATTAGAAGTATGTGAATTTGGAAGAGTACAGAGAGTGTTTGAAAATTTTTATATTTTGGAAAATATCTGACAGAATTATGAAAAGATGAGGTAGCAGTGGGAAAAGGGTGAATTATTACAAAGTTAATTGTGGATTAAAATTGGAAAGCTCTTTGGACTCTTAGGCAGCTCCAGAGACTGTCTAGCTACTTTCTCTACTTGTCTCTCATGGCCTCTGGATTCTAACCAAGGAGGAATGATCTTACTGAGTTTGTTAATCACTGTGTGACAGGGAAGGCTGCTATGGTAATACCCCTGTTTTGGGCAAGAGTCCCTGGGTTAGGACAGCAGGATATGTTCACACAAAATAATGTTTCTCAGAAGGGTGCAATGGAGTGCAGCAATTCCTAAGAGATCAAGACAGTCTTTCACCTATTGCAGTTTGCCCTTCCTCAGCTTCCTATGCATCTCTGTCACTATATTACCACGTGGCATTGTAATTATTAAATTTCTGCCTATCTTACTAGACTGTTAGTTCTTCAAGCACTCATTCTTAAGCACATAGTAGGTGCCTAGTAAATATTTGTCGAATTAATGCAAATGAGTGCACCTTTCCAAGAGATATAATACAATTAGTAAAAATACAGTTATACCTCAATATATGAAATATGTGGCCAAATGGGATCTTTTTCATAACTGATTGATATATTACACATTAGAACAATGGTTCTCAAACTTTAACATGCATCAGAATCATCCTGGAGGAATAATTTAACAAAAAGCAGATTTTGTGTTTGTGTGTGTGTGTATGTGTGTGTGTGTGTGCGCGTGTGCGTTTTAACAAAAACACAGATTGCTAGGCCCTTACCTAGAGTTTCTAATTCAGTAGGTCTGGGTGGGGCCTGAGAATTTACATTTCTAACAAGTTCCCACGTGATGCTGATGCTGCTGGTCCAGAGATCATAAGTAGAGAATCGCTGCATTAGAAAAATCCTGGGAAAAGAATATGGAGATACACAATGAAAAGAGCAGAATCACACATCCCTTTCCTCCAAGTATCACTCCTTAGGAAATACCTCCTGAAGAAATCAAAAAAAAAAAAAAAAAAGAAAACAAAAGCAAAAGCAAATTATTTAGTTATAAGAAACAAATTTTGCTACTGCGCTTTATTGCAAGTGGAATATGAACCACCTCTGTTTCCAGGTCGTATTTTATAAAGTGGGGATAACAGTATATTTTTAAACTGGAAGTAGTATCTCACAGGATTATTGTGAAGATTTAATTAATTAAGTGTTTGGAACAATGTCTGGCTTAATACATATTAGATATTCTTGTATTTTTGGTTAAGAAATTTCAAAGCTAACCATAGAGAAGAAAAGAGAGAGGTCTGAGCAGAAGATATCAATGTGGGAGTCAATAGGATATAAGAAGTCAGTAAGAGAGAGCCCTGAACAAAAAAGGCAAGGGATTTTTTTCCCGTATGTGTAAAAATGAAATTGTATCTTAGAAGCCAAAAAACCTCTTGTGTTTGCATTTAAGAGTTTACTGTTTGGGAACTCTACTCAATACTCTGTAATGGCCTATATGGGAAAAGAATCTAAAAAAGAGTGGATATATGTATAACTTATCCACTTTGCTGTACACCTGAAACTAACACAACATTGTAAATCAACTACAATAAAAAATTTTTAACAAAAGAATTTACTGTTTGATGACATCACATAATCTTTGCACCGAGTGGCTTTTATTTTCCAAAATGAAAATAACTTTATAGGGGTTTTGGGGTTATAAATGTATTTCAGCCAAAATATATAAAGAAGCATAAAAAATGTTCTTGAACTCTTCTCCCTCCCCCACGATGCCAATATCCTTTAAGATATCTCTCTATATTGCATAGGTTTTAAAGAAAGCATTTTGGGAAGTAAAGGTTAGGAAATAATTGTGAATTGGTTATGCTAAGTATCTTAATATTTCCAAATAATATCATCAAAAGTTGTTTTTTTTTTCTTTTTACTAACTAGATGAGGGTTGGGAGGTGGAGATAGAAGCGAGAAATGGTTGGGAAAAGCAATTTGATACCTAATTTTTCCTTCCTCCCTGCCTCCATTACACTTTTATTCCAGCTTTATTTGAAAAATCAGGTTGCAGTTGTACATGGAATTATTATCCCATTTACTGTGCCTTCCTAAATTGGAGGCAGTAGGGACAGGAAACATTGTGAGATGTCATGCTAATGGTTTAAAATTTTTCTTTAAAGAATATTTTACATTCTTTATATAATATTGAAATGATTCCAGCCACTATTATAAAATAGTGCAGAGATATTCTAGGAAAAATATGAAAGTGCAGTGCTCCCTCTGCTGAACTTTCCCTGATACTCTTTCCCCATTCGCTCTTGTGTACCAATTCATCTCAACTTCTGAAACACTAATATATTCTGTCGAAACTGAGATTATGAAATATTTAATTTTTTTTTTCTGTCCTGTAAACAGCATTTGAGAGCAAGATAGATGACTGGGCTAAAATTCCAGAGCGTACTTATCGTACTTTCACCTTCTGAAAATGAGGGAGAGAAGTGCCAAGGGTGAAACTAGGGGTGTGGCCTAGATTAGGGAAATATTTTGTTTTTATTCTAAATCGTTCCCACTGTTGCTTATGACTCTGTATTGATTTTCAGTGGTTTAGGGTTAGTTTCAGGACTGCCTCACACTGGAAAGGACAGGTTTGCCATAAGCCTTTTCACAGTAAATCTGAAATAACTTCCTCTTGGTGAAAATAGGTATTTTAGAAAATCTGAAATAAAGCAGAAACAATAAACGCTTTATTATTATGTAGACTTTTAGGTAGTTATGCTAATGTAATGGGAATTAAATATGGACTCAGATTCTCACTTCAGCATGATATATTCAGTGTTTGACATACTTAAAAATTGGCCTTTGATAGCTTGTAGCTGTATCAGGGTGAATTTCTTGAATTGGGTAAATATGTGAAGTTTTTCTGTGTACAATTGACCGTACAACTATACACTGTCAAGTACAATTAAATTTGATCTTTTCTTAAATGGCCCAAGGGAAAAAAGCTTTTCATTTTGTGTGAAGTTTATTGATTCATCGGTGATGTAATATCTGAGTTCAAGGTGCAGAAACAGATACCACTGGGCATACCATTATAATGTGTCGTGTGAATGTAGTTTCTGTTTGAAATTTCCAGATAGATACTCCAGAACTGACAGGGGAATTCCAGCAAGGTCACTCACCTATTCAAATTTAAAGAAAAAAAAAGCAAACGGAAAAAAATTGCCTTTGTGTAAACATTAACCTATCTGCTTTTAAGTGACTCTTTTTTTTAATATTAAAGGGAGAGCTCAGACTGGGTTTCCTTTATATTCCAAATCAAAAATAATAAATTTAATTAATTTGGAAGTTAAGTTTCTATTTCTGTGGTCTCTTATAGCTCTTCTGGATTGGCAAAATAGCCAGTGCTTAGAAAAATAGCTTCCCAATGTCTAGCCCTTAAACACAAGAAGACAGAGTAGAGGCAGGAATTCTTAAACCATTTTCATTGTGTTTTCCTTGGTAGTTATATCAGATGAAACAGATCTAGTTCTTGCTCTTGAGGCTTTATAAACCTGCCCTTAAATGACATTGACAAACAGACAGACATTTGACTCAGCAAACATGGCTGGATATACATGATGAATTAAAGTATTGTCAGTCTGTAAATGTCTTTTGTGTGGTCTAAATACACAATGAAATGTTGACTGTTTAGAAAATAGAAGAGTTATTCATCCATAGGCTGGCAGTTTATTCATTCCTGATTCTTTAAATCTGTGTTTAATGTTAACATTTGCATATGTGGTGCCTCATAAAATGATAGCATATTGAATTTAGTCTTAATTTTAGTTATTGTGTAGCTTACAAATCTTTCCTTGTTGCAACTGTGTATGAGTTTGTAGGGCCTCTGTGAAAGGTTCAGTGTCTGACCTGCAGCATTCTGTGTATTTGGTGCTTTCTGTCCCTCCTGTTCCATGTACCTCATACTGTTGCAGAGATCACAGATACATTTGCTACCTACCTCTGGACAAAGTAGGGCTTTTATAAAAGATGTTTATTAAACATTGAGTAGATACAAAACATTTACAAAATATCTGTAAGGCTTATGGAATAACTATATAGAGAACATATGTGTCCCTACAGCCCAGTTTTAAGAAAGCAATATGACCATTAACTCTAATATCTCCTGTGTGCTTCCCTCTGATCCCAAACTTTGCATCCTCCCTCAGAGGCAATCAAAGTTCTGATTTTTTTTTTTTTTTTGGCCGTGCTGCACAGCTTGAGGGATCTTAGTTCCCCAACCAGGGATGGAACCTGTGCCCCCCTGCAATGGAAGTGCAGAGTCCTAACCGCTGGACCACCAGGGAATTCCCCTGAATTTTTGTGTTAATAATTTTCTTCCCTTTTTCAATGGTTTTGTCACATATCTGAATATCCCTAAACAGTTTATTGGTTTTACTTGTTTTTGAGTTTTATAAAAATAGAATTATACTGTATGTATTTTTCTGGGACTTACCTTTTTTTTTGCTCAACATTATAGTCTTAGATCTATCCATGTCAATGCATATAGCTATTGTTCATTAGTTTTCACTGCTGTATAATGTTGCATTGTATGAGTATTCCAGAATTTATTAGCAGATGAATTGATTGATGAATATCTGAGATAGTCCAATTTTTAGTTATTACGAACATTGCTCCTATGTATACATATATTCCTGAATATGTATCTGCCACACACAGGCAAGAACTTCTCAGTGTTTCCCAACATTTTTCATGCCATAGCACACATAGAAAATTATAGATCATATTTGTACAAAACTCTCCATTAAAGGAATGAAACTGTGTCTCTGGCCTGGGGGCTTCTGCTTGGCTGGAGAGTTGAGGAGATCCATGTCTGGGCACACCTATGACCCATTTGTTGCACTCTAGGGTACCATGGAACAGCAGTTAGGAAGCTGGGCTATGGTGTGTGCCTGGGAGTTAAATTGCTGGTTGTAGGAATGTGCTTCTTCATCTTTTCTAGGTAATACCAAATTGCATGGTGGTACTAATAATTCCATTTAACTGACATCCAAAGTGCTTGTATCAATTCTCATTCCTTGAATATTTAGGACAGAAAGGGAATCACTGAGAATTCTATCACTCTCATGATAATGAAGGTCAAGAAGGAAAATAAAATGATATATTGTTCCCTAGGATATCAATTCAGATTTGCTTTCTCAAAACATGATAATGTCAACATTTCTTTAAAATGTGACAACGGAGAGTTATAGGCAGTAGATGATGTTAAGAAGTGACAACGTGCCTCTGTAGTTGTAACTGACTGTGAAAGCTAACAGCCCAGGCTGAATGAAATATGTGTGAAAGCTGTAATTTTGTCTTTCAGATTTAGTGTTACATTAGCTTTTTGTTTCTTAGCCTTAAGAGGTACTTTCAGAGAAGGTATACAAGATGGAGTTAATGAAAGCTATTTGCTATGTAAGTAACTTTTAGTTTAGAAACCTAAACATCTACAAAAGAAGCTGGTTTAACTATTCTTAAAATCGGTTTTATTTCAAACAGTAAAAAAATCTCTAAGTATTAGAATTACATTAGGGTAATAAATGATGCTGATATTAATTTCTCCATTCAGATGACATTAGACTAGATAGTTGATTTTTAAAAAAATTACTAACCCTACATAGTTTTCCCATGACATTTTCAAGAAGCTCCTGTATATTACCTACACTGTTACTGATCTAATGACTTTCTCACACAAAAGATTTAAAAGAAATCTTTACTTGGTGTGAGTATTGCCTTGTGGCTTGTAGACCAAGGCTATTTAAAATTAGATGGAAAATATCAGAGCGAAGCTTTCAAATATGCATTTAGCCTGGTTTGTGAGGAACTAATGCCAAAGTAGTGTTTCAAGTTACTTGTCAGGGAACTGCATATGAAAACTACACTTCCATTTTACCAATATACCATGCACTACACATAAGCCAGGGTTTCAGCTGTTTTGTTATAAATTAGAATTTGAAGCATAGTCACCAATTCTTGCATTAACATCTATGTTTACAGTATGTGTGTGTATGTGTATGCATATATATATACATACTTATGCATGTGTATATGCACACACATACATACATATTTACATTATGTGTATATATAAATTATGTATGTGTGTGTATATATATGTATATATATATATATACACACACACATATGTATGTATATAGTATTGGTTGGTACTTAGTATACATTCATCATTCTCAAATAGCATTGATAAAGCATCTGAGTGTAGTTGACACTGTGACTTCCCTCTCAGTTTGTAGCCAAGCTCTAGCTATAGACATAAAGGGTAAATAATATATGGTTATGTGAATAGAAATAGCAAATAGTGGCAAATATGATAAATCTAAGATTTTGTTCATTATTTTTCTTCTTTGAATGTGAAATGTTTATTGTAATTTGCCATGCGAGACCATAATTCATCGTTATTTTTAAATTATAGTTATCTTGAGTTTTAATAGCAAGCCCACATTTCAGCATAGCTGGCCATTATATCAGTGCTTCTCAAATTTCTACCCAAGTACCCCTTTATGGAAATGGAGGGTGAATTTGTAGCCCTAGAAGTAAGAAGATGACCCCCATGCTTGAAATTTTAGGATTTGTCTTAGAAACTCATGCAAATTTTGTGTGTTCTCTCTCATTCAGTGTATTTTCCTCCAAATAAAGCTGATGCTACTTAACAATATGTGCTGTGGCTTCAAGTACCCAATTTGAGAAGCATGATAATAAATGGAATCCCATTTCCCAAAGGCCTTTGACTCAGAAGTGCTTTCTTGTAAAACTTTGACTTCTGTGATCTGGGTTCCATTTAGACTTCACTGAAAGTGAAAAAGGTCTCTTGAGTGACTTCTTTTGCCATCAGTTATCTCTCTCTCTCTTTTTAATCCGCTGTCTCATGGTCTTTTGTATATCCTCATTTCTTGGACAGTGCATTTGATGGAACCCTTCTTCTTTGATCTTTTATCTTGGTTTCCAGGAAATTACCCTACCGTGCTTCTTTTCAAACCCCTCTGCCGATTCCTTCTTTGTCCTTTTTGCTACTATGCTCTTCCCCCTAATTGTGTTTCTGTTCCATGGCTCAGTTTTGGCCTCTCCTTCCTTACTCTGTATCACCTTTCTCACCTGTCCCAGTTCTGTCCTCTCCCCAAACTCTCATCCTCTAATATCCAGGGGCCTTTTAGACAATTGAACTAGAACATTTTAGGGTCACTCTCACATCCCCAGTGCCTTGCACAGTGCCTGGCATAGTAGGTATCAACAAATATTTGTTGAAGGAATGAATTAAATGAATTTCATTCCCCTTCAAACCAGCTTCCTTTTTTAATTTTCATCTTTCATCTGGTATCACTATTCTTCTGTCTCTCCACTACTGCAAATATTGGGTTGATTTTTTTCTTTTGAAATGTATCTCATATCTGTGTTAGTTCTTGTCATTGTATTTTCATGACTTTTACCCTAATGCAAGCCTTCATCCACTCATGCCAGGATTACTCCCACAGTTTCTCATCTGGCCTCTTTTTGGTTCTAATCTCTCCTGTCTCCAAGCCATTTCCACCATAGCTGTCCTAGTAACTTTTTAAATGTTTATTTCTTGTTTTAATAAACTTTTTATTTGGGGAATAATTTTACATTTACAGAAGAGTTGCAAAAATAGTACCTTCACCCAGTTTCTCCAGATATTAACATCTTACATAACCATGGCTCATTTGTCAAAATTAAGAAATTAACAGTGGTACATGACTGTTAACTAAAATCCAGACTTTATTTGGTTTTTGCCAGATTTTTCGCTACTCTGCTTTTTCTATTCCAGGATGCCATATTGCCATTTAGCATATTTCTATTTTTAAATAGCTAATACCAGCTTGGGTAAAAATTCAAAAAGGACAAAAGGATGCATAAGTCTCCTTCCACCTCTGAACCACAGCTATCCAGTCCCTTCCCTAGAGAGAACCCACTGTTTCTGGGTTCTTGGTTATTCCTCCAGAGAGATTTTCTGTGTATACACTCTCTCTCAAACACACACACACAAATAGTTGCATTCTAAATATAGTGCTCTGTACTTTACCTTTTTAAACTTAATACAGCTTGATCATTCTTCATCAGTAACACAAACTTGCCTTGTTTTCTTATTCCAGTATTCCATTGGATATCTGCACTGTAATTTACCAGTTCCCTGCTCATTGACATTTTTAACTTTTGCAAACAAAGCTGCAGTGAATAGTCGGACATAAATCATTTTATATATGTATGTTTTTAGTTATTGCTGGGTCAAAGGGGATATATATTCATAATTTGATTACCAATTTGCTTTTCAGAGGTTCTCCCAATTTATCCTCCATTATTTCCCCGTAACTTCACCAACATTGTGTCTCATGTGACTTTGAACTTTGCCAATTTAATAGGTTAAAATGTTGTCATTGTACTTTTAATTTGCATTTCTCTTATAATGAGTAAGGTGGAGAGTCTTTTCATATATTTAAGAGCCATTTATATTTCTTCTTTTGTGAACTGTCCATATAACTTTGCCCATTTTTCAATTTGGTTATTAATGTACTCATTATTTTATTTTCTTTCCTTAAAATCTTTCAGTTTCACCTATTTCCTGGTATATTAAGTTAAAATCCTAGTTCCCTTTTCAAGACTTTGCATTGTATGTTAAAACCCTAGTTTCACACTACTTTCCAACAACTACTGCTGTTCCGATCAGTCTGTTTTTTATACTCTCCCAAGGGCACACAGCGCTCGTTCCTTCCACCATGCCTTCTTTCATAGTGTTCCCCCATTTCCTCCCTCCACTGTATCTCCACTTTGGGACAGAGATTGTTGTCACTTCCTATAACTGGGAAAAATTCCTTTTAATTTCAAGTAGACTTCTAGAAAGAATAATTAACTGATAGTTTATAAACTCTTAAAAAAGAAAATGATAATCACTAAGAGACAGCACTGACTTACAAACAAAACAAAACAACTGCTCACATCACAGTGACCACAGCTCCATTTCCAGTAGAGTTCTAGTGGATTGGTATGCTGTAGACATATCTTTATTTATTAAGGCATTTTATTCTCCTGATACATTTGAGAAGTTAAAAAACAGTATAAGCTACATGAGAGTGTTTTTGTAGCTGATCAAACTTGTGTACCCAAAGAGTATTGACTCATGGACCAATGTCAAACTGAAGATCTCTAATAACAGCACTCTGTTCTCTGTTTCAGAACTCTGTTCTTGATCTTGACTTCTCAGTGTTTACTTACTAATAACTTGGTGAATACATGGAAATTAAATCAATGCAGTTAGGCTTAAAAAATATTTCCAGTGACGTAGTACAGAGGCATGATTCAAAATTATCTTAATATTGGAAAGATGGGCTAAAACCAATAAGATGAAATTTAAAAGGACTGAATATACAGCTCTGCATTTAATCTCCAATATTAGCTGAAAAAAGCAAATGAGGCACCTGATTTGATGTAGTTTGTGTGACAGAAACTTGAGTCCACTAACTTAAGAGCATAATGCATTAAAAATCTAAAACAGTCTTGAGTTGCATTTATAAAATTATAGTATCTTGATAGTTCCACAGTTATTTTTTTTCTTCATCAGACTTCATTTGGAGTGTTCTGTCAGTTCTGGGTGTTATGTTTTCAAAGAGACATTTTGAAATTAAAGTACCTGTATTATATTTCTATCACTGCTATAAAAAAATTATCACAAACTTAGTGGCTTAAAACAACACAAATTTATTATTTTACAGTTCTGTAGGTCAAAAATCCAATGTGGGTCTCACTAGGCTAAAACCAAGGTGTTATCAGGGCCGTGTCTCTTTCTGGAGGCTCTAGAAGAGAATGTGTTTCTTTGCCTTTTTCAGCATCTAGTGGCCCCCTTCCTCCATCTTCAAAGCCAGTAAGAGCAAGTCACGTCCTCACATTGCCCCTCTCTTACCACAGCTGGGAAAGATTAGACGCATCTCGATAATCTCCCCATCTCAAAGTTCTTAATTGCATCTACAGAGTCCCCTTTGCTGTGGAAGGTAACATAGTCGCAGATCTGATGGTTAGGGTGTGGACATCTGTGGAGGAGGTCATTATTCTGCCTACTGCAATGCTTATTGCAGAGGATCACCAGGATAGTGAAGGGGCTAAATTGGATACAGAGAATCAGACTAAGACAAATTGAAGATGATCCCAAAATGTATTGCTTAGGAGAGAATGCGATAATGTTTATAAAGTGATTAGTGTAGTAAGTACATAATAAATGGTTTCTGCTTCAAAGGCTAATGCTACAAAGTATAGAAATACAGTAGCTCAGAGGGAAAGAAGCTTAGGGATGTGGAAGGGGATGAAGCAGCATAACATTTTATCTTGTGAAGAACAGAATTTGTGGTCCAAGTTTTCACTTTACGTTAGATCAGCAAGTAGTTTCAATGTCAGAAAGCACTAAGTTTAACAAGAACTTTGCATTGTTTCCCTAACTAGTGAAAGAGTTGAGGTGAATGGAGGTGATGGACTATACAGTAGTTGAGACGCAACTTTCTGGCCTCTTTCTGCCGTGACTGCACAATGTATGCACTCTGAGGAGGGGGGAAAACTTTTATCAAAGGAAGAAAGCAAGGTTTTTGAATCTCAGAGGACTATTGTATTGGTTTGTTTGATTTTTCTAGGAACACATGGGAAGGAAATCCCCTCTGAAACCAAAATCCAGCCATTAGAGATTATGAGATTTTTCAGGCTTTCTCTGTAATCTTTCTTACATTTGTCTCTTTAAACATGTCCAACTCCCCCTTTGAGAAGTTGCTGGTAGGTGGTTATCATGCAGGATTTAAATTAACAAACCCTCCCACCGCATTGGGTGGTAGCTTCCAAGGCGCCATGGTAAATGTGTATCAGTGTGAACCTGATCCAGAACCAGCCAGGAAGGGAACAAAGTTTAGTCTGTGAGGAAGTAGGCGGCTGCTGGTAGTTTCATGCTGTCTCTGCAGACTTCAGGTTGCTGTGGTGTAAGTATTTTTTTTTAATATTTTGATATTTGAATATGAAAGCATGGTAGGAACAATTTCTATCTAAGATTAAATTAAGGTACTAAATCTTGTGTACTAGACCTACTTACAAGAAGGTTTCAGCATTTCACAAGTAGTTTGATTTTTTTTAATGAAAAGGAAAACCCTAAAGCTTTTTCAGCAAGTGTTCTGCTAACACAGGTCCTCCTGCTTACATGAGATGACTTTTAATGTCTTGTCTTTGGTTGAGTTAAGGTGCTTATGGTCAGAAAATAAAAGTGATTGTATATGTATCTGGTGCCCTGAGATTGATTATTTCTGAGTAGTGCTTAAATTTTCTCCCTGATGTTCTTTCCAGTTGCTTTCCCTTTAGTTTAGGCTCATGTTACAAGATTATGTTAGCAAATATTTAGTAGTCTCTCAGGTAATTAAACTGGAGGTTTTGATGTTCAAAGAAATCGAATGAATGAGAACTAAGTAGAACTAACATAATCAGTTGTTGGGATCCTAGATTTAAGAGCAGCAGAATAAGAGGAGGAACTTCGTGAAATGGATGGAAATGGCAAGCAGCCTTAGAAGTTTCATGCAACTTCGGAGAAACCTGTTTTTAAGATTTTGACATGTGTACTAATTTTCCGGACTAAATTCCCAATACTATAGTGTGTAAAATAAATTTCATATATGAAATTAAAATTGCTGTAGTTCAGCTGCTAGAGTTCTACGTTGATATTAGGATTCCAGGAACTACACATTGTTATACAAACATTGACTTTACTGAGTGCAGCTATGAGAGTGTTAAGATTGCATTTGGTGCTGGCGAAGTTGATATTTTCTATTCCCTTTTGTCATGATGTATTTGAAAAAAAAAATCCTGGTACTCGACAATTGTATGACTTTGAACATAGAAAAAGTTTGATGCGGTTATTGTATTATATAAAAATTATAAAGGCTGGCTGTGGGCCAGTAGCCTTTCAAATCATTCAGGAAGTACTGAGGAGACAGATTGTTTATATGGAAGTACAGTTTTCCCTTTCCTCTAGCTTCATCTCAGACCTTAGGGACATTGGGTCTATTTCTCTAGCCTGCCTCTTATTCCTGCTGGACTGAGCGGGAGCCCAGATGATGGTATTGGGGCCCAACTGACCCTTGGTGGGATGGAAGACCAAGACACACTGTCCTAAGCAGGCTCTAGGACTATAATAAAGTGAAACCTTGGCTCATCCTTTAGATTGCTGAACTGCAATGATTCTAGGTTCCTGAGCTGATTAACTTCCCCAGCTCTATTAATAGTCACTGCTGGGCCAGGTTACTTAGTTATCGGTTCATGGAGGGGGAGAGGGTTGGGTATCCTGGGAGAGGAGCCAGCATGGCAGGTGACACTATTACCAGGGAAGCAGTTATTTTCTGACCGTATTTGAAATATTTCAGTCGTTTAACAACCTGGAAGGCCATACAGGTGTGCCCTGGCCAAATCTTAATGAAGACCCTTCTAGATTTTTTTTAAAACCTCCAATAGTTGTCTCTAACACCCAAACCCTCGCACATGTCCCACAAAGCCTGTATGATCTGCCTTCTGACCGTCTGTTTAACATCATTGCCTGCCTTGTTCTCCTCACACAGTTTGCTCCAGCTGTATAAATGTTCTTGCTGTTTCTGCAACACATCAAGCTCGTTCCTGCCTCAAGGCTTTTGCCGCCTGGAAAGCTTTCCCTTACATTGTTTCTTCCTTCCCTTCATTCAGGTCTCTACTCAAATGCCTCCTCTTCAGAGGTACCACCACCTCACTTTCACTACATCGCTCCTTTTTCCTTTACCCTGATTGACGTTTTCTTAAATAGCTACCTGGCATAATTTATTTTATTCAGTAAAATATATATAGTCTTTCCCACTAGAATGTAAGTTCTATGAGGGCAAGAACTCTATCTTGTTCAGTGCTGTATTGCCAGTACCCCAAATAGTGCCTACTTGACATATAGTAGATACTTGGTAAACATTTGTTTTTTGAATCATTTAATGTCAATTGGTGCCATTAAAATTTATTTCTAAGCATAAGAATTTTAATTGAACTTTTTGAATAGGTGATATAAGTCACATGGTTCCAAGACCAAAACATATTAAAAAATATATTTTGAAAAGTCTTCCCACCCCAGTCCCCTACCTATTCGGTTCCCGTTCAGGGCCCCCAAATCGTTATTATTATTTTTATTTATTTATTATTATTATCAATATTACTATATTTTATTATTATCCTTTTCATGTATCTAGAGTTTCTTTATATGTCAAGGAAATATAAAAGTATAAACAGATTCCTACTTCCCTCCTTTTTTACACATACTATTATATATACTCAATTTTTTCACTTATATCTTGAACCTCTTTTCATATCAGTACATAGTGAGCATTCTCATTTTAAAATAGCTGCATAGTATTCCATTGTATAGATATAACTTATTTGACCAGTCATCCAGTAATGGGCATTTTGGTTATTTCCAGTATCTTTCTTTTGCAAACAATGCTGAAGTTCACAATCTTGTGCCTATATCATCTCATATATTCATACAGTATATCTGAATGATTAAATTCACCAGAGTAGAATTGCTGGATCAAAAGATGTCATAGTTATTGCCTAATTGCGCTCCATAGGGATTGTACCAATTTGTACTCCCCCAGCAATGAACATATAAGAGAGTGCTATCAGACTTTTGAATTTTTGCCCATCTGATAGCTTAAAAAATGGTTTCAGCATAGTTTTTTTAAGAATTTATAATAAAATTTGTGTTAAGGTTTTAAAAATAGTTTTTAAATTTTAAATTGTGATTTAAAAAATAATGTAAAATTTATCATTGCAACCATTATTTTTAAATGTATTTATTTAATTTATTTATTTTTGGCTGCATTGGGTCTTCGTTGCTGCACTCGGGCTTTCTCTAGTTGTGGCGAGCAGGCTTCTCATTGTGGTGGCTTCTCTTGTTGCAGAGCATGGGCTCTAGGCGCTTGGGCTTCAGTAGTTGTGACACGCGGCTCAGTAGTTGTGGCTCTCAGGCTCTAGAGCACAGGCTCAGTAGTTGTGGCGCACGGGCTTAGTTGCTCCGTGGCATGTGGGATCTTCCCGGACCAGGGCTCGAACCCATGTGCCCTGCATTGGCAGGCGGATTCTTAACCACTGCACCACCAGGGAAGCCCGCAACCATTTTTTAAGTGTACATTTCAGTAGTGTTAAGCATTTTCACGTTGTTATGAAACAGATCTCCAGAACTTTTTCATCTTATAAAATTGAAACTCTTTACCTATTACATGACAATTCTCCATTTCCCCCTCCCCCATTTCCTAGCAACCACCATTCTACTTTCTGTTTCTATGAATTTGGCTAGTATAGATACCTCGTATAAGTGAAATCATACAGTTTTTTGTCTTTTTTGTGAGGCTTGTTTCACTTAGGATAAAGTCCTCAAGGTTCATCCATGTTGTAGCATATGACAGGATTTCCTTCCTTTTTAAGGCTGAATAATATTCCGTTGTGTTGTAGATATCACATTTTGTTTATCCATTTATCCATCTATAGATATTTGGTTTGCTTCTACCTCTTGGCTACTGTGAATAATGCTGCTATGAACATGAGTATGCAGATAACTCCTTGAGGTTCTGCTTTCAGTTTTTTTGGATAAACCTAGAAGTGGGATTGCTGAATCATATGGTGATTCTATTTTCATTTTTTGAGAAACCACTATGCTGTTTTCATACTGCACCATTTTAGCATAGTTTTAATTTGCATTTCTCTCATTTTGTGTGGGGTTGACCATCTTCTCATATTTGAAAGAAACTTGCCTTTTTTTTTTTTCTATGAACTGTTTGTATCTTTGCCTTAATGGGATTTTTCTCTATTATTAATTTGAAAATTTTTTTGCTTTTGTGCCTCTGAGTTTTCCAAATTTAGAAGCTAGTAGTCATAAGCACGGGTTTGGAGTAAGACTGCCTAGGTTTGAATTCTAGATCTGTTAATAGATGTGCAATATTGATTGGGCAAGTTGCTGAACATTTCTGAGCCTTAGTTTTCTTATCTGTAAAATAGGAATATCACTGAGTTGTTATGATGATTAAATGAGATGATGTATATTATGTGCTTAGTATAGGGCCACTGTGTTAAGGCAAGAAAAGGGGATAAAAGGCCAAGTTTCAGAAAGGAGGCAAAACTGGCGTGATTCACACACGGAAAGATTGTATACATAGAAAACCCTGTAGAAGCTATAAAAAACTATTTGAACTAATTAATAAATTTATCCAGGCCACAGGTTATAGTCAATATAAAAAATTTATTTGAAATAATTAGAATAGCTAAAACAATTAGAAACTAAATTAAAATATCACCATTAAAATACCAAATACATAGAAATAAATATTTTAAAGAAGCACAAGACCTCCCTACTAAGAACTACAAAACATTGCTGAGAAAAATTAAAGATCAAAATTAAAAGTACAGTATATATACAGTTGACCCTTGAACAGTGCAGGCATTAGTGGTGCTGATGACCCTTGTGCAGTTGAAAATCTGCAGTAATTTATAGTCTGCCCTCCATATACACAGTTCCTCCCTCTGGGTTCCAGATTTGCAGATGTACTATTGAAAAAAATCTAAGTGGACCCATGCAGTTCAAACCTGTATTGTTCAAGGGTCAACCATACCATGATCATGGATTATAGAACTCAAAACTGTTGAGACGCCAAGTCTCCCTAAATTAATCTATAGATCCAATACAACCTCTATCAGAATTCTAGCAGGCATTTTTGAAGAAATTTTCAAGCTGATTCTAAAATTTATTTGGAAACGCAATGAATATAGAAGAGCTAAAACAATCTTGAAAAGAAACAACAAGGAGGAAGATTTATAATATGTGATTTCAAGACTTTAAAGCTACAGTTAATCAAGTATTGCCCTAAGCATAGATAAATAATATCAATGGGACACAATAGTGCGTCCAGAAATCGGTCACACAGATAAGGTCAATTGATTTTTGATCAAGGTGGCAAGTAAATTCAATGGGAAAAGGATAGTCTTTTTAAACATGTTGCTGGATCGAATGGATTTTCTTATGGGGGAAAAAAAAGAACCTCCATGTCTTTCTCGCTCCATACACAAAAATTAAATAGGCATGGATCATAGATCTATATATAAAACTCAGAACCAAGAGCTAGGAAAAACAAAGAAAAATATCTTTGCAATCTTGGAGTATGCAAAGATTTCTTGAGCAGGACACTGAAAGCACTAACCATAAAAGTAAATTAAATAAAATTAAATGAACTTACGTTCTTACTGCAAGACTTCTTGGGACCTTTATTAATGTTTCTAGTAAAAGGATCATGCAGCATTTCTCAGCATGTTTGACCACAGAAGCCTTTTTCATCTGGAGCATTAAACTAAAATGCAGGAGTGAGTGTGGCATAGAATTTACTTGGAGAAGTGTTGCTTCAGTCCTCTCCTCAAAACATACTATTTTTGAGGGTTGTAATAAGTTAATGATCATTTTCTCCCTCTTTGGTGTGAATTACTGTAATTGCATCCATTTCAACAGAGTGAAGAAAACCCTTCTGCCAAAAGAGCTGTAATCACTCCTCACCCCATAATGACTGGTCAGCCAGGCAACCGTTGCAGTTATTACTACTGGTAGGATTCTGGGATAGTGTCACATTAGATTGAAATTTGCCATAATAAGAGGAATAAAGAGTGACTGAAGGTACAAAACATTTTTGCATTCTGCCTGCTGCTGCTGTTTCCATATACTTGTTTGGCCTTCTCTGCCCTGCTAACTTATTGCCTGGCAAACTCCAAGTTATTAACCCCTTGCTTCTCTCAAATCACTCAACTCCTTTAGTAATCCCAGTTCCTAATTGCTTGAAAGCCTTTTTTTTTCCCCCTGTGGAATTCCCACTCTCTGACTCACAGTTCACTGTCCTAATCAGATTCCTCTTCCTGCTGTTTCTGCCCATGAACTGATTTTTATGGAATATGGATTGTCACATAAGAAGTAGAAGAACCAAAATAGAAAGTAGAGGGAAATCAAAGCCAAACTTTACTTAAACCAGAATTTGGCTGAAGGCTGTACTCAGAGAAAGAGATCTGAGGAAGAAGTCAAAATAGTATTGTAATGCCAGTAGAAATATATAAAGAAAAGAGAGTTTAAGGAAGTGTCCCTATAATGTTTTTGGATTGTATTTTAAAAATTGATTACTGTAACAGATATTAGTTTCTCCTGAATGTGGAAAGCTAATAGCCAGATAGGGAAATGTTATCTGTGACATCTGCATAGAGCTTACTAGAAGTTAAGAAGCTTTAATTTTAGATCTGCCACTAATTTGCTTTTTGATAGTAAGTACATATATTCTTATAAAGAAAGAAATTATTGCCCTCACCCTCATTTTGCAAAATATATATTTCCTTCTGATTCTTTTTTTATGTATATAAAATACATATATATACACACATATGTGTGTGTCTCTGTGTATATGTACACACACACCACATGCACACATATACACACATACCAAGCTCTGTCCCAGATACTTTTCTTGTGTGCTGTCTCATTTAATCATCTCTGTTCACGTCTCCACTTCCTCATGTGGAAAGTGAGGTGATAATATCTCACTCTGCCTTCCTCCCAGGACAACAAATACAATCATAACCAGATAATAAAATACACTACTTCGAGCATTAGTCTAGAATTTAAGGAATAAACCTTGAATGCCATGTTGTGAGATGTGTACCATTGTTTTCATAGCAAAATGGTATGATGGATCCTGGTAAAATTCATTTCAAAATACATTTGCAATACAAACTTAGTAGAAACAGTTTACACAGGTTGTTCTGCAGACATCAAAGAAACGATGGAACATCTGGAAAGTATAGAATGGCCTTTTTTCTACTTCTCAATAAATGCAGCACAAAGTAAACACACTCTTTACAGTACTTTATGACACACCTCATCAAAAAACAGGCAAGAGAGATTACTTAGGCAAATGCTTAGAGGCAGGATTACAACATAGATGACAAAAGAATTTTACATTAGAAATTGAAAACCAGTTTTTAGTTTGTATTATAATAGTATAAACAAAAGGGTGAGACATACCTCAGAGGGCATCTAGGGATTGTGAGGTGTCAAATGGAAAGATGTTTATGTAACTCTACTGCTTATTAACCTGGACCTGGGAGCTGAACGAAACTTGATGTCTTTATAGCAGCCTGATACTTTATTATAATCAGAATGGAAGTTTTAAAAGTTATTGAACCCCACCTCTAGGCTGTCTTTCCATTCTCCTTAACAGCTTTCATAATTTAATAAGATGATGGAGGTGGGGGCACAATGGCTGCCGAGTGTCTCGGAAACTACAAGCTTTCCTCACTAAAGTTCCCTAAAGTATCTAGAGGATCATAAACCAGGAAACAAACCTCTCCAAGAAAGACCATAAAAAGTTACTAATTGAAAACCTGAAAAAGGCTGCCTTATAATCTCTTACCTGGAAAATGATTAGACAATAAGGTCCATAGGAACAAACATGAAAAACAAAGTGGTTTCTATGGCTGCTTTGAGAAACTGTGAAAGAAAAAATAATTTTGCCAGAACTTTTTCCAGTTGAAAGTTTCAAGAATAAGTTTTCAGACGATACTCTTCAGAAATCATATGAGATACACGTTAGCAGCAATAAATACAAATTGGAAATGACCAACATATAAGTGGATATTAATAGTGCTGGTTCACTGAATAAAGAAAAAGAGCAGAAAACGTGAGAACCTTATATTTCAGTAGAGAAGTTACCTTCACTCAATAGTAAGACTGTTATGCCCATCTAATGAATTCTTAAATTTTTATATTTATTTTTTATTTCTAGAATTTCCTTCTGATTCTTTTTTTATACTTTCCATCTCTGTGGTAAAATTCTTCATTTATTCATGCTCTTCGTTTCTACTAAATCCTTTAACAGAGGGACTTATTGTGATGGCAATTACAAGAATCCATATATAAGTTAAAATCCATACATAAGTTAAAATTACAAGAATCCATACATAAGTTAAAATTTGTTAAAACTGTATACCACAGGAAGTCAATTTCACTGTGTGTTATTTACAGAAAAAACTATGGCCTATTTAAAGCAAAAATAATAACAATGTACAATAGAGTTAAGAGCGTATAAAGAAATAAAATATATGATAACAAGAGCACAAAAGTTGGGATTGAAGTAGTACAAAATAGTATGAGGGAGGTTGTAATAAGTTAAAGTTATATAATCTCTAAAACAGTGGTTCTTAGGGCGTAGTCAGCCCAGCAGCATCGGCATCACCTGGGAGCTTGTTAGAGATGAAAGTCTCTGGCTCCACTGCGGACCTGAGTCAGCAGCTCTGGGGGTATGGCTCAACAGTCTTTCTGTGATTCTGATACATGCTAAAATGTAAGAACCATCACTTTAGAGCAAGGGTTGGGAAACTTTTTCTATAAAGGGTCAGATAATAATATTTTAGGCTTTGTGGGCCATATGGTCTCGCAGCACTGCATTCTAATAAAGTATTATTTATTCTTTAAAAAAGGCCATGAGCTGGATTTGGTCCATGTGCTGTAGTTGCTGATTTCTACTTTAGAGCAACCATTCACACACACATGCACATGCACATATACACATAAATAGATATAGCTAAAATGCCAAAAAGGAAATAAAATGAAAAGTTACAAAACACAAACAACCCTCTCTATGCACAGTAATGTGAGACCGTAAAAATGATCATGCAAGCTGAAATCATGCAAAGCACTTTTAATATCAGTGGAAAAAATTATGATTGTTCTGTGACCTTTAAAATCTTTTTTGTCATAACATTTTTGGCTTTACTGTGGTGTGATGCCATCCTGTGCGGCTGTTCTCCGGAACAGTAGTTATTTATCTGTCCGCTTTCTCTCCCACCTAAGTGCGTGCCACCAACCCATGGAAGATTCGATGTAGATGGACATGAGCCCCCTGAGGCCCCAGAACTATCTTCTCGGTCGTCAACCAAAGACTGAACAAAGATTATCACTTTAAGGTGGATAACGATGAAAATGAGCACCAGTTATCTTCAAGAACGGTCATTTTAGGGGCTGGCGCAAAGGATGAATTGCACACTGTTGAAGCAGAGGCGATGAATTATGAAGGCAGTCCAATCAAAGTAACACTGGCAACTTCAAAAATGTCTGTACAGCCAACGGTTTCCCTTGGGGGCTTTGAAATAACACCACCTGTGGTCTTACGGTTGAAGTGTGGTTCAGGTCCTGTGCATATTAGTGGACAGCACTTAGTAGCTGTGGAGGAAGATGCAGAGTCAGAAGATGAAGAGGAGGGAGATGTGACACTCCTAAGTATGTCTGGAAAGCGTTCTGCCCCTGGAAGTGGTAGCAAGCTTCCACAGAAAAAAGTAAAACTTGCTGCTGATGAAGATGAAGATGATGATGATGATGACGACAACGATGACTTGATGATGAGGAAGCTGAAGAAAAAGCTCCAGTAAAGAAATCTGTACGAGATACTCCAGCCAAAAATGCACAGAAATCAAACCAGAATGAAAAAGACTCAAAACCATCAATACCAAGATCAAAACGTCAAGAATCCTTCAAAAAACAGGAAAAAACTCCTAAAACACCAAAAGGACCTAGCTCTGTAGAAGACATTAAAGCAAAAATGCAAGCAACTATAGGAAAAGGTAGTACCCTTCCCAAAGTGGAAGCCAAGTTCATCAATAATGTGAAGAATTGTTTTCAGATGACTGACCAGGAGGCTATTCAAGATCTCTGGCAGTGGAGGAAGTCTCTCTAAGAAAATAATTTAAACAGTTTGTTAAAATTTTCCATCTTATTTCATTTCTGTAGCAGTTGATATCTGGCTGTCCTTTTTATAATGCAGAGTGAGAACTTTTCCCGCCACGTCTGATAAATGTTGTCCAGGTTCCATTGCCAAGAATGTGTTGTCCAAAATGCCTGTTTAGTTTTTAGAGACGAAACTCCACCCTTTGCTTGGTTTTAAGTATGTATGGAATGTTATGATAGGACATAGTAGTAGTGGTGGTCAGACAAATGGAAATGGTGGGGAGACAAATATATACATGTGAAATAAACCAGTATTTTAATAAAGTAGCACTGCTTCTCTTTCTAAAAAAACAATTTTTTTTTTTTTGGCTGGAGCAGTGGAAGAAGATATTTTGCTTGACTGGAAAGGAGCATCAGGGAACTTTCTAGAGGTCTAGAAGTGTTCTAGATCTTGTTTGGGGTGGTGGTTACATGAATGTGTAGAACTGTTGACATTCATTAAACAGAACATTTGTGATCTATGTATTTCATGTATGTAAATTATATGCCACTCAAAGATTTTTTTCAGGTACAAAATAAGGGTCTGGAATAAAATTTACAGTTCACGTTAAGTGACATCCTTATTGCGGATAAAATAAGGTAAATTATATGGAATGAATTCTTTAGGAAGAAAGATGGGGAAGGCAGTCCAGGCAGAGGAAACATTTGCAACGCTTGGGAAGAGGTATGGGAATGAATGAAGTTTGAGAAGCATTGCTTTATGCGATGGGGAGCCATGGAAAGATTTTCATTAAGGGAGTGAAATAATCAGAATGTATTTTAGAAAGATTGCTCCTGTAGGAATTGAAGGGGAAGGAGATTAGAAGCAGGGAGATATATTTGGAGGCTCTTGTCACAGGCCACATGAGAGATGAAAGGAACCTAAGGGAAAGATGTGCGAATCAAGAGTGGGGCAAAAACTTGAATGATATTTAGATGGAATCAATTGGATTTAGTGACTAGATTTATTAAAATATTAGCAAACATTTGTGAGCAGGCATTGTGCTTTAGGCTGCCATGCCTTATCTCATTTAACCTTTACAGTAACCATCTCGGTAGGTATGGTCATAATTATCACCATCACCACCACCACTGTCATTTTCTCCATTATACAGATAATGCTAAGTAACTTGCCCAAGGTTACACAGCTTAAAAGTGCCAGAGGCAAAGTTTGTAATGTACAATTTCTCAGGAATAAATTGTGGGAATTCTTAAGATAATTTATGTCCCAACTTGCTAACACAGTAAGAGGGAAAACAATAATGGAAGACTAATTTCATGACCAAATGTAGAAAAGTCAAGCAAATCGTAAAATCAAAAGAAATACAGTCGTCCCATAGTATCCCTATGGGATTGATCCCAGAACCCCTCAGATACCAAAATCCACAGATGCTCAAGTTCCTTATATAAAACGACCTAGTATTTGCATATAACCAAAGCACATCCTCCTGTATACTTTAAGTCATCTCTAGATTACTTATAATACCTGACATAATGTAAGTGCTATGCAAATAGTTTTAAATACAATGTAAATGCTATGTAAATAGTTGCTGTTACACTACAAATTCAAATTTTGCTTTTTGGAATTCTTTTTTGAAATATTTTCTATCTGCAGTTGGTTGAATCCATGGATATGGAACCCATGGATATGGAGGGCCAGCTATACTTGATTTAAATCAAATTCTTGGAACATATAACCTATGCCATATTTTCCAAAGAACAATTAAATAAAATTTCACTTATTTCTTTCTCTCTGTATTAATTTTCCCCAAAAAATCTTTAGCAACAAATATTAAGTTTATTAGTATACACAAGAAAAATATATAAAATTGAAATCATACTGCAATATCATTAAAATAAATTGATTTTTTCACATAAAATATAAAAAATATTTTTTATAAATAGTATAATGTTGAGAAATATTATAAACTGGAGACTAAATTTAACACCATATGAAAAGCCTCCAAAGCACTGCTAAGAAAAACTATATTGCATTAAGTTCCTCAAAAAGAAAATATGTAATTGAAATTTACATTTTTTAAATGTACAGTATGTACATTATACATATAATGTATTGTATTATATTATATAATATATCCTTGTAGCTAAAATTATGCCTATTAGTTTGTACCTCTTAATCCCCTACCCCTATATTGCCCCACCCCCCTTCCCTCTCCCTACTGGTAACCACTAGTTTGTTCTCTATGTCTGTGAGTCTGCTTATTTTTAGTTATATTCACTAGTTTGTTGTATTTTTTTAGATTCCATGTATAAGTGATATCCTAGAGTGTTTGTCTTTCTCTGACTTATTTCACTTAGCATAATGCCCTCCAAGTCCATCCATGTTGCTGCAAATGGCAAAATTTCATTATTTTTTTGATGTAGTATTTCATTGTATATATGTACCATATCTTCTTTATCTATTCATCTATTGATGGACATTTAGGTTGTTTCCATATCTTGGCAATTATAAATTATGCTGCTATGAACATTGGGATGTATTGTATCTTTTTGAATTAGTGTGTTTTCTTTTTTTAGATACATACCCAGGAGTGGAATTGCTGAGTCATATGGTAGTTCTATTTTTAGTTTTTTGAGAAACCTCCATACTGTTTTCCACAGTGGCTGCACCAATTCACAGTCCCACCAACAGTGTATGAGGTTTCCCTTTTCTCCACATCCTCACCAACATTTGTTATTTGTGTTCTTTCTGATGATAGCCATTCTGACAGGTGTGAGGTGACATCTTATTGTGGTTTTGATTTGCATTTCCCTGATGATTAGCAATGTTGAGCATCTTTTCATGTGCCTGCTTGCCATATGCATTCCTCTTTGGAAAAATGTCTATTCAGTTCTTCTGCCCATTTTTAATCTGGTTGTTTGTTTTTTTGATGTTGAGTTGCATGAGCTGTTTATATATGTTGGATATTAATCCCTTATCGGTCATATCATTTGCAAATATTTTCTTCTATTCACTAGGTTGTCTTTTTGTTTGGTCAATGGTTTATTAATAGAATTTTTAAAAATTTATTTATTTTATTTTTATTTTTGGCTGTGTTGGGTCTTCGTTGCTGCTCGCGGGCTTTCTCTAGTTACGGCGAGCGGGGTCTACGTTGTGGTGTCTGGGCTTCTCATTGCAGTGGCTTCTCGTTGCGGAGCATGGGCTCTAGGCACACGGGCTTCAGTAGTTGTGGCACGCGGGCTCAGTAGTTGTGGCTTGCGGGCTTAGTTGCCCTGCGGCATGTGGGATCTTCCCGGACCAGGGCTCAAACCCGTGTCCCCTGCATTGGCAGGCGGATTCTTAACTACTGTGCCACCAGGGAAGCCCCCTTAATAGAATTTTTTGAGCAGTTTTAGGTTTATAGAAAAATGAGCAGAAAGTACAAAGAGTTTCCCATAAACTTTTTCACCTCTACTCCCACCCCAAGTTTTCCCTATTATTAATATCTTGCATGTAGTGTGGTACATTTGTTACAATTGATGAGTCAAAATTGATACATTATTATTCACTAAAGTCCATAGTTTACATTAGGGTTCATCTTTGTGTTGCAGATTCTATGGGTTTTGAAAAATGTATAATGACAGGTATTTACCATTACAGTATCATGCAGAATATTTTCACTGTGCTCCATCTCTTCATCCCTCCCTCTTTCCCTCTTCCAAATTCCTGGATTTCTTTTACTGTCTCCATAGTTTTGCCTTTTCCAGAATGCTTGGAATCATATGTATGTAACCTTTCAGACTGGCTTCTGTCACTTAGCACAATTTGTTTTTTCCTTTCCGTTTTCCATCATCAGTCTCACTTGGGTATTAACAGTTTTACTAATATTTTTTTAATTAGCTGTAGGCTTTATTAATTTTCTCTTTTGTTGTTTTTTATTTCATTGGTCTCTATTCTTATCTTTATTATTTTCTCTTCTTTCTTTAGGTTTAGTTCTACTTTTTGTAATTCTTACTTTAGGTTTAGTCTGCTCTATTTTGTTTCTTTTTTGCTCTTTATTTTATTATTATTTTTTAAATATTTATTTTATATTGGAGCATAGTTGATTAACAATGTTGTCTTAGTTTCAGGTGTACAGCAAAGTGATTCAGTTATACATATACATGTATCTATTCTTTTTCAAATTCTTTTCCCATTTAGATTATTACCAAATATTGAGCAGCATTCCCTGTGTTGTACAGTAGGTCCTTGTTGGTTGTCTATTTTAAATATAGCAATGTGCTCTGTTTTTTCTAGCTTTTTTGGTGGAAACAAGATCAAGATTATTACTTCAAAATCCTTCTTCTTCTCTAAAACACACATTTAAAGCTATAAAATTTCCTCTAAGCACTGTTTTCTTTGTATCTTGCACATTGTGGCATGTTGGGTTTGTTTCATTTTCATTTAGTTTGAAATCTTTTCTAATTTTCCTTGTGATTTGTTTTTTCACCCATGGGTTATTAGATGTGTATTTTTAGTATCCAGATATTACAGGGATTTTTTTTATTGCAGTAGAGTTGATTTACAATATTATATTAGTTTCAGGTGTACAACATAGTCATTCAATATTTTTATAGATTATACTCCATTTAAAGTTATTACAAAATAATGGATATACTTTCTTCTGCTGTACAGTATATCCTTGTTGCTTGTCTATTTTGTACATAGTAGTTTGTATCTCTTAATCCTATACCCCTTTCTTGCCCCCACTTCCTCTCCTCACTGGCAACCACTAGTTTGTTCTCTATATCTGTAAGTCTGTTTCTGTTTTGCTGTATACATTTGTTTGTTTTATTTTTTAGATTCCATATATAAGTGATAACATAGAGTATTTGTCTTTCTGTAACTTATTTCACTAAGCATAATACTCTCTAGGTCCATCTATGTTTTTGCAAATGGCAGAATTCCATTTTGTTTTATGACTGAGTAATATTCCATTGTGTATATATACCACATCTTTATCCATTCATCTTTTGAAGGACACTTAGATTGCTTCCATATCTTGGCTAATAATGCTGCTATGAACATTGGGGTGCATGTATCTTTTCAAATTAGTTTTTGTTTTTTTCATATACATACCCAGGAGTGGAATTGCTGGATCGTGTGGCAGTTCTATTTTTAGTTTTTTGAGGAGCGTCCTTACTGTTTTCCATAGTGGCTGCACCAATTTACAATCCCACCAACAGTGTACAAGGGTTCCCTTTTCTGTGTATCCTCGCCAGCATTTGTTATTTGTGGTCTTTTTGACGATTCTGACAGGTGTGAGGCGAACATGGATTTTTTAAAAAGGTATCTTATTGATATATACAAATACTTATCTTACTGATGTCTAATTTAATTTGTATATGGTCAGTGAACATACTCTTTAAGATTTCAGTCTGGGAATTTATTTATTTTTTAAAAAAATATTTATTTATTTATTTGGCTGCTCCGGGTCTTAGTTGCAGCACTCGGGATCTTTGTTGCCACGTGCGGGATCTTTGTTGTGGCACGCGGGATCTTTAGTTGCAGCATGTGGGATCTTTAGTTGTGGCATGCAGGCTCTTAATTGCGGCATGTGGGATCTAGTTCCCTGACCAGGGATTGAACCCGGCCCCCTGCATTGGGAACACAGAGTCTCAACCGCTGGACCACCAGGGAAGTCCCTGGAAATTTACTGAGAAACATTTTAAGGCCCAGAATAAGGTCTATATTGGTGCAACTCTCTTTGCACTTATGTATTCTGCGGCTGCTAAGTGCAATGTTCCATGAGTGTCAATTAGAGCAAGATGGTTGATAGTATTGTTTAAGTCTATCTGCTTATGGATTTCTTTTGTCTACTTCCATTACTACCTATTACTGAGAAAGGGGTGTTAAAATCGCTATGATTGTGGACTTATCTATTTCTGTAGTTCTGTCATCCCATACTTTGAAGCTCTGTTGTTGATTATGTCCATATTTAGGATTATTTTGTCTTCTTGATTAAGTGGCCCTTTTATTATTATTAAATCTCCCTCTTTATCTCTGCTAATGCTCTTTGTTTTGAAGTCTGTTTTGTCTGGTAAAACAGTCACACCAGCTTTTTTATGCTTAGTATTTGAATGGTATATCATTCCTTCCTCCTTTTATTTTCAAATTGTCTGTCTTTTTTATATATGAGTTATGTTTCTTAGAAATAGCATATAATCAGATCTTGCTTTTCTTAATCCAGTCTCAGTCTTTACCTTCTAGTCCATCTACATTTAATGTAGTTATTGATATGGTTGTACTTAGGTGTACTTTGTTTTTCGTTTTCTGTTTATCCCATCTGGGGTTTTTTGTTCCTTATTTCTTCCTTTGATTGATCAATTGACTTTAGTTTAATCAAATGTTTTGTAGTATTCTATTTCAATTCGTCTAATGACTGCTTAGCTGTATCTTTTTAATATTTTTTAGTACTTGCTGTAGCAGTTTTACTGTGTATCCTTAAATGATCACATTCTACATATTAACATGATATCATTTCTTATAGAATGTAAAATCTGTATATATGAAATATGACAATAGGAACATAAAAGATGGGCTGTAATAGAACATGCTTTAGGGTAACATAAGGGATACTTGCGGCGTTGAAACTGTTCAGTATTTTAACTGTGGTGGTGGACATATGAACCTATACAGATGATAAAATTGTATAGAATGTAATGCACACTCACACAAACACATACACACACAAATGAGTACAAATAAAATGGGGGAAATCTGAGTAAGATCAGTGGATTATGTCAATATCACTATCCTGTTTGTGATATCATACTATAATTTTGCATAATGTTAACGTTGGGGAAAACTGGACAAAGTTTACAAGGGATTGCTCTGTATTATTTCTTCTAACTGTATGTGAATCTACAGTTATCTCAATAAATAAAATTTCATATTTAAAAAATGAAATAAAAATTTGAAATACAATAAAATAAATAAAAATTGAAATAAAAATTTCAATTTAAAAAATGTTCTTGCTATAAGGCAACCAAACTTTATTGCTTAAAGTAATGGGCCTTCAAGTATCAAGAAAGAAAAAAGTTAGAGAAAGGATATTTCTACTTTGATTCATAATATATGAAACTAGAATATTCAACACTGCTTTGCAGTTCACATTGCCTGGTTGGTGGAGAGTGGTAGAAGGAATTCAGAACAATACTCATCAACTTGCCTGCACAAGTTGTTGTGCGGATGTGTTCCAGATGCGGGCCAGCTGTGCACCCACAGTCCTTTATTGCCATGGCTCGGGCCTAGAGAGACTTTAATAAAAGTAATTATTGAAATAACAAATCTAGCCTCCTATGTTCAGGAAGGACTGTGTTACAATTGTCCTAGCCCAAAGAGATTTTATCCTGCATTTAAGAATTTACAAGAAGAAAATCCTGTAACTTTGTTCAATCAACAAATGTTTCTTGAATACCTTCTATTTATCAAAGTACTCTGCTAGTTGCTGAAGACACAGGAATGAAAATGACAGTTACTGATTTCAAGCAGCTTAGGGTTTAGTGTAGAATACAAACTTATATACTAGTCATTACAATACAGATGTGTTAGAAATATGCAAAGGGTGCTGTGGAAATACGTCCAACAGATCCAGGAGTGTCATCAAGGGATTCTGAAGGGATAATCTTAAAGGTTAAGTAGAAGCAAAGAAGAGGTGACAGGGCACTCTAGGGAGAGCAACAGCAAGATCATATAGCCTGGTAGGTTAGGAGAATGAGCCATTCACTCTGACTAGAGCCTAGAGCTAGGAGTGGCGGGAAGTGAGGACAGAGAACTTGGTAGGGAACACTATTGTGTGTTGGGGGGGGTTTAATAGTGTTCCCCTAGAATCCATATTCACCTAGAACCTCAGAATGTGACCTTATTTGGAAATAGACTCTTTGTAGTTATGATTATTTAAGTTAATATGAGGTCGTTCTGGGTAGGGTGGGCCCTAAATCCAATGAGTGGTACCCTTATAAGAAGAGGAGAGGACACACAGAGAGAGAAGGGGCCATTTGAAGACAGAGGTAGAGATTGGAGTGAAACAACTACAAGCCAAGGAACACCAAGGATTGCTGGGAGCCACCAGAAGTTACGAAGAGGAAAGATTCTTCCCTAGAGCCTTCAGAGGGAGCATGGCCCCACTGATACCTTGATTTTAGACTTCTAGTCTCAAGAACTGTGAGGGAATAAATTTGTGTTGCTTTAAGCCATGCAGTTTGTATAATTTGTAACAGCAGACCTAAGAAACGAATGCAATATTTAACCCATATTCTGCTTACTATGTGTTAAGCCCATTGTGATGGTTTTAAGATATGTCCAGAAATTCTTTTATTCCTCCCTTCAAGAGATAGAGCCTAATTCCTCTCCCCTGGAGTGTGGGCTGGACCCTAATGACTTGCTTCTAATGAATGAATAAAGGGAAAATGAGGGCATGCAGCTTTGAGACCAGGTCAGGGGGTAGCGAACTTTACTATATGGGCTGGCCGCCTATTTTTATAAATCAAGTTGTATTGGAACATACCGTCCCCATTTGTTTACATATTGTACGTAGCTGACTTTGCACTGAAACAACTGAGGTAAGTAGTTACAATATTCTATGGCATGCAAGCCTAAAATATTTATTATTTAGCCCTTCAAGAAAGTTTACGACAATGAGGTATCACCTCACGCTGGTCAGAATGGCCATTATCAAAAAATCTAGAAACAATAAATGCTGGAAAGGGTGTGGTGAAAAGGGAAACCTCCTGCACTGTTGGTAAATTGATAAATCACTATGGAAAACAGTATGGAGGTTCCTTAAAAAACTAAAAATAGAACTACCATATGACCCAGCAATCCCACTACTGGGCATATACCCTGAGAAAACCATAATTCAAAAAGAATCATGTACCACAATGTTCATTGCAGCACTATTTACAATAGCCAGGACATGGAAGAAACCTAAGTGTCCATTGACAGATGAATGGATAAAGAAGAAGTGGCACATATATACAATAGAACATTACTCAGCCATAAAAAGAGATGAAACTGTGTTATTTGTAGTGAGGTGGATGGATGGACCTAGAGTCTGTCATACAGAGTGAAGTAAGTCAGAAAGAGAAAAACAAATACCGTATGCTAATGCATATATATGGAATCTAAAAAAAAAAAAAATGGTACTGATGAACTAGTTGCAGGGCAGGAATAAAGAGGTAGACATAAAGAATGGACTTGAGCACATGGGGTGGGAGGGCGAAGCTGGGGCGAAGTGAGAGTAGCATCAACATATATACACTACCAAATGTAAAATAGTTGGCTGGTGGGAAGCAGCAGCATAGCACAGGGAGATTGGCTCGGTGCTTTGCGATGACCTAGAGGGGTGGGATAGGGAGGATGGGAGGGAGGCTCAAGAGGGAGGGGATATGGGGACATGTGTATGCATATGGCTGATTTGCTTTGTTGTGCAACAGAAACTAACACAATATTGTGAAGCAATTATACTCCAATAATGATCTATTAAAAAAAAAAAGTTTGCTAATCCCTGAACTAGGTCATAAAAAGCACTGCAGCTTTTTCCTTGCTCTTGATTAACTTTCTTTGGGGGAAGCCAGCTGCCTTGTCACGAGGACACTCAGAAATTCGTGTTATCAAGGAACTGAGGGCTCCTGCAAACAGCTATGTGAGTGAACAGTCTTGGAAGTACAGTTGACCCTTGAACAATGTGGGAAGGTTTGGGGAACCAACCCTCTGCTCAGTTAAAAATCCACATATAACTTACAGGTGGCCCTCTTTAGTCATGGGTCTTCCATATCTACGGTTCCACATCTAGATACTCAACCAACCGCAGATCATGTATTACTGTAATATTTTTAAAAGCCACATGTAATTTTTTTAAAGTCACATGTAAGTGGACCCGCACAGTTCAAACCTGTGCTGTTCAGGGGTCAACTTTAGTTCCTCAAGCCCCAGGCAAGCTTTCAGATGACTGCATCCTGGTCAACAGCTTGACTGAAACTTCCTGAGAGACACTGAGCTGGAACCACCCACCTAAGCTGCTCCCAGATTCCTGACCTTCAAAAACTATGTGAGATAATAAAGGTTTGTTGTTTTAAGCTGCTAGGTTTTGGGCAATTTGTTATGCTGCAATACATAACCAATTCACTCATCCTCCCCTTCTGCAGTTTTCCATGCTGCCTACAAGCTGCTCTGCGTGCCTTATCTATGCCTCTGGCTTTGCTATTTTAGAAACACTGGGAAATAAGACCTTTATATAAAGAAACTCCCAGATGACATAGATAAGATTTAGGAAACAAAGGATATTGGAAGGCGGGGGCTGTATCTTTTATACTTTTCATAATTTTCCTTACTAACTAATATAGCGCTGTGTGTGATTATTGCTGATGAATGTGACTATCACTAACAAAGTGTTAGGCTTGTAAACCATGCTTATTTGAGTTTGCTCTATTATGTTACTATTATTTATATAAAAAGGAGTATTCAAGTATGCCATTATAATCTTTATTGGGTTTTAGTTGCTTTCTATATTAACCAAGTTGTCTCTAGTCAGGATGGTGTTGAGTTCTGTGGGTGTATTAGTTTTCTATTGATGCATCACAATATTATCTTAGTGGCTTAAAACAACACACATTTATTATCTCAGTTTCTGTGGGTCAGGACTCTGAACATGGCCTAGTTGGGCCTTCTGCTTAGGGTCTTACAAGGCTTCAGTCAAGGTGTTGGCCAGGGCTGGATTCTCATCTGGAAGCTTGACTGGGGAACTCGTGTAGTTACTGACAGCATTCAGTTCCCTGTGGTTGTAGGACTGAGAGCTTCAGCTTTTTGTTTTGGGGTTGGGTTGTTTTGTTTGTTTGGTTTTTGGTTTTTGGTTTTTTTGGTCATTATTACCTATTGGGTAGAGGTGTCCCCCAGCTTATAGAGACCACCCACACTTCTTTGCCATGTGGGGTTCCCCAACATGGCTATTTTCCTTCCTCACAGCTAGCAAAGGAGAAACTCCAGCAAGACAGGGAGTACAGATTTATATAACATCATCACATCATTATGTGCATGTAATCACATACAACCCAGCACCTTTTCTGTATTCTGTTGGTTAGAAGCAAGTCTCAGTCACAGTCAAGGGAAAACATTAGCAGGTGGGGATCACAGGAGCCATCTTAAGAATATGTCTGCCATGACAGACTTGAAGATCATGCAAGTCTTCCTTGCAAGGTGGGATTCCTGCCTTACCAAAGATGGCTTCTGTACCTAAAAAGGGAGTGTGGTGCATTTTTTCCTCCTTTGTGCTACGAATGGATGACACCCAGGAGAGTGTTGAATAGAAGCATAGAGGGTAAATGAATAGAAATGGGATCATAAAAGGTAGGGAAAGTAAAAGATATACCTAATTCCAAAACACATTTTCAGGCTTGAAAATGCTGTACCTGGAAACAGCTTGGCATGCAGCTAGCTAGACTGACCCTAAACAAAGGCTTCCTGCATATGAGGAGCCAAAGGTGCCCATTTCCACAAAAGGTCACAGGTGTAGTGTAAAAAGTTCTATTATATGTTCCTTTTCAGTCATACCTGCATAGATTGTATTCAAGTTTTAGTAAGACCTTAGAATGAGAAGGGCAACAGTAAATGTGATCCCAAATCTACTTTAATGTGTGACATACATTCGTTTATTCATTTAGTGAATTGCTATTGAATGCTTACCGTATATATACAGGGCCCTTTGTAGGTGCTGTTCAATTTTGCATGTTCGTGGTATGGGTCAATAGGAAAGAGTGCTACCATCTACTGGCTGTACCTACCATAGGTGTGGGAGGAGGAGTAGAGGCCCACATGCCTAGTTTCTGCCAGCCCTGACATATAGTGTTCTTACAAGAAGTTTGGTGGTAAAGCACAGGAAAGTGAGTAGATTAGTCAGAGAGAAATTTTGAAAAGGAATGACATGGGCCTGCTTATAGGCAAAGGAGAAGCCCAGACAATAAGAAGAGACTGGAGATGAACATTACTTTTTTTTTCCTTAACATATATTACATTACTTTTTTTTCCCTTAACATATATTACATTACTTTTTTTTCCTTAAAAAAAAGTAATGTAATCTCTCATTACTTTTTTTTTCCTTAAACATATATTACATTACTGTGTGTCATACATGGCAGTAGATACCATAGTAACCAAACTAAATATATCCCTGACCCCTTTGCCTTTATGCCCCATCCAGCTTGGAAACATAATGATTTCAACAATCGCTTCCTCCCAGGCTTACCTCCTCCACCCCTTGTCACCTTTTGGCCCTTCTTCCTTTGACTATGCAAACCCAGAGTACCTCCCTAATCGTGTTTTCTGCTGCTATGTTGATTGACTGCCTCCTCAGTTGGGTCCTCACTGCTGATTGGTGGCCTTGAATTCATATCTATTTGCATTTCCTGCAGTAGCTATCCAAACCTCTTCTGTTCCTTATTATCTTGTCTATTGTCCTTCTCAGTTGACTGTGCCTCCTGTGATGGGGTCTCTCAACTTCCTTTCTACTCATCTCATAATCTTTTATTGCCATCCTCACTCTTCTATTTTCTTGCAACACAAAATAAGTAAATACACACAGGTATCCCTACCTACCTTCTGGTCAAGATTTTCGGTCCCAAACCCTCCCACCTCCTCAAAGCTTATTCCCAGCCACAAGCATCCCTCACTCTAGTTGAAGAAGACATATTACCCACTATAGCAGGGTATATTACAGAATCATTGCCAAGCCATCTGTGCCTTGACGTCTGATATCTCCCTTAAAATTAGAGGGGGAAAAAACTGTAACAAGTGTTTTAAAGTTCAAAGAATTTAAATAAGTTAAAATAATATTATTTATTAAATTAGCAAGTTTTAAAACTTAATTTTGTTCCCAAAGTAATAAATTT
Source organism: Eubalaena glacialis (assembly GCF_028564815.1). NCBI lineage: Eukaryota > Metazoa > Chordata > Mammalia > Artiodactyla > Balaenidae > Eubalaena > Eubalaena glacialis. The sequence goes on along the minus strand of NC_083721.1, from coordinate 83,258,823 downwards.
GTACTTCATAGATAATTTAGAAATTTAGATTAAAAGAGAAGAAAATAAAATCCATCACTATCCCAACATCCAGAAATAACCATGGCTAATATTACATCTATTCTTCTAGTCATATAGATGTGTCAGATTACATGGTACCTATTATCATGTTACCTTCCTTTTTCACAATTTGTTTTCAATATTTTTATCTGTCCTTATATATTTTAATATATAATTTGTAAACGTTTTAAATACTGTATAGTTTTACATAATTTATTTAATAAAACTTCCCTTTATGGGTATTTTATTTTCCCAGTGATTTATGTTTTAAATAATTATGTGATGAAATCTTGATAGCTAGACCCTTTTTGCAAATTCCTGATTATTTGTTTAGAATAAATTCCTTGAAGTTGAATTTTAGATCAAAGAATATTTACATTTTAAGCCTACTGATACCTGCTGCCAAATAATTGTACTTCAAAATGGTTGTAACAAGTATTTAACCATCAGCAGTGTATAAGAGTATCTGTTTTCCCATACCTTTTCCAAAGCAGTGTATAAAAGAGCAACCTTAGCCACTTTGCAAGGAGAAACTGGTATCTTATTTTGGTTTAATTTGCATTTCTTTGATTACTGAAGTCGCACATTTTTCTTACTGTCCATTGCATATCTTTTTTTGTAAATTGCCTGTTCATGAGCTTTTTCCTCTTCCCCTCATTTGTATGTTTATCTACTTTGAGAATTTTGAACTCATGGTTGTTCAAATTAGTAACAGTGTATTTTGTACTTTCTGGTAGCTATAAATGGGGTTTTCCTTAACACAAAGGATAGACTGATTTTTCCATATAAGATAGACTAGAGAAAAAATGATGTACATACATATGGCATACATACATACATACGTATATGTACACATATGTGTATGTGTGTGTATATCTGTCAAGCATAGCTTGACAAAGACACTTAATACTGTTCTGTGTAGCTTATTGACCTTCTTTATGCAACATCACCTTATTGGTCATCATTCAGGGTTTTGGAATAATTAGTCATTTAGTAAAGTAAACATAATTGCATTGATCTCAGTCTATTTGTCTGACTTATAAATTTTTCTTCAGTAATATTATTGTATTGCATTTTCTCTTCTAAGTTTTTCAAACATTTTTCAAGTTTGCAGTAGGTGGCAACAACAGAAAGCATTCTTTCATTTGGTTCAAAATGTAATCAGGCGTTTATAGGGGGCAATATAAAGGAACTTGCCCTAAATGTGAAGAGCTTTGTGAGAGAGGCTACTCCAGAAATGTAAATTCAGTGTGAAATTTGTGAGTATTTCATAGCCCAGTTAGGAAGTAAGCTCCAACAAATACTCTTTTTGGGAAGTTGCATTTTATTTTCCAATGTTGCAGTGCTTACTTATTGTAGCATGTTTTACTATTTTGGGGAATCTTACCCCCCCCACCACCTCTTTTTATATTTGCAGCGGAAGCCACTCAAGACAACCAGCCTCTTTTCTAGAGGAGTGGCCTTTTGAACGATGACCATTTAATACAGAGCCTTGAGTAATTTAACAGACTAAAAATACACGCTCAGAAAATGTGACCTTTTTAGGCCACTGCTTCCATTCTGAGTGGTCTTCATTGGAGCTTCAATTTGCCAATTTTAAAATTCAGGGTCAGTACATGTCTCAAGAGTATTTGTAATAATTTTCTGTAGAGCATAACATTCCCCCTGAAGTTGGTTAAACATTGTCTATAATCCATTCACGAGAGGGGCAAGCAACACCGCCACAGAGGATCTGAGGACACACCTGCTTTTGTTTCCAGACTACAATGACAGGTGGGTATTCTGTCCCAGAGGCCAGGAAAGGTGGCTGTAAGATAGCCCTAGTGGTTGTGAGTTTTGAGGGGGAAAGAGGAACACTTGCTACTCTGGTCATTAACTCTTCCTCCTCAGCTAGAGTACAGCTTAGAAGAGAAGGTTTCTGGTGAAGAACGGCTGTTGTTGGCTAGCCAACACAGAAGAGATCCCTAGGCTTTACAGGTGGTTTTTAAAAGATTAAAGCATTAAAATTTTGCAGGCTAAGGAAAAAGAAGAATTTCATGAAGATTGAAAATACATTCCCAGCCCCTTGCAGGTTTAACTAGGTTCCAACAGAGTTCTTAAGAATTGATTCAGATATTCTTGAATCATATTTTCTGTATTTCCAAAGCACTTGTTATGAGGAGATGAACTGCTTCTATAATACTTTTATGAACATTTCCACTTATATCTTGATGGGTCTTGTTTGTTTGTCCAGGTTTTAGTAGTACCATATAGTTAAGCTAGTATTTTCTCTTGTGTTAGACTGCAGATACCTTTGAGACAAAAAATGTGATTTTTAAAATTCTTTTTGGCTTTTCTTTAGAACCAAGGACAGTATTCTATGTCCCAGGAATAATGAGTAAACCATAACTGACTGTCCAAGAAAAAGAGGCAGCATTAATGGTCACTATTATCCCACAAAGAAATACAAAGAACATTCAGGAGATCTGGGATCAACTCCTGGTTCAGCCACAAATTCCAAGACTATGGACAAATCTCTGAACCTCAGTTTCTTCATATGTAAAAAAAAGAGGACAGAGTAGATTTGAGTTTTAAGGTTTCTCCCAGATCCTTGATTCTCTGAGTCAGTATTTCTTCTCAAGATGGCTGAAACAGTCATTGCTTATTTATCTCACTGAGGAAATAACTGTATATCACCTGGTAACAGGATATGCAGTATTAGGAGGAATGCAGACTAAGTAGCAGTAACACAGAGTCTCAAAATTTTTAGTGGCTCCAAAAGGGAAGAATGTTGTTTCAGTCTTCATTAACAGTCTTAAAGTAGGCAGGTACCCCAGGACAGATGGACAACTCTGATTCATCAGAACATTCAAAGCCCAAGGCTCCTCCTGTTTTGTTGCTTTGCCATTGCCTGGGGTACTATCATCTGCATGGTAGAAGCTCACTCAGCATGGGACTTAAGAGAGTCCAGCACAAGCAGCTTTATCTCCAAGAAGACCTGGAAGTTACAAACATACTTCTACTCAAACCCCATTGGCTAGAACTCAGTCATGTGGTCACATCTGCAACCAGGAGAATAGAAAAGTCTTTAGCAGCATGGCTTGCACCCACCTACAACTTTAAGAGTCGGGGTGGGGTAAGGGTTCTGTAACTAAAAGGAAAGAGAGGAGATTGTATACTGGGGGACAGTCTCCGCCACTATGCCTTCTGTTATGATTTTAAACCACTCTGATAGTTTTTATTTTACTGTTTATTGTTTTTCTATCTTATCTAATCAAATAGGCTGAGATCAGGATCTGTGATTTATCCCTATATGTGTACCCCACAGCACATGTCAAGGTATCTTGAACATAAATGGCATTCAGTAAAAATGTGTATATTTTATTTATATGCTGACTTTTCAGAGCATTTAAGTAAGCACTGTGTCCAATAATCCTCCCTCCCATTACGCTGCTCCATCTACTTATTGCTTCCGTAGTGAATGTGACATGTAAAACTTTAATTCTCAGCCTAGTTCAGGAGACTATATTGGAACCTATGAAGTAGTAAAATTTTAAAATATCTATTATAGATAAATAGATCGATCAATTGGGGGCAGGTGGCTACTAATAGCAACTACTGCCTTTTCTGGGTAGCATGATTACGTGTAATGGAAAACCAAGAGCTTTCCAGAGTGGCTTAAACATTTGGTTTTAAGTGTATTCCCTGGACATCACATATAATTACATTTATGAGAAACTTTATTTTTTAAATTTTTATTTATTTATTTATTTTAACATCTTTATTGGAGTGTAATTGCCTTACAGTGGTGTGTTAGTTTCTGCTGTATAACAAAGTGAGTCAGCTATACTTATACATATATCTGCATATCCCCTCTCTCTTGCGTCTCCCTCCCACTCTCCCTATCCTACCCCTCTAGGTGGTCACAAAGCACCGAGCTGGTCTCCCTGTGCTATGTGGTTGCTTCCCACTAGCTATCTATTTTACATTTGGTAGTGTATATATGTCCATGCCACTCTCTCACTTTGTCACAGCTTACCTTTCCCCCTCCCCATATCCTCAAGTCCATTCTCTACATCTGCATCTTTATTCCTGTCCTGCCCCTAGGTTCTTCAGAACCATTTTTTTTTTTTTTTTTTAGATTCCATATATATGTGTTAGCATACGGTATTTGTTTTTCTCTTTCTGACTTACTTCACTCTGTATAGCAGACTCTAGGTCCATCCACCTCACTACAAATAACTCAATTTCGTTTCTTTTTATGGCTGAGTAATATTCCATTGTATATATGTGCCACATCTTCTTTATCCATTCATCTGTCGATGGACACTTAGGTTGCTTCCAAGTCCTGGCTATCGTAAATAGTGCTGCAATGAACATTGTGGTACATAACTCTTTTTTGAATTATGGTTTTCTCAGGGTATATGCCCAGTAGTGGGATTGCTGGGTCGTATGGTAGTTCTATTTTTAGTTTTTTAAGGAACCTCCATACTGTTCTCCATAGTGGCTGTATCAATTTACATTCCCACCAACAGTGCAAGAGAGTTCCCTTTTCTCCACACCCTCTCCAGCATTTATTTTTTATAGATTTTTTGATGATGGCCATTCTGACAGGGGTGAGATGATATCTCATTGTAGTTTTGATTTGCATTTCTCTAATGATTAATGATGTTGAGCATTCTTTCATGTGTCTGTTGGCAATCTGTACATCTTCTTTGGAGAAATGTCTATTTAGGTCTTCTGCCCATTTTTGGATTGGGTTGTTTGTTTTTTTGATATTGAGCTGCATGAGCTGCTTGTAAATATTTGAGATTAATCCTTTGTCAGTTGCCTCATTTGCAAATATTTTCTCCCATTCTGAGGGTTGTCTTTTCATCTTGTTTATGGTTTCCTTTGCTCTGCAAAAGCTTTTAAGTTTCATTAGGTCCCATTTGTTTATTTTTGGTTTTATTTCCATTTCTCTAGGAGGTGGGTCAAAAAGGATCTTGCTGTAATTTATGTATACAGTGTTAGGGAGTGTTCTAATTTCATTCTTTTACATGTAGCTGTCCAGTTTTCCCAGCACCACTTATTGAAGAGGCTGTCTTTTCTCCATTGTATATTCTTGCCTCCTTTGTCAAAGATAAGGTGACCATATGTACATGGGTTTATCTCTGGGCTTTCTATCCTGTTCCATTGATCTATATTTCTATTTTTGTGCCAGTACCATACTGTCTTGATTACTGTAGCTTTGTAGTATAATCTGAAGTCAGGGAGCCTCATTCCTCCAGCTCCGTTTTTCTTTCTCAAGGTTGCTTTGGCTATTTGGGGTCTTTTGTGTTTCCATACAAATTGTGAAATTTTTTGTTCTAGTTCTGTGAAAAATGCCATTGGTAGTTTGATAGGGATTGAATCGAATCTGTAGATTGCTTTAGGTAGTATAGTCATTTTCACAGTGTTGATTCTTCCAATCCAATAACATGGTATATCTCTCCATCTGTTTATATCGTCTTTAATTTCTTTTATCAGTGTCTTATAGTTTTCTGCATACAGGTCTTTTGTCCCCTTAGGTAGATTTATTCCTAGGTATTTTATTCTTTTTGTTGCAATGGTAAATGGGAATGTTTCCTTAATTTCTCTTTCTGATTTTTCATCATGAGTGTACAGGAATGCAAGAGATTTCTGTGCATTAATTTTGTATCCTGCTACTTTACCAAATTCATTGATGAGCTCTAGTAGTTTTCTGGTAGCATCTTTAGGATTCTGTATGTATAGTATCATGTCATCTGCAAACAGTGAGTTTTACTTCTTTTCCGATTTGGATTCCTTTTATTTCTTTTTCTTCTCTGATTGCCGTGGCTAAAACTTCCAAAACTATGTTGAATAATAGTGGTGAAAGTGGGCAACCTTGTCTTGTTCCTGATCTTAGTGGAAATGGTTTCAGTTTTTCACCATTGAGAATGGTGCTTGCTATGGGTTTCTCATATATGGCCTTTATTATGTTGAGGTAAGTTCCCTCTATGCCTGCTTTCTGGAGAGGTTTTATCATAAATGGGTGTTGAATTTTGTCAGAAGCTTTTTCTGCATCTATTGACATGATCATATGGTTTTTCTCCTTCAATTTGTTAATATGGTATATCACATTGATTGATTTGCATATACTGAAGAATCCTTGCATTCCTGGGATAAACCCCAGTTGATCCTGGTGTATGATCCTTTTAATGTGCTGTTGGATTCTGTTTGCTAGTATTTTGTTGAGGATTTTTGCATCTATGTTCATCAGTGATATTGGCCTGTAGTTTTCTTTCTTTGTGACATCTTTGTCTGGTTTTGGTATCAGGGTGATGGTGGCCTCGTAGAATGAGTTGGGGAGTGTTCCTCCCTCTGCTATATTTTGGAAGAGTTTGAGAAGGATAGGTGTTAGCTCTTCTCTAAATGTTTGATAGAATTCGCCTGTGAAGCCATCTGGTCCTGGGCTTTTGTTTGTTGGAAGATTCTTTTTTTTTTTTTTAATTTTATTTATTTATTTATTTATTTATTTATGGCTGTGTTGGGTCTTCGTTTCTTTGCAAGGGCTTTCTCTCTAGTTGTGGCAAGTGGGGGCCACTCTTCGTCGCGGTGCACGGGCCTCTCACTATCGCGGCCTCTCTTGTTGCGGAGCACAGGCTCCAGACACGCAGGCTCAGTAATTGTGGCTCACGGGCCCAGTTGCTCCGCGGCATGTGGGATCTTCCCAGACCAGGGCTCGAACCCGTGTCCCCTGCATTGGCAGGCAGATTCTCAACCACTGCGCCACCAGGGAAGCCCTGTTGGAAGATTCTTAATCACTGTTTCAGTTTCAGTACATGTGATTGGTCTGTTTCTATTTTCTATTTCTTCCTGATTCAGTCTCAGAAGGTTGTGCTTTTCTAAGAATTTGTCCATTTCTTCCAGGTTGTTCATTTTATTGGCATATAGTTGCTTGTAGTAATCTCTCATGATCCTTTGTATTTCTGCAGTGTCAGTTGTTACTTCTCCTATTTCATTTCGAATTCTGTTGATTTGAATCTTCTCCCTTTTTTCCTTATGAGTCTGGCTAATGGTTTATCAATTTTGTTTGTCTTCTCAAAGAAACAGCTTTTAGTTTTATTGATCTTTGCTATCGTTTCCTTCATTTATTTCTAATCTGATCTTTATGATTTCTTTCCTTCTGCTAACTTGGGTTTTTTTTGTTCTTCTTTCTCTAATTGCTTTAGGTGTAAGGTTAGGTTGTTTACTTGAGATTTTTCTTGTTTCTTGAGGTAGGATTGTATTGCTGTAAACTTCCCTCTTAGAACTGCTTTTGCTGCATCCCACAGGTTTTGGATCGTCGTGTTTTCACTGTTATTTGTCTCTAGGTATTTTTTGATTTCCTCTTTGATTTCTTCAGTGATCTCTTGGTTATTTAGTAGTGTATTGTTTAGCCTCCGTGTGTTTGTGTTTTTTACAGTTTTTTTTCCTGTAATTGATATCTAGTCTTATAGCGTTGTGGTTGGAAAAGATAATTGATATGATTTCAGTTTTCTTAAATTTATGAAGGCTTGATTTGTGACCCAAGATGTGATCTATCCTGGAGAATGTTCCATGCACACTTGATAAGAAAGTGTAATCTGTTGTTTTTGGATGGAATGTCCTATAAATATCAATTAAGTCCATCTTGTTTAATGTATCATTTAAAGCTTGTGTTTCCTTATGTATTTCCATTTTGGGTGATCTGTCCATTGGTGAAAGTGGGGTGTTAAAGTCCCCTACTATTATTGTGTTACTGTCGATTTCCCCTTTTATGGCTGTTAACATTTGCCTGATGTATTGAGGTGCTCCTATGTTGGATGCATAAATATTTACAATTGTTATATCTTCTTCTTGGAGTGATCCCTTGATCATTATGTAGTGTAATTCTTTGTCTCCTGTAATAGTCTTTATTTTAAGTCTACTTTGTCTGATATGAGAATTGCTACTCCAGCTTCCTTTTGATTTCCATTTGCATGGAATATCTTTTTCCATCCCCTCTCTTTCAGTCTCTATGTGTCCCTAGGTCTGAAGTGGGTCTCTTGTAGACAGCATGTATACGGGCCTTGTTTTTGTATCCATTCAGCCAGTCTATGTCTTTTGGTTGGAACATTTAATCCATTTACATTTAAGGTAATTATCGATATGTATGTTCCTCTTACCATTTTCTTAATTGTTTTGGGTTTGTTATTGTAGGTCTTTTCCTTCCTTGTGTTTCCTGCCTAGAGAAGTTCCTTTAGCATTTGTTGTAAAGCTGGTTTTGTGGTGCTGAATTCTCTTAACTTTTGCTTGTCTGTAAAGGTTTTAATTTCTCCATCGAATCTAAATGAGACCCTTGCTGGGTAGAGTAATCTTGGTTGTAGATTTTTCCCCTTTCATCACTTTAAATATGTCCTGCCACTCCCTTCTGGCTTGCAGAGTTTCTGCTGAAAGATCAGCTGTTAAACTTATGGGGATTCACTTGTATGTTATTTGTTGCTTTTCCCTTCCTGCTTTTAATATTTTTTCTTTGTATTTAATTTTTGATAATTGGATTAATATGTGTCTTGGCGTGTTTCTCCTTGGATTTATCTTGTATGGGACTTTCTGTGCTTCCTGGACTTGATTATTTCCTTTCCCATATTAGGGAAGTTTTCAACTATAATCTCTTCATATATTTTCTCAGTTCCTTTCTTTTTCTCTGCTTTTTCTGGGACCCCTATAATTCGAATGTTGGTGTGTTTAATGTTGTCCCAGAGGTCTCTGAGACTGTCCTCATTTCTCTTCATTCTTTTTTCTTTATTCTGCTCTGTGGTAGTTATTTCCACTATTTTATCTTCCAGGTCACTTATCCATTCTTCTGCCTCTGTTATTCTGCTATTGATTCCTTCTAGAGAATTTTTAATTTCATTTGTTGTGTTGTTCATCATTGTTTGTTTGCTCTTTAGTTCTTCTAGGTCCTTGTTAAACGTTTCTTGTATTTCCCCCATTCTATTTCCAAGATTTTGGATCATCTTTACTATCATTACTCTGAATTCTTTTTCAGGTAGACTGCCTATTTCTTCTTCATTTGTTTGGTCTGGTGGGTTTTTACCTTGCTCCTTCATCTGCTGTGTGTTTCTCTGTCTTCTCATTTTGCTTAACTTACTGTGTTTGGGGTCTCCTTCTCACAGGCTGCAGGTTCGTAGTTCCTGTTGTTTTTGGTGTCTGCCCCCTGTGGATAAGGTTGGTTCAGTGGGTTGTGTAGGCTTCCTGGTGGAGGGGACTGGTACCTGTGTTCTGGTGGAAGAGGCTGGATCTTGTCTTTCTGGGGGGCAGGACCGTGTCCGGTGGTGTGTTTTGGGATATCTGTGAACTTATTATGATTTTAGGCAGCCTCTCTGCTAATGGGTGGGGTTATGTTCTTGTCTTGCTAGTTGTTTGTCATGGGGTGTCCAGCACTGGAGCTTGCTTGTCATTGAGTGGAGCTGGGTCTTAGCATTGAGACAGAGATCTTTGGGAGAGCTCTCGCCGATTGATATTATGAGGGGCTGGGAGTTCTCTGGTGGACCAATGTCCTGAACTCGTCTCTCCCACCTCAGAGGCTCAGGCCTGACACCCAGCAGGAGTACCAAGACCCTCTCAGCCACACAGCTCAGAAGAAAAGGGAGAAAGGAAAAATAAATAAATAAATAAATAAATAAAATAAAATAAAATAAATAAAGTTATTAAAATAAAAAAGATGGGGATGGTGGTGTGCTGAATTGGGCGATTGGGATTGACATGTATACACTGATGTGTATAAAATTGATGACTGATAAGAACCTGCAGTATAAAACAAACAAACAAACAAAACAACTAATACTAAACTTTCATTGGGTTATTTGTATGGAAATATGTTAATATAAATGTTTCAGACATTACATGAAATTTCTAAAAATCTTATATGTTCTGGTATAATGTTATATGTCATAATTCTAGTTATTACTTTAAAATGTATATCTCAGAAATAACTAAATTTCCTTGTCAATTGCATTATTATGAACTTTCATCAAATCTTTAACCGTGGTCATTTTTAAGTCTTTTGTTATTTACAGACAGTTCTGGGTGTACTGTGATGCTTTTGCAAATATGTTCCTATAAAAGGGTTTCATCTTCAAGGAATTCATGGAAAAGACTCTGACAAGTACAGGTTTCTGGTAACTGACTGTACTGCTGAATTGAATGAATAAGCATTTTCAGAACTCTAATGAAAAACTGATGAACTCATAAAAGTGCTAACAAAAGATCAAGATGCAAAAAAAAATTAATTACATGGGACTGAGTGAACTGATGAGGATGATTATAATTTTTGTGACTTTCTGTTTGAATTTTTTAAAAAAATCCCACAAGGACTAAAAAAAATTATTAAAATAAAAAATTAAAAAGTAATTTAAAAAAAAGAAGACAAGCAACCAAACCAATAAAACAATCCAATGATAACAAGTGCTAAAAACTATACTAAAAAAAAAAAAAAACAGACAGAACCCTAGGACAAATGGTAAAAGGAAACGTATACAGACAAAATCACAGAAAGAAGCATAAAGACACACACTCACAAAAGGAGAAAAAGGAAAAAAAAAAAAATATATATATATATCTAAATGGAAGAGAGCAACCAAATCAATAAACAAATCTACCAGTGATAATAAGCTCTAAATACTAAACTAAGATAAACATAAAACTAGAAACAAATTAGATGCAGAAGGCAAACCCCAAGTCTACACTTGCTCCCAAAGTCCACTGCCTCAGTTTTGGGATGATTCGTTGTCTATTCAGGTATTCCAGAGATGCAGGGAACATCAAGTTGATTGTGGAGATTTAATCCGCTGCTCCTGAGGCTGCTGGGAGAAATTTCCCTTTCTCTTCTTTGTTCGCACAGCTCCTGGGGTTCAGCTTTGGAGTTGGCCCCGCCACTGCGTGTAGGTCGCCTGAGGGCATCTGTTCTTCGCTCAGACAGGACGGGGTTAAAGTAGCAGCTGATTAGGGGGCTCTGGCTCACTCAGGCCCGGGGGAGGGTGGGGTATGGAATGCGGGGCAAGCCTGCAGCAACAGAGGCCAGCGTGACGTTGCAACGGCCTGAGGTGTGCCGCGTGTTCTCCCGGGGAAGTTGTCCCCGGATCATGGGACCCTGGCAGTGGCGGGCTGCACAGTCTCCTGGGAGGGGAGGTGTGGATAGTGACCTGTGCTTGCACACAGGATTCTTGGTGGCTGCAGCAGCAGCCTTAGCGTTTCATGCCCGTCTCTGGTGTCTGCGCTGATAGCCGCGGCTCGCGCCCATCTCTGGAGCTCGTTTAGGTGGTTCTCTGAATCCCCTCTCCTCGTGCACCCCGAAACAATGGTCTCTTGCCTCTTCGGCAGCTCCAGACTTTTTCCCGGACTCCCTCCCGGCTAGCTGTGGCGCACTAGCCCCCTTCAGGCTGTGTTCACGCAGCCAACCCCAACTCCTCTCCCTGGCATCTGACCTGCGAAGCCTGAGCCTCAGCTCCCAGCCCCCACCCGTCCTGGTGGGTGAGCAGACAAGCTTCTCGGGCTGGTGAGTGCTGGTCGGCACCGATCCTCTGTGCAGGAATCTCTCTGCTTTGCCCTCTGCACCCCTGTTGCTGGGCTCTCCTCCGTGGCTCTGAAGCTTCCCCCCACCCCATCCCCACCAGTGAAGGGGCTTCCTAGTGTGTAGAAACGTTTCCCCCTTCACAAGCTCCCTCCTAGAGGTACAGATCTCATCCCTATTCTTTTGTCTCTGATTTTTCTTTTTTCTTTTGCCCTACCCAGGTACGTGGGGAGTCTCTTGCCTTTTGGGAAGTCTGAGGTCTTCTGCCAGCATTCAGTAGGCGTTCTGTAGGAGTTTTTCCACATGTAGGTGTATTTTTGATGTATTTGTGGGGAGGAAGGTGATCTCCATGTCTTACTCCTCCACCATCTTGAAGGTCCTCCTCTATTTATGAGAAACTTTAAAACAGATCTTTCTCTGAAAGATTTTTGGGTTCTGTCTTCTCTGTTCCCTTCATTAGTGTGAATAATAAAGAGCTGACTGCAGTGCTGAGTGTGGGTCTACACAGAGTGAGCCTGTTTATGGGTAACCATATAAAGCTCATTTTAAAAGCAGGCCACACTTTACTGACTCTGTGTTAACATCTTCTCCACTCTGACTTCCAGTTTTTTCTCTGTGAACTTGTACACTGTAATCCAATATGGGAATGAAAAGTGCTGGTGTGTGCCTTACCAGTTTTACATTTGATAAGAACTACCTTGGAAGAATTGTCCTATTCGCTCATATCCAGTTTCCTCAAATCTTCCCCCTTCAAGTTTACCTACTTTTATAACTGACTGTAACCACCCAGCTCAAAATGATCATTCTATCAGAAAGAGAAGAAGGCTTGGTTCAAGCCCTGGGCAAACTGCAGCATAAGGACAAGGTGTGTTTGTATAAGACAAGCCTTTATTCCCTTTACAAACATGCCAACTTGCCAAAGACAAGCAAATGGCAAATACTGGCTATAGTCTGGACCAGGAAGAGTGGCTCCCAGCCTTTACTCAGCCTCACCCCACATTCCCAGAGCTCTCACTGAGCCTCAACACCAGGCTGTTCTTGGGACATTTTTCTCCAATGGACAGGACACATTTTTTTCAGCTAAGAGCTTGATCTTTCCTTTCTATGTCAACAGAGGGCAGCAGAGAGCACCACTCTGTAGCCTAACCTGTAGGCCTCAAACTGGGTGAGGCCCAATCCCCTAGTGCCTACAGAGACAAATAACATGGGTGATTTTTTTAGCTATGGCTAAGACTAGGGCTGTTACAGGCATGGGAGAGGGGGGGTGGGTTGCTAAACATTTTGCATTATGTAGAAAAGTCCCATGCATGGAAGAATATTCCCACCCCCACATGTTAACTTCCTTCTGGTTTTGTTCTCCAACCTCAAGTAAAGCATTCCTGCCTAACTTAGCACTTTCACCATTTTGTGTTGTTATTCATCTTAGCAAAGCTCCTTGATACTAAAAACTGGCCTTTTCATCTTTGCATTTTCACTTTTTAAACTCATTTTAAATTTTAGTCATTGAATGATCGTAGACAGATCTTTAATAGGGGAGGGACAAGAGGTAATGGATAGAATTTAAAAGTATGTCAGTAGGTTACAGAGTTTAGATAGAGCTGGATTAGATGAGCCCATCTTCTTGAACCTTAATTTTCTCACATATAAAATGAGACTAACATATACCCTATTTTAAAATACTCTGTAAATTGTAAAGTGAAGGACAAGATTTTTTGCAAAGAATGTCTAGGACCAGATTTGTTCCCAATTATTATTTTTGGAAATTAGATATCCAAACCTCTGAAAGAGCACAACTATATAAAGAAGATATTTTAGCACAAAAGGCATGGTGTATAATATGGGACATAAAAAAATAACAAGAAACAGATATGTATTGTATGTATATATCATTGAATAGTGATTTTTAATGTTTTTGTACCACAACTCACAGTGGGAAGCATAGCTTTTATAGTGTCCCATTACACACATATAACAAGTTTCTTGAAACAATATACTTAACTTCACCACATGGGATATACTATTTTCTGTTCTATTTTATCTAATTTTTAAAATGATAGTCATGGCCTACTAAATTAATTTTTTATTGAAGTATAGTTGATTTACAATGTTGCATTAATTTCTGCTGTACAGCAAAGTGATTTGGGTATATATATGTTATATATATTCTTTTTCATATTCTTTCCCATTATGACTTATCACAGGATGTTGAATATAGTTCCCTGTGCTATACAGTAGGACCTTGTTGTTTTTCCATCCTGTATATAGTAGTTTGCATCTGCTGACCCCAACCTCCCAATCCATCTCTCTCCCACCCCTTCCCCCTTGGCAGCCATAGGTCTGTTCTCTATGTCTGTGGGTCTGTTCTGTTTTGTAGGTAGGTTTATTTGTGTCATATTTTAGATCATATACATATATATATATGTATATATGAGATCTGTTAAATTCTTATTTTCCTAATAACAACAACTTTGATTCTTTAAAACAAATATGTCAAATATCTGAGTCCATCAAAAATAAATATTTCGGGTGCCTCTTTTCCTAGGGCTCTGTGCATATAGTCTGCCTGGGTGGTCCTGAACAATTCATTTCATGAAATAAATTCTAACAGCTTGCTTTTCATTTGCCTATTATTGCTCTTACCACTATCACAGATCAGGCTGCCAGGCCATGGATTATTCACAGGCCTGTGGATCATACCCTTAAAACGGACTTCTTCAATAATTACTGTAGCATAACTTTTAAAATAGATGATTATACATATTCCTCTGAAAACATATCCAGTTGTTTGGATGCTTTTTGTTTGAGACTCCCAGTCAAGTTATTTTTCTCTTACAAACAGACTAGTATAATGAGAGCATAGGTTCTGGAAACTGCTGCCCTTTTTTTTTTAAATTGGCTTTGTGATTTCAAATTATTTAGCTTTTCTGTGTCTCACATTCCAAATCTTAAAATGGGGATCAAAATACCTACTCAAATCATTGTAGTAACTGAGGTATTTATATGGGGCCCTTAGCATAATAGTTGATATATAGTACAAATTGATAAAAGTCACTGACTTTATTTTTTTTTTAATTTATTTTTATTGAAGTATAGTTGATTTATAATGTTGTGTTAGTTTCAGGTCCCCCCCCACCCTTTTCCCTTTGGTAACCATAAGTTTGTTTTCTATGTCTGTGGTGTCTGTTTCTGTTTTACGTATAAGTTCATTTGTATCTTTTTTTTTTTTTTTTTTTTAGATTCTACATATAAGCGATATCATATGATATTTGTCTTTCTCTGTCTGGCTTACTTCACTTAGTATGATAATATTTTTTTTTTTAATTAATTAATTAATTTATTTATTTTTTGGCTGCGTTAGGTCTTTGTTGCTGCTTGCAGGCTTTCTCTAGTTGGCGGTGAGCAGGGGCTACTCTTCGTTGTGGTGCACAGGCTTCTCATTGCGGTGGCTTCTCTTGTTGCAGAGCACGGGCTCTAGGCATGTGGGCTTCAGTAGTTGCGGCACGCAGGCTCAGTAGTTGTGGCTCACGGGCTCTAGAGCGCAGGCTCAGTAGTTGTGACGCACGGACTTAGTTGCTCCGCAGCATGTGGGATCTTCTCGGACCAGGGCTCAAACCCACGTCCCCTGCATTGGCAGGCGGATTCTTAACCCCTGCACCACCAGGGAAGTCCCTGGTATTGAGTTCTAAAACGAACTCCTCGTGTGAATTATTACGTGTGAGACATCACGCAAGATAATGGACAACGTAAAACCAGTATGGCTGTCCCTTATAATAAAAGGAAAACCATAACATAGAAGTGTAGCTCAATGATAGTTATTCTGCTAAGTAGTACTAAGCTAATGATATTTAGGTAGCATGTAGCTTTCTGATTATCTGTCTATCTCCTTTGATGCAAGGACAGATTTTAGTAATATTTATGAGAATGTTTTTCCTTAGATGGTTCTTAAAAATCACTTTCTCATGTACACATTTCCTGGGAGCTGGACAGCAACAACAACAACAAAGTTCAAGTAATAGTCTGCCGAGGCCTTTGAATATTGATATGTGAATATTGAAATTGTTGTCTGAATAAAAAATAAAAATAAATTTTAAAAATTAAAAAAAATAAAAATAAAAAGAATGAGGAGGTAGAGGATGTGACCTGGGACTCTCCGGATTAGAAAGACCCACTCAGAGCCTTAGTCACAATCTATCATAGTTTAAGTGAAGGAAAAAAAAAAGGAATTGTTGTTTGAGGAACCGTATACTTTGGAAACAGGGAAAGTTAGGGTTAATGTTCTGATACGGAAGTGGAGAATTCTGACTAGTGTTCTCACCTATTAGACAGATTGTTTTTTATATTAGTTCATGAAACTACATCTTTATGTAGGAAAATTTAGCTTTTTTTTGATAAAGAGAATTTCTGGTCACCTTGGTTAACTTCCTCAGGGTTTTCCCCCACTCACCTTCAGAACCTCAGAAAGTATTCCTCAACCTACCAAAGGAAAATGATTTGGGTGAGCTTTTCTTTGGAAGACGTGTCACTAATACATATTTTTTAAATTTCCTGCAAAGATCTGTTCAAGCTTTATCATAAGCACA
Organism: Eubalaena glacialis; assembly: GCF_028564815.1. NCBI lineage: Eukaryota > Metazoa > Chordata > Mammalia > Artiodactyla > Balaenidae > Eubalaena > Eubalaena glacialis. The sequence continues at coordinate 83,242,671 of NC_083721.1, read as the reverse complement.
ATAAAGAATCTTTATTTTGTTTATTCTAACAACAACAATGAAACAAAAAGAGCTATCAGTATCATTTTCTGTGTATCTTCTATATGCAGGTACTGTGCTTAAGTCTTTTTTTTTTTTTTTTTTTTTGGGCTGTGCTGGGTCTTCGTTGCTGTGCGTGGGCTTTCTCTAGTTGCGGCGAGCTGAGCGGGGGCTACTCTTCGTTGCGGTGCGCAGACTTCTAATCACGGTGGCTTCTCTTATTGTGGAGTACAGGCTCTAGGTGCGCGGGCTTCAGTAGTTGTGGCTCGCAGGCTCTAGAGCGCAGGCTCAGTAGTTGTGGTGCATGGGCTTATTTATCCGCAGGATGTGTGATCTTCTCGGACCAGGGATCGAACCCATGTTCCCTGCATTGGCAGGCAGATTCTTAATCACTGCGCCACCAGGGAAGTCCCTGTACTGAAGTCTTTACATGTGTCATTTTACTTAACTTTCACATAATAGTCATAGCCTATTATCCCCGCTTTATTTTTCCTCTTCCAGTTTTATTGAGATATAATTGACATACAACACTGTATGAATTTAAGGTGTACAACATAATGATTTGACTTACATACATTATGAAATGACTACCACATAAGTTTAGTTAATATCTATCATCTTATATACATACAAAAGAAAAAAAAGAAAAAACATTTTTCCCCTGTGATGAGATCTCTTAGGATTTACTCTCTTAACTTTCATATATAACATACAGCAGTGTTAATTATATTAATCATGTTGTACATACATCCTTAGTACCTATTTATCATATAACTGGAAGTTCGTACCTTTTGACCACCTTTGTCACCATACAAAGATGTTACATTATTAATGACTATATTCCCCACACTGTACATTTCATCCTCCCTCTAATAATGAGAAACTGACACTCAGGTTTACCTGAACTTACATAACTAATAAATAACAGAGTCAGGATTTGAACCCAGATCTCTTTACTAGCTTCTAACCACATTGGTGCCTGTGAAGGAAATCTGAATCTTCATGCATTAGCACTGAGGTCATCATACTCTTTCTTTTTCTTGGTGTTTATGACAAAAATTGTCACTGGGTCATAATACTTTAACTTCTCTTAGGTTCTGGCTTAACTGAGTCATTTTCCTTTAAAAAAAACACCTTTTTTTTTTCTCAAGAAAAAAAACCAACTCTAGAATAGCTCACATTTTTATGCCAGAATAATTGTACCTTAACTTCTATTCTTAAATTTTTTCCTAATAATGAGTTTTGAATATCTTCTTGGGAAAGGAGACCAGTCATCTTCTAGTCATTACTGAAATTTGAAGAGGTTCATTTGGTTCTTTAAAGAGCTTACTCACCTTGATAATGGCTTTGTAGTGCTCCACACTTAGTATGCCCATGTACTGAAATAAAAAATTACTTGTGACTATGGGACTTGGCTTAATATCTGTAGATGTACAATGTCCCATTCAGTAGCCACTAGCCACATGTGACTATTTATTTTTCAATTTAAATTAATTAAGATTAAATAAAATTTAAAATTCAGTTCCTCAGTCATACTGGCCACATTTCAAATGCTAGTGTATGAGACAGTGCAAATTATAGAACATTTCTATCATCACAAGAAGTTCTCAGGAAGTATTGCTCTAGGATGTACGTTTTTCATGGCCCCCTTTCCCTACCTTCCAAATTCTGTCCCTAAAACAACATTGGCCTCCTTGAAGAGTAACCTGTGCAGTTTCTGTAATTTGGGGATACAACTTATCTTCCCAATGATTTCCCACGATGTTTGACATAGAGAAGTTTTTGTTGGCCCAGTTGGTATTTCTGTGCTCTAGGGAGGCATGCTAACCCAGACTAAAGTTCATCTTACTAAAATGGCAAGTCTGTAGAGCCAGCTAATTTTTATTTGCCAGATTACATATTAAACCAATATCTTAGGTGGCTCTTATTAGAACCATTTATATACTCTGTTTTGTTGAATTGCTTCAGAGACCTACCCTGATCCTTGATTGAGTAGTGATGTTGCTCTTAGAGCTTACAGGCAACGTGTTAACTTCTGTAACAGACTTGGCCATCTCATTGACATGTTCCACAAAGAGGTTGCCTGTATTAGTTAGACTGTATTATTTGGAAGTGTTTGTTTTGTTTGTTTGTTTTTTGTTTTTTTTTTAATAAATCCAATTCTTCCAGTGTATCCTGGTTGGCTTTGATTGCTGTTGAAGGAAACAGAGATGTATATTCATCTTCTTTCCATTTGTGGGTTCTAAAATAATCCTGGTACATGGACATATTGATTGATATAGATTAGTGTGGTGCACTCAGGCCTACTAGGAATGTACCAGTACTACATTGGTCTTGAGCACACCCATGTCTCATGGGTAAATTTCTTTGGTCTGTCTTTTCCATAGTGACATACCACAATAAGCTCCTTTAGAGAAATTTGTTGAATATGTTGTTTGCCAGTGATATTTTATTGCTTGAGTATATAGAACAATATACTGAACATCTTTCCTGTGTATAAAATAGTCCTGGGAAGTTGGGTGTTTTTTTCCCCCAAGTGAGGTAAGCAGTGAGCAGTACTTACTAGTGTCAGGTTTGAACCCTTTATAACCACATAGAAACAGGCAACCACTCTCCTTCTCTCAGCTGTACAAATAATCTGATTGAGAGATAGAGCAGATATCTGTTCAGAATGTTCTTCGTCACTGGACACCTTATAACCAAGGCCTTATATTAACCACCATTGTTCCAGTTTCAAGGATTTAAGGTCATTCCCCAAGTTCAAAAAAGTTATGATCAGTATTAGTAAAGTATTGGTAATTGTGAAGTGAAATGATGGGATACAGGGCAACAAATTATATTAATCTCCACTTCTGTGTAACTTTGAAAAAATTTAAAATGAAGAGTAAAAAATGAACTCTTCTCAATACTCTGTAATGACCTATATGGGAAAAGAATCTAAAATAAAGAGTGGATATATGTATATGTATAACTGATTCACTTTGCTGTACAACAGAAACTAACACAACATTGTAAATCAACTATACTCCAATAAAAATTTTTAAAATTTTGTTGACGATACTAAGCTAAAAAAAAAAAAAAAGAGTAAACAGTGGTACAAGTTTTTTTGTTGTTTTTTTGGGGGGGGTTGTTTTGTTTTGTTTTTGCTACTGAGTTGTATGAGTTCCTTGTATTTTTTGGAAATTAACCCATTATCAGACAATATATCTGGTTTACAAATATTTTCGTCTACTCTGTAGGTTGCCTTGTCATTCTGTTGACTGAAGCTTTTTAGTTTGATATAGTCCCACTTGTCTATTTTTGCTTTTGTTGCCTCTGCTTTTGGTGTCATTTCAAGAAATTATTGCCAAGGCTGATGTCAAGAATGAGTAAGGGACTTGAACAGACAGTTCTCCAAAGAAGACATACAAATGGCCAATAGGTATATGAAAAGGTGCCCACCATCATTAATTATCAGGGAAATGCAAATCAAAACCACAATGAGATATCACCTCACACCTCTTAGGATGGCTTATTATTTTTTAAAAAGATAACAAGTGTTGGGAAGGTTGTGGAGAAATTGGAACCCTTGTACACTTTTGAAGGGAATGTAAAATAGTGCAGCAGCTATGAAAAACAGTATGTAGATTTCTCATAAAATTAAAAATGGAACTACCATAGGATCCAGCAATCTCACTTCTGGGTATATATCCAAAAGAATTGAAATCAGGATCTCAAGGAGATATCTGCACTCCCATATTTATTGCAGCACTATTCACAGTAGCCAACATATGGAAACAACCCGTGTCCATTGACAGATGAATGGATACAGAAAATGTATATACTGTATGTACAATGGAATATTATTCAGCCTTTAAAAAGGAAATTCTGCCGTTTGCGACATGGATGAACCTGGAGGACATTATGCTAAGTAAAATAAGCCAGTCACAAAAAAGACAAATACTGCTTGATTCCACTTATACGAGTTATCCAAAATAGTCAAAGTCATGAAAGCAGAGAATACAATAGTGGTTCCCAGGGCCTGAGGGGAGAGGGAAATGGAGATTTGTTATTCAATGGGTATAAAGTTTCAGTTATACCAGATGAATAAGTTCTAGAGGTCTGCTGTACAATATAGTGCCTATAGCTAACAATACGGTATTTTATTGTGCATTTCAAAATTTGCTGAGAGTAGGTCTCATGTTAAATGTTCTTGCCACAAAAACTAACAACAATATCAGCAATAACAAAAAACCCAAGGAACACGAGGAACTCTGGGAAATGTCAGATATTTCTACTACCTTGACTGTGATTATGGTATCATGGGTATTTGCATAGTTCCAAGCTTATCAAATTGTACACATTAAATATAGTAGTTCTTTGTATAGCAGTTACACCTCAATAAAGCTGTTAAAATTTTTTAAATAGGAAAAATTTTTTTAATATCATTAGCTCTTTGGGTGAATTTAATTATAGCTGTTTTTGTTATTAGTAATAAGACATCTTACTAAAACAAAAATTAGCTCAAAGAAACATTAACAGCTCTTTTGGAGCTGCATCTTAATTGAATGTCAGAAGTTGAATAAACCAATGAGGAAATGTCCTACCTGATTTAAATGTAGCAGTAAATTACTCTTTCACACCCACTTTTGATTCATCGCAAATGTCAGCAAGGTGATATTGTTCTACCAAACAATTACATTTATGTAATATTTTCTTATCTATTTCCTTAATCGCTAGGTTGTTATTCCCATTATTATTTCTCTGCTATTTTGCTTTTACAAGTCTTGGTGTGCAGGGCATACTTGTCTACTGGGCATCAGTTTTAGAGACTCTTTCTCTGACTTTGATTTGTTTTTATCACATCAGATCAGGCACATTGTTGAACAGCAAGAAAAGGGTTAAAGAAAATAGCTCTAATGAATAAAAGATTGTGATATCTTCTATATGCATGCACTGATTTCACCAAAATTCTGATTCCCTCATTCAGTAGTAATAATAATGTTTTCATGACTATTGCAGCGCTTACACACACACACACACACACACACATACGCGCGCGCACACACACCCTCCCTCCTCAGGCTGCCAGTCTGCCCTCATTCAGTAGCAATAATAATGTTTTCATGACTGTTGCAGCGCTTGCACACACACACACACAAACACACATACGCGCGCGCGCGCGCACACACACACGCACACCCTCCCTCCTCAGGCTGCCAGTCTGTCCTAAGGCAGTGGCAGACGCCCCTGATTGGTGGGCTCTGTTTATTCTGTGACCAGATTCCTTCTGAAAGAAGGCAGGCCATGACTGCCTGAAGTCTATTGGCCGGGGCTGCTCTGGACCCTCCCTTTCTTTTTTACAGCACACACCACAGCGAAGTCTGTGCGGAATCCTAAACCAGCCCAATTTACATCCATTCATGAATCTGTGACGTCAGCAAGCCTTCGGGCTCCTTTGCGGTGGGCGGGAGGATTGTGTGGGTAGAATCCCCCTCCCCCTTATTTTTCTAATTCTGCAAGGCTTTTTAAATTAACCTTACATCTTTTTAAAGCAAGAAAATGGAACGGCATGTGTAGGAATTCTTCATTGTTGTGAGTATCGCACTCTGTTTTTCTGTTTCATCAGCATTTATTTCACAAGGACAGATGGAGAATGTATTTGTGATTTGAGGTGATTAGAAAACTGATATTATTGAAGGAGACACGATGAGAGAGACAGACAGAAGCAAAGAGAAACCTGAAACCCCGTTACAGCTAGGAGCCTCTGAAACTGACAGCTGGTTTTCCTTTGCTTGTCTGCCTGCTAGACGTGGACATTTTTCATTTACGGTTCTGCACGTTACCTCTGGGTGCTGGCTTGGCTTTCCTTAAAGGGAGATTCATCTCTCTGAGCGATGATGTGAATTGTATTATAGGAGAAGCCCAGAACTGGTACCAGAAAGGTGCTGGAGAAAGCTGGGCCAGCTAGACAGAGCAGGTTCTAGCCTGATGAGCACTTGTCTTCCTTTCTGCCGTCCTCTCTGTTGTTTCTCACCCTTCACCTTGCCTTTGTTTCATAATTGTATAACAGTCAATATCTTGGGATTGCAGTTTGGGGAAGATGAATACCAGTTCAATCTTTTTTTTTTTTTCCAAAAGCTTTTATTATGGGAGCTGTAGTCGTATATGTATACATATTTATAGCTCTTTATGTCACTTTATGTCACTTTATGTCACTCTGTACATTTTTATTTACGTAAAGGGGAATTATCCTTAAATTCTGATTTGTTAAATATCCCCTAATGAAAACTAAGAAGTGGTTTCTTAGTATATCCCGTAATTATATGCCTAGAAATGCGCATGAGCATTTTTCTAAGATGAACTTCCAACTGAAAATCGTTTATTCCACTGTGTCTGGGGAACACGGAAAACTTCTGATATGTTCCAGGTATTAAGTTGGTTTGATAGTTTGATTGGAGTTTTAACAGAAAGTTAGTCTTTGTGACTGAATTTGTTTTCCAAGGCTCTGGTTGATTCTGGTGAAAGTTGTGGTAGTAAAGAAGAGGGATGTGACATTGTGACATGTTCTACCCCTGGGGCAGCTCCTCAACCCATATAATCTAATAGCATTTTCCAACTGCCTCACTTAGAGCAGTTTATAGTCTAGTCAGCAGCATGTACCCAGTTGTTCTTTCCAGTGAGAGAGAACACAAAATGTCTGTTATTTTTTATCATTTAGCCTTATCTTGTTTACCTTGTATAATCAATTCTTAGTTTTGAGATTTTCAGATTATAATCTCATGAAACAAGGCTTCTAAATTATGGCTCTAATGATATCTTTTGAATTATTCTTATTAATGAATCTTCCAACTGTAAACTCATTTCATTTCAAAATTACCTGAGGATTTAGAGTTTTCTTTTTATTTCTCATCTGACATTGCCCTCATTGATTTTGTTTTTCTGAGTACATTTGAACTCACTAGAGTTATAGAAGGGAAAACTTCTGCCTGATTGTAAACCAGGTTTTTGTCCTATGCTCAGACAACTATGGTGTCATATTTTGCTATTTTTTAATCTGCTGGGTTGAATAAATGACAAAATTCCCTATATTTGTAAACACCTAGACTTATTTCAGCATTTTTTGTGTATGTACCTTCAGAGCCTCTATTGAAAGTAGCAATTTCGAAGTTAGTTTAAATTATTAAAGTCTACTAGGTCACTGCTAAATCAAAAGACTGAATCCTTAGGTTTTTTTAAAAAATGTGTTTCCATAATTAAACTCATCTTAGGAAATGTTCATCAGACTCTTTTATATACATTTTGCCAAAGAGAGCTTAATTTCCATGAAAGAAATACAGTTTGCCCTTTGGTTTTATTAAAGTAAAGCTATCCCTTTAAGGCATAGAGTGGCTATAGAATCTCCCCCTCTCCACTCCTAGTGGCTGTATTCTAGATTATATTTATTTTCATGTATGGTGTACTTGTAGGGAAAAAAACAATAACTCTTAATTGTTTAATATCAAACAATAAAATCCTGTGTATCAGTGACTGTCAATAGATGGCTTTCTGTTTAAAAATTGAAGCTACTCCAGAAGTAGGAATTAATTTATTTAGTAAACAAAGTCAGTCAAACCAGAGCTGTGTCCTGGGGAACTGTCAGAAGAATAGTTCCTAAGGGCCAGCGGCCACATCCACTGTTATATGGTGAAACAACCATACTTTGAATGGCAGAACCGGTCAGTTTGGTTTGCACTGTCTACTTACCATCTCTCTATGTGCTATAGCTGAATTAATTGCTTGGGGAGTTTAAATGAATCAAGATAGCCAAGATGATCAGTTCTGCCAGGTGGCAGCCTGACTCTTAACAATTTTGATTAAAATTTTAAAACACCATTCACCAAGAACACTCTTTTACTTAAAAAAAGTCATTTAAAAGATATCATACTCCTGCTCTGTGTCCATTATTATTCCTTAAGGATATGGGAGAAAGAAAGAATTAGAAGATGCCATCTTTACCCCTAAGGAATCTAGAAGGTAAAATACCATATACACTTTGAGTGTTGTGGTTCAGAAATTGGTTTCTGTAAATAGGCATTAAGATTAGAATTACCTGGGGAACTTTCTGTCTCTCTTTCCTAGCCAGTGGTTTTTCGTATGTTCATAGAGTTGTGCAACCATCACCACAATCAATTTTAGGACATTTTCATCATTGCAAGAAGAACCCCATACCCATTAGCAGTCACTCCTCATTTTCCCTCAACTCTCAGCCCTAGGCAACCACTAATCTACTTTCTCTACACATAGACTTGCCTATTCTGACCACTTCTTATAAATGAAATTATACAGTGTATGGTCTTTTGTGACTACAGTTGACCCTTGAACAATGTGTATGTGGGGGGTTAATCTGAGTGTAATTTATACTCATCCCTCTGTATCTGCAATTCTTCCACATCTTTGGATTCAACCAACCACAGACTGTATAGTAGTGTGGTATTTACTATTGAAAAAAACCTGAGTATATGTGGACCTGCACAATTCAAACCCGTGTTGTTCGAGGGGCAACTGTAGCTTTTTTCACTTAGTACAAGGTTTTCAAAGTTTATCCATGTTGTAACATGTATCAGTGCTTCGTTCCTTTTTATCGCCGAATAATATTCCATTGAATAGCTATACCACATGCTACTTATCCATTCATCGGTTGATGGACATTTGGGTTTTTTCCACTTTTTGGCTGCTGTATGAATAATACTTCTATGTACATTTGTGTACAAGTTTTTGTGTAAACATATGTTTTCATTTCTTTTGGGTATATACCTAGGAGTGAAATTGCTAGGTCGTATGATAACTATATGTTTAATATTTTCAGACTTTTCCAATAACCATTTTCCAAAGCAGCTGCACCATTTTGCATTCCCACTAGCAATGTATGAGGGTTTCAGTTTCTCCACATCTTCATCAACAACTATTATTATCCATCTTTCTGGTAAGAGCAATCTTAATGAGTTTAAAGTGGAATTTCATTGTGGTTTTGGAGAAATATCTATTCAGATCCTTTGCTCATTTAAAAAAGTAGGTTATTCATCTTTTTATTATTGAGTTTAAGAGTCCTTTATATATTCTGGATACAAGTTCTTTATCAGGTATATAGTTTGTGATTTTTTTTGTTGTTGGTCTGTGGGTTGTCTTTTTCACTTTCTTGATGATATTGTTTGCAGCACCAAATGTTTTAATTTCGATGAAGTTCAGTTTATCTATTTTTTGTCATTGTTGCTTGTGCTTTTGGTGTCATATCTAAGAAGGCTTTGCCTAACCCAAGGTTATGAAGATTTACTCTTATGTTTTCTTGTAAGAGTTTTAAAATTTTAGCTATTACATTTAGGTCTATGATCCATTTTGAGTTAATTTTTGTCAATGGTATAAGGAAGGGTTCAACTTCATTCTTTTGAATGAGGATATCTAGTTCCAGCAATATTTGTTGAAAAGATTGTTCTTTCCCCCACTGAATTGTCTTGGCACACTACCAGGGAACTTAAAAAAAATATTGATGCCATGCTCCCGCCTCCAAAGATTCATATGTAATTGGTCTGTGGTGGGGGCCAGACATCTGCATTTTTAAAAAGCTCCACAGATGATTCTAATGTGCAGCCAGGGATGAAAACTATTGGTATGAATAGAGGGTTAGTCTTACAAAAGAAGAGGGACATTATTTCTGAATCAGGAGATAGGATGAGTGAAGACATAGAATTCTGATATGGAAAAGAGAGAAAAGAAGAAAATTAAGGTTCATACCAGAAAGCATTGATTTTCTTGCCAAGTGGATGTTAGTCATTTTCAAAGAGTGAGGGCATCATCAGAGGTTAGTGAAATATGTTAAATTAAAGGAAGAGAAGGAGCTAACACTTATTAAGCAACTTTTACATGCCTGTAAATCTGCTAGGAGCTTTCACGTACATTATTTCATTTCAAATATAATTCTCAAGATATGAAGTGAGTACTACCACTCCCATTTTACAGATGAGAAAACAGCCTCAGAAAGGTTGCTGAGTCAGCCAAAGACACCAGGTAGTGTGCATTATACGCAATTTTTAAATCCAGCTCTAATTCTTTTTTTTTTAATTAATGCTCCCTTTTTTTTTTATTTTTATTTTACTCATTTTTTGGCTGTGTTGGGTCTTCGTTGCTGGGAGCGGGCTTTCTCTAGTTGCGGCGAGCAGGGGCTACTCTTCGTTGCGGTGCACTGGCTTCTCATTGCGGTGGCTTCTCTTGTTGCGGAGCACGGGCTCTAGGTGCACTGGCTTCAGTAGTTGTGGCTCGCGGGCTCTAGAGCACAGGCTCAGCAGCTGTGGCGCACGGGCTTAGTTGCTCCGCAGCATGTGCGATCTTCCCGGACCAGGGCTCGAACCCGTGTCCCCTGCATTGGCAGGTGGATTCTTAACCACTGCGCCACCAGGGAAGTCCCCCCAGCTGTAATTCTTAATCCCATTCTCTTTCTTCTGTATACCATGAATTTTGAGCATTGAGTCCTACCATGATTTGAGATTGGTCCAGTCTAGCATGAATCTAAATCTTCTCTAGCAATGCTCTGGACTGGACAAACAGTAAGATAAGTTGGACAATGGGAGTAATATAGGGTTAAGTGTTGGTGCAGCAGGTGCAGTAGAAGATAAAGAGGGTGAGGTGAATGAAAATCATCATGTGTTAGCTAATCATGGCGCCCAGGCTGGCTGTACTTTGCCTAGATGTAGCTGACAGGAAAAATCCTAAGAGGACAGAGGCCAATATACTGGACATGGGAGAATGATTGAAGGGCATGGTGGGGAGACCAGGGTAGAAGCGAGGATGTATCAAATAGACTTGGCAGGTGTAGAAGTATTGGCATTCATTTAATCAACAAATATTTATTGAGCATTTACTGTACGTTCTAGGTACTGGGGAGCCAGCAAGAGAAAAAATAGACAAAAATTCTTGCTCTCTTGAGGGCTTATTTTATTGGAGCTGACAAACAATGAATAAGTAAATTATGTTTAGACTGATAAATGTTAAGGGGAAAAATAAAGGTAGGAGGGGAACAGAGAGTAGGGGTGGGGTAAAATCAAAAAGAAACCTTTTCATCATTTGGTTTATGTGCAGATATAGATTCCTCAAGGAGATTAAGGAACCATCAAACTGAGGGGATGGTGGCTGACCATGCCAGGCACTTTAGGTATATAAAGACAGCAGCTTCTAAGTACTAAAATTCAGAGTATTTAGTATTAACTCTTGTTAAGCACTTTATACCCTGTTCATGGCACAGAGTAGACACTTCATAAACGTTTGTTTATTGGATGAGTACTTTTTTTTTTTTTTTGGATTAGTGATTTTTCCACTGGATGGAGGCCAGGGCAGGGATGGTGCTTGGGAAACTTTTTCAAACTTTGCTTGCTGCCCTATTAGGATAGATCCTTCTAAGTATGTGTGTTTGTGTATGGTGGGGGTAAGGGGTTGTGTCCTTCCATAATGTCACAACTGAGAATCACTGCATGGTGAGGGATAGTTAACAAGGAGGATGTGTTCTAGCGTTCAGATGAAATGGGCAGAGAACCATCAGTGTAGGGAATACTGCAGACTCCTTTTGCTTTTTACACTTTAGCAGGAGATTCTCATGCACCTCCTTGAACAGAGGGCGAATTGAACCCTTGGTGTATAGTAAAGTTTTTAATAATGAGGATCTATTATGCAACCATTCACCTGCCTTCTTTCTTTATCTAAAAGGTTACTTATATTAAAATGGATAAAATCAACATGTTTTCTATTTACCTGCTGTAAGAGACAATGACGCAATGGAAGAAGAATTGTAGTAAGACTATACGGGCCAGTGTAGCAGTTTCAGATCATCCTTGGCAAGATTCCAATTCTCTCAGCTTTTTGAAATTTTCCTTCAGCTTTGGTTTTAATATATGAGATGAAGAAATTGTTCTTAGTGATCTCAAATGTCCTTTCTAACCCTAACATTGTTAGGATTCTTAAAATCTGGTTATTACCTACATCAGATAGGCAAGTGACAGTTTGTAAGACAATCTGGTTAATCTACCTTTATTCCAATTTTTTCATAGTACTTTTATAGAAGTTTAACCCCCATGGGATGCTGCTACAGTGGAGGAGGAGAAAGCGTCAGAAGTGTTTCAGGTGGAGATATCCGGGTGCGACATAGAAAGGTTAAATCACTTTCAGATTTTCCTCTATATGAGGGAGTTGTCTTGGCCATTGTTCTTTGTAGTTAAGAGAAAGCTTCCATTAGACTAGTGATTTGTTGGTCTGGGCTAATAGGGCATGTGGCAACAGATAATCTAATAACCTCAGGCTGGTTGTGTTTTGTAGCCTTTTCCTTAATCTGACTTTTATTAGTGCTCTTAAGAAGCAAAACTTGGGGCTTCCCTGGTGGCACAGTGGTTAAGAATCCGCCTGCCAATGCAGGGGACATGGGTTCGAGCCCTGGTCCGGGAAGATCCCACATGCCATGGAGCAACTAAGCCCATGTGCCACAACTACTGAGCCTGCGCTCTAGAACCCGCAAGCCACAACTACTGAGCCTGCGTGCCACAACTACTGAAGCCCGTGCACCTAGAGCCCATGCTCCGCAACAAGAGAAACCTCCGCGATGAGAAGCCCGCACACCACAACGAAGAGTAGCCCCCGCTCGCCACGACTAGAGAAAGCCCGCGCAGCAACGGGGACCCAACGCAGCCAAAAATAAATTAATTAATTAAATAAATTTTTAAAAAAAGAAGAAGCAAAACTCATCATATTGGCTCTTTCTGTCCATCTCTCACTACCTCCTATGATTCTCTAATTCAGGCTGAAGTGTGATGAAGAATGAAAGACTGCAGTGAATAAGAAAATGAAGACCCACTAAATTCATAATTGGTATAACTAGGCTTTGAAAAAATAAGATTTTGTTATTTTGTATGAGAGTTGCTAGCCTTTGAAAATTATTCTTTTCACAGCACAGTTCTCCAAATAACAAGTTGTTTGATGGATTGGTGTTTTGAATTTGCAGATTTTGTCAGAGAAAATTTTTTCAATTATAAAACAGAAAACCCCCTTTTCATTTTTATGCTCATTTCTTCCAGTCTAAAATTTTTCTTATATCCTTTTTCATTTGTATAATAGTCAAGCAGAGAGGTCTAATGTCTAGTCCTAACAGCTACAATAATTTCATATGGTGGTTCCATTTAGTAACAATACTTATATGTGTAGCAGTGTGGTTAAAAACATCTTACAAAAAGCAATCATGTATTGCAGGGAAACCCTAAGAGAATGTGTAGTAACTGCAATTTTAATTATTTAAAAAATTTAAGGAAAGGCAATGTAGGACTTCCCACTGATCAATGGTAATTGTCTTCAATGTGCTAATTTATATTGTGAATTCCTGGGCTGGGGGTCATATCTGAATTGAGCAGTACTAGGAGGACATTTTCATGAAATTCTGGATTCCAAAAGGCCAGAGAAGTGAAAAAATGAGTTGATTAAAAGTGAACGGCTTGGGACTTCCCTGGGGTTGCAGTGGTTAAGAATCCACCTGCCAATGTAGGGGACATGGGTTCGATCCCTGGTCCAGGAAGATCCCACATGCCACGGAGCAACTAAGCCTGTGCGGCACAACTACTGAGCCTGCGTTCTAGAGCCCGCGAGCCACAACTACTGAGCCTGCGCACCTAGAGCCTGTGCTCCTCAACAAGAGAAGCCACCGCAATGAGAAGCCCGCGCACCACAACGAAGAGTAGCCCCCGCTCGCCACAACTAGAGAAAGCCCGCGCGCAGCAACAAAGACCCAACACAGCCAAAAATAAAAATAAATTTAAAAAAAAAAGTGAATGGCTTAGGAAATAGCCAAAGACAAAGGAGTGGAGAAAGGTGATGGAGAAAAGGGAGGCAGAGCCCAGGGAGACTGTGGCTGCGCTGATGGCTCACCTGCCCAGGCAGGTGGCAGCCAGGCCAGCAGTTTTCACCTTAAACCAAAGAGAATGGATCTGAGACCCAGACTGAAACAGACTCTTAGTGTCCTAAAGAGGGCTGTCACAGTTGCTATAACTAAAGAGGGCTCAATTTACCAAACAAGCCCTCCGAGGCTTCTTATTAGCCCTGAGGCACTGTGCCTGCATTTCTAGTAGCTCTCCCTCCTGCCTTTAATGGGACGCATTAGGCTATCTGCAGGCGTGCATAACCGTGGAGAATTGAGATTAGTGAGATCAAGCCCACCAAAACACAAAGCCATGATTGCTTTTTCCAGAGAAAATAATCTTTCGATTAAAGTGAGATTAAGCATTTTACTAATTACTCACCAATTATTTCCTCTCACATAACAAATTCAAATATATATGCATGCTAAGAAGAAACAGATGCAACATACCTTTGGATATTTCCAGTCACTGCTAGACCTAAATTACAGACTCGTTTTAAATCTTTGCTAAGCATAAAAACTCCTGGGAAATACTCACCTGATATTGCAGCTGCTGGGGCTCAAGAGCCAATTTGAAAAGAAATTTTACTATTTTGCCAGGTTCTCCCTCCTTCCTCCTCATTCTCCCCCTCCTATTTATGGCCATTTTTGAACAGAACCCCTTCCGTCTGTTTGTCTAATCAAAAATAACTGAACATTTGCTTTATACTGCTTGTGTTAATGATCAAAGCTAGGCCCTAATCTAATCCTTATGTGTTCTCAGAGACCTGGAGACCAGAGTAGATTTCTTGGAGAAAGAAAATCAATCACATAATACTTTATGTTTTCTTAATCCTTTATATGATCTTTTCTCCATTCAGGGCTTCTGCCATAACACATTGAAACAGCACTCACTCCCCATCACCTGCTCCCCTTTGATCAAAAGGTTATCTTCATTGATAAGGATTTCTTTTAACTGAATCTTATACCTTTGAGTATAAGATTAAGCATTTTACTAATTACTCACCAATTATTTCCTGGTTCTAGGACCACACTTTGAGAACCACTGCATTAGCTGGTTCATTAGTAGATCTCCGGCAGGATTAATGTTTTTAATTGTTAGTGTCAACTGCTTTTGTTAGTGTCAACTGCTTTTGTCACAGATTGTCTTTGTCTTTTTCCTACTAACTATTTAAAAGGACTTGGAATGGATTTAAAAACAAAGAGCTGCTAGCCACCCAGTTTCTAATAGCCTTGGACCAGGCCTGGAAAGTAAAGAGGAATGACCAAGAGAACCTCACTATTAAGGTAGGGCAAAGGGGTCCCAGGTTAAGGAAAAGGAAGGCACTCCAAGGAAGTACCTATCTAGGAGACTGTACTGCCTTAAAGCTTTGCCAAGCTCATAAGCAATATGAAATGGTAATCGTGATGTACCTGAAATGCATATGGCTTGTTCCCAAAAATGTGTTTATGCTGGAGAATTGTTATGTGTTTGAATTGACTGGGCTGGACATGAAGATTCAGGGTGAGGAAACTGTAGTCTCAAGTCTTCTATCTTCTAAAAGAACTCTCCAGTGTATTCCTGAGTCATAGCCAAAGATTTGTCAAAGACTAAAAACACTAAGCTTCAGGGCCTTGTTTGGGGACCTATCCTTTCATTGCTGTACACATATTATTTTTCACCACAGGAAACTCGAAGTAAAAAAAAAAATTTCTTTGACACTTTTTACCATATTCTCTTATTTTGGGATGTAATTAATAAAATATAGTTTATGAAAAACTATTCAATAGGAATTTTTCCAGGTACTTAAATTATAGATTCTTTTATAGGAGGTGCCTAAATAATAAGAGAAAAAACTTTTTTTTCTTTTTCTGTTTCTCAGTTGATCCCTCCACATTAGCCTCCCCCCACCAACCATGACTAGGTCTAACCATCCTGGCTGGCTTACCTGCCTCCACAAACGCTGGCCCTATACAGTGAGAAGGATTTTTTTTTTTTTTGATGAGCTATAAATTGATTATATTTTCCCTCCCTTCTACAAAAATAAGATGCATTAGCAATTTTAAAACATTAATCCTGCCGGAGAGCTACTCATGAGCCAGCTAGTGCAGTGGTTCTCAAAGTGTGGTCTTAGAACCAGGAGCATCAGCATCATCTGGAAATGTGTCAGAAATGCACAGTCTCAGGCCCCTCCCCAGATGTTCCGAATCAGAAATGCTGGGGGTGGAGTCAGGCATCTCTTTTAACAAGCTGGCTAGGTGATGCTGATGCATAGTAAAGTTTGAGAATCCTTGATTTATAGGAGAGCTTCTCAGAATTTTAATGTGCATGGGAATCACCTGAGGATTTTGTTAAAACCCAGATTCTGATTCACTTAATCTGGGGTGATTTTGTCATCATTTCTAATCAGCTCCCAGGTGATGCTGGTGCTACTGGTCCTAGGACAACACTTTGTATTGAAGAATTGGCACGAGCTACTCCAAGAGCTACTACAATATGCAGGCTCTATCAAAATTGTAACTAGCCCTGTTCCTAAGGAAGTACTCCTAAAAGAAGAAGTTTTATGCATAAACTAATCACAGCATTATTTTCATAGAAAGAGAAAGAAATAGCCTAACTGTTCAATAATAGGGAAATACAGTTGATACTCATTATTCACAGATTCCATATTTGTGAACTCACCTGCTCACTAAAATTTATTTTTAACCCTCAAATCAATACCTGCAGCACTTTTACAAAAGGTCATTTGCAAACATGTGTAGAGCAGTGAAAAATGTGAGTGGTCTGAAGTACACACTCCCAGCTGAGGTGGAGTAAGGTGACTGTCTCTGCCTGCTTGTTTCAGAGCTCATACTGTAAACAAGTGTCTTTCTTGAAGTCGATTTAGTGCCCTGGTTTTTGCATTTGTGTGCTTTTTGTTGGTGATTTCGCTATTTAAAAGAGCCCCCAAGCATAGTGTTGAAGTGCTGCCTGGAGTTCCTATGAAGGCCATGATGTGCTAAGAAAATCAGCTTCATTTAGGCATGAATTATTGTGCTGTTGGCTGTGAGTTCAATGTTAATGAATCAACAATGTATATCAATAAAGTGTCTTTAAACAGACACACACATAAAGCAAAGTTGTGTATTGATCAGTTAGTGAAAATGTTGTGTCCAGAGGCTCACAGAAACCTAACCCTATATTTCTCCAAGAAGCAATGGTTCAGTATTTACTAATTCATTGTTCATGGTGACTTTATATAGAACATAACTATCACGAATAACAAGAGTAACTACAGTTAATAATCAACTGACAGAATATATGCTGCCTTTTAAAAATGATGGTGACGAAATCCGTTTGATCAATATGAAAAATATATATGACGTAGTTGTAAGAGAAAAGAAACAGGAGACAAAGTTTCAAGTACAGCACAATTCGAGTTATGTTTAAAATTTTTCAAGGGAAAAATTGAAGGAAGTACACCAAACTTTTTTGAGTTAGGGTGAAAGAGTAATTTTTTCTTTATTTCTCCAATTTTTATAATATTGTTACGTTAGTTTATAATGTTACACTTTAAAATTTGTGTCTTACTAGTTCTTTCAGAGACATAAGGTACTAAGAGGTACCACCTATTCACCTCCTTAAGAGACAGAGGCAATACATTCTGGTTGAGGAGCTGACCTTCTTAGGAAAGATCTTATTAACTTTAGTATAAGAGAGTATGCTCTCTGTGTTAAACCAAATAAAAATTGTTCCAAGTCACAATGTGAATATCCAGGAGAAAACCAGAATTACAAACCCCTTGCAAAGGTAAACTAGCTACTTGATAGAGACTACTGGAACCATGCTTTGTAAATAATTTGTCTTGCCTAACTATAGCTTTTCTAATTTCTCTGCATTTTTCCACTCTTTTGACATGGTTAAGAGCTTGGCTTCTAAAGTCAGAGGGTTGAGTCCTGGCAGGTCCATTTATTAGCTATCTATGCCTTTAAGTTACTTAATGTCTCTAAGTTTCCACCATGTATGTAATAGGGGTAATTCTAGAACCTAATGAGTGTTAAATGAAAGGCTGAGCACGGCGCGTAAGAAACACTAAGCCCCAAATAAATGGTAGTTGCTGCTATATGTTAGCTTCATTCGCTTTGCTGATGGTCTGCCATATAAAAATAAAAAGGCTGTCAGTCAATACCTGGGGAAATTTTTTAAAAAGAAAAAGAAAGAAGAGAAAAAAAAGAAAGAAAAATTGTATTGCTGTCCACAAATACAGTCTGCTTGAAGAGACTGACACATACACTGTAATATATTATGATAGAACAGTGGTTCTCAAACTTTTTTCGGCTCAGGACCAAGAAAATTATTGAGATTCCTAAAGGGCTTTTGTTTATGTGAGTTGTATCTTCTATATTTACTATAGTAGAAATTAAAACTGAGAAAAATTTTAATAGTAATTTATTTTTTTTAAAAACCATTACACATGGGCTTCCCTGGTGGCGCAGTGGTTGGGAATCTGCCTGCTAATGCGGGGGACACGGGTTCGAGCCCTGGTCTGGGAAGATCCCACATGCCGCGGAGCAACTAGGCCCGTGAGCCACAACTACTGAGCCTGCGTGTCTGGAGCCTGTGCTCCCAACAAGAGAGGCCGCGACAGTGAGAGGCCCGCGCACCGCGATGAAGAGTGGCCCCCGCTTGCCGCAACTAGAGAAAGCCCTTGCACAGAAACAAAGACCCAACACAGCCAAAAATAAATAATAAAATTAATTAATTAATAAAAAAAATTAAAAAAAAAAAAAACATTACACATTCACATAACTTTTTTTACGAAAAGTAACTGTAATTTCCATACCTCCAACATTTTTGTGAGGAAAGTGGCATTATGAGAAGAGACTTTTGCAAATCTTTTAATGTCTGACTTCGTAGATGGTAGTTGGATTCTCATCTCAGCTTCTGCTTTCAATCTATTATAATATCAAATGGCATATAGTAGCCACTGGGTAATTCCACTATAAGAATTTGTAGAATTGTGAGAGAGTGTGAGTGAAAAAGGAAAATAATATCTCATTATTATGAAAATAGTTCTGACCTCACAGCCGCCCTAAGGTCTCAGGGATCCTCAGGAGGCCCCAGAGCCCACTGTGAGCACCACTGCACACAGGACGTGAGTGTGACAATGGAGCAAGAACCATAGTGAACATCAATATTGTGCTCACCACGTGCCAGACACTGTGCTTTACATAGTTAAACCTCACAACGGCTCTCTGAGGCAGGTGCTATTATTACTGTCCCTAATTTCCAGATGAAACCAAAGCAAAAAGATGGTAAATTCCTCAAAGTGGAGCCAGCATTCAGTTTCAGATAGTGAGGCTCCAGCATCCAAACTCTTTTCTATGCCTCTGTACTGCTTCCTTACTTGGGAATTGAGTAAGATTTCATAGTGAAGACATTTTTCTTAAAGGATATGTAAGAATGGGTGTTCTTATAGACAATCTTAAGAGAACACTTCATTGTTACTAAATACAGAGCAGGATTTTATTCTTGTGAAAGTTTTTGGCCTTCAGCTTTAACTAATAAGTTTCCTCTAAATCACTTTACACTTTTTTCTTTTTTGCAACTTCATTAACAGTGCTGTCCTACGTACCCTAGTCTGTCCAGGGTTCCTACTAGTAGCTGCCAGTTACTGCAGTTTCAAGGATATTTTCCCCCTTCTTTATTTTTTTTTATTGTGATAAATTTATGTTTTAACCATTTTAAAATATACAATTCAGTGGCATTAAGTACATTCATATTGTTCATTATCACCATCCATCTCCAGAACTTTTTCGTGTTCCGAAACTGAACTGCTGTACCCATTAAAGAATAACTCCCCATTTCCCTCTCTCCCCAGTCCCTGTCAACCAGCATCCTACTTTCTATCTCTATGAGTTTGACTACTCTACTTATGTCATATACGTGAAATCATACAATATTTGTCCTCTGTGACTGGATTATTTTACTTAGCATAATGTCTCCAAAGTTCATCCATGTTGTAGCATGTGTTAAAATTTCTTTCTTTTTAAGGTGGAATAATAAATTCAGGGCTTTGTTTAAGAATAAATCAAACGCAGGACCTAAAGAAATATCAGTTAACAAAGAAGAAAAAGAATGTAAAATACTATAGGGCATAAACCTATATTATGCTGCTTCTATGCCTTATTACAAAGTTACTATTTTCAAAATTTATCCTATAACTTTTAATATTGCTTGGATAAGAAGAATTCAGTAGGAGATTTAAAAAAAAAAGAATGGCTGGGCGATAGGAAGGACCCATCATGTATACTGTAGCCAGTTCTCGTGATTCTGGTCTTTTCTCTTTCTCATGCTTTTTTTCTACTCCCATTCCCTTTTTTCTGTCATAGAAGAAGTAAAACAAAACCCTCTTTCATTGCCTCTAGGCATGGCCATTTTATGGAACTGTTTCACATTTAAAAAGCCGATGAGTTAAAAATTTTGCTCTGACTTTACAAAATAAAAGCCTAAATAAACTGAAGTACATTCTATTTGAGCATAACCAATCCTTTTTTCATTGGGGACGTGGTGGCAGGAGGAGTCATGGTCCTTGAGAAGGCTTTGTATAGGAAAGTTTGTTATCCTGGGACCATACAGAGAACTCAGCTTTCAGAATACGTTCTTGAATGACTACTACATGCTGGTTGCTATGCCATGTACTGGGGATATAGTGTGAACAACCTAGTCATGTCACCTGCCCTCACAGAATTTACAGACTAGTAGAGGAGATAGTTAAAGAGCAATTATAATACAGTGGTATGTGCTATTAGGGGAGAGGTAAAGAGGTGAAGGCATACAGGCTGCTAGTGGAAGACATAAGTGGAGCATCAACCCAGACTTGAGGGATTCAGGAAGGAAGTGATGACAGACATGAACCCTAACGAACAAGCAAGAGTTGGGTGGAGACAGGTGTACAGAATGTGTTGCATGCAAAGCAGACTGCAAGTGCTAGATTCCAGAGGTGAGAGAGAAGGCAGTGAATTCAGAGAACTGAATTGAGTCTGGCTGGTGAATTGCAGGACTGTACCAAACATGAGGCTAGAGAAGCAAATCATGCCAAGAGGGTTGAACTTTATGCTAGGAGCCGGAGATTTTACAAAGCTGAGAAATATGTTCAGAATTACATTCTAGAAAAAGCACTCTGGCTATGGAGAGAATGGAATAGGACGGAGAGACTGGAGACAAGGGTAAAATTAGAGGATTGTTAAACTAGGCAAAAATGATGCTGACCTGTGCTAGAAAGGCTTATTGCAATGGAGAGAAGTGCACAAATTCAAAGAGATACTCAGAATATTAAAGGATACTTTTTTAAAGGGTAAAACAATTCATACACATATAAAATGAATATATGTCAAGGTTTTTATTTAACCCATTAGTTAATGAGGGAACCAGTAGGACATTATAAAGAAAATTCAAAGACCACACTTGTATGTAGGCAATAAGGAGTGGTGAAAGGCTGAAATGGCTGTGCAATTAGGGGCAAAACCAGTCAGTATCCACAGGGCATTAATAATCAATTGCATTTCACCGGATACAATTTATTTGCATTTCTCTGGACAAGGGTCAGCTGCATTACTAGATGTGTGCTACAATTTTCAGTGTTGTAAATATCTCAAAAACAAGGAAAGTCTCACATAAACTGGGGATGGTGCCCTAGGCATGGATACCCAGTTGTCTTTTTTCTCATTTCAAAGTCTCTGACAATTTCCCCTGACAAGAAAATGTCCACAGGATTTTGGTGATTAGTTGAATGTAGTGAGGGTGAGCAGGGAGGAAAAGAAAGAGAGAAGTCAACTCTAACCATTCATTCAAAGGGGTGAGGGAACATTCAGTCAAGATGTTGAAGATTGAACAGGAGACTGCAGTGGCCAAATTTTGGAAGGAAAGGACGATGGAAGATGGGGTCAGGCAAGAGGATGCAAAGAAAAATACAGGACTGAGACTATAAACCAGAGATAGTTACATCTTGGGCAGTAACAAAGGAGAACAGGAATGTTATGCAAGGTGGGATTAGCTGGCTACAAGGTTTGAAGAATTATTCCCAGTAGTCCTGTGATCTCTAGTGTCAGTGTTAGAACCCTTCATTTATCCCATGTCCCTCTGGGCACTTGTTCCTATGTACCTGCTTACTTGGAGTAGAAGCCTAAAAGAATGATGAAGATTAAAAATATAGATGGTGATTTTGATTTAACTAAATTGATTTAATGAAAATAAACTCTGAAGACAGAGAACCATGTCTTATGTATCTTTCTATCCCTGGGATGCCTAGCAAAACACCCAGCAATTATTTTTCATAAATATATACAATGAAAGATTAATATATTGGATTATGGCCTAAAGAGCTCAAGGGTTTACCCTAGTTCGTGTAGCTGCTTAGGCAAGGATTCTAGGATTCAAGCCCAGTTCTTCTGATTCTAAAGCTCATGTCACTAGGATGAGTGATTTAAATTATAACATCTCATGGAATTTTCAGCCTACCAATTATTAGGAAAGATGAAAAGGTATTTTTTATCTTTTAATATCTCATATTTCCAGTAACTAAATATAACTGTAGAAGATATACTTTTTCTAAGAAGTAACTTTCTAAAAAGACTGGATTTGAAATCAAATGGACCTAACAGGCCATCTACTAACTGTGTAACCTTGGGCAAGTTATTTAACCCTTCTGAGCCTCATTTTTCTCATCTATAAAATGATGATAATATTGACTTCTATGAAGGTCTGAAGATTAAATGAGATAAAGTGTATTAAAAGTATAAGCATAATAGGTGCCTTAACAGATATTGCCATTTTTTTTCTTCCAAAGCTTAAAGCTTTTATATGCTTAGCCTATACCAAAATCTGCCTTTATTTGGGCGGGGCTATGTTTAGAATTTAGCTCCTTTGCCTAATTCTTGATTAATCCAAATTTAGTTTTTTCAATATAATTTCTTTAGAAAGATCTTTGTTTCTTGATATGCTTATTTATCACTTATTTCAAATACTTTTCTCTATCTTCCCAGTATACTAACCTTTTCCACTATGTGTTTCCAGAATCACATTGCTAGATTACAACTTAAATTGGATTTGGTTTGTTATAGTTTTTTTTTTTTTTGGTCCCCTTTATTATTTCTCGGATATAGGAGGCATTTCTAATTCAACATCTATTTCTGTCAGCTTTTTAAAACAGCATTACAATTCAGGATTGTTATTGTTGGTTTCCTTTTTAAAAGATATCTCCTGAAATTCCATAACAATATTATATTCCTCTGTCATTTCCTGAATATATGCAAATATAATGAAATCATAAATAAATCCATAGATCCTGGCAGACCTCTTATGACAAAAGCATTAAAGGGAGTTGAAAATGATATAATAAGGATTTGATCAGTTTCTCATTTTTGAGGAAAAGGAATATTACTAAACTTTAGTAAGCTTCAGTTTTCCTCAGAGGGGTCAATAATACCTGCTCTGCCCACCTCACATGGCCATTATGAGGCTCAAAAGAGATTAAAATAGATGGAATTACTTTGGAATCTCAACTCCACATATAAATGTAAGATAATGCAGTGATTATTGTTATTATTTGCCACACTCTTGTTATATGGCCCTAAGAACATGGGCCAGTGGAGCACATCAGTGTAGAAAGTATCTGCCCCCAGACAAATGAGAGCCCATTGTGATCTTCCTCCCTCCTTCCCTTAGTTTTTCTGACTGACAATCAGAGGCTTTACCTGAAGAAACCCTATATGCTCACTTTGGAGTGACTGAAGGCATTTAGACCTTTTTATCTCTAGGTGTTGTGTTTGCAGAGTTATTTACACCACCTAGCAACCTGGCCCAAGGCAAACAGTTCATGTTAGCTACACAGTGACTTGCTATACCTGTCATTACTCTGTTAATGTAACAGCAAACATTTGCTGTACCTAGATGGTGTTCCCCTCCTCCACTTAATTTCATTCTCTGGTTGTTTTATGGTCTCTAGAACTAATTTGTAAAATGACAGAATCTTCCAGTTAAAAGACGTAGGAGAGGTCATTTGGTTCAATCCTCTGTACCAAAGCAGGAATATTATACATATTCCTGATACATCGAGCATTTCCAGAGATGGGGAGAGCAAATCAGTTTTGAGATATCCTTTTCCATTGTTGGATTGTTCTGATTCCTTACATTCACAGAATACTTTTTCAGTTGCTAAAAGGGACCTTAGAGACCATTCTAGTCCAATTCCTTCAATTTGCAGATGAGGAAATTGAGGCCTAGAGATGTTTGGTGACTTGCCCAAGGCCAAACAGTTAATTTAGGACACAGCTGGGACTCCTGACTCCTGGCAGCTTCTTTCCAAATCATTAAACTGCAAAATTACTGAAGTCATAAATGCTGAGTAGTATTAAGCGCTATTATGCAGTGTATAAATGCTTTAGATGCAGCATATTTTAGCATAGCAAATGTTTGTGTTATACTATAGATAAACTTATTTGGATTTTGATAGAGAAAATCTAAATCTTTCCTTTTAATTATGTATAAATATCTCCTTAAACTTTATGAGAAACTCCCTGCTTTAAATAGGACTTTTTTTTTTTTTTTTTTGCTTTCCTTTTTAGAGGAGGGAAAAGGAAGTCATCAGTCTGGTTCTTATATCTAAGTCATATGACCAAAAAGACACAAAAAACACATTTTTCTGCCTGACCTGAGGGTTGTAGAGTGGACTGGAGCCAGGGGCTTTTTTATATTCCTGTCAGGCTTTGGTCCCAGGCCTGTCAGTGGCAATGTGGATGACATGGAGTAGAGCCTGCCCATATGCCAGGGGGACTTTGAAAGGTTGCCTGGCCTTTCCCTGCCTTCTGGAAGGACCGCACTTAAAGGGAATCTGCAACCTTTTTGTCCTGTGAAATTATACGCTGGAAGCTTTAGGATCACCCCTTGGCCTGTGGGTGGGGTGGGGGAGGGGTGGTAGTGAAGGGAAGGACTAAACACTGATTGGCTATGATGGGAGAGGCTGATAGACTCTGAGAGGGTTTTGAGGTACAATGTGGACACACTGGAGGGGAAGGAGCATTGGAAATGGTGTGGTGTAAAGCCCTGACAAGCAATGCTATCTGTTCTGAAAAATAACCAAGAGCCTTAGAAAGAGGACCAGCGGGGGGCTTCCCTGGTGGCACAGTGGTTAAGAATTAGCCTGCCAATGCAGGGGACATGGGTTCGAGCCCTGGTCCGGGAAGATCCCACATGCCGCGGAGCAACTAAGCCCGTGAACCACAACTACTGAGCCTGCCCTCTAGAGCCTGCGAGCCACAACTACTGAGCCCACGCACCACAACTACTGAAGCCCGTGTGCCTAGAGCCCCGTGCTCCACAACAAGAGAAGACACTGCAACGAGAAGCCTGCGCACTGCAACGAAGAGTAGCCCCCGCTCACTGCAACTAGAGAAAGCCTGCTCGCTGAGCAACGAAGACCCAACGCAGCCAAAAATAAATTAATTAAAATAAATAAATTTTAAAAAATTAAAAATAAAAATAAGGGGACCTGGCAGCAGCTTTGGGCCTGTGATCCAACGGGCTAGCCTTAGTGTCTTTCCAGTTGTAGATTCAAAAATATTTCTTTAAGGCTTATCAGATGTATCAGTGAGAAAGATACATATTCTTCCCAATTTTCAAACTTTTGGTCTCATATCCTTATAAAGATAGATGACCAGACTCTTGTTCCTCAAAAGCAGATTAATCTATTATTTATTATCTCACGGTACTTTGTACCCTTATTACAAGCATGTATCATGGCCTGCTTTCATTTGTGTTTGTGCCGTCTTCCCTACTGGACTTGAGTTCCGAAGAGAAGGGACCATTTTTTAAAAATTACAAAGTATGTAAGGCATGCCAAAAAATAAAGAGGATGCCCTCTTTACACCTTTATATCCTCATATGGCTTCTAAGAAGCACAGTACAGCACCTAGCATGCACCTGGCACTCATGAAAGGTTTGTAGAATTGCAGTACTAACTTCCTTCTTACACTTGCACAATCGTCCTTTCTGTCTCTTGAAGATTATGCAGAATCAGAATCATTTTCCCTGGGGGCCTAAGTTCTGAGGGTCAATGCAAAATCTACTCTGATATTCATGAAAATAGTAGCTTTTCCAAAAGGCCTTAGAGCAATGTTGCCCACATTAGACAGTCCTAGTTTTTGATGATGATTAGAACTCAGAAGTAGTGTCCTATTCAGATGACTTCAAGTTTAAATAAAGGAATGAAACAATAAAGGTATAAATAGCTAATGGGAATATGGATTTGGCATTAAATGAAAGAAGTAGTTTGTTATCTGTGTTCGGTTACATCCTTTAGCCATCACTGATTTTTTTGAGGAGGGCTCAAAAGTGGCTCATGGAAGACACAGGGTTTTGAAGGAAGGAACATGCTTGGGTTGAGGGAAGGACAGGAGGAGATTATTCATGTGTGGTGTGGGGGGAGGGTAAGGAGCTAGGTGGTAGATTAAGGAGGAACGTGAAAGAGACAAAGGACAATGATAAAATAACCCTTGAGAAAAGGCTAATACTCATCAACAAACTAAGGATAAAGTTGAGTCCATGAAATTTATAACTCTCCTGACCTGACTATAATAATTATATAAAACTTTTTCATCGTATTTGCCTCTCCAACAATATTTGTAGCCCTTTGACCCAGTTTCAGTTTAGCTACTTCCTTATTCCATTTCCAACTGCCTTGCCTGGTAGAGTTTGTGAAATATAAACCCTAGCTTGTTACCTCATCACTGCAGTTCCCTGGCTGGCACTTTTCTACCTGATCAATGGTAGCATCTAGTCTGCCCTACTGGAGAACCCTCTTGCACCGTCACATCCAGCAGTCACTATATCCTGTCAATTCTGTCTTCTAGATATCTCTCAGATGCTTTCCATTCTCTCTACAGTAGCTTTTTTCCATCCTCCATCCATCCGTCTTCCACCCTTAAACAGAATCATCTTTCAAATCTAATCACGTCACTTCCCTTCACTTCTCCATATTTCTGTGCCCATAGGGGGAAAAAAATCTCTAATCTATTTTTTCCAGCCCTATCTTCTACATCTCTCATCACTTCCCACCAGCCCTGCTGACATTTTCCCCTCTCCCCAAATAGCAGCATGATTTCTTTCACACCTCCATGCCTTTGTGCATGCCTATTCCTCTGACTCATATACCCCTTCTTTATTCTTCCTGGACAGCAATTTTCCCTTCTTTGTACTTCAAAAATTTGTATCCATCTCCTTCAGAGAGCTTCTGATACTACATATTAATCATTTATTCGTATGTTTCTCCTCTGTTAGACTGTAAGCTCCTCCAGAGTCAGGATCCACTGTCTAGTTCATCTTTGCATTGTCTTTACTGCTTAACTGCAGCACCCTGAGTGATTAACAAAGTATTTGCTGATTCAGTGAATGAGCTGAGTAGAAAATATCTAAGTGACCACCTTCCTCACAGAAATGGGAGTTTTTAGGTGTAGGTTTGTGATTTTGCAAATCTAATGAGTGCCTTTCTCAGATCCTTGTTGCAAGAACTGATGTGAGCATGTCTATAAAAGTCCTTGAATATCTTGGAAGATGTGACAGGTCTAAGCTTTAGGTGTTTAAGCAGCATACCAAAAAACCCAGTTGCTTTAGCACTTCTAACTTGTATTCTCTTTCTAAGAATGATCTCAGGTGCCCTTTAAGGCTTAATGTAAGGCCTCAGAAAGTATCCTAACTGTATATTTTTCTTTCGACTTGTAATTTTCTGATTATTTTTATAAACTTGACTTTCTGCGCTGTTTTCCTTCTTATTAGGATTATTCCTGTCTTCTGTCTTCTTTTCACCTGCTTATACCATCTTTGAAATTATTGTATTTGGAGGAAATAGTCCAAAGCAGCTAAGCCCTTAGTTTGCAGTAAGAGGCAGAAGACACTAATCAGCCACCAGGGCACCAGGTTTGAGGGCTGTGTGAGTTTACACAAGCACATGTGTGCACAATCTCATAGCTTCTTCTTGCTAGGTTAATGTCTCAGTTCTCATTCTGTGGTAAATAATGTCACCTTTTTCTTTTCGAAACATTTGTAAGTTCATTAAAAATAGATGAAGCAGCTCCGAACCTCTTGTTTGTTCTCTCTCACTTGAGGACTTTTTTTGGCCAGAGCTTCTTGAATCCTAAATTCCCCTCTAATTGCCAGTATTTAAAGTGTGAGAATTTTCTCTATAATTTTCTTATTTCAGAAATTTGGTATGGCATTGGGGCTGGGGGTGTCTGAGAGGTGCTTTTGAAAATCTGACTGTGCTGTATCCTTCCGCTGTAGCCCTTGTCTGGCCTCCGAGCTGCCCTGTCCCTGAGTCCCTTGTCTAGATGGCTGCGCTGATAGACGGCTTCTCCTGGGGGAGCTTCATGGATCAGCCCTCTGCCCGTTACCGTGTAGCACGATTATAATTTATAGCCCCAGATGGTGACTCACAACCATCAGAAGAGGTATTAACTATTAAATTGCTTCCCTCTTTTTAAAATAGTTGATGCTATTTGCAGAGGGTTCTGTAAAAAAAATAGTTATAAAAATATTGAAAAAAGTACAGTTTCATCAGAATGGGAAGAACATTATAATAAAAAAATAAACCACTGCACAGTCAGGTTTATTTTTTTTTTGGCCCACCTCCAGGTGGAAATGAGGTTTTGAGGCATAAATTCTGGTCATATTCCTGAATTTTCATAGGAAGGTATCAGCTTTTTCTCCTTCTTGGTTGATTCTTAAAGCTTATGGGTCTACCCCTTACATGAAAACCCAGAATGTTTGCGTTCCAGGTTCTTGCCAGAGAATAGAACCTGCAATTCTTGCTACTTAATTTTTTGGAAAGCTTGAGTGTGATCAATAATGATCAGGGAAAGATTTCCTGAAGATGTAGTCCATCCCTTTCTGCATTAAATCAGAATTTCAGCTATTTCCTTGGAATCTGTTACTGTAAGTACTGCTTTTCTGGAATACTTGGGAAACTTACCTTGAATGGAGAGGTGCTCTAAAAACTGTCCAAGAAATGCTGCTGTATTTGCTATGAGGGTATTGTTGAGGCTATTTTATCATTTTGTACGGATCAGTAGAAGAAAAGCCTCTTGGGCCTTAGTATTGTAAAAACTGCTCTTGGACAATTGGTATGGCATTCTCTTACTTGAACAATTGTGTCTTTCTCCTTACTTTGATCCACAGAAAGCTCTGGTCCAAATTTGTGAACCATCTTTACAGTTGCTAGCATACAAATTATTTTTGCCTACTGTTTTTTTCCTTGGTGTTTTGTTCTTTTTTTTTTTTACATTTTATTCTCATTTTCCCTTCACCTGTTTACCTATTGTACTGTGTGCATTTTTGTCAATAGCCTCAAGTCCTTTTTAGAACAAAATCCATGTGTCTGTTTTCTAATATGTATTTGTTTAAGTCAATTTAAGAAGTCAAGCTTACTGTATTCAGCCTCAAATAATATTGTCATATATTATCACTTTTAATATCACCATAATATTTTCCCTTTTGAATTTTAGGATGTAGCTGTATATGTTTTTTTTTTTTGCTGTATATGTTTTTGAACTCTTACGATCTTTAACAGCTCCACAATGTGAACCATGGACAGCATTTATTAGACAGGATGTAGAGGCCAGATGACGCCTGGTAGTCTTACTGTGTAATTTAATCCTGGGTGCTGTGTTGTTTGGCTTCACTAGACTCCGAGTGTGCATATATAATTATGTGCGCATGTGTAAAAAGCCCAGCCCTGATAGGAAAGAGAGGGAGGAACATCATTAGCAAAGATTAGGTTTGTCTCTCCAGCTGGGCAATGTGCCTCTGAATTCCAAAGGCTTTCCCCAGTGTAAATTATTAGACTGACTCAGCTGCTGTTCAGTTCCCCTCTGGCTGAGCTGCATTTGCTAATGCTGTTAAGCTGTGGCTCAGGAGGCACAGTGTCCTGAGGTACTAAGTAGACCTTCTGCATGTAAAAAGAAAAACCTCCCTCCTTCTCATCATCACAGGATGGGGGTATATGGTCTTCTCAAACCAAAGATAAAAAGACAAAAATGGAGAAAAAGGTAAACTGTATGCCAAACTTCAGCTACATATACAGGGTTTTGGAAATTATTAGTAGACTGAAATCATTCCAATCTAGCGAATGCAAATAGGAGTAATCTAATCCAAAGAGTTTAATTCGAATCAGTTGAGAGCCTCTGACTTTAGATTTGCTGCTGTTCTAAAATTGGCGAAGTTTAAACAAATTAACCCCGCTCAGACAGCACTGAACCAAATTCAGGTTCAGAGCCACAGGAGGGTCTTGTCTGAAGTTCTTCAATGATAATAGTACACTCATAATATGAAAACATGCACCTTTTTAATGTAGCACGAAGCACAAGGCTCAGCATAATATACATATCAATTGGTTGAGTAGAATTCACAGCTACAGTAAACGATCTGTTTCAATTTTTTCTATTGACAGCTAAGGCTATGTGTGTTGTACAAATGCGATTCAAAAAAACATGGTGTCTTCTCTGATTTTATTGCCTAAGATAGCTAACTTACTGATTATAGATAAACCTAACAGTCAGTTTATCCACTGAATGTCAGGGAGAATAAATGAAATGCACAGATAATATAGGAGCTGTAGTTAAGTTGTTGTTTCAAATCTTTTTTTGAGTCATTAACAGTTTTTTCTTACCAACCCTATTAACAAGTAGCAAAATTGTCTGACCCAAGTGATTTTTTTCCCTCTCCTTCCTCTGTTTTTTCTTTGGGGAAAGTGTTAATATGCTGAGGAATAGGACTAAAATATAAAGAACAAGGAAATCAGATAGCAACAGGATCATCCACTGATCAATTTTCAGGACAGTAAAGTGCCCAGCACCGTACCTAGGCACTCAACCACATCATCAGTATTAGCAGCAGCAGTGGCAGCTATACTTAAACTCTGCATAAATAGTAGCCTAAACAGTGCATCAATTAAGATTAAATACTGGATGTGGTTGAGAACTTATTACCATACCTCCTGTTAGTGAAGACTTTAGGAAGAAGGGAAATTTTCAACACAAATGATTAAGAACAGAAAGCCTGAGTTTTCAGTGAGCAGAAGAACGGCATTATAAGATCAAGTGAAGGAGTTAGCACATCTCTAAGAAGGGCTTTCTTGTAGTCACCACTGCCAGGGAAGGTGGAGAGGAAAGCACATTGGTGGGAATGGGATAAATTCTGGGGGGGTAAATTGGTGTCAAAAATTCACACTTGAATATGAGAGCTCTTATACACATATCAGGCTGTGGAAACTAACTGGATTATCATTAAAAGTTAGAGTTGGAAGTCAGGCCAACTTCACGGGTGTGTAATGGGGGCACTTGCATAGGGCCCTGCTCTTGGTTTAATGCTCTGCTGTCTCTAGATTGAAATTCTTACTAGTTCTTGAACAGGGGGTCTTGCTTTTTCGTTTTGCTCTAGCTCTGAAAATTTTGTAGCCAGTTCTATTAGCATGTATAAAATTGTCATAAGCCCTTAGATGATGATCTCAGTGCATCTCAGTACGTTGATTTCCTGTGACATGCCCCTTTTTGCTCAAAGGCCAGCACTTTTAGTCCTTCCTGTCTACTATCAGATTTCTAGAAGTGGCTCTGAAAAATGTGTTTGTGCCAGAGTGACTTAAGGAAAACTCTGCCTCAATTTTACGCCCCCAAACAATGCTTTTTAGCTAATAAGGTATATACACATTATTTAATGTGATAGCATGATTTCAAAAACTATATATTTTCCTGATTTTAATTCCTGTGGTTTTAGCATAGGAAGTTTTCTGATCATTACACAAGTAATGAGTAACGGTTTTTAAGAAGCGAAATTATTCTGATGAGAGAAAAAAGACTTGTTAGCCCAGCCTTCAAAATCTTTCATGATGTGACGCCACTCTATAGTTACAGCTGTGCTGATCACTGCCCTCCATGTACCTTTTGCTCCAACTATTCCAAACTGCTTGCTATTCCTGGAAAATGCCATTTATTTTCTTGCCTTCCATTATTTTCTTTATGAAATTCTCTTTGATAAGAATGTATGCCTTCTTCCAAGTAGCACTTCTGCCTCCTCCATCCCTCACCCTTTTCCCACTGGTATGACTCTTACTCTTCCTTTAGGGTCCCACTTTGTTACATGAGTGTCTCTTTCTTATGAAGCTTTCCTCTGATATTCTCAGTCAGAGTTAGTCATCGCACTCACTGCCGTGTCATGGCACATACAGCTCTTGAAGCCTTTCTTAATTCCACCTTGCTTTCTAGTTACTTGTTTACTTGCCTGTCTAACACAATAGGTTGTATATTCCTTGAGGGCAGGACTTTCTAAACTGTCTTTATTCCATCATCCATGGCATGGTAACACAATGTCTGGCACATGCTCAGTGCATGTTTCCTGAGTGAGTGTCTTAATCTGTACCAGCTGCTATAGCAAAATACTACAGACTGGGTACCTTTTAACAACAGAAATTTATTTCTCACAATTCTGGAGGCTGGAAGTCTGAGATCAGGTGCCAGCATTGTTGGATGAGGGCCCTCTTCTGGGTGGCAGACTTCTCATTTTATTCTCACATGGTGGAAGGGGCTAGGGAGCTCTCTGGAGCCTCTTTTATAAGGGCACTAATCTCATTCATGAGGACTCCACCCTCATGACCTGAGTACTTTCCAGAGGCTCCACCTACTAATACTGTAATGTTTGGGGGTTAGGATTTCAGCATATGAATTTTGGGGGGACATAGTCAGGCCATAGCAGTGAGTGAATTAGAAAGATAACTCAAGTTCCTTTACAGTATTTTCTTGTGTGTTGTTGTCCCAAAGCACTTAGTTGGGACTTCCCTGGTGGTCCAGTGGTTAAGTGCATTGGTGGTCCAATGCAGGGGGCATGGGTTCAATCCCTGGTCGGAGAAGATCCTGCATGCTGCGTGGCGTGGCCAAAAAAAAAAGCACTTGGTTGTAATTCCCTAAAGTGAAATGATCAGTTGATCTTATTAGAAATAGTTTCTACTTTAAGAAACATTTGTGGGAAGAGAGAAATAATAAAAATAGGGCTGTCATTGGGGATGAAGCCCCTTAGAATTGTATAATGTAGTGACCCTAGGTGAAAAAGTAGTGAGAGTCCAGTAGTGGAAAAGTTAAAAAGACTGGAGGGCCCCAGAGTAGTCAGGAAAAATTACCTAAAACGTTTTGAAATCAGAAAAACAGGAAGCCTAGTGTACCACTTGACTCTCAATTTAGCCATTCCTAGCCTGCAATTTAGTTCTCAACTTTTCTTTTTGTAGCGCCTTCCCTTAATTAAATTATACTGCCATGTCAAGGAAAGACTTGAAATAAAGCCAGTATAATGGCAGGCCTATTTAGGAGTACGCTAAATACATTTTTTTAAGCCCAGGTAAAGCAGTGGTCATATTTAATTCGATTGAAACATGTACAAAAGAATAAAGACAATCTCTTTGAGCTGATATAGGGTGATTTTAAGGATATATTCTTTTTTCATTTACTTTTTATTGAAGTATAGTTGATTTACAACATTGTGTTAGTTTCAGGTATACAGCAAAGTGATTCAAAAATATATATATATATGTTTCTAAATATATATTTTTTTCAGATTCTTTTCCATTATAGATTATTATAAAATATTGAGTATAGTCCCTGTGCTATATAGTAAATCCTTATTGTTTATCTATTTCGTATATGTTGGTATGTGTCTATTAATCCCATACTCCTAATTTTTCCTTCCTCCTCACAAAATACATTTTTATTCTACCACTTTGACTCTTAAACTAAATCCTAGCTATTGTGAAAGTTGAGTCTTTTCTCTTGATTCTGCCTAGTTGTAAGTAAGGAGAGAGAGAAAAAGAGAGTAAGAATCAGAACCTGAATCTACTGGGGTTAAAAAATAATCAGACTCTTCTTTGAGTTTCTCTGTGACCACAGCCAATCATGTCTTTACTTTTGTCCCATGGGTAGGCTAATAGAATATATCACTAATCCCCAAACCTGAATTGTCCAAGGCGTTGTAAATGGGTTAATTTCCAAGGTACTGGTATAATTGGTGGACTATCCTCACCCTATTGTCATTTCAGTGATTATGAGAAGAAGGCCATTTAGTTGACTAGGTATAAGGACTCTGTGATTCCTCATAGGTATTTATTTATTTATTTATTTATTTATTTTCATATTTTAAATTTTCGTGCTCAATTTATTTCAGTCTAGTGAGGTTGAATTGATGCCCCATTGCAAAATCCATTCTTCTAATGAAACTGCTTGTTTTTATGGGCTCTGTGGAAAAATTCTTCAAGTGAAAGTCATAAACTATACAGTGGAGTGGGATCATCCCAGAGGAGATGTGGGGTATATTCCCACAAAATTTTTATCGAGTAAAATAAAGTTTAAAAATTAATATCGAAAGCATGCCTAGAAAGGGAAGAAAATCACGAAAGGACGTTAGAAACCCTAAAGATTTAATGAGAAGGACACTTTGATTTGCCTCAGTAAGTGAGGGATAAGATACAGGAGGTGATTATGTGTTTGTCTGTGAACCCTCAGGATATAACTAACGTCTCCTTCCTTAGCCATTTTCTGCCACCTCACCCTAGATCTTTACCTCAACCTTCAGTCAACACTGATTCTGGCGTAGGAAACTCCAGGAATGGCTTTTAGATTCTAAGGACAAGTAACCTTGACTGTGCTAAACTCTTGCTCATTTTATTCTGTAGACTCATGTTTATTAACTTTCATTTAGAAACACCCAGAGGTACATCTGTCACAAAGGATGTTAAAGGATTCTAAATATAAAATTAATTCTAATATACGCATGAATGGAAATTTATAAATCTAAAGCAATGTGGTTGCATTTTAACAAAGCTTACCACAAGTTACACAACTAACTGGACTTTGTCCGAGGCATCCTAGTAAAAGTGTCAGGAAAAGTATCGGTGTCCTTAGAACACCGATAGTTTCTAAGGAGCCTGTCAGAAGGCTATTGATGTATTCTGGTGATTCTGCCATTGCTCAGGACAGCTTGGGGACTTTGCCTTCAGAATGCCTTTTGCAGATCTCAGTATTGGAATTAAAGGGAAGAAAAGCTCAAGTAGGTCCCCTCTCCCTCAACCCTCTCCCTGTTAACCACTTTTCTGTTTTCTGTATGGTTATGTCTTTTCTATAAATGTATTTCATATAAATGGACTCATAGAAAACTTTTTAGGAACACGTGATTGAAAACGTACACTTGTAATGAGTTCAAATTTTAATTTCTGAAGGGAGGCAGCTAAATATGTCTAAATTCTATCCTCTGTAATATTAATGTTTGTATTGAGGCACTATATACTGTTTACTCTCACAAATGGTTGATTATTCTGCATTTATTTTTCTTTCCATTAGAACTGTCTTGTACATTTTTAACACTTAGAAAAAATATTTAATATTTATTGATATTTATCCTCATCAAGGATCCTTTAGTAGTTTGAAAATTTTAGCTATATATTTGGAGTAGAAATGGAAACTACACCAATGAATAATTAAATGATGGGTTTAGATTACTCTCTAGCACAAAGTCAAATTCACATTCCAAAATAGTGACAGGAGACAGGTGAAAAATGATTGATTTTTGCCAGTGTCAAACTTCTATTCTTAGTAAAGCTCAAAATGTCCTATCATACATTTTCTAGAATATCATCTGGATTGAATCATTACTTTAAAAAATTAAAACTGCTGTGCTTCTGTGAGCAAAAACAATATTAAGGAGAAATGTAAAAGTCTAAAGCAATAGGATCTTTCACTAATATGGTTTTAATTACTTCTCTATTAAAATTGGATATTGGATCCAGAGTCTAGAGTTCCTTGTTCCCCCTGGAGTCTTTATCCTGGTTATCTGTACAGTTTTCTCTGAGAAGTGACAAGAGCTGTTGGTGATTTGGTAGAAACTTCTGGTCCTGTTCAGCCTTCCCTCCATTAGCCCTCCCCTAGTTTTCTGCCTTTCACCTACACTAGTCCTATGATTAGGAACTTTAAGGAATGGTAATTATGAGAAAAATAGCAATCCAATTTCAGTTGTAAAATTCTCCACAAATGACTGTTGAAACTACTTAGGTATTTGAAAATGAATCCTTTGGCTCTTCTAATGATTTTAGACAACTGACTATGGTCCCTTGGAAAATCCTTTTAAAAAATCTCTGCTTTAATTTGATCCTGATGAACCATCATTAGAATGAACTGTACTTAAATCATCTTATTCACAGGCATTACTAGAATTTGGTAGCAAACCTGTTATTTTAAAGGAGCTAATGGAGTTCTATGCATTTATCAAATTCCCATGTACAAAGGGAAGCAGTAATCTTTATTAATTCTCACAACAAACAGATCTGTTAATATGAATGAGTCATATGGAGAACTGCTGCCCAACTGAACCTTCTGTGATGATGGAAATGTTCTATTTTGTATTAGCCAATATGGTTGCCATTACTCACATGTGGCTACTAAGCACTTGAAATGGACTACTGCACCTGAGGAACTGAATTTTTATTTCATTTAATTTTTAATTAATTTTAGGTTAAATATCCTCATATGCCTAGAAGCTACCATATTGGACAGTGCAAGTATGGGGGTTTAATATTAAAACAGAATGGAGTAAACCCTGTAGAAAGTGGGCATATTTTAGAATTTTCCACTTGTCTTTATTTGTTGCTAGGAATTTTTACATTTTATCCTAAATATAGAACTTAACCTCGAGGTAAGATGTCCATATTTTTCTTAGACCTTTCTTAATTAAATAGAAGCCCATTATAATATTGACAGTAGGACATTGTGACTAACATCATGGGCTTGGACTCAACTCGGGCTCAGGCTCTGGAATTGGAATTGGAGTGGAACTGGGTTCAACCCCTGTCTTTACCACTTAGTAGCTGTTGGTGAGTTATTTAAACACTCTATGCCCCAACTGCTTTGATAACTATAGGAGTAATAGTAGTACTTTTCTCAAAGGGTTGATGTGAGGATTAGAGAAGTTAATATAGGGAAAGTGTTTTGAGCAGTGTTTGGCAATAATCTCAGCAAATGTTAGCTATTGTTATTAATGTATTATTTATCAAATTGCTCTGAGTGTGTGTGTGTGTGTGTGTGTGTGTGAAGTTCTCTCATCCAAAAAGTAAACTGCATCATCTTACACAGGTCCTGTACTAGGTGCTGAGGCTAGGTAGGGAGGAAAAGAAGAGGGACAAGGTAACAGAGATAAATAATACTTGGATTCTACCCCTAGGAAATTTACAAACTAATTAGGATGAGTTGTTTCTCTTTAAAAATAGAAGTTATCACCCACTCACTGCTCCCTCCAATTCTAACAATCTCTGTTTCTATCATTCCTAAGCAAGACCTGAAAAAGCAATGCAAAGATGGCAGAAGGAACCTTGACAACTTCTTGCCTGCCAGGAACAAGCAGGACTTGCCCAGGAACAGTTTGTAGGATCTGCAGCTTTGTGGGAAATTCCACATATATCATTGGAATTCTGTTACTGATGCTTTTCAATAACTCTATTATACTAAGCTGGCAATGAATTATTTCATTTTCATGTTATATAGTATAAAACAAGTGTGTAATGTGTTATATTCATAGCTCTACTTCAGTTATATTTCACTGTCCAACTAAACAGTCCAAACACTAACAGTAAATTTAATGGGAAAAGAGAACTTTCATAATATAATTTCAAAATATAAAATCAAAAAGATTTTCCTTCCACTCTCACCTGCTTAGAGCCCTGAGCAGTAGCTCCTGACAACAATTCTTACTAAGCAGTACAGTATCCATCATTTCCCTATGGCTGCCATATATTTTAATAGTGACAGCATCAGGATACTACTTCATAGCTTGAAAAGCATTTTCATGTACCTTACCTCATTTAAAACTCACATAAACCACATGAGGAAGCCCATTTTTTCAGAACCCATGTGTAGCAAGCTGCCTCCACTCTAAGTATTTAATCAAAATGTGGATATCATTTAGTTTTCATTGATGAAATGCTTTTTTTGGAACATAGTACATGGTAGTAAGACTCGTAGATGACCTGAATATAGTAAATAGTATTTTATATATCTAGAGGGGAAAATATTCCCCATACTTCAGCCCAGGCAGAAAGAACAGATTGTCCAGTGGTACCCAACTGCTACAGAGCCCATAACTGACACCGAAGTTCAAGGGTTCCCACCAAACTGAAAGATCCAGAAGCCAGAGGGAGACCTCTTACTAGCAGGGGCTTAGCTCTGCTCATTGCATTTCCAGCTTTGGCCATTATGTCTCTGCCTTTAGCAGGAGGACCTGCACTGGGCTGACGCTTAGGATCAGATCCATTTTCAGTCCTTCTCAGAGCACTCTGTTCTGTGCCTCTGAAGGCTGCGTTAATGGACTTCCTTGCCTTCTTGTCTTCTATTGGGTTCAACCAATGGAAAGCACCTGCAGGGTCTCAGAGAGCAAGAGGAGCGTGAGGTTGGGGTTCAATATTAATTCCCCTGGCTCCCTCCCTATCAGGTCATTAAACTTTGGTTGCATCCCTCTACCAAAGCCACAGCTCTTGTTGGATGACTTTCTTCTATAGTTATGCTCTCCAGGTTCTGGCAATAATTGTTTCCCCTGCTCAGTTAACAGCCTTTTGACTGTCACTAGCTTTGGGGAATAACACCATCCCTGTTGCTTTTCCTGCCCCCACCTTTGTATGTGGTCTCATAAATTCTCGTCATTTGCCCCATTTGAGTGTGGCATCTCTTTCTTGCCAGGGTCTGGGCTAATACAGGGTCCTGCACCAACTTCAGTGTTAGTACCTGCTTCTGCTGCTCGCTCCTCATACAGACTCCAGAAAACCTTAATTCAGAAAAATGATTATTACAGCCTAAAAAAGCTTCCTTCAGTTCAACTCCTAGTACATTTGGAATATGAATTAACCTCTAATTAGATTCTGCTTATTTTGTCTTTAGAATCATGCCCAGTCTACAAAGGAAGATACATATGACATAATAAACAAATGTTAACATTAATATTTATTAATTTATCAATATGTTGACATCACGATGTTATTAAGTAATTATTAAGTATGTTTTTATTCTCAACATCAAGTTAATTACTTGTGCTACTTGTACTCTCTCCTAGTTAGGGGTTTATTAATCTCTCAACATCTATAATTCTTCAAATTACATCCAAAAAAACTTTTTTTTTTGCAAACTAGACAAAGCATGGCGACTTATGAGAGTGGGTCAAAGTGGTCTTAGGGCCTGGGGTCAATGAATAGTGGCGTCAAATCCCGCAGGCTGGGGCCATTGCTTATTTCTGGGCTAAGCTGCTCTGCTTAACTCCTTGGAAATAAATGGTCTTTTCATTATAAAATGAAAATAGCCATCCTCTGGGACAACTTTAAGTTTCCCTTTTTCTATGGTTATATCCCTGGAATGACCAAGGACAAAACTGTTGTAAAATATACGTACTCATTTGATCTTACTCCTTTAACAATATGGATATTATTATTAATAAAGAATACAGTCTTATTTTAGAATAAAATATTTATTAATTTAAAGTATAAATAGCAAAACCTTATTAAGTGCTTACTTTGTACCAGGTTATATGTTAAGCACTCTGCAAGTATTATCTTACTTAGTCCTCATTACAACCCTATGAGGTAGATACACTTATTATCCAAGTTTTTGACTGCAAAAACTGAGACACACAAAGATAAGGAACTTCCCCATGGACAGAATCAGTATTCAAACCAGAGAGTTTGAATCTAGAGTACACATTTTACTACAATGTTCAATTTATCACTTAAGGACTATTTTTTATTATTTTTCTAAGCTTGTGGGAAGTTGCTATTGTACAAAGTTCTCTAGGCCTAGAGCCACAACAAACGTTTTAGACTTTGCCCTAGGGATGAGGTCTTCATAAAAAAAGTGAAGGCAAGCTGCCTGAAAACTATAATGTTTCCAGGAAGGTGGGTGAGACAAGAGTAGAATTAAGCAGTTCCTGAAAGACAGAATGTCTTCATGTGTACATAACGTGATGTAGAAACATGTCGATCTCTAGGCAAGAAAATTCCATACTCTCCTTTGGGAACACAGTTCTGCAGTGGTTCTCCTGCGTTCTAATTGCTCTTCTGTTTAAAACATAAGCAGTCTTTTCCCAGAGATATTTTCTTGAATCAATAAAATTATCTCCTAATTTAATATAGCAATGTTAAAACCATGGGAATTACATACTTTTTTTCTCCCAAATATTAGAACTACATAGTATTAATGTTCTCCCAAATATTATAGCTACATAGAGCCTTCCCTTTTTCTTTCAATTTAATTGAAACCTGGAATGTAAAAATAACTGCTGTAATTAAATCAAAGACAAAGGAAATTAAATATGAAAAAGAAGTTGCATACGTTTGGGATTTTCCTCACCTGTCTTCCATCTTCCTTTTGCCCTTTTGACCCAGTATCTCTCTGTTTATTGATTCTTTGTGCTTTCATTTATAATTTCAAATGAACGTTACAAGCTAAATGTGCCTCAATTTCTATGTATATTGATCTATCCCTCTCTTATCCCACTTTTGTCATTTTTCCACTTTCTTTAAGAAAGTTCACTTGTCTTCCTTTTGCCCTTCCTTTCATGCCCCTTGATCTCATATATTGAGTATATTGACATATATCTTTTCATTCTAGTTTTTCTAGTTAAAGATTTGGATAGCTAACAAGTCTTGAGGATTTACTGTGTGCTAGATAAGTGCATTATATATGCGTTATCTCATATAATCATCTAATCTATTCTATGAGTTGGATTCTGTTATTATCACCACTTACAGGTAATGAAATTGAGGCTTAGAGAGAGAGTAAGGTCAAGTTAATGATTAGTATTTGAATCCAGGTCTATCTTCGTCCAGTGGTTCCCCTCTTAGCCCCTCACAGTGTTGCTCTCTATATGATGAAGTGCATAGAAGGTTCTGAATTGGTTGATTGGGAAACAATATGAAAGTGTGCATTAATTTTAAAACATAATTTAAATTTTAAATAATAATTTTAAAATAATTTCAGTGGTCATTTCAATTGTTCTCCTGAACAATTTATCTTAAGGAGAGTCATAGATTTCCCAAAAAAAGAGGGGAAAGGCACAAAATAACAGGAAAGGAAAAGAAGAAAAGGGACTAGCTTTTATTGAGTGCTTACTGTATACTTGGTGCTGTTATCAGGGACCAGCTCAAGTTCACAGTTCTATCTATATATTCTATAATCCTCCTTTATTAAAAAAAATTAGGGTATTTCTGTATCTCCTACTTTTCCATGAATATCTTGCTCACAGTTCCTAAAGGTAATTCTTTACGAAAGGTTGTTTTTGTGATCCTAAATGCAAGAGTTTCAGTGCATTAGTGTGTAATTCATCTGACCTTAGAACTTGGAAATAATCAAGATATAATTAGATATGCCTTTGTCTCTTCATCTGTCTTAAGTTTCAGTTCTCTTATCTAGATTATTCTGCCTTTTGAATATGATTCTTACTAGTAGAAAAGGTAAAAACAAAATAGGAGTCATCAGCTTTTGTTTCCTCATTGTCATCTGTTTTTTATTCATTTTTCGTTTCATTTTGAATTTATAAATGATTCTTATGCCTATTCGCAAGCCTCAGCACACATTGACGATTAGTTTTCCTGACCATGTCCTTAACATCGCATATCATTTTTCAAATATGCAAATGTAGTAAAGATGGCTCGTTCATCTATATGTTTAAAGCAACAAAGATTTGGATTGAAAACTTCTGATTAAACAACAAGTGATGCATGCTTAGACTAGAAATTTAGGAAAATATAGAAAATTTTAAAAAACAACAGTGATAACCACTGTTGACCTTTTAAACCTATTTTCCTGTTTTCTTGAAAGGCTTATATAATTATTTTTATACTCATTCATATTAAATATTTAAGGGCATATATGTCTGTATCTTATTTTTTAAGACATTTTAAGTGGATTTATTTAGTTACTAATTTTCTTCCTCATATAGCAAGTCAGATTTAAGTCAGAAAATGTTGATTCTATTCTGGAATATTAACACTTAGTATATATTATTTATCAAAGATTTATGGAGGTTATAGAGAAACCATTCCTTTGGTCAAGAAATTTGTTTGGCCTTTGACTGAAGGTATATTTGAAGCCTCACACGTTGCTATTTTTTGATAAGATCATAGTCTGTAACTCTGAAAATGAAGCATCTTTATTCATTTTAAAACCTACATTATAAAGTTATTTTAACTTTAGTCATAGTTGTATTTATAGGTAGTAATATTCATTAAGTAATCTGTCAACATGGAGGTTGCCTGTTTGTAATTTTTATTTTTTGCTGGCTCCAGCATACTTTAATATTATTAAACATTCATAATCTTAACCAAAAATATAGATATATGGT
Organism: Eubalaena glacialis; assembly: GCF_028564815.1. NCBI lineage: Eukaryota > Metazoa > Chordata > Mammalia > Artiodactyla > Balaenidae > Eubalaena > Eubalaena glacialis. Next base: position 83,200,342 of record NC_083721.1, on the reverse strand, counting down.
AGACACTGAATCAATATTTCTGAATGCATGATTATTGGATGAAATGTTATAAAGAAGATGGGACAAGGTAGGTCGGTGGATTTGGTTGATGTGAGGTTATTATTGTCCTTTCAAATAGGGATTTCAGTAGAGGGTTCACAGTTAGGAGAGCAAGTTAGGGGTAAAGGCGCAATTGTAGGCCACTATTCTGATCTGATTAATTTTGCAATTCAGTTAGGAAAAGCAATCTAATTTTTTTTAAAGTTCAAATCAAGATCTCCGTGATAGACCTCTATCCTAGAAAGATCATTTTTTATGTTATTACTATGAGCAAGTAACTTAATCCCAGTTTTAAAATGGGAATGATGCCCTAACAGCAGAAATCTCACTTGTGCTCGAAATACTGCTATGTGAATTAGAGAAATAACCAGAAAGTTAGGATAGCAGCATTGTGTTCATTTTAAGGCAAGAAAATGCCAAGTAGTGATAAGACAGCTTGGGAAGAGGTGAGCATCAATCAAGAAATCTCAGCAATAAGGCTTACTTTCAAGTTTTATTCAATTTTAGTCATCCTGAAAACTTTGTGAGGCAAAATTTTCCAAAATCTTTGATTTATTCATATTTATTATGTAAAACTCAAAATCTGATCTATTATAAAATTATCCTCTATTAGCAACATGGGGAAATTGTATTATATAATAAAAACACAAGAACTCAAGGGCCATTTGGCCACATGACCTCTTCCACTCGTCTTTTTCTCTGTGCCGAATCCATCTTGGCATGAAGCCAAGGTAATTTCCAGAAATTGGCAGTGCGCTGGCAAATGCACATCTGCTGCTGTCTCCAACCCTTGCCTACTAATTTTGCACAAACCACTTCCTCCTTTTGAGGGCAAGGGAAGTGTGCCCAAAGGGCAGAGATGGAAGCACTACCTTGTGCTCCTGGCAGATTCAGGAGCCCTTGTAAGGGAAGCAGCAGCATCACCTGCAGCCTTGCCCATAGAGCTTCCTACTGATAAGGGTGACACGCCAACCTTGCCCTTTTGCCCCTCTGCTCTTCCTTATCTTTTTCCATTTGACTCTCAGTGTTTAAAATCCTTGCCTCATTTCCTTTCTATCCCCTTCTAATGAATTCTAGCTTTGCCTTCTCATGAATTAAAATATCCAAACAGTCAGTTCCCAAAAGGGTACCTGAGCCAAATCTGGACAGAGAGGGAGGAACTGAGAGGACAAGGACAGAGGCAGAGATGGTGGGGCTGCTTGTGTTCCCTTAGGTTCCACTTACCAGCTCCTTCACTGTGCAGTGGCAGTGTGTGGGAGTACGTACAAACACAGGTAAAATTTAGATATTTTTATCCTCCTACACTCTTACATGTAGAGTCAGCTCTGATCATATTTGAATATAGCCATGGTGATGATTTCTTTCCCTTTGTTCTCGTGCTTCTCCATTTCTCTGCATTTGTTGGTTGCGATTGGTCTTGATATTCCTGGTGAGCAGAGGAAAGCCTCTCTGACTGCATATCTTTATACACACCTTGAGGTTTCCATCAGCTCTGCCCACTCTCAGAGCCACTGAATCACCAATAGCTGGGTGCCCTGCACTCCTCTGTTAACAGGTGCAGGGCCACCCCTCTAAATGGGTGCTTGTGCTTCTTTGGGTGTAGCTTTAGTGCATCTAGAATAACACAGTGAATTATTATCGTTTTTGTCATCAGTGGTCATGCTATCATGGCTATTTGTTTCTATTTGTCTGAATAAACAACCGGACTAGGGGAAGATCATAGGATGAAGAAAGAGGATTCATTCTAGCTCTGACACTAATTAGTTGTATTGAGCGAGTCAGCAATCTCTCTGGGATTTGATTCTCATATGTAAAACAGGTGGTTGGACTATATTCCTTGAAGGTCCTGTTATTCCTTTATGTCTTAAATATCAAACTGAATGTGATGACCATGCTGAAGTTCTCTTCTTTAGACTCATTCCCAGTGCCTGTGTGAACAGGTCCACTTCATGTATACCATTAACCTCTTAGAAATGTGAAGAGATGGGAGTTCCCTGGTGGTCTAGTGGTTAGCATTCTGCGCTTTCACTGTCATGGCCCAGGTTCAACCCCTGGCTGGGGAACTGAGATCTGAGGCGTGGCCAAAAAAAAAAAAAAAAGAAATGGGAAGAGATTACAAAACAAACACATGTTTTTCTAACTTTTTGTATATGAGCTCATTTCAATATGAGGTCATCAGGGAGAAGAAACTCAGAATAAAAATGGACAAAATGGAAATTTACCAGGAATTAATATAAAATCCTGTAGTTGGGTTCAAAGAACAAATTGCACAAATAGGTGTTTGGCTGAAATTCACATATACATTTGGGTATTTGCATTATCAAGTCTGATGTGAGCCAACAGCATGATATATGCCCTGTGCTGTAAAGGATAACCACGAATCCCAACGGCAAAGAAAGACTGGAAGCAACTTTACTAAGGCAGTGGCCAAGTCTGAAAATACGAAGTCAGCAGTCTTGAAAGAGATCAGGCTGAGCAAGGTCAGAGAGGCCAAAGGCAAGAGACAGCTCAAGGTTGTGGCAGGAGGTCAGCAGGAAAGCAAAATGAGGGGATCAGTAATATCAGAGCTTAGAGATGAGTAAAAAGGAAGGAAGTGGAGAGGACTGGGGTGGGGAATGGCGGTCAATTCAGCAAACAGCTGTTGCTGTAGCGAAGGGTTCCAGCTTTTCTTTTTCTTTATTTCTTTCTTTTCCCAAACATTATAGTCCCAGGCAGCTTCCCAGCCCCTAAATTTCTCCATGCCCTAGAATTTAAGTCCCTCCTAACCTAACCTCAAACAGTTAAAGTTTTCTGATTTGTTTAAAGGGAAGAATTATCTGCATTATTTCATGAGCTTTCAGAGCCCATATGTGAAGGAGCTACCTTTATTGCACACTACTCTCCAACCTTAGCTGGCTCTTTCATTATTTCCAGGTGATCAGCCCTCCCACACATGCCCTGGTCGTTTTTTCTCTGCCTCTGCTAATGGTCTTGTTCTTTCCTGACTTCCTTTCCTCTGTCAGTTTCAAACACATCTTCCTTGCAAAGGTTCACCTCAAGTGCAGTCAGCCCAATCTACCTTCTCCTGCCCCATTCTTGTTCCCCTTCTCCCACAGCCTGTAGAACAGAATATGGCTCGTATGTCATGGGGTGGGAGTGGGCAGGAGGTAATTCCCTTGGTGTAATTATTAACTCTTTAAGTAGTGTATAAGCTTTGAAAAGAAGAAACTATGTCTTACAGAGACCACATGGTATAGGAGAGAGTTTGGAATTAGGAAAAAGAAAATGGTATTAAGTCCTGGCTCTGTGACCTTTAGCATATACCTCTCTCTAGGCCTCCGTGTCCTTCTGGGAAAAACAGGGATAGCCATTCCATGCTCTGGCTTCCTTAAACAGGCAATCAGGTGTTTAGGTCAAGGTCACAGGAAAAGTACTCTAAGAAAGTGAAGGGTTATCGTAAGAGGTGCCTTGTCGTAAAAAAAAGGCAAGGGAATTTGAGAATCTGAATTCTGAGTTAGATTTTAATTCCTGCTCTACCGCTTACTCAATATGTGGCCTTAGAAGTTTCTTACTTCTTTCAAATGAAAATGACACTATCACAAAGATGATGGTGTTGGTGCTGGTTTATATGCCAATTTCTAAGAGCCAGCTGTCAAATATTTAGTAACTTTGCAAGCAGGTTGTTAAGCTGTTGTTATTAGCTTGAAATCTGCCTTGGTGGGAGTATTTATACCAGGGAAATTGGTAAACACTACAAATGGCATTGTTGGTTTTTTTATCCTGGAGAGTAAACACATCGCTGATTACCTAAACGGGACTCCGTAAATTGTAAAGCCCTTTGTCTTCCTTCCCATTAAAAGTAGTAATGGTAATAGTAATGTCCTGTGCCCATAGAACCTAACCTAGTGCGTGGTTCTAGCATTTATTTAATAAAAACATTTTTAATTTAACTTGGTACTGCTCCTAGCATGCATTTAATAAAAACATTTTTAATTTAACTTGGGTTCACCTTTGTATTATTTTGATACTTCTGTCCCTGAGCTAAAGAAGCTCCCACGTTTACCTCTCTTTAAATTCCTCTCTATAAAGTGTCTTTTTATTTTTATTGTTTTTCCTTTTTGGCCACACCACGCGGCATATAGGATCTTAGTTCCCCGACTAGGGGTGGAACCCGTTCCCCCTGCAGTGGAAGCACAGTCTTAACCACTGGACCACCAAGGAAGTCCCTGAAGTGTCTTTTTAAAATCAGATAACATAAATAAAAATCTGGTTCAGTGCATGAAACACACAGTAGGCGTTAAACCGTCTACATTTATGAGCTAATTATCTTCTTTCTAAAACTTCATCTCTTCTGATATTTCATATCTCAGTTAATGACATTGTCCATCTATCCACTATCCCAAGTAAGTTATCTGAAAGTATTCCTCTCCTGTCCTTTTCCTCACCCACCCCCATGTTTTATCAATCACTAGATCTTACCAGTTTTACCTCTTAAACCTGTCCCCTCCTCTTCATTGCCATTGCTACTGCCTTGGTTTGGGTCCTCATCATTTCTTACTTGATCTCTTCCTCCTAACTGATATCTTGACCTTCAGTCATTCTCCTTCAATCCAACCTCTACTGCTATGGGTATGATTTTAAATTACAAATCTGACCAAATCACTCCCTTGCTTAAAATTCCTTAATGACTCTCTGTTGTCTTGAGGATAAAATCTAAAAGCTTTAGCTTGCCATACAGGTCCACCATATGCTGACCTTGGCCCACCTTTTACAAGAGTTATCTCCTGCTGCTCCCCATTACTACCTGGAACGCCTAGTCTCACTTCCCTAGTAATCCCTGGTCTCAGTAATGAAGATGAGAAATTAATAACATAAGAATGGTCTATTTTTATTTGTAACCCCCAATATAGGATACTATGGCTCCCCATCACCTTCAGAATAAAATCCAAATCTCTTAGCCTAGCATACTTACAATCTAGCCCCTGACTCTCTCCAATTCTTATCTTTCTCTGTATATATACATATAACCTACATTTCAGCCACTAAGATATCTCATCTGTTCCATATTTTCATCCTTCCATGCCCTCGTTCACACTTTCTCCAAACCTGTAGTACCCTCTTCCTCTTCTTTCACTCACTCCTCTCCTGCCTGCCCAATGAATTTCTACAGTTCCTTCAAACAGATCAATAGTTACCACCTTTGGGCAGCTATCCCTGAAACTATCCCTCCCTATTCTGTGCTCCCAGAGCACTTGGTTAAGCAGTGTACAGTCAATCTTTGTTGGCCTGTCTTTTGCCCCCTCTGCGAGATCATCTTTATCCCCTGGCCTCTAGCACATCCTTGATGCTTAACACAGAGTGAAAGAAGGAAGGACTATTATATAGGGATTTGCAAAGAAAGTAAATTTCTGATAAGAGACATACACTGGATAAGTTTAAGATTGATTTTGCATGATCTGGTGAATCTAGAACAATTCCATGTCTTTATTTTCAGGGGGGTAGGTAGCTCTGAGAAATTGGTGCTAATGGACAGATCAGAAGCAAAGAATAAGTTTAAAGAGCTGCGGCTTGGTCACATTGCTCCAGATTTGGTGCAGTACAGTAAAACAAAATTTACATCTTAGGAATTTATCTGTCACATACACAAGACATTTATCTACATGCCTTAATGAATGCCTTAGAAAGTAAAGCAAGGTGCCAGTGGACAAGACACTAAAGCAAACAGAAGATATCATCAGTGACTTATAATAACACAGAATGTAGTTTCTAACAAAAATATATTTATACCTTTGGGAAGGGAAACAATTTTTTTCTGATTATAAATATAATATATATGCCTTAGTTTGTTCAGGCTGCTATAACAAAAATACCACAGACTAGATGGCTCAGACAACAAACATTTTTACTTCTGACAGTTTTTTGGAGGCTGAGCTGAGATATCCAAGATCAAAGCACTCACAGATTTGATAATCTGGTGAGGGCCTGCTTCCTGGTTCATAGACAGCCATCTTCTCACTGTGTCCTCACATGGCAGAAGAGGGAAGGGAGTTCTCCGGGGACTTTTTTTATAAGGCACTAATCCCATTCATGAAGGCTCCACCATCATGACCTAATCACATCCCAAAGGCCACCACCTCCAAACAGCATCACAAATGAGTTTCAACATGTAAATTTTGGGGGGACACAACCATTCAGTCTATGGAAACATATTAATGCAAAATGCTTAGAATATCTCGAAAAACACAACAACATAAATCCCTCCCAAATCTAACCACCTAGAATTAACTGTTGTTACTTCTTTGGATGTATCCTTCCAGTCTTTTTTTCTTGTATATGTGTTTGTGTATCCTTTTAAATAATAAAAATTTTAAATGGCTTACATTGTATATATTGTTCTAACCTATTTTTTATATTAATATGTCATGAACATTTTCTCATGTTAGTAAATACTCTTCTACAACATGATTTTTAACTGCTGCACAGTATTCCTTCATGTGGATGAACACCACTGTTTAATCAATCCCCCTTGTTTCAATGTTTTTATTATTATAAAAGGAAGTGTAGTGGTGTGGGTGACTAAAGAAAGGGTGATCTCACGACCTCCTCCTGTTTTCCCCAGGTTCTGAAGCCCCCTCTTACATCAGAACTCTTTTCTAATGATCCTCTGAGTGTCATCTCAGGACCCTGGGCACACTCATGGCACGATGGCCAACCCTCAGGAGCACCTGAGCTGCTCCTCTTCCCCACACTTGCCTTTGAGTGAAAACAAAACCTTCAATGGACTACAAGATGACATCACACCTATGCGAAGCCACCCTTCACCCAAGCTTCTTAAGGACCAGCAGGAAAAGGGGGTGGTGCAAACAGAGCTAACTGAGGGCATGAACAGCCCCATCACCACAACAGTGTTGACAAGTGTAAGCGAGGATTCCAGGGACCAGTTTGAGAACAGCGTTCTTCAGCTAAGGGAACAAGATGAATCGGAGATGGCCGTGTCTCATGGGAACAGCAACACTGTGGATGGAGAGGGCACAAGTGGAACCGAAGACATCAAGATTCAGTTCAGCAGGTCGGGCAGCAGCAGTGGTGGGTTTCTTGAAGGACTATTTGGATGCTTAAGGCCTGTATGGAATATCATTGGGAAGGCATATTCCACTGATTACAAATTGCAGCAGCAAGGTAAGCTAGAGTATGGACCTGGAAGATATTTCCTGTGTAAACACACTACCACCATTAACTGGATAACCTTTGATAAATTAAAGACCTAGTGCCAGAAGAATACCCCATATCAATTTCCTATAGACCTTCTGAATGGAACAGATTGACATATGGTTGGTCTTTTTTGGTTGAAGCCCACGTTTTCTGGTTGTACAGTCCAGTGGTGTCCAGAGTAGAGTACATATAAGACAATCCATGACGTTGTGAGGAAGAAGATGTTAGAGCTTCTGTTCCTTTTATCTCATCATTTTAAATTTCTATTTTCATGCATGTTTTCATATATATTTGGTATTTTAATAAAGTTTTACAGGTATATAATTTATAAATAAATCACATAGTGAGTGCATATTCAAAAATTTTATTGACGGTTTTTACAGTCAAAAAGTCTGATGGTCACTGGACTAATTCAAAACCAGACAGAAGCCACATGGTATTGCCCCTGAAGATTGCAGGCCTGCCTTAGGTAGTAGTAAAAAGGAATTTTTTTATCTTACAGTCAGGCACAGAAAGCTCACATTTTAAGGAAAGAACAAAATATCTAACCATTTTTGAGAAACATTATTATTTCGAGATCCCACAGCTTTTTAAAAAGTAAAATTTTAACTCCCATCATTGTGTGGTATGTATATTCATATACTCCAATTCAAGCCTTATGCTTTTGAAGTAAAGAGAACACATGGCACTAGTGTTCTTTATAACTTCATTTATATTGTTGAAACAATTTTTTCCTGAGAACAAAAGTAATATATATAGAAATTTTGGAACATACAAGTAAGTTCCCCCCCAAAAATTAAAATAATCTATGATCCCCAATCTCCTGACAATAACCACCATTAGTGTTTTTGGTATATATTATGTTAGTCTATACATGTGTGTATGTGTGCTTAAAAAAAGTCATGCTGTTCTGTAACACTTTCTTACTTCATATTGTGAACATTTCCTGTATCATGAAATATACTTTTTCAGCATCATTTTTAATGGCTGCATAATATTAAATTGTGTTAACATACACAGTTTAAGTAATTGTAATTAAGTAATCCTCTGTTTTTTTCCTTGTGATGAGAACTCTTAGGGTTTACTGTCTTAACAACTTTCATGCATTAACATAAACAGTGTTCATTATATTTATCAAGTTGTACACCACATCCCTAGTACTTACTTATCTTATAACTGGAAGTTTGTACCTTCTGACTGCCTTCATCCAATTCCCCCTCCCCGACTCACCACCTCTGGTAACCACAAATCTGATCTCTTTTTTCGTGAGTTTGTTTTTGAAGTATAATTGACCTACAACACTATATTAGTTCCTGGTACACAACATAGTGATTTGACATTTCTGTACATTTCAAAATGATCACCATGATTAGTTACTGTCTGTCACCATACAAAGATGTTACATAATTATTGACTATATTCCGCACACTGTACATTTCATACCCTTGACTCATTTATTTTGTACTAAAAGTTTGTACCTCTTAATCTCCCTCACCTATTTCTCCCCTCCTCCCTCCCTCCTTCCCTCTGACAACCACCTGTTTGTTCTCTGTATCTATGACTGTTTCTGTTTTATTGTGTTTGTTCATTTCTTTTGTTTTTTAGATTACACATTTAAGTGAAATCATATAGTATTTGTCTTTCTCCATCTGACTTATTTCACTTAGCTTAGTGCCCTCTAGGTCTGTCCATGCTGTCACAAATGGCAAGATTTCATTCTTTTTTATGGCTGAGTAATATTCCATTGTGTGTGTGTGTGTGTGTGTGTGTGTGTGTGTGTGTGTACACCACACCTTTTTTGTCCATTCATCTACCGATGGGTACTTAGATTGCTTCCATATCTTGGCTATTGTAAATAATGCTGCAGTTAATGTAAGCGTGCAGATATCTTTTCTAAAGAGTGTTTTTTTTTTGGTTTTTTAAAATTTTTTATTTTTTATACAATTTTTAAAGATTGCTTTCCATTTACAGTTATTACAGAATATTGGTCATATTCCCCATGTTGTACATTACATCCTTGAGCCTATCTTACACCTAGTAGTTTGTACCTCCCACTCTCCCACCCCTCCCTCCCTCCCCACTGGTAACCACTGGTTTGTTCTCTATATCAGTGAGTCTGCTTTTTTGTTATATTCACTAGTTTGTTGTATTTTTTAGATTCCACATATAAGTGACATTCTACAGTATTTGTCTTTCTCTAACTTATTTCACTAGCATAATGCCCTCCATATCCATCCATTTGCCGCAAATGGCAAAATTTCATTCTTTTTTATGGCTGAGTAGTATTCCATTTTGTGTGTGTGTGTGTGTGTGTGTGTGTGTATCCAATCTTGTCCACTCATCTGTTGATGGACACTTAGGTTGTTTCCATATCTTGGCAATTGTAAATAATGCTGCTATGAACATTGGGGTGCATGTATCTTTTCAAATTAGTGTTTTTGGTTTTTTCTGATATATACACAGGAGTGGAATTGCTGAATCATATGGTAGTTCTATTTTTAGTTTTTTGAGACACCTCCATACTGTTTTCCACAGTGGCTGTACCAGTTTACATTCCCACTAACAGTGAACAAGGGTTCCCTTTTTTCCACATCCTCGCCGACATTTGTTGTGTTCTTTTTGATGATAGCCATTCCTTCTGACAGGTGTGAGGTGATATCTCATTGTGGTTTTGATTTTCATTTCCCTGATGATTAATGATGTTGAGCATCTTTTCATATGCCTGTTGTCCATTTTCTTTTCCTCTTTGGAAAAATGTCTGTTTAGTTCTTCTCCCCATTTTTTAATCTGGTTGTTTGTTTTTTTGATGTTGTGTTATATGAGCTATTTATATATGTTGGATATTAATCCCTTATCAGTCATATCATTTGCAAATATTTTCTCCCATTCAGTGGGTTATCTTTTTGTCTTGTCAGTGGTGTCCTTTGCTGTGTGAAAGCTTTTAAGTTTAATTAAGTCCCACTTGTTTATTTTTGTTTTCATTTCCTTTCCTTTAGGAGACGGATCCAAAAAAATATTGCTGCAGTTTATGTCAAAGAGTGTTCTGCATATTTTCCTCTAGGAGTTTCATAGTATCTGGTCTTACATTTAGGTCTCTAAAGAGTGTTTTTGTTTTCTTTAGATAAATACCCAGGAGTGGAGTTGCTGAGTCATATGGTAGTTCTGTATATAGGTCTATTTTTAGTTTTTTGAGGTATCTCCGTCCTGTTTTCCATAGTGGCTGCACCAATTTGCATTCCCATCAACAGTACCCAAGGGTTCCCGTTTCCCTACATCCTGGCCAACACTTGTTATTTGTTGTTTTTTTTATAATAGCCATTCTAGCAGGTGTGAAGTGATATCTCACTGTGGTTTTCGTTTGCATTTTCCTAATAATTAGTGATATTGAGCATCTTTTCATGTGCCTGATAGCCATTTGTATGTCTTCTTTGGATAAATGTCTATTCAGATCCTCTACCCATTTTTTAATCAGGTTGTTTGTTTGATGTTGAGCTATATGAGTTATTTGTATATTTTGGATATTAACCCCTTATCAGATATAGCATTTATAAATATCATCTCCCATTCAGTAAGCTGCCTTTTCATTTCGTTGATAGTTTCCTTCACTGTGCAAAAGCTTTTTAGTTTGATGTAGTCCCATTTGTTTATTTTTGCTTTTGTTGCCCTTGCCTGAGGAGACATATCCAAAAAATATTGCTAAGACTGATGTCAAAGACCATACTGCCTATTTTTTCTTCCAGAAGTTTTATGGTTTCAGGTCTTACATTTAAGTCTTTAATCCATTTTGAATTTATTTTTGTATGTGGTGTAGTCCAGTTTGATTCTTTTGCATGTAGCTCTCCAGTTTTCCAAACACCATTTATTGAAGAGGCTGTCTTTTCCCCATTGTATATTCTTGCCTCCTTTGTCATAGATTAATTGCCCATGTAATTATGGGTTCATTTCTGGGCTTGCTATTCTGTTCCATTGATCTATGTGCCAATACCATACTGCTTTGATTACTGTAGCTTTGCAGTATAGTTTGAAATCAGGGAGCATGATACCTCCAGCTTTGTTCTTCTTTCTCAAGATAGTTTTGGCTATTTGGGGTATTTTGTGTTTCCATACAAATTTTAGAATTATTAGTTCTACTTCTATGAAGAATGCCATGGGTATTTTGACAAGGATTGCAATGAATTCCTAGATTGCCTTGGGTAGTATGGTCATTTTAACAGTATTAATTCTTCCAATCCATGAACTCGGTATATCTTTCCATCTGTTTGTGTTGTCTTCAATTTCTTTCATCAGTGTCTTATAGTTTTCAGAGTACCGGTCCTTTACCTCCTTAGATTTATTCCTACTATTTTATTCATTTTGATGCAATTGTAAATGGGATTATTTTCTTCATTTCCTTTTCTGATTGTTAGTTGTTAGTGTATAGAAATTAATATATTTCTATATATTAATTTTGTATCCTGCAACTTTACCAAATTCATTGATAACTTCTAGTGCAATCTTCTATTGCTTAACAATTTGTTTACTATTTTCAGTGATTATAAGCTGCACTGCAGTGAACATATGTCCATTCCTTAATTTTCGCACATATCTTGATTACTCCTTAGGATAAATTACTAGAAGAGGAATGCTGGGTTCAAAGGATCTTTTGCTTTAAGGCTTTTGATACATATCTTTGCAGCCTTATGTAAATGATCAGTTGTTATGAGTTCTTTCATCAAGAAATTTTGTAAAGGAATAATATGGACCAGAAATGATATTCTGTTTTATTTATTTTATAACTGAATATTGGATTCTGTGACCCTCCCTTAAAAATGTATTCATATATTTTAGTCAAGACTGTTGACAGCTTTTCCACAACTGCCAGTTGACATTAGTCACCATTAGCCACTTTTTCCATGCATTCAATTTTTTCAATTTCTGAAATACTTTTTCTTTTTTTCATATTTTATTTTAAGGTATTATTTTATTTTATTTTTTAACACAATTTTTAAAGATTACATTCCATTTACAGTTATTACAAAATGTTAGCTATCTTCCCCGTGTTGTACAATACATCCTTGTGGCCTATCTTACAGCCAGTAGTTTCTACCTCCCACTCCCCGACCCCAATATTGCCCCTTCCCCCTCTCCCCACTGGTAACCACTAGTTTATTCTCCTTATCTGTGAGTCTGCTTCTTTTTTTTTTTAATATTCACTAGTTTGTTGTATTTTTTAGATTCCACATATAAGTGACATCATACAGTATTTGTCTTTCTCCGTCTGACTTACTTCACTTAGCATAATGTCCTCCAAGTCCATCCACGTTGCTGCAGATGGCAAAATTTCATTCTCTTTTATGGCTGAGTAGTATTCCAATGTGTGTGTGTGTGTGTGTGTGTGTAGATATATATATACCACATTGTCTTTCTCCACTCATCTATTGATGTGAAATACTTTCTTTTAGAAATACAAATCAGAACTACAATGAGGTACCACCTCACACTGGTCAGAATGGCTATCATCAAAAAGTCTACCAATAACAAATGCTGGGGAGGGTGTGGAGAAAAGGGAACCCTCCTGCACCGTTGGTGGGAATGTAAGTTGGTGCAACCACTGTGGAAAACAGTATGGAGGTTCCTCAAAAAACTAAAAATAGAATTACCATATGACCCAGCAATCCTACTCCTGGGCATATATGCAGACAAAACTATAATTCAAAAAGATACATGCACCCCTATGTTCATAGTGGTAGTATTCACAGTGGCCAAGACATGGAAACAACCTAAGTGTCCACTGACAGAAGAATGGATAAAGAAGATGTGGTACATATATAATGGAATACTACTCAGCCTAAAACAGAATGAAATAATGCCATTTGCAGCAACATGGATGCAACTAGAAATTATCATACTAAGTGAAGTAAGTCAAAAAGAGAAAGACAAATACCATATGATATCACCTTTATGTGGAACCTAAACTATGGCACAAATGAACCTATTTACGAGACAAAAACAGACTCACAGACATGGAGAACAGACTTGTGGTTGCCAAGGGGGAGGGGGTGTGGGGGAGGGATGGGCTAGGAGTTAGGGGTTAGTAGATGCAAACTATGACATATAGAATGGATAAACAATACCGTCCTACTATATAGCGCAGGGAATTATATTCAATATCCTGGAATAAACCATAATGGAAAAGAATATGAAAAAGATTGTATATATATATATATATATATATATATGTATAACTGAATCACTTTGCTGTACAGCAGAAATCAACACAACATTGTAAATCAGCTATACTTCAATTTTTAAAAAATTGACTCCGAAATAATTTCTCTTAAACCAATACCAGACTCCCCATCTATACCCCTTCTCCATAAGTATATTGGGATTTACCTGTAAATCTGTCCATTCCAGGTATACTTTCCAGGATTTGTCAACCACAGCATTCTTTCTCAATCCCTAGGTTTTGTCTGTCTGTTTTCTCTCTACCCTGCACATTCTACCCTTTTTTTCCCTCTATGATCTTAAGGTTTGAGGGAAATTAAAGAGTTGTTCCTTGTCACACAGCGGCTGGGGACTCCTATGTTAAACAGTTTTATTATTTTAAAAATTGGGAATAAAGACAAATCCAAAGAGGAAAATAAAAATCACTTGTCATCCCATAACCACCCACCCTTAATTTATTATTTTTTAGAAGTTCCTTCTTCTCTGCTTAGACACAAAACCTACTAATATCTGCTTATGTAATAAACTCATTTGGTTTTGGGGGTCTTAACTTGTCCAGTCTAATAATTATTTTGGTGGCAATTTGGAGGTCTCAGGATCCAAACGCAGCATTGAGGTTCAGACTCATAAAGAAGGCTAACAGACACATCCTATGTCTGTTAAAAGGAGACTTTAAAATTCTTTATTGTTCTGTAACCTTGTATTTAATTTGTGTTCCGATTGATTATGTGACCTTCAGAAAGGCTTATTTCAGGAACAAATAAGAAACATCCTTAGTCAGTTTAAGCTTACAAGGGTATGGCAGCTGCCCAGCTCTTCAGCAAATGACAGGATATCCTACCGTGAGCAGGTGTTGCTGTGGGCTGTAGAAGAGATTCACTAGCCTGAAACTAGTGTAGTTTTTTTCTTGTCAGCTCTGGGATCATGGAGCTAATCTTTAATCCTGGATTACAGTCAACCAAAGGATAGTACATATAACAGATGTGTCCCAGCATTTGGTATTATGAGGAAATTTCACTTGATTAAAATTTTTTTAATGATACCTTCATCTCCCATTTAGTATGTTGGTAGTGAAGCGTAAGTAAGGTAATATGTGAAATCTTTTATTGCCAAATAGTTCCCAGTCTCAAAGCAAGTATTGTCATAGACTTATCTGAATAAACAGAGGAGAACTTATGTGTTAAAGTGAGTGGGCATGTGGCTTTTTCTCAGTCCTAGGGATCATGGTGGATATTGGAATTAAGATAGTAGTCATAGTGATGAATCAGAGAGAAGATAAAAGCTGGGGAAGAGTACCAATGGGACAGATGTAAAAGCAGCAGAAAGTCTGGGACTAACCCTGGAGGGAGCACAGCCAGTTTCCATTATTATAAGGTTTGTTATCTTGTTCCTCAGTGATCTAGGCCCCCAATTTGTATATCCTTGTTGCTAACGTTCTTTTTGCTGCCATTTTCTTGTTCCTTGACTCCCTACTAGATATCGATCAGGACATTGGAACCGGACAGAGAGGACTAAATCACATGAATCAACTTTACTTCTGGTAGTCAGTTCTAGTAAAAAAAATTGATGGAAAGGTGGTTGAAGTATTACTTTACACTCTGTGTTCTTGAATTACCAATGCCGGCCCCTTTATTTTTCCATGGACAATTAAGATTTGGTTGAACATAGATGAATTAACACAGGCGTGAGCTACTGTTGGTCAAGGAAATTTTTGTTATTTATTATAATATCAACCTTTGGTATTTGAGTGCCAAATATATTTATCATTTGTATTTTATTTTATTTATTTTTTAATTGAAGTATAGTTGATTTACGATATTATATTAATTTCAGGTGTACAACATAGTGATTCAATATTTTTATAGATTATACTCCATTTAAAGTTATTATAGGGACTTCCCTGGTGGTCCAGTGGTTAAGACTTCGCCTTCCGGGCTTCCCTGGTGGCGCAGTGGTTGAGAATCTGCCTGCTAATGCAGGGGACACGGGTTCGAGCCCTGGTCTGGGAAGATCCCACATGCTGCGGAGCAACTAGGCCCGTGAGCCACAACTACTGAGCCTGCGCGTCTGGAGCCTGTGCTCTGCAACAAGAGAGGCCACGATAGTGAGAGGCCCGCGCACCACGATGAAGAGTGGCCCCTGCTTGCCGCAACTAGAGAAAGCCCTTGCACAGAAACGAAGACCCAACACAGCCAAAAACAAATTAATTAATTAATTAATTAATTAAAAAAAAAAAAAAGACTTTGCCTTCCAATGCAGGGGTTGCGGGTTCAATCCCTGGTCAGAGAACTAAGATCCCACATGCCTCGCGGCCAAAAAACCAAAACATAAAACAGAAGCAATATTGTAACAAATTCCATAAAGACTTTAAAAATGGTCCACATCAAAAAAAATCTTTAAAAAAAGAAGAATAAAAAAATGTTATTATATAATATTGGCTACATTCCTTGTGCCATACAATATATCCTTGTAGCTTATTTATTTTATACATAGTAGTTTGTGCCTCTTAATCCCCTACCCCTATCTTGTCCCTCCCTCCTATCATTTGTATTTTAATACTACATTTATTTCTCATTTTATAAAAATACTAAATAATAGGAATTATTTATAAAATTTATAGTAAATTACAATATAAACATTATAAAATGATGTAAAAAGAAAGGATTATTTAACAAATTGTTTTTTGAATCACTAAATAACACTACGAAAAAAATTAATTTGCATCAGTTCTCATACCATACGACAAAATAAACTTCAGATGTAAAGGTTAAACTTTTAAAAAATCAACTATAGATCACTCTTAGAAGATAGATTAGGCAGTAGAGGAAATTGCAAAGGAAATGAGAAGCAACTATAAAAATATTTTGTTCAAAACATAATAAAATTAAAAGAAAAATGCTTTTGTAAAAAGCCTCTTGGTATGTATCAAAGAAATAGAAAGCTCCTTTGAGCTTATGAGAACTGCAAGACCCTAATAAATAAATGGACAAGGGATAAATTTGGTAATTCATACAAAGAAGATGTATTAAACAAATGTGGAGAAAATATCCTATATCACTGGCAATTAAAGTAGTGCAAACTTATAAAACACTATTTTATACCTAATTAAATTAGCACCAAAAAATAATCGGCAACATTCATTGCTGGCAAAGTTGTAGTAAAAGAGACTTGCTCATACTTTGCTATTGTCAGCAAAAACTAGAAAAATCCTTTTGGATAGCAGCTTGGAATGTATACCAAGAACCAGGAAACTATACTCTTTAATCTCAGGATTGAACGTGAGGAAGTAATATAAAGAAAGAAAAAAGTATCAAATTTAACTTAGCAAACAAAACAATGGAAACACAAGTACAAAAAAAGGTAAGAGGGTACAGTAAGTAACTATTAAGCTTATAATAAAGACTGTAAATACATGGGGAATACATAATATATGAAAAAAGTAGAAAAAATTATACATACATACAACTCTGACATAGCTGTATACATATAAACAAAGACTAAAAGAGAAGATGAAAACTGAATATGTGCTGGCATTTCAGATAAAATATGTGCTTTTCTGCTTTTTCTAGTATTTTCTAATGTTTTCTAGTACTTAACAGTAAATAAAGATTGTGTAAATAGGAAAAAAAGACAGCTAAATACTGTCTAATTTTAGTAATTATGTATTAAAAATTAAGGTAACTTGGGCTTTTATAGAGTTATTTGGAGAAATATTGCCCAGTTATTATGTTCTTGCTCAGAATCCAGTGCTAGTACTTTATTCAGCCCCCAGAATGGTCAAAATGACACTGTGTTTAGTTCTTCACTGGACCCCTAATGAGTAAAACTAAGTGTGCCATCAATACCTGTGTCCTATGTGTGCCACATGAATAAGCCTATAGGGATGAAAGTCATTAGACGCTGTAAAGATACTAAAAGCAGTCATCTGTAACTTACTGTTTCCACCCAAATTTGTTTCTTTGGTGATTTCATATTTGTGAGCTATTTGTATTGTAGAGAGATTTGTTTTTGTATAGCATCTATTCAATTTCAGTAGAGCAGAAACCTTTAATACTGCTCATACCAGAAGAATGGGGCAAGTGCCCATGCTATTAATCACCCTCACTATAATTTTTTCTGCTCTATGTATTTATATTCTGAAGGTCATGTTTTAACCTTTGTAATGAGAAACGACATTTTATTAAGCATCTACGGAATTTCTTTTCTGTTAAAGAAAATTAGAAAAGAGGGAAATGTAGTTCCCTTCTACTCTTTCTGCTCTTGCTTCATTGACGTAGTAGTGAGTTGATTTGCTTTCAAGACCAGAATATCTTCAAAGCTGATTCAACACTACTTTGTTCAGTGTTCTGCAAACAGTGGCCTTTGATTGGTGATCTGACAAGAATCTCTCATAACCTTTAGCATTGTCATCATCTTCTCCTCACTCCGTGGGGCTCTTAGCTCTTTGATGTTCATTTCTGACCAGTGCAGTGATAATGCACTGGCAAAAAGGATAATCAATGGATTATAGTCTTCTTTTTAAGTTGCATGAGATTAAAGCACATATTGATTGAATTTTTGATCTATTTTAAATAGCATTTTATTCATTTTAAATGTAATATAGGCTGAAATTAACACAATATTGTAAATCAACTATACTTCAATTAAAAATAAAAATAAAAGTAATATAGGCTTATGGTTTAAAATTTTTAATACAGAAAAGGATAAATGACATAACATGAATCATCAGTAATGCCACCACTTAGAAATGACCCCTGTTACATTTTTGGTGCAAAAAGAAATTAAACTTTAAGAAAAACAGAAACTTGAAAATACTGCATCTATATGAGTAAATATATCATGACTAATGACCCTCTGTCTCAAATACTTCATGAGAGGTAATGTGGTATAGTAGAGAAAACACTGTCCCTGGGCTCAAGCCAGTTCTGGAGTCCCGGGCCCTGTTTTGCCACTTACCAATTATGTGACCTTAATTAAGTTACTTAAGGCATGGTTACCCTATGGCTTAGTTTTCTCATTTTTAAATAACCGTAATAAGGCCAGACTTATAGGATTGTTGTAAGAATTAAACACATGACAGATCTAAAGCACTATGCTAGTGTCTAGTGTATAGTAAGTACTAAATAAAAGGTAAATACTAATTTAATTATTATACATCATTAGATCTTCAGGAGAGTATCACTGAAAATTCATTCAGCAAGGATTGAGAGCCTGCACTAGAAATTCAAAGAGGAATAAAGCAACACTTATAATGGGTGATGGGGTAGGGATGGTGATGTAGAGACAGATAGGTGAATTGACTGAACATGCAAGCTTCAAGTGAGGAGGTGGGGCTATGGGAGTGTCAGGATGTGTTTTGTTCAGAGGTGATTATATTGGAGGAGATCTCTGATCTGCTGAATTTCACTGGTTAAAAATTGATACAAACTAATACATGTGAATATCTTATCTATGGTATCAAGACCCATAGAAAGGTTACATCTTTTGGAGAGTTACCGGGTGAGAGACAAAGGATAGAGGTCATTTTGGGTGATGGTGAAGTTGGTCCCTTCAGAGTGGCCTTGTAGAATGGCCCCTGAGCATTCTACAAGGGGCCATTGAGATCTCTTTAAGCTTGTTTCTCACTTGTGTGCCTAGATACTTGGGAAGTGCCATTTGAGGAGATCTCAGAGCTGCAGTGGCTGGGTAGTGGAGCCCAGGGAGCTGTCTTCTTGGGCAAGTTCCGAGCGGAGGAGGTGGCCATCAAGAAAGTGAGAGAACAGAATGAGACGGATATCAAGCATTTGAGGAAGTTGAAGCACCCTAACATCATCGCTTTCAAGTAGGTCAAGGCTTTTTTTTTTTTAAAGAAATAGAGAGATTTTCTTTCCCCCAGTATATACATTTAAGTTCCTGCTTTGAAAGACATGTTAAGAGCACTCTACAGACTTAGCACTGTGCTAGGTGCTTTGGGAGGGTACCAAAGAGCTATTATATTAGAATCATGTCTTTAAGGATTTTATAGTCTAATAGTTCTTTTTGCCAGAGCACACACTTCTTGGAAGGGATGTACGTGGGACAGAGAGGGAGAAGGTGGATTCCTGCCAAGCAGTCTGATCTGCTGAATCAATGTCATTATCAGTAGGATAACAGAGGCTACTTCAAGATAACCTGAACATCCTAAAATTCAGTTAAGAAAACAAAGCTAACATCTGAAGTGATCAGAGAACAATTAGTTCCTTGTAAATAGAGGTGTATTTTCTTACTAGTTTCTATTAGTGTCCGTTCTTAAATATTAACTTGTAATAACAGGTACCTTCAGAGTATTTCTCCCTGCCTCAGGTTTTGCCAGATCCGTTTTCAAGGAATGCCAAACACTCAGCTTTCTAAATCTAATAATAGTAGAATTAGTGATGATAGTAAGTTAAATGCTATATTTGTTTCACAAAGTGGTTGTTTTCAAGAGTATGTGAACGTATCTTTCTAGTTTAGTCCCTTATTTTCATAATATTGACAGGGATCCCTAGCAAAATGGAAAGATTCAGAGGTAAATTTGTAGAAGGCACCAAACTTGGCAGTTCTGAGCTCTGAATATGTATAATCTCTTCTGCCTGTACTTTTCCCTCGAGTTCCTTCTCTTACCAGCCTTGAAATTTTGCCCTAGGCTTGAACAAATGAATAATGAGTGGCTTAAGAGGAAGAAAGGTGAAGAACAGGAAAGAAAGCCTTTAGGAAGGAAGAAAGATTTGAAATTAGAGCTTCTTGGTATATTTTTATATAATATATATTGAATTTATATATATTTCAATTCTGGAAAATAGTATGACCAATAAGCCTATAGCTAAAAGTAGAATAACTTGCAAATTCCTCTTTCCTAACCTAGGAGGGACTTCCTCCAGCCCCCAAGAGGAATCCTTTCCTCAGTAAAACTCTGATTATAAAGCTAAACATGTCATGTAATAATTTCTAATTGGAAATATATCCCCAAAGTAAGGAATAGAAATCATGGGTACAAGTTTTGTAGAATGGGTTTAAATGTGTATTGAGGTTGAGTTTTGATTCCCAAACAAGACCCCTTACGGAAAGGGAAAGAAGTATGAAAAGAAGAGAAGCATTCAACTGGGATACTAAGTGAAGTCCTTGGATTCATTTCCTTGTGGAAGGAACATCCCTGCAGAGGACATGGGAGAGAACTTCAGTTGCTGTAGTGATTCTATTATTGGTTGCCCTAGGAGGGCCAGGAGGATGTGAAACTAAAACAAAATGCTATCGAGACCAATTATAATCCTTCCCAAGATGATAAGTTTCTCAAGACAATAGGAGGATTATTTTTAAGCAGACAAGTCTGTCAGAGGCTCACTTCTTTCATTCATTTTACTTCACTGAGAGGATCATCATTACAGTATGGTTACCCTCGTAAATGGAAGGAAGAGCCTTTTATTTAACTAAACTTTAAGCTTAAATCACTGGTATGCTAGGTTTGAGACGCTGAATCTTCTATAGATGAGCATGGCTTTTTGGCCTCCCGAAGTGAACTAGGCTATGAGTCTCAGGTAAGAGGGCTTTCTAGCAGGATGTCGTGGGTTACTGAAGGTAGAAATGTGTCCTCAGAGGATGAGTGCGAGAAGCTTGATTTTTCCTTCCTTTCTTTTGTTTCTTCCTTTTTCCTCTGAGTCTTTTCCCCGCTTTACCCTCTGACCCTTCTACCTGCATATACAGTTTTCAGGATTATGGATAAGTATTGCTCTGTTGGTGTCCAACTCTTTAGGCTGAAGATGCTTGAATTGTCTTTACCTCTACATGGAAAACAATAGTGAGACTGTGTCCCTGGCCCATTACACCATGCTCTTGAGGCATTGTGCAGTGTTATGTTTGCAGCCATCTGTGCCATGTGTTGCTTGGCCAATGAATCATTCAGAACCGTCTGGAAGATATGAAGGCATGATTAGATTTTAGTACATCTCTCTGGATACTGATTTCTGTGCTTTCAGCTTCTTTTTAAGTTAGTAAGAACCGTGTACAGAAGGGAAGTGCAAGAAAGGAATACTATATTCTCTTTTTCTTCCAATTTTTAATCAATCTTTTAAGAAAACCCAACCTGCCTGTTCCTAATGGAATTGAGTGCCAAAGGGAAGAAAAGGTAGCAATTAGAAGTGATTATAGAGCTGTTATTTATAGCTACTAAGAAGCCTTGTCATAGTACAGGGCTGATGGAATGATTGCTTATCATTTGTCAGTCAAGAAAGATGAAAAGTGTATAACATATCGCTGTTAGGCCCTTTATGTCAATGTTTGTCTGACAAGTTAAAACATACTTGAGTAAGGTGCTGAGTAGTTTCAAACAAATATTTGTTTTGATATTCTTAAGCACATTACATTATTTCTGCCCTTATTCATTATTTCTCTGTAGTAAAAATTAAATTGTCTGTTGCTGTATACTTGTGCTCCACTGAGGTTTCCTGAAAGTCAAGTAACAGAAACTTAAAAAAATTTTTTCTTTGAAAATCAAGATGAGAATTCTGGGGAGCTTAGAAAATGATAGGAGAGTAATAGAAATAGCTTTGTGGCATTTGACAGGCACATCAAGGCAGGGAAAATAAAAACTAATTATACTTATTCATAATCTGCCATTGTTATAAGACTTTCACATGATCACAAGTCACAACCTCTAAATTCTTTCAGCACTTACGGCAGCCTAAGAGATAGGATATGAATTGGTAGCTGGCTGAGGACTTTAGCTGGGAGTCTTGTAGGTAGAATAATGATATTCTTTTGGAGGAAAGCATACGTATCATTAAGAAATAAGACACAGAGAATTGCTCATGGTAATTTTTCTTCTCTTTTCTGATTCTCAGAACAAAACTGTGAAGTAGAGCTAATATGATTTTCCCACTTTTATAGGATAACAGTATTAATATAGGAATCCCCAATATGCTTGTTTATACAAACTTTTAAAAGCTGGAAGCGAGGCAGTGTAGCGTAGTAAGTGGAAAGAGCATGGGCTTTGAAGTAGACAGACTGGATTTGAATCCCAGCTCTGTCATGTATTAGTTGTATGACCTAGGACAAGTCAGTTTTCCTTGCTGAGCTTTACCTGTAGAAATGGAAAAGATAATATCTATCGTACAATGGTTTGGGGCAGATTAAATAAGACAATTAACTAACATGTAAACATGCCTGACAAATAGAGGATGTTGTTTCGTGTTAGTACCCTTCCTCCTACCCCTTGCCTCTGTACTTGTTTGTGCAAAGGCTTTATCAGCAAAGAACGTTCAGGTGAAGTTAAAAAATACTTGTCAAGGACTTGCTGTGAACTTCTAAGCTATGTGGTAGAAAGAAAAGAACTTGAAGACCATTTCCTTTAAGGAACCAATAATCTGTACAGGCAGAGAAAAATTGCATATAAAAAACAAATATGTAGCATAGGAAATTAGAGAAGAGAAAGATTTTTTTTTAGACTGGAATAATCAGGAAAGGCTTCATAGAAGATGTAGGAATTGATGAAAATAGAGGCTGCATAGGTGTATAATACATTGTGTAACATTATTTTTGTTCTAAACAGAAATGTTTTTCAGCTACTCTATAACATAGAAAATTGATTCTTTTGGTCCTCAGTCTAGTTATCTTAAATTTGAGTAATTTGAAATTCAACAAATAGTAAAAATAGCAATATTTTATTTGAATTCTCTCTGTACACTATATATAAAACTTTCCATTTAATTTTTAAAGGAAGATATTTAAATTATTCGTAACAATCTAAAATATCCAGCCTACACAAGTCTCAGGGAAAGGTGCTCTTTGTCCTAGAATGGAATGGTCCCACAGAAAAAGCACCGATATAGCATAGCATATAGATATCTAAAGTGAACAAAACAAACTAAAATTGTCTATGTGCATAACAAAGAAACATGTAGACTAGAGGGACTTAAATGGTAATTTAAGAATCAGGAAAGATTATATGCATTTTTTTAAATAATTTAGACAGAGAACTGGTCTTAATTATTAAATTTATTAAATATTCTTAAAATATAAATATGTATACATATATGTTTATATGTATGTGTGTACTCATGTACATGTCTGTGTTTTCTTGAAAGGGGTGTTTGTACTCAGGCCCCATGTTACTGTATCATCATGGAATACTGTGCCCATGGACAACTTTATGAGGTTTTGCGAGCTGGCAGGAAGATCACACCTCGATTGCTAGTAGATTGGTCCACAGGAATTGCAAGTGGAATGAATTATTTACACCTCCATAAAATTATTCATCGTGATCTCAAATCACCTAAGTGAGTTCTGGAGCTAATTTTTTAGCCATTTTGTTTTATTGTTTTGAAATATGGAATTTTATCAACCATAGTTGAAGCTTTTGGACATCATATTTTCAGTTCAGTTTAAATTAGCACAGTGGATAACTCTATTTGCATGTTTGGGGGATTACTGTTAACCTACTTACCTATATGGCAGATATGTCCAGGCACCTGACAGTAGTTTTCCCTTTTTGTTGCCTTTTAATTGTACAACTATGAAACAAAATATATTATTAACTAAAGTATTCACTTTCCATCATCTCAGATAATTAATGCCAGACTTTCCCACTGGAAGGCTTGACTTGTTGTTTTCCTAGTGTGTTCCCCCCAGAAAACCAATTTTTTAAAAACTGAGTTTCAGAAATATATACAACAGGATAAAAATGGATAAGAAACAGAGGCAAAGAGAAAATAAAAACATTAACTAAAGCTTGTTCACAAAATGTATGCCATAAGATTCTGTACAGTTGTTAGAGGTGGCTTATGAATTTGGCTTTGAGCTTCCTAGAGTCTAAGCAAAGAAGGAAACAAGTAGTAATGAGGTTCACAGTGTCCATTAAATAATATAAATTGGTTATTTAAGAGAAGCAGAGCTGTTTCTAGTAACCTGTTTTCAAAGTGATTCTTCGGCTACCAATAACCACTTCAAGAGGAATGTTTATTCAGTTCCCCAAAATGCATGAAGGAAGGAAAGGAATTGATTAAATGGTATATTTCAGTGTAGCTCCTATTTTTAAACATTATTTTAATTATTTCCCACCACATTTTTGTTTAGAGAAGCAGAGAAGAATTAATCTTTTTCCAAAAACATATTTGCATAGTGCTTTCATGGTTTACAACATTTTAAAATATCCATGATCACATCTGCTTTGATCTTAGCAAAAATATATGGAATAGATGTAACAAATATCATTTTATCATTTTATATAAGAAAATCTAGAACTCAGAGCCCAAAGTCATGGAGCTAGGACTTGAACCCAGAACTTAGACCACAGACCACTGCATTCTCCCTCATCATGTGAAGGTGAGGGATTCACAATTAATCCTGCCTCTTCTCCATGGAAGATACAAATCTGTCCTTGATTATCAACTTCAAAGCAGCTCTTATTTATCACCATAGTTCTCAACAATGTTTATTATAGTCGTTAGCTCACTGAACAACCTTCTCCTTGCTTTATTTGCAAATAAACTTTATTATAGTGTTCATTCCTTCTGTTCACATTTTTCACACAATCTGTTGCTTTTGTCATCCACTGCATACACATGAAGTACACAAAATACTTGCCGAAGACCTCTTTGAATGGCTTCCTTCTTAACCACCTTGCTCTCCTTAAGAATTAATTTTAGGAAATTCCCTGGCAGTCCAGTGGCTGCCCAGGTTCAATCCCTGGTCAGGGAACTAAGATCCTGCAAGCCAGGCAGAGCGGCCAAAAAAAAAAAAAAAGGAATTAATTTTAGAGGAAGAATTCAGGAAATTTCAGGATATGTAAATCACATGCTACTCTCTTTAACTCTTGTCATTTAAAAATTAGAGCAGGCACTTCCTTGGTGGTCCAGTGGTAAAGAATCCGCCTTACAATGCAAGGGACGCGGGTTCGATCCCTGGTCAGGGAACTAAGATCCCACACGCTGCGGGGCAACTAAGCCCGCACGCCACAACTACTGAGCTCGTGCACCTCAACTAGAGAGCCTGCGTGCCGCAAACTAGAGCCCACGTGCCCTGGAGCCTGCGCACCACAGCTAGAGAGAGAAAACCCAGACTCCACAACTAGAGAGAAGCCCACGCGCCGCAACAAAAGATCCCACATGCCTCAATGAAGATCCAAGTGCTGCAACTAAGACCCGATGCAGCCTAAAATAAATAATAAAATAAATCTTTTTAAAAAATAAAATAAAAATTAGAGCAATAAGGTTGTTACCCAGTAAGTCTTTCCCTCTGTTATCAGTACCATCCTGAACCTCCAGCAGCCTTGGCCTCTTTGGGTTCCAAGCTGACATTGAGAAGACAAAGGTCAATCTGCTGTAAAGAGAGATTTCATTACCTACGTCAAATCTTTAGGCTGTGTGACCCCAACATTGTCTCAGAAGACTTCACAAAAGTCCCAACGTTGTATCTTCTCTAGTCTCCTCCCATGTCTATTCCCTCTTGTCATACTAACAGGTCCCATAATGAGCAGAACAAAAGAGGAAGAAGAGGAAGCTTCTAGTGTTTTTCTTACTAGGAGCTTATCACCTTTTTTTATTTTCAGTGTATATGATGCCATCAATTCTCCAGTTATCTCAGATATCCCGTGATATTTTAATCCTTACGCATTTTCACCAAAACTAACATGATTAAATCAAAATTCCTAAATTATGTAAATTTTATATGTCAGGTACAAAACCAGGGTTAAGATATGGATGAAGGTATTCTAAAACAATCATAAGCAATGAACTGTTTGGTAGAGAGCCATCTGACATCGGCGGGGAGGGGGGCAAATGTCAAGTTCCTGGTTCACATAGAGGAGGAAGGAGATAGATTGAGAAGTTTTCTGTTTTCTAGCCACCTCGATTCTGATAGTATTTGAGTATTAAGACTTCTTGTTAAAATTAAGTCTCTATATCATTAAGCCTCTGAAACCCTAACTCATTAACATTCTAAAGTTCTAAACAGGTTATTTCAAGTGAATTCAGTCTAGTGTGTGTGGATGCTAATTCTCTGGATTTGACTGGTACTAGATTTTATTCACTTTAAGGCTAGCAAAAGCAGTTTGCCCTAAGTCACAACCCAGATCACTACTGTAACAAGTATAACATGACTTGTGTGGAATCTACCTAAGCTTAAATTTATTCCTGCTTTTCCTTATCAACGTTAATGGAATCCCAGCATACTTATTAGCCTTTTATAATAATGAATCCCTTGTGTCATGGTCCCATGCATGATTTTAATTGGCCATCATTTAAACAGTGTTTTAAAAGAAGTGTTTTTCCTGTTGAGTTGTCTGAGACCAGCAAGGATGAAAGCCAATGTTTACTGAGATGGGTGCTTTACATATATTACCTCATTTAGTTCAAATGAAAATTCTATGAGACCATTATTACAGACCCATAATCCCTTATCCAAAGCTCTTGGAGTCAGATGATTTCAGAAATGTAACATAGGGCATTACCTTACACCCCCAGCGAAGTCTGGGGCCACATCCTATGATGAGCCACATTCATAAATCTGCAGCAAAACCTTTGACAGTCGCACAAAGTGGGATAAATTGAGTTTGCTTTATATATATGAAAAAATATTTATAAAGAACTTTTGGAGATTTTTGAATTGTGGGTAAGATACTGTGACCTGAATTGTCTCCATCTTACAGATAAGAAAACTGGCTTAGAAGAATTAAGTAATTGGCAAAGGTCACACAGTTAGCAGTGGTGGAGGCAGGATAAAACCAGATGTAGAAAGCCCACTATGCTATGCTACCTCACAAGTATGAATGATGCTGTTTGTGGTGTGTAGCTAATGCCCCAGTAGTACTGGAACTCGAGAGCTGAATTCTGCAAGGTAGGAGGCAGCAAACAAAATCTTCAGTTGCCAGTTAGTCGTGATTTTCATTAATACTAACGATCTGGATGTGTTCTTTATTTCTTTTTAAAGTGTTTTAGTGACTCACACAGATGCAGTAAAAATTTCAGATTTTGGTACATCTAAGGAACTTAGTGATAAAAGTACCAAGATGTCCTTTGCTGGCACAGTAGCATGGATGGCGCCAGAGGTGATACGGAATGAACCTGTCTCTGAAAAAGTCGATATATGGTGAGTGGTGCCATCTGTGCCAACCAGAAAGCCTGTTCCCACTTTCACCCTGTTAGCGCTTTCCTCTTTCAACACGTCTACTTTCCCAAAATATTCTTTAGTATTACTCACTTCTGGTTGATTTCAGTCTCATATAATCTGAGGTACTACCCAGCATGATCATCACACCTGGTAAGAAGGATTGAGGGAGAAGGAATTAGGGTGAATATCCATTCAGTAAGTCATCAGTTTGGGGGACTCCCAGAGAATATGCTGAACTTTCTGGAAAACTAAAAGTTCACTTCATATAGCCATTTAGTATAAAAGTCTTTCTGAAATATACTACATAATTTTCACCTTCTTGAATAAAATATGTTAAACAAAGTTTACCTATTCTTGGTGACTCAGACCATCATTGGGTATATCAGTGATGTACTTTGTGTGATACTGTTATATGATTTAGACCTATTTGAGGTGTATGGGGCTGTTTGCCCTTTTATTAAACAGCCCTGATGGGCTATGCTTTTTTTGGGAGGGGGTTAATCTTTATTAACTTTTCCTCTGAGGTTACAAATCTCTGCTATTAACAGTATATTTCCCTTGGGACTTCCCTGGTGGTCCAGTGGTTAGGACTCCACGCTTCCACTACGGGGGTCACGGGTTCAATCCCTGGTCAGGGAACTAAGATCCTGCATGCTGCATGGCCTGGCAGAAAAAAAACAAAACAAACAAACAAACAAAAAACCGGTATATTTCCCTATAGTTGCTTTTCTTCCATTCTTAAAATTGGCTACTAGTAACTTTTAGACTTAAAACCAAAAAAATAGCATATGTTAAAATTGCATGTAATTTTAGAGTAAATAAGAGTAAAGAGTAAATAAGATAAGATAAAGTAGAAATGTGGGATCATTTGTAATTTGGGTAATTATTACCAAAGTGTCCTCATTAGGGATTATACCAATTTATGTTCCCAAAAGAAATGTGTAAGAGTGTTTTTTCAGTCTCAGCAATAAAATGTGTTAAACTTTGGGATGTTTTTGCCAACCATATAGGTAAAAAAACAGTGTCTTAGGTGCAGTTTTAATTTGCATTCCTCTTCTAATATTGTAAATAAGGTTGTACATTTTTTCATATATTTATGAACCATTTGTAATTTCTTATTTGTGAACTACTGTAATCCTTTACTAAGCTTTCTGATCGTTTATTCTTATCAACTTACAGGAGTATTTTATATATTAAGGAGATTATCCTTTTGTGTATATGAATTATAGGTACTTTTCACTTTTGTTGTTTTTCTTATGGTGGAGGTTTTTTTCCACATCAAGATTTTCTTTTAAGCAGTTTGATTTATCAATCTCTCCTGTTATGGCTTCTGGATTTCTTAATTAGAAAAGACTTCAACATTCTAAGATTCTTTTTTTATAATTTCCATGTGTTCTTTGATGATTTTTATGATTTCTTTTCTCACATTTAAATCTTTGATACATTTAGAATTTACCTTGATGTAAAATGAAGTGTAGATTTAATTTTTTCCCCAATTCTCCCAACAGCATTTATTGAATAATCAATTTTCCCCACTGGTGTGAGATGTCACTTCTCTCATATATTCAGTTCCTATATGTTTTGGGTCTATTTCTGGATTTCTATTCCATTCCAATAGTCTGGCTGACTATTCATCACGTGTTAATTATTGAAGCCTTATAGTATGTCTTAATATCTGATAGTGTTGGTTACCCCTCATTAATTTTCTTTTTCAGAGTTTTCCTGGCTGTTTCTATTTTTCCTATAGCAATATTAGAATTTTAAAACTGGGTATATATTCGATTGAAAATTAATAAATGAATAACTAAAATACAAGTCAGTCTTTCTGAAATGTCTTTTATACTTGTTCCCGGTGCTACTGTAGGTCTTTTGGAGTGGTGCTTTGGGAGTTGCTGACAGGAGAGATCCCGTACAAAGATGTAGACTCTTCAGCCATTATTTGGGGTGTTGGAAGCAATAGCCTACACCTTCCAGTTCCTTCCACTTGCCCTGATGGATTCAAAATCCTTATGAAGCAGACATGGTAAGAAATATGTTTCTCCCAATATTCTCTTTTATCTTCTTCCTCAAAATCATATTTAAAACTCTCTAAACTATATTTAAAACTGCAAGGAAGTCTCTAACGTGTATTTGGAGTGAATAACCTTACTTTGTGTAAAGTCTAGGAGACTTGGAATTTGAGAACTTTGTATTCAAATACTTGCTCTGCCCTTTTTTATCTGTGTAATTTTGGGTATGTCATCCAAGTATCAGTTTTCTCATCTGTAAAATGGGGATAACACCTACTCATAGAGTTGTTGTGTTATGATTAATTAAAAATTATAAATAAAGAATTTGGTGTGATATCTTAAAATAGTAGGCCTTAGTAAATGATAGCTATCATTACTTTACCAGTCCTGAGGGATAATTATTATAAAACAGATCCTAGAGATTTCCAGTGCATCATTAGAGGTATCTCATAATTACATTTTCCTTTTGCTCTTCAGTACATCAAAACTGCCTGAGACATAGCCACACATGGAGTCAAAAATATTTTTTATAAAGTAGAGTAAAATCTTTATCCTCCTGGACACAACTTCTCAAATGCACAAGCTATTTTTTTTTTTTTAACTCTTAGGCAGAGTAAACCTCGCAATCGACCTTCTTTTCGGCAGACACTCATGCATTTAGACATCGCATCTGCGGATGTACTTGCCACCCCACAAGAAACTTACTTCAAGTCTCAGGTAAGTCTGGAAACTGTTCCAGGTGCTGCTAAACAGACAGGAAACTCTCAGTGAGAAGGAGTAAGGGTATTCTGATTCTGATAGCAATTATATAACTCTATTCATTGTGAAACAATAATGATGATGCCTCACACATATGACATTTTTGGAGTTTTTTAAGCACTTAACATATATTATTCTCTTATTTGAAGATAGCATGTATTAAAATATCATCTTCCTAGTGGGTTCTGGTGAAGTTGTTGGAGAGAAAAGAGGAAAAGAGGATATGAAAACTGTATGTACATACATTTGAATTAGAATTACTGCTGACCTTCATGAAAATATTGCTTTCCTTAAAGTTAGAAAAGCTAAAGTACAGAGGAGGAAAGTTAAATTCCAGAGAGAGCCCGTTGATTAAGTTAGGTTTTTCACTAACTTTAAGTGTGTCACCTAGTAGCACCAAATAAAATATAATTTAATGTATCTGTTAGCCTTTACTGCATTACTGTCCCAAAACTTATGGCTTAAAACAATAAGCTGTTGTTTAGCTCATGATTCTGTGGGTTTGTAATTTATGCTGGGCGGTTCTTCATTTGGCTTTGACTGGGCTCACTCACGTGTCTGCAGTCAGTTGCCAGGTCGACTGGGAGGCTGGCTGGTTCCAGATGGTCTCATTCACAAGTCCGGCGATTAGCTGGCTATTAGCTAGAACACCTCTGTTCTCCTCCACGTGGCTTCTTATCCTTCAGCAGGCTAACTTGGGCTTGTTCACATGGTCTTCTCAGGGTACCAAATGCAGCAAGAGAGCAAGCCCCAGCGCATGCGTGACTTTCCAGCCTGTGTGTGCCTTGTGGCTGCTAATGTCTCATTGGCCAATGCAAGTCACGGGCTAACCCAGACTGAGAAATAGATTACACCTCTTGACAAGAGAATCTGCCATCACATGTTGTAAGGCATGGGTGCATTACTGATAAATTTGTGACCATTAAATAAAAATGCTGTAAATGGCATAAGGATCAGTGGTCTAACCACTGTCAACATGGGTAGGGAGTTGTGAGGGATCAGTATACGTGAGGTCCTTACTTACCCCTACCAGACCCAGGCAATAGCAAAAGGAGTAAAATGGGATGAAACTATGGCTTTTGAAATAATTGTGATGATCTTAAATTACAGCTTTATGCTTATAGAATTTTAAATATAGTATTACCTAATTTCTTCTCATACAGAAGAAATTTCTTCTCACTTTCCAAAATGAATTTTTGCAAGATGAATTCCATCTCTGCATTGACTTCCAGTATGATTTCAAAGATTCATTGTCAGAGAATTTCTTCTCAGAGAAGAAATATTATTACCAATTAGTGTCTCAGTCTACTCCTAATAGTCCCCAACACCAATGGGTGATGACTTTACCTACCAGGAAAGTATGCACTGAAAGCAAACTGGACTGGGAGGGGCATCATCCCTGGGAGTTAAACAAGTCCTCCAATATGCTTTATTACCCGGCCCAGCCAGAGGCTTGGAGTACTTGCTTCTCTGGTGTCTGATAAACAGAGAGATACTCCGCCCATCAGATATCGGGGAATATCTTAATTAAGGAACAAGGTTTTTGCAGTTTCTAAGGAATAATAAATCAGAGACCTTTCCTCTATTGCCTAAAGTTCTAACACTCTATGACCCACAAACTTAGCTCTCCCCACACTGTACCTTTGAATAGTCTGGCTTGCCCCTATAGTTTTTTAGTATTTCTGGGGGATTATTATGTAAGTAAAGTGTTTGATTTTAGAGAAAATAAGAGGATAACTTCATGACATTTCCTATGTTCTTTGATATGCATTCAGGTAAATTCCCTTAGAACTATTAAAACTATTACCTATCTATACAAATACATGTAGGTATTGGTTACTGGATTAGAAATCTTGCAAATATTTTCTTTTGTTAAGAAGAAGACTTAAGTCCTCTTGTGAAATGAAAGAGAATAATAGTGAGTACTCTCTAGGAAATTTTTCAGACTTTAAGATATGGTTACAATCACAGCATTGCTTCCTTTACAAGAAAACTATACGTACCACAATTTTGAAAAGCAATTTTTGGTGAGAATACTAAGCCACAAGCCATTGAGAGTATAACTGTACATACTCGGAATACATCAAATTCTAAACAGATTCTACTTGTGTGCTCCCAGAATATCACTTCTGAAGCCAGTGCCACACTTTCTGAATACCCACCATATATATAAAACACTGTGTAGTACAACTAAGTCCCCACAGTTGGTATCCTTACTTGTGTAAATTCACTTTTATTAATCTATGCAGCATTAAGATTAAACTCAGAGAAGGTTCTCTTACAGCAAGAGTATGAAAAGGAGAGGAAGGGGAGGAGAAGAAATGGAAGGGAAAAACAGTGCATTGGGCATCTTTTAATATTCATAAATTCTACCACATTTTTCTCCCAGCATAAAATTTTACCTCTCCTTAAATAGTTCAAAATACCCTTGCTAGTTCCCAGAATCTTTCGGGCATTTACAAGCTGATTTGTTTCTGGGTCTGAAATTCAGACTATCTCTGGCTAATGATAATAAAGTATTGGGTTGGCCAAAACGTTCGTTTGGGTTTTTCCCGAATGAAAACCCATCTTACGGAAAAAACCCAAACGAAATTTTTGGCCAACCCAATATTTATGAACTAACGAGGGAGGTACTGGGAAAAGTAACAGATTTTGAGCCTAAACCCCTGTCCTGTGACCTTGGATAAGTCACTAAATTTCCCTAAACCTCAGCTTACTCATCTAAACAATGAGGATAACCATATCTTCCCTTCCTTGTGGAGTTTTGGTGAGGATCAAATAGGATAATAAACATGCAAGTGCATTATAAACTGTAAAGAACTGTTTGATTGTTAAGATATTATTCACCTCCCACAAAGCTATAAAAATTAAGCCTCCTTGGAGGTGTTACATTCTGGATACTTTTTCTTTCTTTTTTTAAGACCCATTTATCCTTGTTTTTATTATTAGAAATGGGAAAATGGTTATTTACTGGTTGCTAATTATAAAGAAGATGGGTTGCTATTTGAGGAATGGGTATTTAATATATGTGAGAAGCACTGGTCTTTGAGTCTGGGGACCTGGATTCTGGTCACCATTACACCATTAATGTGGATGAGTAATTGGATGCCACTGGGCCTCTATTTTCCCACATATAAAATAGATGTAACAATGTCTGCCATATATCTCAGACATGTTATAAAAATCTAATAACTAAAGTCCTTGGTATTTGCTGCTACTATAGAAAGGAAAAAGTTACATAGGAAGCTAGAAACAAAATTACCTAGGACATCTCAAACTCTAATTGGGAATTTAATATTGAGGGGTTTTTTAAGTCACATTATTCTGTATAATCTACAAACATAAAGTACATCCTTTTTACTTGTACAATTTGATGTGTTTTGGCAAATATATACACCACAAACAAGATACAGAACATTTTCATCATTCCAATTTTCTCCGTGTCCTTTTGTATCCAGCCCTTCCTCCCAGCCCCAGTCCTTGCTAAAAAGATATCTGTCTTCTATTCCTATGGTTTTGTATTTTCCAGAATGTCATATAAATGGAATAATATGATATGTAGGCTTTTGTGCCTGTCTTCGTTCACTTAGCATAATGCATTTGAGATTTGTCTATGTTGTGGTACATATCACTAGTTCATTCCTTTTATTGCTGAGTATATGCCACTGTAGAGATTCTGGGTACTTTTTCTAATGAACTCCTGAGATGGATAAGATGGCAGCTAGGGAGCTCCTATTAATTGTGTTTTGACTTTATCCGCCCCCAATGGGCAAGAACTAGTTTTTTAGCACATAGTTTTGCTTTTCGATAGCACTTTTATACCTGTGGCCTCGCCTCCTGCCTGCTGACAAAACCCTTTCCTCATCAGTCATCCATCAATGGCTATTAGCTGCTGGTCGCCACCTTCCCCCGGAACTGTCAGTCAAGAGTGCTGCCAAGAGCCCAGCTGACTCCTTCCTGAGAGAAAATGCTTCATCTGTTTCTCATCAACAGCACATGTATAAGGAAGCAGCATATATAGAACAGATGAACAAAGCAACCAATTTCAGTACAATATTAGATTCTGCCAAAGCTATTGCTTCATTCCTAGACAATAACCCATTTCTCCAAGTAGGCAATTATTGCTCCTGGTATTCAATTACATTTGGTATGAGTCTTTAGAAAACATTTTAGCCTGGTCCCAGATCCCAGCTGCTAGGTGCATCACGTGCCCTGCTTCTGAGCTCTTCCACAACCCTCTGTCTTTGCACCATTCTAGTTTCCTTTTGAGTGCCACCATGACCACCCAGAAATTCAGGGGCTGAGAGTTGCAGAGACAGATAGCTCATTATAGGGACAGACTATTCTACCTTAAGAGTAATTTCATCATGAGCAAGTAGGCGCTTAGGCACAGGCTGGGCACTTACGTGGGGAGACAGTAAAGAGGACTCGTGCCAATCAAGGTTTGGACTTGACAACATCTCAGACCTTTCTGACTCAGAATCTATGTTTTCCCACTACTTAGCCCCTCAACATCCTGCTTCTCTATTCCTCAAGCTAGGCTGGAGCTGGCTCAACTTCTTTTTTTACTTTATAAAAATTGTGGTAAAATATATATAAAATTTGCCATTTTAACCATTTTTAAATATACAGTTCAGTGGCATAAATTACATTCACAATGTTATAAAACTGTCACCGTTATCTATTTTCAAAATTTCTCATTACCTCATTAAGCAATAACTTCCCATTCTGTCTTCCCCACAGCCCCTGGTAATCTCTGTTCTACTTTCTATCTCTATGAATTTGCCTATTCTAGATATTTCATGGAAGTAGAATCATACAATAGTTGTCTTTTTGTGTCAGGTTGGTTTCATTTAGCATGTTTTCAAGGTTTATCTATGTTGTAGCATATGTCACAACTTCATTCCTTTTTATGACTGAATAATATTCTACTGTATGGATATACCCTATTTTATTTATCCATTGATATATTAATTCAGCTTCATTTTGACACTTATATTATGAGAGAGAAGAGAAGCAAGGTTTGGGTACAAGAGCTTCAGTCTACTGATTGAATAACTGAAAGACTGGAGAAGACAAAAACCTTCTAGATGTTACAGCCTTTCCCAGGCCTTATCTGGGATATAAAGAGGATTCCATTCATGACAATAACCCAACTGTCACTGTATTTTTCCCATACCTGCTTACACAGGACTTAAGTACCTTGTGAAGCACTCCATACTCCCTCCCTCCACCACACATGCAGTTTGGGGGAATCCCCAGTAACGAGTGGTGGGGATCTCAAACAGCCTCATATTAATGTCTGCCCTACTTTCCAGTGACTCTGGCTGGAACAGAAGTCTTCCACCTAGCATCTGCTGGGTATTACTTTATTGGTTAGTACTGTTTTCTGCTGAAAGGCTGTAGTCCCCAGCTGGCATCCAATGGATGCTGCCGTATCCTTAAGGCACTGCCATCACCCACCAGGAGCTGCTATTTTTTGCAGTTACTGAAGCTCTGGACTTCTCCATATTCCAAAGTTGCACATTGTTCTGTTTATGCAATGAATTCTTCCTTTCCCTGTTGAGTTACATTTTGTTAAAGGTCACAGAATAGTGCTGATTATGGCCCAAAATTTTACAGGTATTAGTGGAACAAATGGGAAATGCCTCTCCACTCCTATGTTGATGGTTTTGTTATAGGTCAAGATCACACAGGATTCCTTCTTCCCTCATGTTTTCTTTCAGAGACTCCTTAATCTCTGTGCAAATTGGCTTCAGCCTGCCCACCTCCATTTCTTAGTTATGCCCAGAAATGTCTAAATTGCAGATTAAGTGCAATTTGGAACTCCTATTACATAAAGATTCTAAGTATAGTGATGGAACTCCAAAATTAACATCTACCTGTAACACAGTACCTTTGGGGAAAACACATTATTAATCAGTACCTGGTGTTTTCCCACAGAGGGAACTTCTTTTGGGAAATCTACTTTCTTAAAAAGTTTCAATCTTGAGAAGGTTTTCTTTAAGTTTCACATTCCCGTAAGCTAGATGTCAGGAGGTTTATTTCCTCTAGAACTTAAAAAATCCAATCTGTGATATCTGATTCCTCACTGCCAGAGGGAGGTATTCCTTTTCCTGGTCTCTTCTTTAAGTGTTGGAGTAGAATCTACTGACATGTTTTTCACAAAAGAGGATGCTTTAAGGCCCACATTTGGCCCTCTCCCTTATCCTTCTTAGGTCCAACAACTCTTGATTTTCATCTTTGGCCTCTTAAAGCTCAAATGCTCTTCCTACTTCATGACTTTGATCTGATGGCTGAGAGAACAGCATTACCTGGGGCTCAGCCAAACCTGCATTTACTGCTTAGATACAGTCAAAGACTGTTACCAAACAATGGACAGTGCGTTCTAGATCTCGGCTCTTTGATGACGTTGTCTGCCAGGTTTGATGCCCGAAAGTCAACTGACTAACAGAAATCTCTCCCCAATGGTCAGTCAACATATATATATGTGAAGATCTAACGTATTATAAACAGATAAGTAGGATGACCACTTTCTAAATAATTGCAATATAATTTCCTCTATAAAAATAAATGAAGGATTTCCCTGGCGGTCCAGTGGTTGAGACTTTGCCTTCCAGTGCAGGGGGTGTGGGTTCGATCCCTGGTTGGGGAGTAATATCCCACATGCCTCGTGGCCAAAAAACCAAAATGTAAAACAGAAGCAATATTGTAGCAAATTCAATAAAGACTTTTTTAAAAAATGAGAAACAGCAAATTTGGGGAGAAACTTCTGTAACTTCACAACTACTTAAGCATAACTTCTTCCATGATCTAGAGAGATCATTTTTAACATGAATCTAAAAGTAATAGAATAGCTCTAGAAGAAGATGATACAATTAGAAACATTTGGTTACATATCTAGCCTTCACTAGAAATTATCCTAGATAATCTCATTAGCTTCTTGGGATAGTAGTGTGTACATAATTTGAGGAAGCGTCTCCTTTAGCTGCTTTTCTAGAAATGGTCTGTAGACTATATTCCTGCAGAGATGTTCCTACCTCCTAAAATTTAGATAAAATTGGTCTGAAATTCCGTGCCCTATGCAAAGTCCAATGTCCTTTTTAATACTTCTGTGAATTCCTGGGAGATTTATAATTTCATGGACACTTTGACTCTGTTTGCTTGGGCCCCCGTTCCTGCCATCTTTTGGTTGTTCCTTTATCTTTTTCCTGTCTTTGACCTAAGCATGAAGTTCAGCACCTTTCCTTGATTTAAAAAAACAAAACAAAACAAATAAAAACACTCATCCAAAGTCAAGGTGAATGTCAGAGACTTTACTAAAGGTTTAGGAAATTGGAAGAGGCTTACATTTTGAACAACTTAAATCACACGTTAGATATCCATCCCTCTCCTAAAATTTTTGTCAGACTACTAAAATGTTTGGCCATGCTCTTTCTCCTCCTCCTCCTTCTCTCTTTTCTTTTCTTTCCCCCACCCCCAAATTCCCGTATAATTCCCCATATTTTTATCCCCATCTCCTGCTGTTCATGCCCCTTGGATCTTCTATTCCAAATATTTTCTCAAGATATTTTCATAAACAAAGCCTAGGAGGAATTCTGGTCCAAATGTAAAGATGATCATATTGTCACTGACACATGCTTGTACCATATGGTTATCAGAGCTCTTCTTTCCAGCCAGGCTGTCTCAGCCACCATCCTGACTTAAAATTGAGCTCTTTTGTTCCAGAGATGATGGCTAGCGTGCCAGCTGTGATGTTTCTTATGGCTAGTACTGAAAGAAAATTAGAAAAGACAGCACTGAGTACTGGACTAAATACAGAAAATGGGGTGAGGAGTGGGGTGGGGTGTGCAGATACACTAGCATGAGATATTTTGCTATCAAATAACATTTATTGAACATCTATTCTATAAGGCTCTTTAGTAGAAGCATACAGGGGGGAAAATCTTGTATATGATCCTATGGTTATATCAGGGATTAAAACTCCTGGACTATTAACAAAATCTAATTTGTCCTTGCCTAGGCTGAATGGAGAGAAGAAGTAAAAAAACACTTTGAGAAGATCAAAAGTGAAGGAACTTGTATCCACCGATTAGATGAAGAACTGATTCGAAGGCGCAGAGAAGAGCTCAGGTCAGCTGATGTCTCCTACTTCACCTCTTCTCATTCCCAGGTCTTCAGATATTAGCAGGAACCCTTGTTGTGAATCATTTCGTTTTCTACACACCTTGCACTTCTGCTGGTTATTGTTATTCTCTTTGAAAGTTGGTCCTCCTTTATATCACTTTTTTATCGTCTCCCCCCACCTCTGTTATCCTCCTTTATTATATCTCTGCAACAAAGATTCCTGGAGCAATGCTATTTGTTTATTCAGCCGCTGTCCTAGGTAACATGAAAGGTCAGAAGTTTATAAGATGTAGTACCAGGCCTCAAGATGCTTATACTCTATCAAGGGATAGAACACGTGTTCTCAGATAACCACTAGATTAGACAGGATCTGTAGTGTGGATAAGTATAAATGAGTGATCGTGCTTTAACTGTATATTTCCCTTAACATATATTATACTGTATTCTTATTAAGATATTGCCAATACTGCATAGACAAAGGCTGTAAATTATACATAAATTGCATTCAGTTTTATCTGTAGCCCTCCTGGCTATCCTATATGGCTGGATATGACCCTTAACAATCAACTAAGTGGAAAACTTGTATTTCCCATCTCCCACTCACTCTTGTCTGAGTCTTTGCATCGGACAAGGGAGTCTTAAATTTAGAGGGCCCTTGGGCAAATGCTTTTGAGATAAACCATCCTGTTCTTGTTTCTTTACAGCTGACCTTAGTTCTCCCTCACATTCATCAGCTTCACTGCTTCTGTGTTTTCTTTGATAGGCATGCTTTGGATATTCGTGAGCACTATGAGAGAAAACTTGAGCGGGCTAATAATTTATACATGGAATTGAGTGCCATCATGCTGCAGCTAGAAATGCGGGAGAAGGAGCTAATTAAGTATGTATCCAGACCACTGTGTCCTGACTGATTTGGGTCTGTCAATTGGCTGAAATGTACTACTCTTCCAGGTTGCTGCTACTCAGAACTGGCAGCTATTTTATTCGTCCACCCAACATTCCTTAGGGCATGTGCCGGGCACAGGTCCCCTCCCCGGTGAGGCTTACAGTTGAGTGGAGTTGCCACGGAGCTGGTTCTAGGGGACTGTGCGCTTGACAAGCCTTTGCAACTTCAACCTGCCGAATGGCTCAGGAAAGGGGTCCTCATTTCAAGAAGAGCTTGGTGTGGATGCATGGGAGCTTACTGCCCCCTGGAGAAGTAAGGCAGCTGCTGCAAGTGGTTCAGGGTATTCCTGAGAATGGTGAGAAACCCTGGGGTCCTGACTGAAATAGCAGCTGCTGAAAATAAGTAGGACTTCAGCCACTGCTTTGTGTCTCATGAGGCATGTTGGGGACGGGAAGGTTGGCCTCCAAGTCCATCTGCAACCTGAAGAAAAAAATGAAGTCAGGTTAGTTTGAGTTTTTTTTTTTTTTCCCTTTTTAACCTGAAGAGCCGCCTTGCTATTCTTCAGATAGCCTGTATCTGTTAAGTGTGGCCAGAATCTGTGGGTGGAGTTAACCTGTGAAAACATTCTGCCCATCTTTTCTGTCTGCGGTGACTGAGACGTAGCTTTTGCTTTCATTCTTCAGGCGTGAGCAAGCAGTGGAGAAGAAGTATCCTGGGACCTACAAACGACATCCTGTCCGTCCAATAATCCACCCTAATGCCATGGAGAAACTCATGAAGAGGAAAGGTGTGCCTCACAGACCTGG
Organism: Eubalaena glacialis; assembly: GCF_028564815.1. Taxonomy (NCBI): domain Eukaryota; kingdom Metazoa; phylum Chordata; class Mammalia; order Artiodactyla; family Balaenidae; genus Eubalaena; species Eubalaena glacialis. The sequence continues at coordinate 83,160,221 of NC_083721.1, read as the reverse complement.
GATGCAGGCCAAGCGGTGAGCACCTGTACTGACCTGATATTCAGATAAATGGGGAAACATGCCCCTAAAATACATGATCAGATGATGATGGGTGTGGCCACACGGTACCACGTCGTCAGCGCACTTGCCTCTAGATATGGCCTAGGGAGGTGGGAGAGAGTGTGTCATGGACTCCAGGAATCTAGTTTTTACTGTCTGAGGCATTGATATTTATTACCTTAGCATGGAATAGTGAAAAGAGAAATGAACTGGGGGCCAAACAGACCTGGATTCAAATCCTGGCTCTGCCTATTAGAAGCTGTGTGATTTGGATCATGTCACTTGACCACTCTCAACCCCATGGGTAAAACGGTGTAACTATAGCACGTGAGATTTCTTTTTTTGACCCCTAGTGCACAGAATTGAGTTCATCATAATTCTTGATTTATGCAACATTGGTCCGTGTATGTCCCACTTTTATTTATTCATTTAGTTAATTCTTTTTAATAATGTAATAAGTGCCTGTAAACCCACCACCAAAAACAAAAGCAGGCACTTTGATAATTACCTGTGTCTAACCATATAGTTCCCCTCATCCCACTCCTGTGTGGAACTTTCGTGAGGTTTAAATAAGACAACGTGTGAAATCACCTAGGAAATCATAGTTACTCAAAAAAAAATGGGTTTTTAAATTTTTTTAAAAGATGCCCTTTCCCCTAATTATAACACATTTTCCTTATATTAGTTTAATTTTAGAATGCTCTTCCAGTCAGTTTTTATTACCAGACTCTGCTAGAGCCTCATTCCTCCCAAGGAATGGAGAGTTGACCCTATCCTAAATTAAAGCAAAAGAAGGAAATATCCCTTAACCTGGGGTGTAGACCCAGCAGTGAGACTTGAGCTAAATGCAGTAGGAATAAAGACAGTGAGAAAATGCAAACCAAGCGTGTATTTTAAGGCTTTCAGAACAGTGACCATTCCAGCACAGCATGACTAACATAAATCTAAACTACTGAGGGATAACTACATGGATTAATTCCAGTTTTGCTTTTACTTACCGTGCCTGACCATCTTCTGGTCAAGCTCTGAGAAATTGTTTTCAGTTGGCACCTGGAAAAACCCTCCAGGAATCCCAGCACCTCTCTTCTTTTGGTGTACAAACGAGGCACAGACTTCACCTGCTGGCTCCTCCCTGCAGTCTGCCAACAGTTAAAACAAAGAGCACTTTGGGAGAAAATAGTACTGTTTAATTTTTCACATTGTGAGCTTATGTTTACTTTTATTTTGCCTCTGAGAAATGCATTTGAAAGAGTTTGACAGCACCAGTAGATGCTTAGTCGATGAGCTGAACTTGTCTGGAAAGGCAACCCGGAGTGGGTATTAGAGCTGCAGAGAGTTATGCTTTCAGTTGATTGCCCCTTGAAGGATTTATGTTTCAGATTACTTGGACAGTCCAGTGATTATCGAGTCAGAAGGCCAATGCCCACTGAGGCGATCAGAGAGGAGAAACCATCCACTATCCTTTAGCCTTGGTTTCAGTTTGTGTTTAGTTAGGGACTGAAAAGAGAGTCGGAGTTCAGTGATGGATCCACCAAGCCCATCACGAGTGAGTATAGTCTAATAAGATAATCTAAATACTTCATAATATGGAGAAGCTTGGAATGGAGGAAGAACTATTTCTTGGTGTCCAAAAACTTGGCTTCAAGTTGTGAGTTTTGCCATTTACTAGCTTTGTGACGGACACAAGCCAGCTAACCTCTCTGATCCCTCAGTGCCCTCATCTGTAAAATGGATATTGTAATGGTAGGAAACTTGTGTTTTATATATTGTAAATTGCTTTGTCAACTGTGAAGTGCTGTCTCAGCGTTATTCTTTGATTTTTGCACTGCCAGTTTCAATAAATGCAGCCTTTACCTGACTTAATGGCACTTTCACCTCAGCTTTCTTTTAGATCCCGCCATAGCCAGTTACTGTGTAAGTATTGATAGATGCCCTAACTGGGCCTTGGAGGGCTCTCTTTCCTCAATAAAAAGCCCCAGGACCTCCTCGATCCAGATGCCTTCTGTGCCACAAGTTGGCCAGCTGACCACAAAGCTGTGAATCTGAGAAGGAAGATGCTGACAGCAGCACAGTACCCTACCCGCCTCATCATAAACCAATTATACCTGGAACTTCTGTGCTAAGACAAGCCTTTAACTGAACTTCTCCTGAAAGAGAAGAAAACCCATCTCCTATTGCCTGATGCCTACTGATTTCCTGTGAGGCTCTTCAAAATGCAGTCCTTAGTTCAGCATCGTCTGAGAGCGTGGCTGCTGAATGCAGGCTCTTAGGCCCCATCCCAGACCCATGCAGTCATTTCAACAAGCTCCCAAGTGATTTGTACGCACCTTCAAGCTGTATTCTGACTGTCCAACAAGGCAGACTGTCAAGTAGGAGAGACTTCTTGTCTGGATTCTATCAGTAATGAGCTGTGAGACCAGGAGCCACTTGGGCTGGGGTTTGGGTTCTTCATCACATAGGATGAAGGCAGAACTGCATCTGTGGTTTCCTTACAAGGTCTGGGACCCCCTAGGGCCTGAATAGAGGTGTCTCTGAGGCCACTGCAGGGGTAGAGAGGACAAGGAGGGGGAGCCCCACGGGGAGGGGCTTCTGCTCTCCCTCCTCTCTTCAGCTGTTCTACTATATCTGGGTTTGGGTTTTTTAAGATACAATTGACATATAACAGTATATTAATTTCAGGTGTACAACATAATGATCCAACATATGTGTATATTACAAAATGATCACCACAATAAGTTTGGTTAACATCTATCACCACACATAGTTACAAATTTTTTTTTCCTTGTGACGAGAACTTTTAAGATGTACTCTCTTAGCAACTTTCAAATATACAATACAGTATTATTAACTATAGTTACCATGCTGTACATTACATCCCATGACTTATTTATATCATAATTGGAAGTTTGTACCTTTGACCCCCTTCACCCATATCGCCCACCCCCTATTCCCACCCCCCACCTCTGGCAGCCACCAATCTGTTCTCTTACTGTATCTATTTTATATATTAGGTTTCTCGTAATTCATTTGAGTAAAGGATTCTGTTGTTTTTGAAAAAAAAAAAAATAGAGTTTGGGCCCTCCAGCTCTGAAATCTCCAGCTGATTTCTGTCTGTCTGGTCCAAAAGAAGGGTGGGGCTACTCTTTGGGGGGAAGGAGGTAGCGATACTACCTGGCATCCTAGAGTCTCTGCCCTGAATCAGTTCATCAGTTCAGAAATCATTTATTGGTTGCCTGTGTGCCTTGGTGTTGGTGTGTGTAAGGTTTACCTGCAGGCTCTGGGTTCCTCCTGCACATGATCCACGTGACTAGCCCAGTGAGCTGAGAGAGGCCCTCCTCCCTTTAGGAACATGGTAGAATACCAGGGTCGTTCCACATGAGCCCTTCTCTTACTGGCTCTATGCAACCTCCTGGGCTCTCTATTAATTCCCCCTCCTCTACTGCCACTCCCTTCGGCCCCTTCCTGAAACATTTATTGAGTACCTCCTATGAGCAAGACTCCTTGCTAATGTCCTCCACATGCAAAGGTGGATATTACTTAGTAGCAGCCCTCAAGGGGACCATGTCTAGACGAAACTCCCTGAATTTAGCCTCTTGTCTAATTAACTGCGGTTTCCTTCTCTGGTCCCAGACCTCTGTCCTTTGTGATCCCTTGTGGGATCCATCATCAGACAGATTTCTGATCGTGAGCAAACACCCATGCCTGTGCCTTGGCATATTGGCACCAAGCTGAGAGCTGATACTATGAGGAAGAGGTCAAGAAGCCCGTAGGGTAAAATTAGAATTTAAAGGAGATTGAGTACTCAGCTAGTGAGGTACAGAATAAAATCCAGAAGGAATAAAGGGAATCCTCTGTAAGTGGACATTAGGTTGTTTCTAGCTTTCTGCTATTTTAAACAATGCTGTAACATAACATCTTCCAACATACATCTTTGTGCACATCCGTTATCTCCACTGGATAAATCCCGTGTATGTAACTGCTGATTCAAAGATTATGTGTATTTTAAGGTCTGGGATACATTTCCCCAAACTTGAATGTGTCTTCATGTGTTTAAAACCAAACCTGTTCTTTTCTCCCAGGCCAGATCTGTTGAGATCTGAAGGTATCCCCAGTGTGGAAGTGGCTCCCACTGCATCCCCTTTGTCCGGAAGTCCTAAAATGTCCACCTCCAGCAGCAAGAGCCGATATCGGAGCAAACCACGCCACCGCCGCGGGAGTAGCCGAGGCAGCCACAGTGACTTTGCGGCGATCTTAAAAAACCAGCCAGCCCGGGAAAATTCACCCCATCCCACTTACCTGCACCAGGCTCAGTCCGAATACCCTTCTCCCCATCACCGTAGTCCTCTCCAGCAGCAATACCAGCAACCCCCTCCCGCCACGTCTCAGAGTCACCATCCCAGACTCGACATGCACGGACAGGACATTGCAACCTGCGCCAACAACCTGAGGTATTTTGGCCCCGCGGCAGCCCTGCGGAGCCCACTTAGCAACCATGCTCAAAGACAGATGCCTGGCTCTAGCCCTGACCTCATCTCCACGGCCGTGGCAGCAGATTGCTGGAAAAGTTCTGAGCCTGACAAGGGCCAGGCAGGCCCCTGGGGCTGTTGTCAGGCTGACCCCTATGACCCCTGCCTCCAGCGCAGGCCAGAACAGCATGGGTCCTTAGGCGTCCCCTCTGCCGAGCCCGTGAGGAGGAGCCCCAACATTTTCAAGCCACCAGCACACAATCCCCTCTCGGAAAATGCCCAAGGTTCTGAGAAAATGGAAGAAAAGGAATTCAGCGGCTGTGGGTCTGCAGCATCCCTCAACACCTCTCATCACATCACCCCCCCAGCTCTACCTCGAAAAACAAGGCCCCTTCAGAAGGTAAGGTGTGATGACAACCGCGGTGTGTATCACTGCCTTCAAGGAATGTCAGAGCCTGTCATATTCTATGCAGTATAAAACGTACATAAAAAATATGCATTTTGTAAAGGGATGAGATAACAAAAGCATAAATAGCAGTTTATTTACTTTTAATACTTTCCACACTGCTTAAGTGATGGACTAAGGAATACACTTTGGAAACTCCTGAATCAGGGGACTGATTAAAATGTATAGAATTTATCAATAGAAAAATAGCCATACATTAGCAACACGTCATCAAAATAGTTTGGAATCCGCTACTCTAGCCTAGTCCTAAGGGATGTAGCAAGAAGGAAGGCTCCCATTATAAAACATGTTTGGGAAACAGTATTCTCTGTCCCCTCTTGGAGCTTCCTAAGCTCACATTAACAAATCCTGGGCTTTGAGAAATCATGCAATAACCTTGTTTAATCCAGCACTTCCCTCACCTATTTGACCATACTGCCTTTTTTAAATAACATCTATTAATCCCCCATGGAACTAGCTTTCTTCACAGTATCGCCTTAATTATTAACCGTCATGATCCAGCCGGTTCTCAGTCACTGAAACCTGTTCCCCTCTTCCTCGCCCACTGGCTGCCTGTGGTTTATTAGCTGGGAGGCGGGCTACCTCTCCTACCTTGTGGTTAAGACCCCAAACTTGGGAGTCAGACCTGAGTTCAAAGCCAGGCTCTTCCACTTATTACCTTTATGAACATCGGTTTCTAATCTATGAAATGGGGCTAATAGTGGACCCTGTCTCATTGGTCGATGTGAAGATTAAATGAGTTAATACATATAAAGCATTTAGAAGAGGACCTGGCACATAGCAACCTTCCAAAAATGTGAGCTCATCTTGCTAATGTGTTAAAAATAACACTATGTATGAAAAGTATTTAGCACAGAGAAAACACCCACTCAATTCTAACTATTGTTTCATATCATCATCGTTCATCAGAAGTTCAGTTGAAGGAATGAAAATGTCTAAAATGTAAATGAGTATGTTTTGGTCAACTAGACATTTACTAGAAAAGAAGTTGAAGCTGAAGGCCACCGTCTCAGAACTGTATTTCTTCCTCCACATACAGTGCTGCTATTGACTGAGCTTTCCCAGAAATAAATTGTTTCAGGTAGTGCAGTGGATTTGGGCTAAGTCAGTCTCTGCTCCTCAGACCCCTAAAGCCAATAACATAATTTTTTGGTAACAACTTTATTGAGATACAATTCACCTACCACACAGTTCTCCCATTTAAAGTGTATAACTCAGTTCTTTCTCTTGAGTTGTGCAGCCATCACCACAACTAATTTTAGTGAAAAGGTGATTGGTACATAAAAGGGGAAAAAGTAGTTGTTGGGCTTTGAAGAACTGAAAGATCACCTCTTATTAGAGTCTCTATATCAGAGCCTAGAACCGCAAGTGACAATGGTTACAAGAGACCACCCCAAAATCCAAGACCTCTTCTCCGGTTTCCCCTCTTCAAGTTCAGGACCTTTCATCATGGACACCCAGGGAAAGTTGCTAAATGAATGAAGAGATATATGTTTAAAAATGACAGCAAGCTACCACTCAATGCCTTTGATGAAAATTAAATCTTTTACAGGGACTGTGTGCGTGTGTGTGTGTGTGTGTGTGTGTGTGTGCGCGTGTGTGTAAGAGAGAGAGAGAAAGAGAAATAAGACTCTTTCCTCCTTGTTCTCCTCAGAGTGGAGATGACTCCTCTGAAGAGGAAGAAGGGGAAGTAGATAGTGAAGTTGAATTTCCACGAAGACAGAGGTAAAACCAATAAACACATGTGATTGCCTTCAGTGTAATCAGGGAAAATCCTGCGTTTGCCGCACCTCCGGTTCGATCACAGGCCACTTTCTAACAGCCAGCTTATAGGGAAGTTGGAACCTACCATTGCCCATTTTGGCAGCTGGCTATGCACAGCAGATCCCAGTTTATCCAAATTCACTAGATAGGAACTGCAAGATGGGGGAAATAAATATGGATTCAAGGTTATAATTGACAATAGAGTGGGCAGTTTATGAGAGATGGCTGTGCTGTTTTATGGGTAATTTTACTGGTTTCTAGTGTACCTCCCTATATGAGTCTGCTCAGGCTGCCATAACAAAACACCACAGACTGGGTGGCTTAAACAATGGAAATTTATCTCTCCCAATTCTGGAGGCTGGGAAGTCCAAGTCCAAGGTTCCTGGTGAGAACTCTCTTCCTGGCTTGCAGACAGCAGCCTTCTTGCTGTGTCCTCACATGGTGGGGGAGAGAGAGAGAGATCTTCATCTTATAAGGCCACAGTCCTGTCAGATTAGGGCCCCACCCTTATGACCTCATTTAACCTTAATTACCTCTTAAAGACCCTCTCTCCAGATTCAGTCACATTGTAGGTAAGGCTTCAACATATGAATTTTGGGAGGATGCAATTAAATCCATAGCACTCTCCATGCCTTGGATTTTATACCTCAAATTAAGTATAATTAAATGAGTCGAGTCCTCCTTCAACCCATCCTTAGAAATAGCTTCCTGCCTAGCCAGCAATAATAACTTTGCTTATAGGACTAAAGAAGGACCACACCCCTCATTTCTAGAATTAAGAGCTACCCTTTTGTAGAAATATGGAAGGTAGTTTTCCTCCCAGGAGGCCTTTTCTGCTACTAGGCATTCTGTTTTTGAAGAGGAAGGCTTTATGAATCTCCCAGGAAGGTTTGTGTACCTACCCAGAACCAGGAATTTCCTAAAACCAAGGGACTTCTAGTACTTTGGTAAATTGTATTCTGGGTCCCTATGCTGTACACAAAATTGAAATCTGTTCTCATCCCCTGAGCTGTTCCTACCACATTGCCATTGCTGTCTTGTTGTTTCCTTGGACGCTGTGTTTTCTCCTATGCAGTGAGATTGAGCCCAAATAAAATGTCTTTTCATCCTCTGACCTCATTCTACAGGCATCACAATTATGTTACTTCCAGCTTTTGTTCCTATGACCAGCATTAACTCAGCCTACCTGATGGCTTCCCACCTTTCTTTCTTGCTATGATGCAAAATTTTGGTTTTACCTCACGGTTTTACTTTTAATATTATAACATTCTTCTCCCTGTCTCCCTTCTGCATTACCAGACTTTCTTTCTTTCTTTCTCTCTCTCTCTTTCTTTCTTTCTTCGTTGGACCTTCATTGCTGCACGCGGGCTTTCTCTAGTTGCGGTACACAGGCTTCTCATTGCAGTGGCTTGTTGCGGAGCACAGGCTCTAGGTGCGCAGGCTCAGTAGTTGTGGCTCGCGGGCTCTAGAGCACAGGCTCAGTAGCTGTGGTGCACAGGCTTAGTTGCTCCGCGGCATGTGGGATCTTCCCAGACCAGGGCTCGAACCCATGTCCCCTGCATTGGCAGGCGGATTCTCAACCACTGTGCCACCAGGGAAGCCCCGGGATTACCAGCCTTGAGAAGGTGTGAGTCTTACCTTAACTTCCGTTTCCCACATGGGCTTCCTCCATCTGGCCTCTTTTCATGTGTCCTTGATGCCACCCCCGCCCCCGGCCCATCACCTGGCCTGCCCATCAACCAAACTCAGATCATATGCCATCAAAATTGCTTTGTACTAAGAAATACAGAAAGATCAGACAATGACAGAGGGAAAGGGAAGTTTTCTTTCTTCTTATTTGTTTTGTTTGTTAAGTCAGCGTAAGCTAACAGTATTCTTATTTACTAGGCTTCTTGCAGACAATGGAAAAAAATGAGGAACTTTTGTAAATCCCCTCCCCCCACCCCGGAAGCTTTGCCTCATCAGAGCTAAACCCAGACGTTACCTGGAATGAGCCAGCAACTGGCTGGGCAGTGCCCACAGCTGCAGAGTGAATGTTCCTTCCAAGCACATTTCTGTTGGGGGTCAGCCTTCCGGGCTGCTCTGCCCCATGAGAAACGCCCCACCATGCCCAGGCAGGTAGAGAAGGAGATGGCGGCACGTGAGTAGACCTGGCCCGAGCCCAGCTCTGCTGTGTGGCCTTGAACAAGTCACTTCCCTTCTCTGCCTCCAGTTTTCTGCTCTGGGAGAGGAGTCAGACCAGAGACTCCCCAAAGTCTCTTTCACCCTTGAGAACCTAGGTGGTTGATTCTCTGTGTATAAGAAGCATACTCTCAATGTGAACATTTCCATACCACACAGGTGTACACAGTGTCATTAGACCAGCTGATTTTCTCAAAGACCAGCGGTAGCCATCAGTTTTGGAGCGTTGTGTGCAGCCACATAAACATATAAAACAAACAAAGCTCAGATTTCTCTCTCTGTTGCTTTAAACAGTTTCTACCTTTTGGGATTTGACTCTCCCTCAGGGGCAGGAAAAAAAACTAGATCACCTCCCACCAAGGCTGCGACTGACAGACAAGGAAAGGAAAGTAAGGGCTTCCCTGGCGATCCAGTGGTTAAGATTCCATGCTTCCACTGCAGGGGGCGTGGGTTCGATCCCTGGTCAGGGAACTAAGATCCCGGGGCATGCCAAAAAAAAAAAAAGGAAAGTAGCCGTTCCCGGGACTAAGTTCCTCTGGTTCTTTGTGGTTCTAGGCCCCATCGCTGTATCAGCAGCTGCCAGTCGTATTCAACCTTTAGCTCTGAGAATTTCTCTGTGTCTGACGGAGAGGAAGGAAATACCAGTGACCACTCAAACAGCCCTGATGAGTTAGCGGATAAACTCGAAGACCGCCTGGCAGAGAAGCTAGATGACCTGCTGTCCCAGACGCCGGAGATCCCCATTGAGATATCCTCGCATTCAGACGGGCTCTCTGACAAGGAGTGTGCTGTGCGCCGTGTGAAGACGCAGATGTCTCTGGGCAAGCTGTGTACGGAGGACCGTGGCTATGAGGTGGGGGCTTCTCCTCCCTTCTCCTCTCATCACTCTTCCCTTCCTGGAGCTCTTTGGGTTAGAACATGCTCAAGTCCCTAGGGCCTTTACAATCGTCGTCTAGTATATAAGATAAAACAACTGTCTCCATGAAGTAAGTAGAAGTACAGAGATAACAGAGCCCTCCAAAATGGGGGCAGTTCTCCCAAAGGAAGCACAAACACGGAACTGCTCGGGAACCCTTCATTCCAAGATTTCACTCAAGCATCACTTCCGACCCCATCTCCCAACCTGGTTAAGGGTGTGAGCCTCCCTCCTCTGTGTCCCCACCAGCCCCTACATGCTATCAGAGCACATGTAACACTTTAGTTCACAGACAGTACTGCCTTCTGAGAGTCACGATAGCATAGTGGTTGGAAGTGTAGACCCTGAAATCTGACTGCCTAGATGCAAATCTCAGCCTTTCCACTAACTCACTGTGTGACGTTGGGTAAGCCACTTAACCTCGCTGTAGGTCAGTTCCCTTATCTGTAAAATAGGTATGATAACAGCCTCTATTTCATAGGGCTGTTGTGAGGATTGAGTGGATTAATAGATGTTAAAGCACTTACAGCAGTGCCTGGAACGTAGTAAACAATATATGTAGGGCTTTGGGGGCACTGTTATCACTGTCATCACCTTCGTCATAATTGCCATCGTCATCTTTATATGTCTTCTTTCTCCGTAAACCCCACAAGGACAGGACCTGGTCTCCTGTATCTTAGCCAGCAACCCAGCACAGCGTCTGTCACATGAGAGGTGCTCAAAATATGTTTACTGAGTGATTGCAGAAAGGAATTAAGGTCTTATGTTGTCTTGACTTTGCAGAATCCTATGCAGTTTGAAGAATCGGACTGTGACTCTTCAGACGGGGAGCGTTCTGATGCCACAGTTAGGACCAATAAACACTACAGCTCTGCTACTTGGTAATGAAAGAATACCCACCCTGAAGATCTCATGACTATACTGGCATTTCACATCCATCCCACCCCCAGACTCTTCCCACTCTCTCCCTGCTTTTTTGTCTGGGAAGAGAGCTGCCCCATCTTTCTTACCCCTAGACATGAGCTGCAATAACAGGAACATGAGACTTTACAAATCTCTGGAAAAAAATATCCAAATGAAATTAAGTCTCACTGAACATTTCAATCAAGAATGGCAGGGATCTATTTTATTGAATATTCTAGCTACTGTAACACTGATATTTATTTTTGTTTGACATTTTAACACTTTGTACTGTAAAGAGTGAACTATATATGATAGAGAGAAAGACAATAATTTCTTGCAAAAAAAAAAAGAGAGAGAGAGAAAGAAAGGAGGAAAGAACAGAAGTGGAATTCAGGAGCAACATCCTTGGGAATCTGTGGAGCCAGGAGGTATTACTGCTGCTTGAACAGGGGACCAGTTCCTCTGGCCATAAGTGACTGAAGAAGAGCCAGAGCAAGACATACTGAACATTTTAGAAAACAAAAACAGCAAAAGAAAAGCAATTCCAGGTAATCTGTGAACAGACCACATTAAATCCACCCAGCCTGTCCAGATGGGTGATGGAAAGACCTAGACAATTTTGGAGACCAGAGACTTGCACCCAAGGCCTTTGAGGGCATGTGCTTCCTCTAGGAGGAAAAAGAAAACTGCGCGTGTCAAAGCTGATCTCATTTTTAAAATGCTGAGCAGCGTTGGTAGTGAGACTTACAGACAGTGTCCAACCTTGTCCTTGACAAATTTTCTGCTTTTTATGCTGTCAATGTCACTACCTTGGCAAATGCATTACCTTGACCAATGTGTTGATTTTTCAGACTCAAGTGCCAGTTTCCTGTAGCCTATTTCCTTTCCACCTGTTGGCCGCTTCTTTTAGGGAAAAAGGGGGCAGGGGAGGGAGAGCCTGAGGAGGAGAGAAGGAGAAGACAAAAAGAGAATGTCCAACAGTGTTGGAAAAGCAAATGTGGAATTTGTTAAAAGACATTCTCAGAATGTCTCAGTTCAACTACGTGCAGAAGATGGGATCACCCCTCCCTGGAACCAGGTTGCTTGTCTACTAGAGTTTTATTGATTTAAACAGAACAGTCCTTGAAGACAGCTAGGAGGTGTGTCAGTCTGCCCGATGTCCAATCCCAAACCATCCCCCATGTTTTTATTTGTTAACTCATTCTATCCCAGAAGCTGTAGTGACTGGCTACCACTATCAGAATAAAGGCAAAATAAGCAACTTGCAAAGGGCAACCCCTCCCCTATCACGATAGCATTTTTGTTAAATGCTACTTGTAACATGTATTTGGATCAATGTAGTTTTGAATAATTGGATTTGGAAATTCGTAGAAAGAACAACTGATGCTAAGCAGAGATTGGAAAAATATTGTCCAAGGCATGAGGTCCTTCCTGTCTCTAGGGTCATGGGCTCTGAGAAACATCCCAAGGTACCTCATGGTGCCTTGGCTTTAAGGAAATTTTTATCTAGAATTTTATATAAAAACAGATGTTGGCCTAGTTCCTGTCTCTATCTCCAAAATCAGTTACTGCCAAACAACCTCGAAGCTCAAGACCTGGAGAGGGTGGCTAGACGCTCTGATATTGCATCGGACTGGACTTCAGGAAAGACTTACATACACAGGTATTAAACCATTTCCAGTGCAGATGAAAACATCACCCTCCTCTGGGTGTCACTGATTGCATCGGCCAAAAAGGAAAAGCAGGAGGGAATTTAGAGCAGTTCCTTTTGCTTGTTTGATCCCTCCATTTGTTTACACTTTATGTTGAGACATTGATTTAAAATTTAGTGTCTGTAATTTATAGCTCTTAGGTAGGCTAAAGGAAAATATTTAACTTATACAGAGAGCAGTATTGTTTCATTAAATTATTCCATTTTGTATAAATTCTGTAGCTGGACTACATGAAAGATCTTAAGTTATGGTATTATTATCATTGTTATTTTATTTTATAATTATCTTTCTCATTTTCTGTCGATCAGAAGGTGTGGTTTATGGTGTAGCACAATGATTGTGTTTATTGCTAACCATGAATTATTATGGATTTTTATGAAGGAATGAAAATGGAACTGCCATTTGGGAGCTCCCTGGTATTTGTCTTAGCTGTATTCCCTCATTTTCTGTGTACAACAACAATCATCTGAGGATGCGTGTACCGCCCTGAGGTCCAGTGGATACGTTGTGATTTTGACTTGATCACAAAAGCTCCTAGGTGGGCATCAGATGACTGAGTGGTGGACAAAGAGTTCAAAAGCTGTACATTTTCTCGAGTTGCTTAAGAAATAAAATCATGGGACTACATTAGAAGCACAAAGAGAATTATTTAATGCCCTGAGAGGAACAGGCCTACAGGGAATCTGCATGGGACCTGTGGGGTAGATAGTTTCAAGAACTGGCAGCATAGTTTGTAATCTCCTTCCTACTAAATCCCATAAAACCAACATTTTTCTCCTAGTTGGGAGACTATAAAAAGGAAATAAATAGATGGCATGACAAAAAAAATGCCTAACTGTGATGTCATCCCATAGCAAGACAAGAGAAATTCTAGAATGAGGCTTAGTCTCTTAGTCACAGCTGGAAAAGTACCTTGAAAACCCATATTTTTCATCCTCTGACTTCAGACCACACCATACTGTGAATCTCTCTGGTTCATTACTTCTGAGAACAGAGAGGCTACAACTCTGTGTCCTCTTTATTTATTTATTTATTTTGATGTGGACCATCTTTAAAGTCTTTATTGAATTTGTTACAATATTGCTTCTGTTCTATGTTTTGGTTTTTTGGCCACGAGGCATGTGGGATCTTAGCTCCCCAACCAGGGATCAAACCCGCATCCCCTGCATTGGAAGGTGAAGTCTTAACCACTGGACCACCAGGGAGGTCCCTCTGTGTCCTCTTCCTGTCCAACATAAAACACTGACCCTTCAGCGTGTCCAGGTCTTGCCCACCTGTCGTGGCCAAAGAGGAACATGAAAGTTAACGTGTCTTACCCCTTTCAGTGATGGTCTTCCTGGAAAACCCACCCCAATACCTCATAATTTTGATAACTTTTTTGAATTCCCATCTTGACTGTCTGTCATGGTAATGCCATATACCTGTCTGGATTGACTGTTATGAGCAAGTTAGCATAGCAGACAGTATTGAATCTTCAAGTCATTCACTCTATTGTCAAGAGTTGAATAGGGCTTCCCTGGTGGCGCAGTGGTTGAGAGTCCGCCTGCCAATGCAGGGGACACAGGTTCGAGCCCTGGTCCGGGAAGATGCCACATGTCGTGGAGCAACTAAGCCCGTGCACCACAACTACTGAGCCTGTGCTCTAGAGCCCGCGAGCCACAACTACTGAGCCCATGAGCCGCAACTACTGAAGCCCGCATGCCTAGAGCCTGAGCTCCACAACAAGAGAAGACACCGCAATGAGAAGCCCGCGCACCACAACGAAGAGTAGCCCCCGCTCGCCGCAACTAGAGAAAGCCCGCGCGCAGCAACGAAGACCTTACACAGCCAAAAATAAACAAATAAATTTATTTATTTAAAAAAAAAAAAAGTTGAATAAAGTTCCACGTTGAACATTTTACTTATTTTTTAGTAGAAGTGACTAGAGGCTTCAGAGAACAGTGTCTTTAGTCTAGGTTAAAAGAGAAATGCCTTCTCTATCCCAGGCTACCCTTCACTGCCTGCCTTGAAATAACCAGCACAATTTTGAATTAGTGTGTGTTTCTTTGAGAACAACTCCACAGTCATCTGAAGAGTGGAATGAAGAGCTCGGGGAATTTAAGAGCTAATTCTTCAGTCTGACAACTGGGTGGCAGTGCTTTAAGGAAACTCACAGGACTATGATTTCAAGCTTCATTGTTGATCAAAAGTTTAACCCCCTTGAAGTGAATTCCACATTCATTTAGCATCTGGTTTTGACTGACTGCAAGATAATGAGTTTTTATTTGTTTTGCAGATGGGCATTTGGTTCTGATTCCCATCTATTTCTAGATCATGTCCTCTGAATAACAATTCCTCTTAAAATTGCTTGGCAGAGGGACTGAGAAGCCTGCATCCTCCTTTGAAGTTATAATAGACCTTACCACCACTAAAGTTTGGACCTGTTGGCGAGATTGTGGGGAGCACCTACCCAGGGAGGTGAAGGTGTTAACTGTGTTGTATGATGGTTTGGTATGACCAGCTTGAAGTTCACATATTTTAAAACTTTAGTATCAACAAATCCATCCTTCTAGAATTAAGGATATTTTAGTAGGATTTAATAAGTACACTGGACTTCCACTTCAGGGCCTCATTGTACTAAATTTTCCTCTTACCCTAAGTAATAATAGATTTGATGGTTTGGGGTTTTCCTGGTACCAACCCAATTTTAAATGCCCTTTCCCACTGTGGAGCATTGACGTTTTTCCAGTGTGAATGCATTCTTATCGATCAAAAGATTTACCCTTTTTTTCCATGCCCTTTTGTCTCAATCCGCCCCCCTTCCTTAAAATGTTTCTACTTGAACTTCCTGTGACTGAATTCTACAAATTCCAAGGAATTCCTGCCCTGCTCTGCAGTATAGTGTGCTATGTTGTATTTTGTTTTTCTACCAAGCCAGAAACCAAAATACCACCTCATACCACCATCTACCATCTCCACCCTCGATACCCAAGACCGTGTTATTTATTGATCACCATATTCTTTCCTACTGAGCCTGGACATGGCCTCATAACCTCTCACAACACAGCATTTGGAGCCATAATTAGCACTTGATTGGAATTGGTGTGCAAGGGGAGATCTGTTTGCTGTCCCAGCTCTAACCTCATAATTAATTTCCGAAGGTGGTTTGAGATCTTGAGTTAGCCCTGATGGGAGAATGACAGGATATACCAGTGTACTCCTTATAGATCCCACCCTACGGCTATCAGGGGGCAGCACCAAAGACAGGAAAAAGGCCACGTGCCTCCACCCACTGCCCTTTTGGAGTACGATTCCAATTGTATATTGAATTCCAAAATGTCTCTTCATTTACATCATTTCATTGTTAAATGAGCATGTTCCTCCACCACCTTCTATAAACAGAAAGTTAATACAAGTCCCAGTTACTTGCTTCTTCCTTAGACTCTATGAGACTGATGATGTACCAAAACAACGTGACATTCTTTTCAAGACTTTGACTTGTACTGTCAGTATGAACTTAGTGCCTTTCTAGGCAGCAAGATTTTTCTTCATTGCTGATTTCATAGAATAAATGTCCTAATATACTCACATCGCCAACGTTAGCAGCCTCACAGACTAGCACATAAGAATCACATTAGTCTGCTTGTTTGCATGTTACAGCCAATACTGCAAGCACCTATTCAAACTGGAATGAACTAGACTGCCAAGTGGAGGACCCCTGTGGAACCTGGAACACTTCTCAGGGACAGGTGGCAGAAGAGGGGAGCTCTGAAATCACTGTTCTGAGAAATAGGGTAACCCCAAAAGGGTTGGGTTAAGGCTTTTGTTAACTGTCACGTAACCAGAGCATGCTGGCAGGATTTCACACAGAGCCAAGCCCCCAAGCAGACGGTAAGGCCACTGTAAGAAAACTTCCGGCCAAATCCCAGGCCTACTCTCTAGAGCCACTTCACAGCACTCAGGGGCACACTGGCTCCTGGCCCCAGGCTGCTGCCCAGTGACCAGGCAGACAGGGTCCTCCCGTGGTTGCAGGCCAGAGGGAACCCCACCAGAAGGCGCAGGCTAACAGGAAGATGTCCCTTATTGACCGCATCGCCTGGGTAGCTCACTACCTCGAGCAACCACTTCTCAGAGTCTGGAAGTGGGACAACCCACTTTGATTCTTGATTGCAATAATTTGACTTCCTTTCAATTTGGAGCAAATTAACTTTTTTTGTAGTCAAGTCTCAGAAAGATCTCCCTCATCTGCGTCCTCTGAGGTCTCCGGTACTGTTAGCTCCCCTGCTTCCTGTGTGGGTTCTGACGCCGGCACCCTCTTTGTATTGAACAATTGTACAGCGATGGGAACAAGAGCGACTATCAAAGCAAACAAATGCATGGAATTAAACAAAAAGTGTACTTCACTGTTTTCTGTCCTGTCTTTTCCTTATAGGTACTGTTTGTGTCCTGAGAGCTGCCTTCACAAGTCTCAGTATTTGTCAGAACTTACGGGAAAGGAAGACTGGGTTTCCCGCAGCCAGGAAAGACATGACTGGGTTTCCCGCAGCCAGGAAAAATGGGTGATGGGAAAAGCTGGTTTCTGGGGCTCTTTCGTCAGACACATCCACAGAAGGAAGAGATGACCATGATTTTCTTTTGTTATCGTCTCTTCATGATTATTCTGTCATATCCTAGACAGGCACTCTTCTTCTTCCCTATGACTTTCCTGCTGCCAATCTTACAGCTACTTCTGTGGTATTAGTACCCTACTATAAAGTATGCATAAGAGGGAAAAGGCAAAAATGAAAATCTGGCTTCCAGTGTATACAACTGGTAAGAAGCTTGAGAGCAGAAAGCTAAGACACCACTTTGGATTGTCTGATTTTCAGCCAATCCTGATTCCCACTGGCAATGGGAATTGAAAGTTAGCAACATGTATAAACACACACCACACAGAATATTTATATCCATTTATTTGGGAAATTGCTTTGCCTGTAAACTCACAACTGATAAGGCACATTGTTGCAAAATCACGGGGGAGACGGGAGAGAGACAAATCCAAGGATCTGGATAAAGGGCAAAGGGCCCTACTTTCAATAGTGTAGAGAGCTTCCTTGTGTCTCCCCTTCCCTCCTCCTACTTCAGAACACAAAGAGCCACGGACTTCCAAGTCCAGTTGGCATCCTCCTCACTCCCACTCTTGTTATCAAGCTTCTTTTAAAGCAACACATCCTTAAAAATGAAGTCCTTGTTGTGTTTTTTGGATTATACCATGTCCAAAAAACACTGCTTGGAAATTCATTCTTTGTACTAAACAGAAGTATTCCCAAGAATTCATGTAGAACAACTGGTCTACATTAAAGCCTTGGCAAGATTTTTGGCCAAGCCAAATCAAAAACCCAGCAGATGGGGCCCAGGGACAACAGTTCTTATAAGAAATGAAGAGTTACTCCTGTAGGGTACAGGATCCCAGAGCTGGTCATTTTAGGTGCCAAGGCCCTTCTGTCCTTGGAAGCATGAACCCAGGTCTGTGCCAATTCAATACTGCAGCCACAGGAAGCCATGACAGCTACAGATCATTAAAATAGAACACAACAAATTAATCCAAAACCAAATTTTCCCCTTAATTCCCTTGAATTAAAAGATAAAATAGAGTTATCCCTCAGTTATTCTCAGGAAATGACAAAATGAAAAAAAGTATTCAGAGGGTATACTGGGTGATATTGGAGTGTATTGAATCCATTGTCCCAGCAAAACAGAGGAGGGATTCCCACACAGAAAGGACAGTCTAGAAAATGTACTGACAGTCATTTGGTTCAAGTGAGTCAAGGGTTCTGCCCATCCAGATGGGTAAGAACTTCTCCAGAATATATTCATAACATACAGAGTTTGCACCATTGATATTTAATAGTCTGTTTGCAATCAGCTGAATTGTCAGGACATGCAACCAAGAGGAGATGTGACATATGTGGTAACAGTGCGTCTGAACACAAAGAGCATCACAGCAATCACTGTGCTTTTGAGCTGTACGTGGAAATCCTATGCAGTTTGTCAGCTTGTTTCCTCTGATTTATGGAAGAGGTAGGTCATCAGCAAAACAGTGCAGAAGGATCTCTCTTCAGGAGACTAACAAGATGAAGAGTGGTGTCAGTGACATGGGTTCACACGTCATTATCTACACTAATCATGTCCACGAGGGACGTAAAAGGATAACACCTGTCACAACAGCTGATCACTGTGCAGAAAAGGCGCCCTGGACGAGGGCAATCAGCATCCTCTCCCGAAGCAGCTCAGGACTTGGCCCGAGTTCCTTGTTATTCAGTAAAATACAAACAGGATTTGCTAGGAGGCCATCCGTTTTGCAGAGTGTCCTGCTAAATCAGGGCTGGTTTGAGAACCTGATATAATTCACCTTCTAGAGCACAGTGTCCTTCATGACAAGACAGTGCACACAGAAGAATAGTGTCCAAATCACCTGTTGAGAATAATTTAAAAACAATGAGGGGGGCTTCCCTGGTGGTGCAGTGGTTGAGAATCTGCCTGCCAATGCAGGGGACACGGGTTCGAGCCCTGGTCTGGGAAGATCCCACGTACCGCGGAGCAGCTGGGCCCGTGAGCCACAATTACTGAGCCTGCGCGTCTGGAGCCTGTGCTCCGCAACAAGAGAGGCTGCAATAGTGAGAGGCCCGCGCACCGCGATGAAGAGTGGCCCCCGCTTGCCACAACTAGAGAAAGCCCTCGCACAGAAACAAAGACCCAACACAGCCATAAATAAATAAATAAACAAATACTTTAAAAAAAAACAACAACAACAATGAGGGGCTTCAGAGGACCACGCCCATTACACAAATAAACAGTAGAGTCCAGGGACGCAGCAACCGAAGGATCCAGATCACGTGTCCTTTCTACTATTTAGATGATGAGCATTGCTTGTTTCATTCAAATGTAGGTCCTTCTGACTAAAATTTTTAATGAGGGTTCCAGGAACTAAGGCCACCAGGGCAATGGCCAACAGCTTAAAGGCAGTTTCCCCAGAGAAAAGAGCATCCAGAGAAGTCAGGGTTGACAGGATGGAGCCCGTCTGCACACAGATGAAATTATATGGGATCAAACCTTGAAGAAGAAAAGGGAAAGAGCCTGTTACTGGGGAGCAGGAAAATGAAGAACAATAGTCCTTCAGAAATGTCACCAGGAATTCACAACAGTGACTCCAGTTTTGTACTGTTTTTGCCCAATTCCTGACCTCTAAACATATTATCTCTTTCCCTTCTTTTCCACTCTTTCCCCTCCTTTCCTCACTTCCCACCTACATTTGTCTCATTCAGCAAAAGGACTTGAGATGGTTTACAAAATATATACACTACAGTAAGATTAGAAATTTTTTTAAATAGGAAAAAACCAAATGAATGAAGAATAAAACAAAATTAGAGAAGAATAAACAAAGTACAGTTAGTACTTAAGCAAACATGCATAAAGTTCACTCATTTGCTAGAGGTGTCCCCAAATTTGGTTCTGAGCGCCCAACAGCCAAAGTAAAGAGAAGCACCAGCATTATGAGATTTACAGCATGCCTGTGATAAAAACAGGTTTCTCAGAAGCAGTAGTACTATTCATGTTCTGTACTGTCTGTAAGAGGTCATCAAATCCACTGGATCCCACAAGTCTGACTGGTGGCTAGACAGGCTGGTTGTATAACAAACCCCTGGTGAAGTTGTTAAAAACACATCCTCAGGTGCCACCCCAGGGATTCTGGTTACCTGGGTCTGGGGTAGAACCCAGGAACCTGCATTCTAACAGCCTCTCCTGACCCCCGCTCCCAAGATTCTGATTGGTTTGGGACCCCCTGATGATCCACTCCTCTAGTAGATGATGCCTCAAGATCACAGACTCATGAAGGTCACATAGCTTGTCAGAAGGGTAACTAGAATCTCGGTCTCCAGAGTCTTTCCAAGCCTCGTGCCACCTGGGTGATTACAGGCTGCTAACAGAGGTGCTGAGGCATGCTGTCTAAAAGCCTGTCTGACAGAATTAGCTGTGGTAGATTCTGCTTCAATTTAAGATCTCAACTTCTCTCAGGAATTCCCTATTAATAGCAGCTGCTCAACCACAGATTTGTCATGTTTGACCCAGAGCCCTGAGTAGCCTTCCCTTCCATGTTGTAAAGAAGGGTTAAGAGAGGCGATCCTTGCCTTAGGCTTAGAGAGGGTGGTTTGCTTCCAGTGTGGAGAAAATAATAGTCAGTGATTTTACAGGCTGTTAGCAATTTTACCATTCAGATGAAAGTGGTTCAAAGCTCATACTTAGAGAAACACTGCTCTAGTCCTAGCCCCTCAATTGGCCAAGTGGCCCATGAGGGTAAGGAGCTTCTTGAAAGTCATACAATTGTCAAAAGGCAAGAAGGAACCGCACTAGTACCAGCTCTTCCTAAGGCAGATCTTAATCAAAATAGGGGCCAAAGCCAAATAGGAAGCCCCTTGCTCTGACCCTTCCCCTGCCTCCACTTGCCTTCAGCCCACGTCCCCTCACTCCAACTCTGCTTTTACTGAGCCCTTACTATGGGCCAAGTCGTGTGTGTTACACAGATTACTCTTCTAATCCCAGGGCCTGGCACAGTGCTTGGCACACAATAGGCATTAAATACAGTTACAAAATGAACAATCCCTATTTTTTCCAGAAGTATTTTTATGGGTTTTCATGTTCAAGCCTGAGTAGATCTGCAATCAGGAACAATTACTTTAGATAAGACCTGTCGATGCTCTTCATGAGCCTGTGCTCGCAGAGGCAGGCACATGCCCAGGACAACTGTGAGACTCAAACTTACACACCATGTCTTACCGATAAGAACAGAGAAGAAAAACTGCACGATGGGGATGTTCAGAATTGGGGCCGAGAGGTTCAAGAACCAGTTTGGCGTCATGGGGAAAAGTCTCAAAAACAGTAAGAAAAAAAACAAGCTGTTTCTGTTCTCCTCCACCTGTAGCCAAAGAAGACAAGGCCATTAAGAAGCAGAAAGAGCCTCCAGGTATTGAAAATCTGTTGGTGCCAGGCACTGTTCTACATACTTTACATATTCTATAAATTCCAGGGCAGAGATTCTTTTCCTCATTTTTAAAATGGAGGCACCTGAGGCTCAGAAAAGTCAGGAACCTGCCCAAAGACACAGAGCTGGTAGTGATGGAGCTGGGATTTGAGCTCAGATCTGCATCTCCTGGAGACATCAACAGGACCCCTGGGACCTCCTGAGGCAGGACAGAGGACCACTGTGGGAGATCTCTGCCCCTACTCCCCTCAGGGCCACGTGGTAACTTTCTGGGGGCCCGGCACTTAGATGTACCCCCTCGCCTTACCTTCCTCTGCAGCAGGGCCACTCTGTCAGGAAAATAGGAGACCACCAGCTGTTTGCCAAAAACACTGGAGAGCAGGTAGCAGCATGTGGCACCCACCGAGGTCAGCACACAGCACAGCAGAAGCCCCAGCCATGGCCCAAACAAAGCACCGGCTAAAACATTCTGCAAAGAAAACAAATCCTCTGCCATGAGAACATCTGGCAGCTACCAGCCATCTCGTCCTGGAGCCCAAGAGTCCTAGGTTCCCTCCTCCTTCAGTGATTTTCCTGGAGAAAACCTAACTCCCACTCTAAAGAGATGAATGAAAAGTGATGAAGGGGCTTCCCTGGTGGCACAGTGGTTAAGAATCTGCCTGCCAATGCAGGGGACACAGGTTCAAGCCCTGGTCCAGAAGATCCCACATGCCGCAGAGCAACTAAGCCCGTGTGCCACAACTACTGAGCCTGCGCTCTAGAGCCCGCGAGCCATAACTACTGAAGCCCGCACGCCTAGAGCCCATGCTCCGCAACAAGAGAAGCCACCGCAGTGAGAAGCCTGCACATCGCAACGAAGAGTAGCCCCCGCTCACTGCAACTAGAGAAAGCCCGCGTGCAGCGATGAAGACCCAACACAACCAAAAATAAATAAATAAATATTTTTTAAAAAAGAAAAAAAGTGATGAAAGAGCTGGGAACTACAACCCTGGCCTCGGTCTCCTCACCTTTGAAACTGGGAAGAAGATTAAAACCTCAGCAAGCGAGACAGAATTAAATGGGGCAATCTGTGTATACAGCCCCCAGCCTGCCACTTGGGCTGTGCAAGGCCCCGCCAGCCCTGGTGCCCTGGGAAGAGGCAGCAATGAAGCTCACAAGTTATTTCTGCTACTTTAAATGAACACAAACCATGAATTTTCCCTCAGTAAGACCTCATAAGCTTTAGAAAATGTCTCATTTCTTTCCTTCCTGCAGGAATTACTTCTCTATAATGCTAACACTGGGGGTTCCATGTTGACCAGAGTTCTAGCTGACACTCAAAAAAAGCCTTAGATTGACAAAAATGGAAAAGTGAACTAATACTTCCTAAGTGCAGTTTGGCTGGTAGACATCATCCTGCCAAACATGGGATCCAAAAGAGAAAGTAAAAGGGGAACCTGGAAGTGAGAAGGTAGGGATCTCCTCAGCACCTACTATGTGCTTGACTACAGGTCTGATTTAATCCCCACTATGACCCTGTTTAGTATACCATCCTCACCCCTTCTATAGGTGCAAGATTAAGTATCGTGCCCAAAGTCACACGAGGCAGAGACAGGATTCACCTCCAGGTAGCAGCTGGCTCTTCGCCCTGAAGAGGGATCAGCTCAAGAGAGAAAGAGGTACAGGGGCAGCCCCAGGAGTCAGTCCCTGACCTCAAGCACCATACACACCCCCATCTCTCTTGGCAGAATGTGTTTGCTTTTCTTCCAGTTTCTAACAAACTGCTTAGGCGGATCCAGCGTGAGCTGAATGTTGGGGCCGGAGGGAGAAGCAGGGCAGAAGGAAGCTTTCAGGTCTTCCTGCTAAGTCACCCAATCATTCAACAAGTGCTGAGGGCTGCTGTGTGCCAGGCACACCATCACCGTGCCAGCCCCTATGCACCCACTGTGTCATTTAATCCTCCCATGTAACAATCCTAGGGGGTTACATAGGAGAATGCCGGTTCTACAGATGAGGAAACAGCGTTAGAGAAGTTAAATGACTTGCTCAGGGTTACACAGCTGGGATTCAAACCTACCCAAAGGCATAACAGATATACACACTTAAACCAACCAGCTTAAAATGCTGCTGGGAGGACAGCATAGATTCTTCTGTATCACCTGAGATGGCAACTGATGAGAAGCATCCAAGAGCCCAAGCACAAGCCCAGGTCTTACACTGTGGCTCCCGAGAGCCAGGGGGCCGCCTGGAAAACCAGAATGACTCGTCCTCTCCACACAGGGAGACTCCCAAGTCCTCTACAGCCTAACATCACCATGAACAACCTGCATCTGTTCGTCAAACATTTATGAAGGCACTTCCCTGTGCCAGGCAAAGAAACACAAAGGCTGAGAATAAGGAACAGGTCCTGACCTCAAGGAACTCACAGACTAGGGGAGAAAACAGATTTTAAAAGAAAAACCAACATGCAGAGGGGGAGAGGTCTCAAGGACAGTGCTCCACACCTATCAAATCCTTAGAAACAAAAGCAGCATACCTGAGAGGAAAGGCAGGCTCTGGAGCTGGGCGGATGTGGGTTCAGACCTCAGCCCAACCCCCTCCTCGCCTTGTCACCTGGGACAGTTACTTAACTTCTCACCATTCATTTCCTTATCTGTAAAATGTGGATAAAAGTGCCCATTGTTGGCTCTTAGGAGAATTAAATAAGGTCATGCAGGTAAAGCAACTAGGACAGTGCCTGACACAGGGAAAGCTGTCAACAAATGGTAGCCACAGTAGTCTGTCCTCTGGACTGTAGGATCTGCAGCCTAAGGGCCCCTCTACAAAGACAGAAGGTGGCTTCCCGGGAGGCAGGCACAGGAGGAGGGCGATACTGACCAGGAAGCTGGAGCCAGGGATGGCAAAGCCCTGTTTGTAGAGGTAGGCACTGCAGAAAAGCAGGAACACGTAGGCCTGATGCTCCTTCCGGTACTCTCGAAGGACCTCGGAGAGTTCCCGCAGCTCGGCCAGGTCCGAGGGGAACCACAGTGACCTGAGATTTGGAAAAGCAGATGGAAACAAGAGTCCAGATCAGCCTAATACCTAATAAAGTCACTTGTTGTGTCTTCTTTCCAAAGTAGGTTTATAAATGTGCCCATCATCTGGTCTGCTGGGAACACACACTTAATGGGAGGCCAGAATAATGGATGACCTGATATAACACAGCAGAGGCAAGGAGAAGAGCCTTGGTTTGGAAGCAAGGGACCTGGCATAGCATCTCAACTCTGCTACTGTCCAGTTGTGTGATCTCAGGCTAGTCCCTGGGCCTCAGTTTTCTTATCGGAAAAATGAGGGGTTGAAGGTGGATAATCACTAAGTTCCCTCTTAGCTCTCAGTTTTTATGAACTATTCTTAAAAGGCAAATGGATTAATTTCTAGGCAAGTACTAAACATCCTAAACTGCCTTCCTTTCTAGGAGTACCCCCTCCCCCTAAGCTTCAGGCCCAGGACAATTCAAACTTCACACTGCTCCAAAGTTACTAGGTAAAACGACTGCTTTATCAGTCACAAAAGAGCCAATTAAAGATTCCCTGGGAAAGTATATTTGTCCATACCATAAACATAATCTTCTTGATAATATATCAGGCTTGGAACCAACCCTTTCAAAGAGCCTGCTTTTCACCCTGCTCTCTATATGATCCTCAGTGCACTCTGAACCCTGTACAAGGGTTACAGTGTAAAGGCTACCTTGCCTCCGCCAGCTGAACAACTCTTGAATCCATCAGTGATCAATTATAAGCAAACCCTCCTGGTTCTCATCAGAATATTTCTCTTAGTATGTCTGACACCCACAGCAGAGCCTTCCTAGCTAGAGTAAAAGAATACAGTCACTGAAAACAGCTGTCCTAATATTCAAACATCAGTAACATCCTTGACACACTTCCATTAACTTTATAAACAGTATGCTGGTTTATCACGACAAATCAGCCCGGTAGGTATTTGTACTGCCTCCTGCCTCAACCTGTCAGGGAGTAAAAGGAAAAGAGCAGAGACAGCCAAGAAAAGACAGCAGATAATTAATTAGTGAATAATTTAAAGTTGTCCATCAACGTTTCTCCTGAAGACCGGATGCCTTAAAGCCCCAAGGGCAGACCTGACAGAAGTGTAGTGAAGTGAAGTGGGGAGGACTATGGAGTGAGGCTGAGAGCAGTCGTTAAGAAGGGGCTGCGGGTCCACATAGAGGCGAAGGTCGGATGCAAACGGGGATCAGGGCTGGGCCTGGGAAGGCGACGGGAACACCGCTCAAGAGGCGACCCAATGGCGGGAACAGAGATGCTCCAGCAGGATCCGCCCAAGGTAAGGCGCCGCGTTTCCCTCCGCAAATCACCACCTCAAAGGCACCAGACAGCACTCCCGCGAAGCCGGCAGCACGCAGGTCCCAGACAGGGCCAGGCCCCGCTCTCGTCCACCCGGTCTGCCCAAGACCGTGTAGACGCGGCCCAATCTCCAGTCCCAGAACTGAACCCCAAATCCCAGCCCCCGACGCCTCCGATCCAGGAACCCGAAAATACGATTCCCAGACCCCATCCTCGGACCTGGCTCCCCTCCTCTGACCCGAACCCCGGCCCCCGTCACCGCCGCCACGCACCTGTCTCCAGCCTCCTTGGCTGTGCCCAGTGTCGACCTGCGGGGCAGTCGCGTCGACAGCAAGTACAGGGCGAAGGTGCAGCCGGCGAAGACCAGGAGGAGGCCGAGCAGGGGGCGCATCTCGGCGCCAGCACCCGGACTCGCCCCGCCGCGGAGGAGCCTGGAAGCAGCGCCAGGAACCTCGCTGCTATCGCACTGCTACAGCGGAGCGCGTTAGTGGACGGACAGGGGCGGGGGTCCGCTCCAGGCCCCGCCCCCATATCCTGGCCCCACCCACGGCCCGGATTCCGCTTGCAGTTGGCTCCAGAGTCCAGCAGAAAGCTGTCTTGCAGCCCCTCTGCGCTTGCGTCTGCCCTCCTTCCGCCTGTATATCTTTCTACGTTTATCTCTGTCTCGTTCTCCACTTATTTGCAGGCTCTCTGCCAGGCGCTAGGTGGTCCGGGGTGAATCACCAGCCCTGCCCACAGCAAGCTTGCAGTCTAGTGGTCAAGACAGCCTTGTCTACCACCAGGCGTAACACAAAGCAAATGCAGCCCGCGTAGAACCAGAGGCGCCAATGCAGTGCGGTGGGATAGTCAAAGCGACCACGGAAATAAGGAGAATTTACTTTTATTGAACGCCTACAATGTGCCCATTATCCTTAATTCTCACAACAATTCTGCAAGGTTGGTATTTTTGTCTTTATTCAACAGATGAAAAATCCAAGTCTCAGAAAGATTAAGTGACATTACCCAAGAGAGTCACGATTAGAATCCAAGTCACCCTGCGTTCAAAACTAGTGGTCTTGCACTGGGTGGATTCATGGAAGAGGTGGGGTTTGAGTTTACCTTAAAGGATGAGCAAGATTTCCACAACAGAGACAGGAGGGAGAAGGTGAGCTGGGGGCCTCAGTTTCCGTGAAGCCTAAAGGTGTGTGAGAAATGAGTGAGAAGGTGGGAACAAACTGGAAAACATGGAAAGGCAGCTAAGGAGTTGGATTTTTTTTTTTAATATTGTACTTGGGGAGAGACCAATAGAGGCGTTTAAGCAAGAGAATGATGTAGTTCCCGTTTTAGGATGTGTTGCCCTGGCAGATGATTAGACTACATTCTGAGTTTGTAGCAACAACTGTCTTGGTGAGAAAGGAATCAGGCCTGAGCCAGGACCACAGCAGTGGGGAGGAAGGTGGACAGACTGGGAGGAGTTGAGTTTGTAGGACATGGCTGATTAAATGGAGAATGACAGAGAGGATTCCAAAATGTCACAAGCCTGGAAAACAGAAACTGTCCTTGTTGTATCATTCATAGCCCCTCCTGGGCCAGATAAAGAGCACCTGTCAGAAGTCAAAGTGCACAAAGTCCTAGCAATTCCAGGAATTTAACCCATAGATATGCCTGTAGGTAGACAAAGATGTATGTTCAAGGGTATTCTCTCAACTTTGTTTTGATATGAGGATATTGGGAACAGCCTAAATGCCCATCATTTGGGGACTATCGAGGTTAATTATTGTATATTCACAAATGGAACACTAAGTAGCTTCCTGAAAGAGGGAGACAACGTTATGGATCCTGATACAGTACAGTAGCCAGATAGATGGCTAGGATAAAAATCAAACGAGTTGCAGTGTTAGACTATACTATGACTCATTTGTAAGAAGAAGAAAAAAAGATATACTTTTCAAAATACTGAAGTATTTATGAATGAAATGACTCAATGTCTGAGATTTGCATTAAAATAATGGGATGGGAGTGTAGTGAGTAGGGATATAAGTAAAACAGGATTGGCCATTGAAGTGATAATTGCTGAAGCTGGATGATGAGCACCTGGAGGTGGATTTTATACCATTTCCCCTATTTCTGTGTATGTGTAAAATTTTCCATTTTACAACGTGGGGAAATGTTCTCAGCCTTCCAGTCTCATTTTCTCCCTTCAAGTCTCCCGTTCCAGCTAAACATGCACCGTGTAGGCACCGTGTTCGTTTGTGCCTCTGACAACACTCTTCCCTGGGAAACTTCTCTGCCTGAAAATCCCTGCTCTTTCAGCAACACCCGGGGCAGTTGTCACCTCCTCTGAGAAGGCTTCTCCAGCTCCTACAGTCAGAAAGGTTTTGCCTTCTCTGTGCTCGGGGCTGCCTGTGGAGTGTCTATATTCCTGTGATTGCAAATACTGTGCTCCAGTGTCATCATCCATCTCCTCAGGAGACAGTGAACACTTCTGTAAATGAGACACGGTCTCACCATCCTATGTCTATCCCAACCCTTAGCCCTGTGCTTGGCTTATTATTGGCACTTAATAATAGTTTGTTAAATTAATGGACCGGGTCTGCGGAGGAAATGATTGGTTGTTTGGTTTGGAACATGCTGATTTTGAGAAGTCAGAGGAGTACAGGAGGAGAGAAGGTGAATAACGATATTGAGCTTGTGCTAGAAGTGTGCAGAGCAGAGAACACGAAGAAAAACTCCTGCTCTCTAGGACTTCACTTTGCCTTTGGTTGGGGGAGAGGATGGAGAGAGTTATAATTATAGAGCATGACGGTGTCACAGAGGAAACAAACGTGGCCAAGCTTCCAGAGAAGCAAGTATCATCATCCCTCTTGTGGATGAGTGGCTGAGCAGGTGTTCAGATGGAGTCACTTGGAGGGCTGATGCAGCCCACAGCTGTGAGTGCTGAGCAGGACCGAGCCCTCCTCGGCCCCTCCCGAGCCCATGCTCTTTGCTCTGCCCCACACTGCCTCTCAACAAGCAGGTGAAGATCCAGAGCTCGGGTTGAACATTCAGATTTAGAGGTCATCTGTCTAGAGGAGACAGTTGAAATGGGAGGAGGGAAGGGCTCTGAGGGAGACCATGAGAGGGAAAGTAACAGCAGCTGACATTCACTGAGTCTAGGCAGACTCACCCCACAGGACTTTTACACACATGAATGTATTTATTATATAACAACCTTCATGAGGCAGGGGCTCCTAACAGCCCCCACTTTACAGTCCAGAGAATGGAAACTTAGGCAGAGTGAAGTCAGTCGACAGAGGTCACACCCCAGCAAACAGCAGAGCCTAACCACTTACCCTCCACTGCCTTTTTCAGAGAGAAGACTGAGATCAGAAGCCTGGTAAGAAAATAGTGGAACTGGTGAAAGAGAAAAGATTTCATTCAGGGATGTTGGATGAGAGATAGGGTGGTGGGGGAAGAGTGCACTGGGGGCCCAAGAAAGACTGTTAGAAAGGAACCAGTGCACAGTGTCCGAGTCCATGGGAAAATCCAGCAAGGAAACCTGAGGGGTTGTGGGACTCGGCCAACACCAGGTGACAAGGGACCTTTGACAGAGCTCTTCCGGGAGATGCAAACGTGATTGCCTACAGGCTCACTGCCCAAGCCCCTGCTTGCTGCCCCTGACTTACCCCCCTTGCCTCCTGTTCTGATTCCTCCTGCTCAGCCTGTCTGTTTCGGGGAAGGGGCCCTGCTCCCCACTCTCAGCCCGCCTCTCTCCAACCCTCCTGACCCCCAACCCAGCACCTGCAGAGCCAGCTCTAACCAGCCGGTGTACCGCCTGCAGGCTGTACGGCCTCCCCTGAGGCCACTCACTTGCAGCACATGCCAGGCAGCCTGTAAAGGACAGCAGCAACCCTCACCAGGGACACATGCTGGACTGGGGAACAGGTAGGGGCTAGTGGTTCAGGGGAGTGGGAGGGAAGAAAAGCCAAGAGGCTCTAGTGAGAGCAAATTAGCCAGCCACTCTCCATGGGTCTTTATCATGGGGCTCAACCACGTTTCCTGGCTTAATTGGATCTGCACGGAGCAACTGAAAGGAGTAGCTCTGATCAGACCACATGGCTTTGCTTCCCCATCCCTGCTCCAACCACAACCAATGGGAACAGGATGGACACCTGCCCCAAGAGGAGGATCTGAGGGCTGGATCCTCTCCCTGAGCTTTGGGATTGGGCCACATGGTAAGTGAGTGGCCAAGGACCCAATGGTCCCAAGGACCCCAATGATCCACAGCTGCCCTGTGGAGGGAGCGGAGCTGAGTCAGAGAGATACATGGCAGAGCACAAGGGTTAGTAAAGGCCTATGGACTCTCATTGCTGAAGGTCCAGGGCATCCCCATCCCTGCCCTTCCTGAGGTCTGATGGCTCAGCTCTCCCTGGGGTTCCACAAGTCCTCTCTCTAATAAAATCTGGGTAAAAATAAGTGGATTTCTGTTGCTGGCATCCCAGGTCAGGAATGAGAACATGGGGCAGGGGTCTGAGGGTGGGAGGTTCTAAGTTTAGGTTTTGGGAATAAGTGTGTTGATGTCTAAAACAGAATGCAGGTGGCTCCCTCAAGTCCCTAAGGACAAATCCACTCCATTCTGTTCAACAGACATCTATTGAGCACCTGCTTTGTGCCTGGCATTGTGTTAGGTGCCAGGGCAGCAAAGACAAATAAGCAGCAGCTGCTCTTGTGGTGCCCACAGTCTTGGAGGAGATACAGACGTGGAAACATATTACAATATGGCTTATTACAAGCAGCGATGGTAGCACATACAAAGTGGGTGGTGGAAGGGAGTCGTGGAAGAGCAAGCCCAGCTTGGAGTCACCCAGGAGTGCCTGAGGGTCCTGGAGGGTTTTAGCTGAGGCGCAAAAACAGGAGCTGGGGAGAGCAAAATCTCCTAGGCTTCAGGATAGGTGGGCTTGCTGAAGGATGGTATTGGGACCACCTGGAAGTTGCGAAGAGGCGTGAAAGCAAGAGCCAAACTCTCTTTTTCCCAGGGAGCCTGGGAAGTGGGCAGTGGGCCTCCAGAGATAACAGAGACAAGAGTAACAAAGGTGCCTGGGAGAGAGGTCTAAGGCAGCGAAGGGTGGGCACCTCTAGGGAAATGGGCTGTGGCTGGGGGTGGAGGCCTGGTCTTTCCTCACAACCAAACATGGCTCCATAAGGCTCACAAGATAATGGGGAGTGTTCATTTAATCAATATTTCCTGAGCACAGACTGCATTGTAGGCACCACACTAGGCACACGGCCTCTGCCTGGCAGAGCAGCCTAGTGGAGAAGACAGACAGACAGTAATCAAATAATCATACAAATAAATGTAAAAAAACGCAGCTTAAACAGTGAACAGTGCTACGGAAGGACAGCTCCAGTGGGCTCTGTGGAGAAATGAGGGCCAGGAAGACTCCCCTGAGGAAGTGACCATCCAGCTAAGGTCCAAACATGGAGTGGGAGATACTGGTGAAGACAGGAGGGAACAGGGTAGGCTGCAGTTTCGTTGCATCTTGGGTTGGGTATTCAGACAAATACACTGACAAAAGGAAGGGAAGAGAGGCAAGGGTAACAAGAGACAGAGAGGAAAGTTCCAGGGGCCTTGGGAGAAAGATTGTGAGAAGAGAGTGGCCACACCTGTAACTGCCTTCATTTCACCTGATCACTGTTACATGAAACACATTGAATTCACCTCCAGTCCAGGCAGCAAACTTCCTTCCTTTACTCCTTCATTTATCTATTTGTTCACCCACCCACCCACTCCCCAGTGAGCCAGGCACCGTGCTAGGAGACGCCAGGAGAAGAAGCTCAGAGACACCCACTGGCCTGAGGAGCTTCTACATTGATAGAAATGCTATTCCTGGCATTTTCTTGATGTTGTTTTGATCCCCTGCTTACCAAGGAAGGCAAAGAGCCCAAAGAAGTGACTGTGCTAATCAAAATACAGGACCAATAAAACTCTAAAAACGAAATCAGGACCTATCAGCACCGGGATCTCTGTATCCACCACTGCTGAGGAAACGTCGGAAGGAGGAAGGCTGAAAAGATGTCCAAGTGGGCAGGAGCGTCGCTGAGCCTTACTCCTTTCAGAGTTCAGACATTCGCTGCAGGCATCCCTCACTTAAGTGGAACAGACTCTGGACTTGCTATATAAGTATAAATAAAGTGTGCCACACTGGATTATATTTACAGAGTTCCATCATTTATGAAACAGACAGTCTGTTTCTTTAAAATACGGCTCTCCACACAGAAAGCAGTAGAAGAGCAGTCACTTGGATGGGGAGGAGGTTGGTGGACCTATGACTCTCAGGAATCCCAGGAACCTTCCTGCAGTGGCCACAGCTGGGGGATGGGTGGTGTCCACCCCTTTGGCTCTGTCTCCCCCCTGGGCATCTGACCTCAAGTGGTTCTGACCTCTCTGACCTTGGCCCTTGGGAGGGCCTCTTGACTTGGCTGCTGTTGTCATTTCAGATTCATGGATCACACCTCTTCCTACGGAAGCCTGAGAATTCCTCAAACTGGGAGCTTCAGGTGCTCCAAGAGCAGACCGGTTAGTACTTTGAATTCACATGTTGGCAAAACGAGTTATTTAGCATCTCTCCAAAAGGTTAACATTAATTACCTCTAACAGGTGGGATTATGGATAGCATATTTTCATTTTGCATCTGTGCATTTTTGAAATTTCCTTCAATAATTACAGATTACATTGGTAATAATAAAGAAAAACAAAACATTTCTTAAGTATTGCTTAAAATGAGGGTTGCATGTAAAGTGATGCTTCTTCACCTTAAGTGAAAAACAAGCTCTGCTTTTTCTCTCCTGCCTCTCACTCTATCCCTTGTCCCTGTGAGCCAGGCTGCCCCACTGCTTCATCTGCTCTTCTACCCTCATCCACTAGTCCCAGCAGCTGCCTTCTTGGCTGTTGGTCTGTCCCCACCTCCTCCTGCACCAGCCCCACTTTAAACAAGGCAGGAAGCCATTCCCTCTCTGTGCAGAGCCTGGAGGGATCTGGCACAGGGAACATGGGGTCGAGTCCAAAGTGAGGTCTCCAGCCAGTCCTTCCCTTTAAGATGCTTGGCTGGCCACTGTGATTGGCAGAAATGCCCGAGTGACAGGCAGCAGAATCGACAGTTCGGAACAAATGAGGCCCCAGGACACAGCCTAACAAGACGCTGGGCCGTCGGGAGCCTGGCTATTTCTGACTTGCCCTATTTAGGGGCTCCCTTCCCAGGACTGTTTCATAATCCAGGGTCACTTGACATTTTGCAATATGACATCCACAGGACATGACTGTAAAAAAACAAAACAAAAAAAACCCTGGTTATTCCGTACTTTTTATGCCTTGAGGAGAAGGTGAGGTGAAGCTTTAAAAATCCTGTGGTTGTAGCATTCTTGATGTTACTGGTACCCGGGTGTCCTGACAAGAGTTACATTTGCAACTCTGGGCAAAGAATAGGTTGGAAGACTGTTTCAACATTTTCCATCAGTACAAGATCATACCGACACAACTGGGGCCTGTGAAAATAAGATGAAATATCCTTGTCAGTACAATAATAAAATTACCTCATTCTAGTAAATTATATCATCTCTTTCAGATATAAAATTATTTAGCAATTATTTTTAATGTTCTAGGGAAATGCTTGTGGTAAATAAGCAAAGCCACATCAACAACAGCAAAAAATTCAGGGTGTAAAATTTTATTTACCATATAACTTCACCTAGGTTTAAAAACAAATAGAAAGAAGATTAGAAAGAAATAACCAAAAATTTTAACAGTGGTTGCCTCTGAATAATGACATTATCCATGGTATTCTTCTTCTTCCTCCTAACACTTTCTGTACTTTCCAGATTTTATAAAATGAATATGTATTCCTTTGATAATCAGGGAAAGAAGTATTAAAAAGTCCCAGTTTTAAGATGTAATGACTGGGCTTCCCTGGTGGTGCAGTGGTTAAGAATCCACCTGCCAATGCAGGGGACACGGATTTGAGCCCTGGTCCGGGAAGATCCCACATGCTGCGGAGCAACTAAGCCCGTGCGCCACAACTACTGAGCCTGCGCTCTAGAGCCCGCAAGCCACAACTACTGAGTCCACCTGCTACAACAACTGAAGCCTGTGTGCCTAGGGCCCGTGCTCCTCAACAAGAGAAGCCACCGCAATGAGAAGCCCGCGCACCGTAACGAAGAGTAGCCCCCGCTCGCCGCAACTAGAGAAAGCCCGCGCACAGCAACGAAGACCCAATGCAGCCAAAAATAAATAAATTAAATAAATCAATTAAAAAGAAAAAGAAAAAAGATGTAATGACTATCCTCTTAGGAAAAAAAAAAAAACTTGTATTATTGTTTTGAAGTATCCTAAACCTTCAGGAAAAAGGAATTTATAAACATAAAGTAGTAACTGCTCACATCATTTCCTGTCTCTGTCCACAGATTGAACACTAGGAATATATGTAGGAGTGGCATTACTCACAAAACACACATACCATCACAGCTTTGTTCTTTCTCCCCCTCTTTGTCTCTGCCTCTCTCCCTTTCTACACACACACACACACACACACACACACGCAGTTTATTTTTTCTGAAACCAATTGAGAATAGGTTGTTTACCCCTTAATACTTCAGTGTGTATTTCCTAAGAACAAGCACATTCTCAGTGCAGTTATCAAATTGAACATTGATATAGTAGTTGTATCCTGTATCAGTGGAATCAAATATTCCAAATTTTCTGTACCTTTTTTAATGCTAGGCTGTGTTTTATCAGTTTGCCAAATTATATGAGGGTTTCTTTTCTACAACAAATTATCAGCTTGCAAGCAGCGTGGGTAGAGTGATTAGGGAGGAATCGTGTAACTCTAAGCATATAACAACATTGTTTCTTTGGATTATTGGACGGTTTGTCTTTAAGTGCATACCAGTAAATTTTTCTTGGATTACTGGGCAACTTATTTTTATCAAGTCTAGTTTTGGAAAACCCCTCACTTCTTTCATTGTGATTGATGAAGTCCTGTTAAAACGTAAGACCGAGCGGATTGGACAGGAGCCAATAACATCTTTGGAAAACAGGGGCTTGTCAGACGCTGCCTCAGCTCACCTCTCTGGATGGGCAAGTGACCTTAACTTCATTCGGAGAATCCTGAGCTTGTACCTCGGGCCTATTACAGATCCTGTAGAGAACACCAAGGAAATGGCTGCCACTTTATCTAGATCTTGATTGAATCTTGCAAGCAGACTCACTTGGTGGTATTTCTGAAATGTGGTGGGTTCACTGGAAGGAAGAAATAATATATTTTTAAGTGGATATGAATTACCAATGAAAGAAAACAGTTTTGAAGCCTACAAATCACTCATCAGCAAGTAGCCATTTGACCCCATAGCCTGCACTAGCCGACTTTCGTGGGCAAAGTCCGTTGGATTCCAAGGGACTGCATAAGTGAAGCTGCCGACCCCAGGACTGATGAGATGCTGTGACATTGGAAAGGTATGTGCTGCCTACTATAGGCCAGACAGCATCCTCATCTCTTGACATATTTCTCCTATCCCCTGAAAAATTCTGCAAGGTATTATTGTCTTCATTTTACAAACAAGGAAACAGATGCTTGCAAAGCTAAAGCTCACCCAGGTCACAGGGCTTCTCTGTAGCAGTGCAGTGATTAAAACCCAGTTCTGGCTGAGTTCAAAGTTATGGTCTTTCCATTAAACTGCATTGCTAGATGCACAGGTATACTTTTTAGCCACACTAGATACTAACTTATTTTTTTTTAATGCAAGCAGCCCTATAAGTTCTTTTTTAATTTATTTTTAAATATTTATTTACTTATTTGGCTGTGCTGGGTCTTACTTGCGGCACGCAGGATCTTCGTTGCTGCATGCGGGCACTTAGTTGTGGCATGTGGGATCTAGTTCCCTGACCAGGGTTCGAACCCGGGCCCACTGCATTGGGAGCGTGGAGTCTTAACCACTGGACCACCAGGGAAGTCCCTAGATACTAATTTAGAAGTTGTGCTTAAGCATATATTTTTTCAGTTCTGCCCTCAAGAGAAACCTTAAAACAGCTACATCCCAGGTTCCAATACTTTTTTTTCCAAGTGTGTGGAGATGTTTCCTACAATTGGAATCCCAAATTGAGCCTAAGGTGTATCCACTAGGGAGATTCACCTGGGTACTGTCCCTCTGGGGAGCTGCAAGAATAGGCTGTGGAGAAATGATTGCTCTAGGAATGAATCCTTAGTTTGGAGGTCGGGATGGGGGTGAGAAGGTGCCTGTCACCCCAGCCTCACTGTGCAGAGCAGAAGTGCCACAAGTAAAACTAATCCAAAAGGTTGCCCAGATTTTGGTTTCTAAATACTATCTCCACAAAATGGAACTAGGGCTCCCTGGAGAAATGGTTGATTCCAGGGCCAGGGCAGGGAAAGTACAAAGTGATCCTGGAACAACATGTGTGCCAAAAGTAAGGAAACACTCAAAGAGTGATGGAGATGTTCAAAAGAATATAGAATCACACCCATTAGGGTGGCTACTGTGAAAAAAACAAAAACAGAAAACAAGTGTTGACAAAGATATTGAAAAATTGGAACACTTGTACACTGTTGGTGGGAATGTAAAATGGTACCACCACTATGGCAAACAGTATGAAGGCTCCTCAAAAAATTTAAAATAGAACCACATGATCCAGCAATTCTACTTCTAGGTATATACTCAAAAGAATTGAAAGCAAGGTCTCCAAAAGATATTTGCACACCCATGTTCATAGCAGCATTATTACAATAGGCAAGAGGTGAAAGCAACCCAAATGTCCATCAATGGATGAACGGATTAAAAAAATGTGATTTGTACCTACAATGGAATATTATTCAGCCTTAAAAAGAAAGGAAATCCTATCACATGCTACAACATGGATGAGCCTTGAGGACATTATGCTAAATGAAATAAAACAGTCACAAAAAGATAAATATTGTTTGATTCCACTTATATGACATATCTAAAATAGTCAAATTCATAGAAATAGAAAATAGAATGGTGGTTGCCAGGGAGTGGGGGAAGGGAGAAATGGATGTTGTTACTTAATGGGTATAGAGTTTCAGTTTTGCAAGATAAAAAAGTTCTGGAGGGACTTCCCTGGTGGTCCAGTGGTTAAGACTCCACACTCCCAATGCAGGGGGCCTGGGTTCGATCCCTGGTCAGGGAACTAGATCCCACATGCCTCAACTAAAAAAAAGATCCCGCATGCCACAAAGAAGATCCCGCGTGCCGCAACTAAGACCTGGCGCAGCCAAATAAATAAATAATTTTTTTTCTTTAAAGTTCTGGAGATCTGTTTCACAATAATGTGAATATACTTAACGCTACTGAATTGTACACTTGAAAATGATTAAAATGGTAAATGTTATGTTTTTTTTACCACAATTAAAAATGCATTAAAAAAAGGCACTGGTCAGATTTGGGACAATTTGAATATCAAAATAAATAAATAGTGATAGTAACTGATTATAATTCCCCCTTGATAAAATATAAAAATCCAGGAGTCCGTATTGATATATTTGGACATGAAACAAATAAATGAATAAATAAATGAGAAAAAAATGCCTTTCCTAAATGTTGAATTAGAAAAATCACCATATGGCAGCCATCAGAGTAATAATTCAACCACAAAACATTAAAACTAGTGGGTAAAAGTTTGAGGAGTAATGGACCATCTACGTGGTCTCAAAGTACCTACCCACAAAACACTAGTTAAGTACAAAGGGAAAAATAGTAACGTTAAAGTGGAGAAACTTGGCAGAAATCACTTTAATTACTTGATCCACATTAATGAAACAATCGAAATTGTGAGCCTCCTAATAGGATGCACTGAGACAAACATTATGTCACCTTTGTGGTGTCTTTGCCAAAGATGCATGATCTGAATCTAATCGTGAGGAAACATCAGGCAAACCCAAACTGAAGACATGCTAAAAATAATTGACCTGTCATCTTCAAAAGTGTCAAAGTCAAAAGAGTCGAGGAAAGGCGGAAGAACTGTTCCAAAGTGAAGACTAAAGAAGCAGGAAAACCAAATGCAGCCAGTGATCCTGAAATGAATCCCTTTGCTACAAAGGACATTATCAGGACAATTAGTAAAACTAGAATGGGGTCTCAGGATCAGACGGGTAGTAATGTATCGATATTATTTCTCTTATTTTGATGGTCAATTGTAGTTATGTAGGAGAATATCCTTGTTTGTAGAAAACACACATTAAAATACTTAGGGTTGATGAGGCAGCATGTTGGAAATTACTGTAGAATGGTTCAGAAAAAGAAAAGGCTCTTAGTACTATTGCAACTTTTCTGTAAACTTTAATTTTCCACAATAAAGAGAGAAAAAAAAAAAAAGCTAATAGGAAAGGAAGTGGTTTAACCAAAGAGGGTTATAAGCAGCACCACTCTGGTCCTCTCTTGATCAGAGTGTAGCAAGAGAAAAAAGGGATCCCTTCCCACTCCACCAAGGGCAGCTATGGAATCAGGAAAGGGCAAGGACTCCAGGAGAAGAAAAAGGAGATCGGGAGCTGATCAAGGTTGTCCATGAGTAGAGGTAAGATGCCCTCTTCCTCCTAGAAGGATGTCTGGAAATACATGGGGAGGCACTAACCAAGCGTTGGGTTCATACAAGAATAAATCGAGTGAGAGCCAGTGAACTATGAGTTCTGGCAGTATGGTGCACTAAATACCCTGAAAGCATTCATAATAGTGGATACAATTACAAACAACAAAAAACAAAACTAAAAACCTTTTAAACTGCACTGAACTAAGAAGAAAGGAAAGAATACTGAGAAACCCTCAAAATATGTGAAAGCAGAAATCCAAATAGATAGGAATCCTGAAATCACCTTTTGTTGGTCTTTTTGAAACTTTGTAACCTTGAGCTTCAATTTTCATGGCCTTGCAGTGCAGTAGGACATGAAACAAAGTCTATGGACCCCTCAAGGTCGGGAGTTGAATAGGAGAGCTCTGGGGGAAGAGTGAACTAAACATGAATTTGAAGTAAACAACCTTCTACCACCTCAGGCGACAGAAAATTCCCCACCTCGAATCTTGGCCCAGTGAGGAGCTAGGGGGCTGAGTGCCCTTCACATGGGTCAGCAGCTAAATTCAAACTACTTGTGGTCTGAGAAACGCCAAGTTTAAAAATTAAAGTGGTCTCAGATTGATAGTATCTCCAGGAACTTGACAGGCAAACGCAAAATCTTTCTGGAGAAATCTACTCTTCAGATCCTCAAAGAATTCCCGCACATAGTGAAATAATTATAATAATA
This sequence comes from Eubalaena glacialis, assembly GCF_028564815.1. Classification (NCBI taxonomy): domain Eukaryota; kingdom Metazoa; phylum Chordata; class Mammalia; order Artiodactyla; family Balaenidae; genus Eubalaena; species Eubalaena glacialis. The sequence continues at coordinate 83,121,168 of NC_083721.1, read as the reverse complement.
ATAAAGCCATTTGTAAGGGGGGGTGGAGGGAGCTGCGGGTTGCAGGCTTTATGGCCGCCAGCTGCGGGCGGGAGGACGGATCCTGGCTGGTGGGGCAGTGCAGCTGCCGGGTCCACACAGCGCCTGCGCAGCAGCTGCAGGGAAGGGGCACCTCCTGCCCGGGCTGGGTGCGAGCGAGGAGGCCCGCAGGGCTGAGTGCTGGGACATGGGACCACCAAAGCGACCTTCCCAGCGGAGCCGCGTGCCCGGGGCACCCCTGCTCTGCAGGCAGGGAGCAGTCAGCCGCCTCCCCGCTGCACCAGACCCTGATGGGACCCAGATTGCTAACGGCAAAAAGAAACGGAAAAATGCAAAAGATTGGAACGATTAAAACCTACCAAAGACTTCTCAGAATTCTCAAAGAGCATGCAAATATGTGCTTACATGTAAAAAATGTGATGCGCGAACTACCACACTCAAGCAACCTGGCAAGCACTTGCCGGTGACTGTCACTCTCAGGTTTCACTGTGGAATTTCAAACTGCCTAGGGGTGTGGGAAAAGATTAAGGCACCAACCCCAAAAATAATGGCCCATAAAAGGAAAGAGAACAAAAGGAAGTCCACCGCTGAGTACTCCTGTTCTAGGGAAGGGGGACATGTGGCCAGAACAGCCTGACTTCCCATAATGTCCTCAAGAAGAGCCAGAATATCACCCTGATGCTGCAGCCCAAGAGTGTTTTGCTGTTTCAAATTGAAAATTGTCATGAGGAGGAAAAGTCCATTCTGGTGCTTGAGGGGACCTCTCAAACTGAAGGCTTGTGTTCACCTGTCTGAATAACAACCAATAAAAACTACAGGAACAAAATCTCTCAAGAAAGGGGTTTTTAAAAGAGACACGACAGGGACTTCCCTGATGGAGCAGTGGTTAAGAGTCCGCCTGCCAATGCAGGGGACACGGGTTCGATACCTGGTCCGAGAAGATCCCACACGCCGCAAAGTAACGAAGCCCATGCGCCACAACTACTGAGCCTGCGCTCTAGAGCCCTCAAGCCACAACTACTGAAGCCCACGCACCTAGAGCCCATGCTCCGCAACAAGAGAAGCCACCGCAATGAGAAGCCCGTGCACCACAACGAAGAGTAGACCCCACTCACCACAACTAGAGAAAGCCCGGGCGCAGCAATGAAGACCCAATGCAGCCAAACATAAAATACATAAATTAAAAAAAGAAGAAATAGAAAATCTGAACAGACCTATAATAAAGAGATTGAATTAGCAATTAAAAACAAAAAAGAAAATCCTACAAAGAAAAGCCCAGACCAAGATGGCTTCATGGGTGAATTCTACCAAATATATATATTTTTTAATTTTTTTTTATTTATTTATTTATTTAGGCTGCGTTGGGTCTTTGTTGCTGCACGCAGGCTTTCTCTAGTTGCAACGAGCGGGGGCTACTCTTCATTGAGGTGCGCGGGCTTCTCACTATGGTGGCTTCTCTTGTGGCAGAGCATGGGCTCTAGGCGTTAGTTGCTCCGCGGCATGTAGGATCTTCCCAGACTAGGGCTCGAACCCATGTCCCCTGCATTGGCAGGTGGATTCTTAACCACTGCACCACCAGGGAAGCCCCTCTACCAAATTTTTTTTTTTTAAACGCTTCTCTTTTTTTAAAAAAAATTTATTTATTTATTTATTTATTTTTGGCTGTGTTGGGACTTCCTTGCGGTGCGCGGGCTTCTCATTGTCGTGCCTTCTGTTGTTGCGGAGCATGGGCTGTAGGTGCTCAGGCTTCAGTAGTTGTGGCCCATGGGCTCAGTAGTTGTGGCTTGCAGGCTCTAGTGCTCAGGCTCAGTAGTTGTGGCGCAGGGGCTTAGTTGCTCCGCAGCATGTGGGATCTTCCGGGGCCAGGGCTCGAACCCATGTCCCTTGCATTGGCAGGTGGATTCTTAACCACTGCGCCACCAGGGAAGCCCCTCTACCAAATATTTAAAGAAGAATTAACACCAAATTCTTCACAAACTCTTCCAAAAAAAAAAAATAGAAGAGGAAACACTTCTCAACTCATTCTGTGACACCAGTATTATCCTGATATCAAAACCGGACATCACACACAAAAAGAAAACTAAAGATCAATATGTCTTATGAATAAAAATTCCAAAAAAACTCAAATAAAACTAGCAAACCAAATCCAGCAAAATATAAAAATGATTATATACCTTAACCAAGTGGGATTTATCCCAGAATGCAAAGTGGATTTAACATGCAAAAATCAATTATTATAATATACCATATCAATAGAATTAAGGACAAAAACAAATGGTTATCTCAATACATGCAGAAAAAGCATTTGACAAAATCCAATATCCCTTCAATATAAAAATACTCAACAAACTAGGACTTGAAGGAAATTCCCTAACCTGATAAAAGGCATCTACAAAAAAAAAGTTAATATGTACTTAATATTAAAAGACTGAATGTGGACTTCCCTGGTGGTGCAGTGGTTAAGAATCTGCCTGCCAATGCAAGGGACACGGGTTCGAGCCCCGGTCCGGGAAGATCCCACATGCTGCGGAGCAACTAAGCCCGTGTGCCACAGCTACTGAGCCTGCGCTCTAGAGCCCGCGAACCACAACTACTGAGCCTGTGTGCCACAACTATTGAAGCCCACGCGCCTAGCGCCCATGCTCTGCAACTAGAGAAGCCACCGCAATGAGAAACCCGCACACCGCGACGAAGAGCAGCCCCAGCTCGTCGCAACTAGAGAAAGCCCGCCCACAGCAACGAAAACCCAAAACAGCCAAAATAAATAAATAAGTAATAAAATAAAAGATATTAAAAAAAAAAAAAAAGACTGAATGTTTTCCCCCAAAGATGAGGAACAAGACAAGCATGTCTCTTGCCGCTTCTATTCAGCTTAGAAAGAAGTTCTAGCCAGGTCAGTTAGACAAGAAAAGGGGCGGGGGGGGGGAAGACATTCAGATTGGAAAGAAAGTAGTAAAACTATCTCTATTTGCAGATGACCTGATCTGGTACATAGAACATCTTACTGAGTCCTCTAATGAGTTAGCAAGGTTGCAGGATACAAGATCAGTCAGTTGTAATTCTGTACACTATCAATGAATAATCTAAAATGAAATTATGGAAAGAATTCAATTTACAGTAACATAAAAAAGAGTAAAATACTTGGATTAAATTTAACAAAAGTGCAAGACTTGTACACTGAAAACTATAAAACGTCACTGAAAGAAGTTAAGTAAGACCTAAATAAATGAAAGATACCATGTCCATGTTCACGGATTGGAAGACTTACTATTGTTAATACAGCAATACTCCCCAAATTGATTTGCAGATTCAAGACAACCCCTCTCAAAGTCCCAGCTGCCTCTTCTGTTTTTTCACAGAAATTGACAAACTGATCCTCAAATCTATATGGAAATTCAAGAGACCCAGAATAGCAAAAGAGTTCTGAAAAATACCAAAGTTGGGAGATTTATACTTCCTGATTTCAAAATTTGTTATAAAGCTACAGTAATGCTACACTAAGCTACAAGACAATGTGGTACTTGCATAAAGATAAGATATATCAATCAATGGAATAGATTGAGAGTCCAGAAGTAAACTCTTACATTTATGGTGGATGGAATTTTTTTTTTGACCATGCTGCGCGGTTTGTGGGATCTTAGTTCCCCGACCAGGGATTGAACCTGGGCCCTCGGCAGCGAGAGCACAGAGTCCTAACCACTGGACCACCTGGGCGTTCCTGGTCAATTGATTTAGGCAAGGGTCTCAAGACAATTCATGGAGAAAGAGGAATTTTTTCAATAAATGATGCTGTGACAACTGGATGTTCACAGGCAAAGGAATGAAGTAGAAGCCCCCTACCTCACATTACATGCAAAAATTAACTCCAAATGGATCAAAGACCTAAATGTGAGACCTAAAACTATAAAGGACTTGTATCCAGAATATACACAGAACTCTTGCAACTCAACAATAAAAAGTTAATTAGCTTAGTTTAAAAATGGGTAAGGCACACAAAAACCTGCACCCAGATGTCTATAACAGATTTATTCAAAACTGCCAAGACTTGGAAGCAACCAAGATGTCTTTTGTGGGTAAATGGATAAATAAACTGTGATACATCAGACAATGGAATATTATTTAGTGCTAAAAGAAAATGAGCTGCCAAGCCATTAAAAAAAAAAAAAAGAAAAGGAGGAACTCTAAATGCTTATATTACTAAGTGAAAGAAGCCAATCTGAAAAGGTTACATACTGTATGATTCCAATTACATGACATTCTGGAAAAGGCAAAACTATGAAAACAGTAAAAAAAAAAATCAGTGGTTGCCAGGGGTTGGGGGGAGGGAGGGATGAATAGATTTGAATAGGGAGGGAGCACAGATTTTTAGGGCAGTGAAACTACTCCGTGATCCTATAATGGTAGACATATGTCATTATACATTTGACAAAACTCAGAAAATGCACAACACCAACAGTGAACCGTAATGTAAACTATGGACTTAGGGTAATAATGACATATCAGTGTAGATTCTTCAGTTGTAACTAATGTACTACTCTGGTGCCAGATTTTGGTACTGAGGGAGGCTGTGCCTATGTGGGGCAGGGAGTATGTGGGAAAGTTGTGTACTTTCTGCTCAATTTTGCTGTGAACTTAAAACTGTTCTAAAAAATAAAGTCTGTTTAAAAGGAAAAGAAATGGCTAAGGGATCTGAATAGACATTTCTCCAAAAAGCTCTACAAATGGTCTACAAGCACATGAAAGATACTCAGCATCATTAATCATTAGGAAATTACAAATCAACACCACAGTGAGATATCATGTAATGCCCACAAGAATGACTGTAACAAAAGACAGACATGTATGAATGGATAATCAAAATGTGATATATACATACAATGGAATATTATTCAGTCTTAAAAAGGAAAGAAATCCTGTCACATGCTATAACATGGACAAAACTTGAGGACATTATGCTAGGTGAAATAAGCCAATCACAAAAAGACAAATACTGTATGATTCTACTCATATGATGTATCTAAAGTAGTCAAATTCATAAAAACAGTAGAATAGTGGTTGCTAGGGGATAGGGGGTGGGGGAAATGGGAATTGTTATTTAATAGATATAGAGTTTCAGATTTTGCAAGATGAAAAAGTTCTGGAGAGCTGTTTCACAACAATGTGAATATACTTACTAATGAACTTACACTTAAACATGATTAAGATGGTAAATTTTATGGGGTTTTTTATCATATGCTTCTTTATCATGATTAAAAAGAAAAAAAAACTTTTAAAGACTGACAATAACAGTGTTGGCAAGGATGTGAAGAAACTGGAACTCTCATACATCGCTGGAGGGAATGTAAAATGGTGCAGTCCTTTTGGAAAACAACTTGGCAGGGAGTTCCTTAAAAAGGTTAAACACAAAGTCCTCTGTGATCCAGAAATTCCACTCCTAGGTATATACCCAAGAGAAATGAAAGCATATGTCCACACAAAAACGTGTACATATATGTTCAAAGTAGCATTATTCATAATAGCCAAAAAGTGGAAAAAACCCAAATATCCATCAACTGGTGAATGGATATTTAAAATGTGGTATGTGTGAGCACAGTGGTGCATCTGGGCCAGAGGTCAGTGGATCAAAATACAATGTAGAATATTCATACGATGGAATATTATTCAGCCATAAAAAGGAACGAAGTACTGATGAATGCTACACATGGATGAATCTTGAAAACATGCAAATCAAAAAAAAAAAGCCAGACACAAGGGCTTCCCTGGTGGTACAGTGGTTAAGAACCCACCTGCCAATGCAGGGGACACAGGTTTGATCCCTGGTCCAGGAAGATCCCACATGCCACAGAGCAACTAAGCCCGTGTGCAACAACTACTGAGCCTGCGCTCTAGAGCCCGTGAGCCACAACTACTGAGCCCACATGCCACAACTACTGAAGCCCGTGTGCCTAGAGCCTGTGCTCTGCAACAAGAGAAGCCACGACAATGAGAAGCCCACGCACCTCAATGAAGAGTAGCCCCTGCTCGCTGCAACTAGAGAAAGCCCGCGTGCAGCAACGAGAACCCAACGCAGCCAAAAATAAATAAATAAATAAAAATTTTAAAGAAAGCCAGACACAAAAGACCACATATTGTATGATTCCATTTATATGACATGCCCAGAATAGGTACATCTATAGAGACAGAAAGCAAACTAGTGGTTGGCAGGGGCTGGACAGGAGGGAGGAATGGGGAATTACTACTAATAAGTACGGGGTTTCTTTTTGAGATGACGAAAATGTTCTGAAATTAGATAGTATTGATGGTTTCACATTTTGTAAATATACTAAAACCCCCTGAATTATAAACTTTAAAAAGGTGAATTTTATGGTATGTGAATTATATCTCAATTTTTTTAAGGTTAAAAAAAAAGAAATATATCTAAAACACATATACAGGGAGAGTCAACAGGCAGATAATATCCTTGAATGTGACTTCATTTGTAACCCATAGACTGGTAAGACTGAATAAGCTCAGGGTACATATTCTAATATTATTATTTCCATTTTCTTAAATCATAAAAATACTAAATACTAAAATGTTAAAGTTTACCTGGCAAAAAAGAGAAAAGTATCCATAATCTTACCACGAAATAGAACAACTATTTCCTTTTCTCCCATATATTCTCTGATCGGTGATGACTTTTTCACAAACATGACTAAAATGGGAATAACTAAACATGACTAAAATAAAGATGTTAAGGTCTCTATCTTAATCAAGAAACAAGCCTCCAACTTTAGGAATTCCTACTTGGGAGAAATTCGCTATATGAAATTCAGATTTCTAAGACATATGTAAAGCAAATATGTAACCAATTGTTGGCACAAATACCCAAATTTTGCTGAGTGAGTGCTCCTCATATAACTGCACAATCTCCCCTGCTGTTTCTTAGACTCTCCAGATGAGGTCTCTGCCCACCTTCCTCATTGATGCCTATAAACTACCTGAGGCTGGTTTCTCAAGATGCGGCCCCTTAGTGGTTCCCTCCCTGAAAATGCTGCCCCACTATGGGTTTGAGGACATCGGCGCTGAAGGGAGTGTGATATCGGCCAAACCGCTTGCCCTCTGTAAGCCTCAGTTTCCTCATTTATAAAATATGGATGATAGGGGCTTCCCTGGTGGCGCAGTGGTTAAGAATCCGCCTGCCAATGCAGGGGACACGGGTTCGAGCCCTAGTCCAGGAAGATCCCACATGCCGCGGAGCAACTAAGCCCATGCACCACAACTACTGAGCCTGCGCTATAGTGCCTGAGAGCCACAACTACTGAAGTCCGTGAGCCACAACTACTGAGCCCACGTGCCTAGAGCCCGTGCTCCACAACAAGAGAAGCCACCGCAATGAGAAGCCCGCGCACTGCAACGAAGACACAACACAGCCACAAATAAAAATAAATAAAATAAATAAATTTTTAAAAATAGGGATGGTAATACCACTTCACAGGGTTTTAGTGAGAATTACATTAACCAATGTCTGTAATGTGCTTGGTTCAATAAACAAAGGCTGTTATTATTATGATCCAAGGATGCATTTTAAAAAGTCACTTCCAGGGAATTCCCTGGCGGTCCAGTGGTTAGGACTCTGCGCTTTCATTGCTGAGGGCCCAGGTTCAATCCCTGGTCAGGGAACTAAGATCCCACAAGCCGTGCGGTGCAGCCAAAAAAAAAAAAGTCACTTCCAAACCCCGCACCCACACCTTCCTTATTTATCTACACAGTGAGCCCATAAGGCGATTGCCAGTTTCAGATGACAATCTACATGGTACTCTATGGATGAGGCCAAGAGACAACCCAAGTGTCTAGTAGATAATAGGACCCAGGAAACATCTCCTAAGTAAATGAATGAAAGGAGCCTCAAATTCCTTTGCTTACACTAAAGGGTTTGGGTTTTTTTCCCCTTTTTCCTGATTATAAAAGTAACAGATGAAAAAAATTATTCGTTATTTTAAAACTATATATATACAACAGCACAGCAAATTGAAAAGTAAAGAGAAACTTTAAAAAGCGCTCATATTCCTACCACCCAAGGGGCAATCTAACATATTTTGGCATGTTTCTTTTTCATTATTTTTACAGTGTTGAGCTAATTTTATACTTTATATAATTTTATATCCTACATTTTTTCACTTAGTACATTACAAGCATTTCACTTAATATGTTTTATAAATAACTTCAATGTTTGAATACTATTTTATTATATGGGAACTAACAATTTCCCCATCATTGGATTTTTAGGGTGTTTCCAATTTTCTATTGCAAATTAGATTTTCTGAGTTTCAGAAATATATATATGTTTTTATGTATATATGTATATTATGAGCTCAGAAAAGAATAGAAACGTGTGTATGTGAGTGGGTGCCTTTGGGCATGGGATTGTTGGGATGGGGCAAGGTTTGTGCTTTTATGTTACATACTTCTTTACTGTTTAAATCATTTATAGCTAGCAGGGATGACTTTTGAAATTAAATGTTTACGCAAAGGAAGGAAGGAGGAGAGAGGAAAGGAGGGAGGGGAGAGGGAGAAAGAAGGAAGGAAGGAAGGAAGGAAGGGAGGAAAGGAGGAAGGGAGGGAGGGAAGGAAAGAAAGAAGGAAGGAGGAAAAAAATTCCTGTACCAATTCCATTTGTAAAGAGCCTGAAAGATCAAGAGCCACAAGAAGTAACTAAGCAATATATCCCTTTATATATTTTATAGGACAAAGACGCATACAGACCTATAATTAAAAAGTAGATATGTTTGGGATTTAATTTCTCTGAGCAAAAAAGGAAATAGCAAGCTGCAAAGAATCCCAGCCCAACTTACTGATTGATTTTGGATTCTGTGGTGTTTCCAGCTTTGTCTCTCAATTTGATTGTAATGGATCCTCTTCTTATGTTCTTGTTCCAAGTTATAATATCCACAAAGTAATGATATACTACAAAACAGGGAGAGAACATGGTAAGAGAAGAATATTACCAACTGCTTTCCTGAAGGTTCAATTCGTAAAAACCCAACCTCCCTAATAACTGAGTCTCCTTTTCTCTTCCTCTAGTTTTTCTGCAAAGATCCAGGGCAGAATTTTCTAATATTTTTTTCTATTCTCTTTGGTAAAGATGGCCTGAGTGATGGCAGAACTCAGTGGTATGCAGTTGCCATGTGTAGGCATCACTCTTGGATCAGTGTTTCCACCTTATCGACTGAAATCTCATGGCCTACTGCCAAGTATGATTGGTTCACTTCAATCCCTGCCCATTTTAGAATAAACCAAATAGGGGGCCATGTAGAGACCCTCCACAGCTGACAAGGTCTTCCTCAATCTGGGCCATGTCCACCAGCCTACCCAGCCTCCCTCATCTCTTCCCCAGTCATGCCACACCACCTGCACTGCCATGCTCTCTCTTGCTTCTGGGCCTTTCCCCAACTTGGACACTCTTACTTTGCCCCCTTTGCCAATTCATCCTTCAGGTTCCAGCTGAATGCACTCCCTCCAGAAGGCCTTCACTGACCCTCAGACTAAGTCAGGTCTCTCTCAGAGTTCTTATCATGCTCTGGTATTCTCTCATCATTAGTTAACACACTTTATTTACAAAATGCAAGAAAAATGATAACCAAAAAGTGGTAAACATATGTGTACATCTATACAAATATTGCCTGTATAATGTCTTATGGGGTTTTTAAAAAAGCTAAAATATACTACAACAATAACTAGGAAGGGATGGTTATTCCTCTTTGTAATCCCAGCAGTAATACCTATGGATATCCATTAATTCCTACTGAATAAACGAGAGCACAAAACGTATCCAGAGAACTATTCTTCCTCCCTACTCTCTGCTCCCCAAGGTCAAGGACGCTCTGGGAAGATGGGGATCCCACCATGATAGTCAGATTTGCTATCTCTTGGTTAGACTTGCAGAGAAGGGGAAAGAGGATCAGGGAAATGACAGTCCCACTAGGGAATAAGGTCAGCCATGGGGTTGCCATTTCATGGTCCATTAGTACTCAGGGGCTTGCCCCATTTGGATTGGGCAGACACCAAACCCTGGGCTGCCACTCATGGCTCCAAAGGAGGAGGGAAACCTGGTGATCTGCAACCTCTTTTATAAGGGTTGCTCCCAAGAAAAGTGAAAAGGGGGATAAGATTGTAAGATGTACATCTGCCCAGGAAAATTCCTACTTGCTACCCGGGGCATCTGATCATCTGCTGCCCTATTTAGCTCCCATCTTGAATACCCAACCTCTCAATGTCCTTAGAAGGTCATTGTTTTTGTTTTGGAGCTGGAACTGACCCATACATGTGGCTGACACCTGATTTTTCCTAACCACAATTTCACGTCTCTTGGGGCTCAAGCAAATTTCTGGAAGATCTTAGTGATTAGAATGGACGTCCAGTGAAGCTAACAACTATGATTTGTTGAGATTTTAATCCTTATAACCCAGAAGATAGGCATGATTATCCCCCTTTTACCAAGCAGGACATTGAGACTCAGAGAGGTTAAATGTCTTGGTCACACAGCTATTATGTAGGAGAGTCAGGATTCAACCTAGGTCCTTCCAACTCCAAATCCATGCTTCACCATGGCCTTCATTTGCCAAGAAGTAGCCAGGAAGCTGAGACTCAGCCATTCCAAAAATAAAAGAGTTGGGCAACAGCAAGCAAACACATTCACCACTCACTGCAGAAGGGTTTCTCCTCAGCTGTGTCAAAGAACGCTTTAGTCATAGGAGGATCCCGCTCCCTTAAATAGTCTTTCCAATTATCAGCATAGTAGCCTATAAAATAAGTCAGAAAAGTGTAACATTAACATGTATTATATAAATGTAAAAGCAATGGCGGAGATAGAACAGCGGGTTTGACTGCCACCACCATCGAGACAATCCCCCTCGTACCCACTTGCCAAAGGACCCTCCAGTGGCTTTTCCCCCTATCTACTGATATTACATCACCAGCCCTGGTCCTCAGTAGCAGGGGTGGGATTGTGGGGAGTGACACACACTGGTTAGACTAAAAATAGCACTGATATTTTCCAACAATACATTCATTTTCTAGATTATTTAAAACAGATTCAGGTTTATACCTAGAACAGCATCACTTTTGCAAAGCGATGTGCTTTCTTGAAGAACTATGATTGGGCCCCTGAAGTGCAGAGAACTTGGAATTGCTGTTACTCTGTCAACAGGCAGGGAAACATCCTCCTTTGTGACGTGCCTACAGGAATGAGGCTGAGGGCCATCTCTCTCCTCTGTTCCCACTGCTAGGGAGTGGCCTCCACATTCTGACTTAACTGATCTGGAGTGGAACCCAGGCATCAGCATTTTTTAAAAGCTCCGTAGATGATTCAGATGCACAGTCAAGTCTGAGAACCCCTTGTCTATAGCATGCCCTGATGTTAACTTGAGTCTTTCCTTTGGGTACAATTAGAGAATTCTCATGACCATCCAGTTGCAAAGTCTCTACTAACCCTTAGCAAACATCCAAGCAGCCTCCACGGTGTCGTGTTACCCCAGCCCACCCCTGTATGTGTCCATGCACACAGCAACAGAGTGTGGCATGAGGGCATTTACAGACACCATTTGTTAGAGGGGTTGCTTTGCCAAACCCTCCCTCAGCAGAGAGGTTGTGTGCCTGGAGAGGGTGCTCCTGTCCCCACAGGAGCAGACTACGTAAGGTGACTGTGCCTGGGTGAGCTTGGAAACTCTTCTGGAACATTCTTTTTCTTGCTAGAATAAAGTGTCCAGGGAGTTGGCACTACCTTCTGGATGAAATCCCATATAGATTGCCTTTCTAACATTCTTTATTATTAGGAGACCCCAGAGTACTTCACAGAACAAATTGGCTAGAAAAAACTAAGTAAGTTTTTGTTTTTTTTAATTTATTTATTTATATTTATTTCTGGCTGTGTTGGGTCTTCGTTTCTGTGCGAGGGCTTTCTCCAGTTGCGGCGAGCGGGGGCCACTCTTCATCGCGGTGCGCGGGCTTCTCACTGTCGCGACCTCTCCCGTTGCGGAGCACCAGGCTCAGTAGTTGTGGTGCACGGGCTTAGTCCGCGGCATGTGGGATCTTCCCAGACCAGGGCTCAAACCCGTGTCCCCTGCATTGGCAGGCGGATTCTTAACCACTGCGCCACCAGGGAAGCCCAGTAAGTTTTTTAAAAACAGCATTTTCAGGCCCATTTTTAGATGGTAAAATGGTGCTAGGATTCTACCAGAAATTAGCTCTTTGTTAATCAGAGTGGGAAACTGCTTGCTGGACTTACCCAGAAGGGGGCAGGACTCCGTCTGTGATATGCCACAGTTGACACACTTGCCGTTCCTATAATCCTGGTAGGAGTCACAGGGATACGCGGTGATGGTGCAGTTCTCTCTCAGCGAAGAAAGGTACAGGTACACGGACCTCTGGTGGTCACACTTAAAATACTGCATTCCTGGGTTGTAAAAGGAATGATCAAAGAGTAGAGCAGTTGTAGCATTTAGTAATAAATAGTGCCTCGCATATTGTTTATACACATAATTTATCATGTCTCCTACATACCAGGCACTGTGCTAACAGCTTCAATGTACTTGATTCCATTTAATCCTTATAAAACCAATAGATCAGGATTCATGCTGACAAATGGCAGGAGACAAGAAGATAGGCATGATTACCCCCATTTTACCTAGCAGGACATTGAGACTCAGAGAGGTTAAAGGACTTGACTTTGTCCTTCCTTTGTCAGTGAAAGGAGGAAGAAATGTCAGTGGTAGTCAGAGATCCCCCGGAGGTTTTCAGCAGAAGGCAAGCACATTTAAACCAGTAAAGACATGAGAGAAAGACGGCATTGGGGAGCAATTTGTAGAGGAAGATCCCCAATGAGGGCGAGGAGAGGAGATAGTTGTGAAAAAGGATGGGGGATGCTTCCACCTTGGGTCAGATGGGGAAATGAATGTAAAGACCAACTTTGTGATCTAAGGTTAGGATAGATAAAATGGCTCCTTCAGGTGGGACCTTGATCTAGGTACAAAAGTCAAATCTAGCTCACCTCTAAGAGGTGAGGGTTTATAGCTGGGGTGGTATTTGGAATAGAAGCATGAGGAGTGATCATAGGAAGTCAGCAAGAGATAAGTATGAGGCTTTTCTGGCATTATTGAGGGCCACGGAGAAGTTAACAAGTTTGCCTGGACCTTGTACTTGATCAACAAGACTCCATGACTTCTCCAGAATGTGCCCAAGCAAAGATGGAGGCTGACATGGCAGAGACCTAAGGGCCTGGGGGTGCACAGGGCATTCATGAGAGCAGACAAGTGGCAGGGGCTCCATTTCTGCTCCAAAGGTGAAGGGTGAAGTGAGAGGAGCTGAACAATAGGAGGTGGCACTGGAAGCTGTAAGTGGGCAAGAAGAGGTGAGACACAAGCCTCAAGTTAATTCTTGGTGGGTGCCATGTGATGTGGTGGTGAGAGAGGAGGCTGATGAGGCACAGAGGTGGCTAGCAGAAGAGTTGGAGCTGATGAAGGACTAGAGTACAAAATATCAGAGAGGTTCATCAGAAGGTTGATGGGTCAGACGATGAAGTCATTCAGAAACAGGAACTGGGTCCCAAAGATGGGTAATCAAAGGAGGTAAGGATCTCAATAGCAGACAGTGAACCCCATGGAAAGAGGAGTTGTGATTGTGAGCTAGTAGTTTGGAGAGGCACTGGGAGCTGGAGTCAGATCAATGTTTCTTCTTTCTCTGGAGTCCACATATGCCCATAGAAGAGATCAGTGGAGGACATAAGAAATAAACTGGGCGAGAGAGGAGAAGCATGGGGCCAAGCTGGACTGGAGTAAAATCTGACAAGTCGACATTTAATTATTGTTCCTGGAACTTCCACTTGCAGAAACAATGAAGTTAATAATGCTACAGAGGATGTCCTTTGTAAGCAAAGCACATTATCTTTGGCTGCTCATGGATGTAGTTACATTACAGCACACAGGATGGGATTTAAATACACACCATTTATGGTACAATATGATTGGCCCTACTTATGCCATTTCATCTGGATCATTTTCGAACACTACATCATTCCCATGGGGCCATATACAGCTACCATTTTGTAACAAGATCATCTTTTTCTAGAATTATTTCCATGATTGTTTAATTTTCTCTAACAATGGTGAAATACAGATTCAGAGCACTTGGCGGGGGGGTTGTTTTTTGGGTTTTTTTTTATTTTTGGCTGCGTTAGGTTTTTGTTGCTGCACACGGGCTTTCTCTAGTTGCGGCGAGCGAGGGCTACTCTTTGTTAGCGTGCGTGGGCTTCTCATTGCAGTGGCTTCTCTTGTTGCGGAGCCCGGGCTCTAGGCACATGGACTTCAGCAGTTGTGGCACGCGAGCTCAGTAGTTGTGACACATGGGCTCAGTAGTTGTGGCTCACGGGCTTAGTTGCTCCGCAGCATGTGGGATCTTCCCGGAGCAGGGCTCGAACCCGTGTCCCCTGCATTGGCAGGCGGATTCTTAACCACTGCGCCACCAGGGAAGCCCAGCATGGGTTTTTTTAATTCTGTCCCCCACCACACTTTAATGTTGCCCTCCAACTACCCATTTTTGTTTTGTGAGTTTTTTCTCGTTATAAAACTAATACATGCTCATTTAGAAAATAAAAAATAATAGCAAATTATGATGCAAAAATTACCTAGAAATCCAACATCCAGAGATCACCACTAATAATTATTTGGAGCACTTATGTTTAGTGTTTTTTTCTACACTTACACATGTACAAATATACATTTAAAAAACAAATTGGGATTATACTGTATAATTTGTGTATTTTTCACTTAACATCATATTGTAAGCATTTTCATTAATCTGACAATATTGTTTTTAAGAATTACATTCCTTTGTGTAGGATGCACCATACTATTTAATAATTTTCCTATGTTGGACATTCAGATTATTTCTAAAAACTTAACTATTATAAACAATGCCATGTTGAATATCTTCACTCTGATTTTTGTCTACATTTTCCATTATTTCTCTAGGAGAGATTTCCAAATGTGTAATTTCTAGGTCAAAGACACACCTTTTCAAGAGAGAGAAATAATTCAAAATCGCTTTTAATCATATGGTTATTTTTTTAAAGTAGTATATTTGAGTAATAATGTTTAATTTATAATTTATATTTATACCACCTCTATCTTCTCAGGAAATTTGTTTTTGATTAAAAACGATTTCACATAGAATAATATCAGATTTTTAAAATATGCCTTTTTTAAACCATTATTTTACAAAATATAAAGTATCTGCACTTACCTCCAAATATTGTTTGGGGGCAACCAGGTTGATCCAATCCTCCATTTGGGTAGAAGTCTATGTTTCCTAATGGTTCCCTGTAGCCCAGTGCTAAAAGACAATATACTATGCTTTTATACTGCTTTGAACTTTTCCCATCTCATAGCTCATTTGCCTGTTTAGGATATAGGCAGAGATTGTCTTATTCTTGTCTTTGCTGCTATTGTTGTCGTTAAACCTATTTAAATATTTTGTCCAAAGTTAGCCAGATAGTTAGTTAGAAAGCAGTGATTTCCAAGTAGGAGACTATGAAGCTGGTAACAGAATTTATTTCCCATATTTCTGAAAATGTAAGAGAGTTTGGTCACTCATTCACTACATGGCTGATAAAATGATATGTTTCATGTTTATATTTGGCTGGAACACTCATTGCTAGGTGCTTCCTGAGCCTCTAATTACATTTGTATAAGTCTTTAATGAGTAAGAAACAGGAAAAAATGAACCTTCACTTAGTAGGAGAAACCTTTAAAATTTGGGGATCTAGGATGGTTAAAAGATTGGAAACTTCTAGAAAATGGGGAGCTAGAAAATTATAGATAGATTTAATAATTGCTTATTCTCTTTGACCTTGTAACTCCCAAGTAATCAGTAAAATGCTTGATTACAAGATTATACAGGGACTTCCCTGGTGGTCCAGTGGTTAAGACTCCGTGCTTCCACTGCAGGGGGCATTGGTTCAATCCCCGGTCGGGGAACTAAGATCCCACATGCCGTGTAGTGTGGCCAAAAAAAAAAAAAAAAGATTATACATAGGTATGTATGTATATATATGTATGCACACATATATAGTGTATCATTGCAATAATGATAATAGCTATTATATGTTCAGGAAACTACATGTGTCTGTGGGTGTGATACTAGGGGTTTTACACAAATTTCTTCTAATTTTCACAATGTCTGAAAAGTAGCCATTGGTAAATTCAGATGAAGTAAGTTACAGATGAAGATTCTGGGGCTTGGAGGACTTATGGACCAAACATGATACCACCAGAAAGAACCAAACCTGGGATTTGAGTCCACCTCTGCCTTGACTGCAAAGTTTATATTTTTCCTTCAAAATTTGCCCTCTCCAAGAACAAAAAATAAATTACTCTATGCCATCAAGCATTAAAATGGCATTGAGGTACTGCACCTAAGTAAGGTAATACTTTGCAAACTGCATAGTAAGAACACAGCTATTTCACAGAGACACTTCTTCTAAGGCAAACAATTGCTGAATACCACACCAGAGTGCCCACAATAGGCAGTCAAGGGTGTTTCAGGTGGTTGTATCACAAAGGAGATGTACTATTAAATGTCCACTCTGGTCTGTCCCCTCAGGCCTCCCCCAACTTCCTACTCCAGCTCTTCTCGCAGACATCTGGATATAAAGACCCATCTGTAACATCAGCCCAACCCCCAAGCCATGTACCCAATCCCAGAAATGAAATCAACACCATGAAAGATAGAAATAGCCAGGAAGATCCCCAGAGAGCTAGAGACCTATAGGTGGTTCAGAAATGCTCTGTGTGGAAAGACACAACACTTAAACATATCTTTCAGCTTAAGGAAATAATGACAAAGAACCAACAAAAACAGGGAATCATGCATCCAAACCCAGTTGTACTTATGGAAACATTTGTCCACATGGTGTGCAAATCAGCCTGTCCTTGACTGATCAAGCTGATCACTTTAAAAATAATAGGAGACAATGGGAAACGTACCTCTACTCCATCAGGAGATCCTGGGTGCCTGCATTAAAGCAGCTTCCCTTCAGTATTCTTGTGGATTTGGAAACTTGCCCGGTAGGAAAAGAGGGAATCTAGAGGAACCTGATCCACCCCTGCATGACGATCCCCCTGGGGGAGACTCTTTGGGAGTCTGGGGGTGAGGGTGTGGGTGGTCACTGACCCACAAGGAATGTTACCATCAATGTCAGAATGGATGACGTCAACGAACTGTGCGTCACCGGGATCTAATCTGTCCTCTGGAGGTCTCCCATTGAATAAAGGGCCTGCAGGGTCCAGACCTGGAAGGAAAACAGAGTCGGCTTGGCAGCCCCATGCCATGAGTCACCTGCAGCTGGGCTTTGGATCCCTGTCCACGAAGATGGCTCACAGGCTGCGGGGCATCCTCGGGTGGGCAAGCACTCACATTCCCATCCTGCTGTGTCAGGCTCCTTTCCACAGCCCTGTATAGCCTTTTCCCACACTAAAGGTGGTTACCCTCACAGCGCCCCCTGAGAACTCATTCAGACTCCATCTGGAGGTGTACTATACCTTGTGCAGGGTTCCACGGCAGGGAGTGCACAGACATATGGGGACCAGGGACGGGGATAAACTGGTTCCTCAGGAAAAAAGCATCTAAGGGTGCATATAAAAAGCAGACACTATACGTATCTTTATCTCATTTTAAATAATCCAGAAACTTCACTCAACTTTTCTTTCTTGTTATTAAAAAAACTCCTTTATTGTTTCCATTTTTATTCACATTTACCAGCTCACCTGGTCCACATCACAAAGGAGGAAAGGTAGCTATTGTCATTCCCATTTTACAGATGAATGAACTGAGGTTCAGGGAGGTCAAGTGTCTTAGCCAGGGCCACGGCCTCCCAGTGCAACCACAGCCTCACAATGCAACCACCTCTCTCTGTTGAGCTTTTGATTTCATTGAACTGGGTTTGGCAAACTGAGTGGGAAAGTGTGAGACTCACTGGTCAGGCCAGGTATTAGACTATGTATGGAAGAGGGAAATTAAGTGGGTGCCAGTTCCTGCAGAATTAACCCACCCCATAAATGCCTGAACTGATTTCTTGCTCTTGGTCAATGTTAGCTGGACATTCCTCACCATTATTATGAAACAGCTGCAAAAACAAGAGAGCAGCTCCTACGATGGTGTAACCACAAACTAAAAACGAAACACCAGAGGATCCCAAAGACCTTGCTAACTAGAAACTTACCTAGAGTGAAAAAGGTTTCAAGGGATGTCTCTGAGTTTTTAATCTATGAAGGTCATTTTAAATGACATCCCCTATCCCCCGGTGGTATAAAATCCAAGAGATAGCATCTTTGCCCTAGCAGTCCTGGTTCTAGCCCCAATCTCTCCATTTCTCCCTGGACAACACCCTTGCTTCCTTGAGGCATGTCTTTATCTGCCTCCTAATTTTATCTCCCTCTGTCTCCCCCACCCACCCCACCCGCCAGCTTTTCTTCCTCTTCGGTCTGCTCCCAGCTGAAACTGATGTGGGGAGGAGGTGGATCAACACCCAGGTACCCAAGTCCACAGGATATTCTCTGCACAGAATGAGAAACTCATAACCTTGGAAAGACCTTGCTGGGGAAGCCTCCCCCTCCTCACATGAAACAGCACCATTTCCAGTCTGAGAAAATGAACAGTGAGAGCCTCAGTTTATAGCAACCTCCAGATCCACAGCAGATACATTGGCTTACCATATAAAATCCAAACCAGGGCAATTTTGAAAGTGATAAGGCTGCTATTAATAATTGTGCCAGGACAGAAGACACAAATGAGGACTGTCACAGTAAACTTGGACATATGATCTCCTTAGAGATAAGTCATAGCAAATGATCAGCTTATACTGTCAGCCAAAAATCACAAACTGCCCTAAAAAAGCTGCATATTTTGTGTGAGCAGAGACCATTGGAATCAGATGGATGTGACATGGAACCCCAAACCTAGCATTAACCAGCTGTGTGATCTTAAGCAGGTTACTTTACTTCTCTGAACCTCAGTTTCCTTATCTGCAAAATAGAGGTAGAATTAATTGCTACTTCAGAAGACTTACCAAAGCACTCTGGGATCTGAATCCAGAATATTGAAATTATTATAGAATAGAAACAAAAATGACAAAATGGAGCTCTTGTTGCTCTGTGATCGCCAGAAAAGTGTCTAGCTAGTGATCCCTGGCTTTGATTACAAGATTAACCAGTTTGAGAATTTGATAAAAGCTCTGGACCTCTCCCCAGGACAGACGTCAAACATTTTGCATGCATTTTCAGGGGCCTCTTACTCCCATCCCCAAGGTCACCATGAACTAACTCTCCAAGGCAGTGCTGTCCAATAGAAATATAATGTGAGCCACATATATAATTTAAAAATTTCTAGCAACCACTGTAAAAAAGTAAAAAGAAACATGGAGGATTGACTTTAATAATACATTTTATCTAACCCAATATAGCAGAAAATTATTTCAACATGTAATCAATATAAAAAATTTGAAATTTTTTAATACCCTTCTTTTGTACCTAGTCTTCAAATTCCAGTGTGTGTTTTGCATTTACAGCACATCTCGATTTGCATTAACAACATTTCAGGTGCTCAGTGGCACATGTGGCTTGTGGCTGCTATATTGGACAACACAGCTTTGTGGTCATTTATTAAAGTATGGTGTTCAGACCACCTGCATCTTCTGGTTAAAAGTACAGACCGCCGGGAATTCCCTGGTGGTCCAGTGGTTAGGACTCCACGCTTCCACTGCAAGGGGCATGGGTTTGATCCCTGGTTGGGGAACTAAGATCCCACATGCCTCGCAGCATGGCCAAAAAAAAAAAAAAAAAAGGAAGTACAGACTCCTGGACCCCAAGCCCAGAGATTCCAATTCAGCAAGTCAGCATTGTATCCAGTGCCCCAAGGTGATTTTTGCAAGAATCAAATTTAATGTATTATCAAGTGATGTAGGTACTTGAAATGTTTTTAAACCCATTCATTTCTGCCATCTTCTGTTGAGGAAATTAATGAAAAGTAATACCAGGAGATGTGCCTGGAGAGCAAAAGGAGAAGGAAGAGCAGGAAAAAAAATGGAAATGGAAGAGATGAAGCAGCCATTCTGGTCTAGATAATTAACAAGCAGAATCACCCAGTTCTTGGGAGTTGGGAGTGAATTATGTCCTTGGGTAACAGGCCAAATTCCCGCCCCTCAATCCAGTGATCCCACTCTGGCAGGGCAGTGGAAGGTGAGTGGAGAAGGGAAATGCTTTACCCCTGAAATAGCTCTCAGTAACAGGTGAGATTGACCTTGGGGCTCAGAGAGGATGAGGAGTTGGGAGAACATGGGTCAGTCAGAGGAGACAGAAAGTTGAGCTGCAGACTGTTGGCTGAGTCCAGGTCACAGAGCAGGGCCACGTGGGCCCAGGGTGGAAGGGAGGTTGGCTCAGGGGATCTCCATGGTCAGAGGCCAGGTTACACTGCATTCCCATCCAAAGTAGTCGTGGGAACAGGTTCACTGGGAGGCTGAGGAGCAAAATTAGGGGGTAGATAGAATAAGGCAGTGGTGGGCTAGAGCCCCCCAGCACCAGCACTGGAGAGCAGATTTTGCTTCTCTCTTCCCAAACTGTGTGGTCAGTGATGTCAGGTCAGTAGCTTGAAATCAGCCACAGTGGGAGTATTTACATCATGGAAATCAACAAATGCTATAAATCTTTTTTTTTTTTTTTTTTTTGAGAGCTGATCAGCTTCTAAACACACCACTGGGAAAAGTCCCAGCTCCCAGAGGAGAAGCTCCCAATAGACAAGGAAAACAAGCACATTTGAGCCATCTGTCCTTTGTACCCATAAGGGAAAATGAATTTATAAAAAGTAAAGACATACTGCTTTCTAAAACATTATAGTAATAATTTTAAAAAATTGAAAAAGAGCTTTGCTTCCCTAGGAAAGCAGGTAAATAAGATAAGGGCAACCTTGGCCTTTGGGGTGAAAGTGAGAAAAAAAAATAGCCAGGAAAAAGAATGTGACCTCAAGTACCAAGGTTAGAAGAGACACCAGCCAATGTGGGGGGGGGGGTGGTGTGTATGTGAGAGAGAGAGAGAGATTTAGGGCAGGGGGTGGTGGTGGGGACATGCCCAGGGCCACATGTCAAATTAAGTAGCACATTCAGACCTGTGGCTCTGAAAGGTTACCTCCCAAATGTAGTTGGTTTGAATCATTTACCTCTCCCCTCCCTCCCTCTGTTCACATCTACCTTCCAGATTTCCTAGATTTGGAATGGCTATCTCAATGTAAGGATCGATTCTGGGAAAGGTATGGAAGCCTTGAGTCTCTGAAAGAGAAAGCCTCCCTCAGCCCTTCATCTGTAGCTATGGAAAGTTACAGAACACTAGGCAAATGAACCCAGCAAGGGAATCTTTGTTTGGAATTTCACATGCTGTTGTTTCTGAGGGTTCTTATTCAGCTTTGGCCTGAAAGCCGATATTCACAGAGTAAGCTCCAGACAACATAATTCCCATCTCATTTTCCTATCATGAGGCTCCAGCTATGCCTGGGGATATAATATTAGGTATATAGTTCAAACTATCTTGGATTAAATGAAAGGAAGAAGGCTATCTGCTTGGGGCAAAATCCCCAATGGGATGTAGCTGTTTTTCTAGCCAGAAGAGAAATAAAGTCACCACCAATCTTTTCTATGGCATATACAATTTACAAAGTGCTTTGCACATATTTTATTAAATAATAAATTTAATATTGCTAAGGTCAATTACTACTATGGTCTTCCCTTTGCACAAGATGACATTTGCTCAGAGAGGTTAAGTAATTGGAAGAGCTGGCTTTGAACCCAAGGACTAGGATTGCCTGCATCATGCTCCCCCAGGGAACACCCTGAGCAGTCTGGTTACCCTGTGCCCATTCACAGGAAGCCTTACCTGTAATTCTTCCCAGCTGGCCATTGTACATCTTTCCAACAAACCCAGCTACGTGGGCTCCTAGACTTACTCCAATCATGTATATGTCATCCAGAGAAGCTCCTTCTGCCTGGAATTTCAAGAGGTCCATCGTTATAAATTGTGAGGGGCCAAGGAGTTGACAACATCTGGAGAAATTTCCTAACTGTTGACTTCGGAGAAACATTTCTGGGCACCTTATATCCATTCTCTTATTGAAATGTCACAACACCCACACAAACTAAATGCTATTCTTTTGATTATACAGATGAGGAGACTGAGCCCAGGGTTGAAGTCATCTGCCCAAGGTCAGGCAGGGAGGGGGCAGGGCAGAATTCAAACTGGTCTGTCCAACTCCACACTTATGCCTTCATCTTTATGCCATGGTGTCTCCATTCATGCTTCTGCTAGAAACCAAGCTGAGACATCCTTAAAACCTTCCCAACTGAGAAGGGCAACCAAACATTTTGATGAACTCCTTTATGTCCATGCTGGCTCAGTTAATGAAGTCACCATGGAGAGGGAAGGAAGGAAAGAAAGGGGCGGGGCACACTAACCATAGTCCTGGGCCAGCCAGTCATGAGTCATTTTAATATTCACTTTCCCAAAGTCTGTGGCTTAAGTAGGAAGCTCATGTAAAATTTATGTCACCCCTGGCCACAGTGGCCAGCAGGTGTGACTCTCTGAAGTAGTCCTGATGTCAAGTCACTTTTTTTTTTTTTCATAAAAAGGACAGTTCATGAGATAGATTAAATTAAATTAAATTTAAGATTTATTTCATCTTTGTAAGTCTTCTGAAAACATAAATCATACTCACACACAAATCGTTCATCAGACCATGTGTATCCGTTTTGGTTTTGGATAATCTGGTCACTGAACTTTTGGCATTTCTAAGAAAAGGAAGAGCTATAGAAGTTGAGGAAACTCTAGGCATTGAAGCCAGGAAACCCCTAGACAGAACCTCTCATACCCATTAGACACCTTTATGTGAGTTAGAAAAAGCTGCCCCTTCCTCAGGACCCTTTGCTGTCATTCACTAGAAAATTATCATAATAGACATATAAATCTACAATGTCTACAATGACAATGGTGCTCTCCTAGATCGGTGCCCTGTGCAGTGCACAACCTGCACAACCATATGCATGGGCCTTGCCTCGGGCCCTTCCCTTCACCTTCCCTGGGGCTTATTCAGATTTGCAAAACATTGCAAAAATAGTCCTTCTGGTCACTGTAGTTATCTCTTGGCTTTAAATATCCAGATAATGAGCCAGTTTCAATTTGGCCCTGAATCATCTAAGAGAATTCTCCCTTACCAGCATTTGGTCGATAAATTCCTTCAAGACTATTGCTACTTTTCTGGTCTTTGTAGAGGCAT
The DNA here is from genome assembly GCF_028564815.1 of Eubalaena glacialis. Taxonomy (NCBI): domain Eukaryota; kingdom Metazoa; phylum Chordata; class Mammalia; order Artiodactyla; family Balaenidae; genus Eubalaena; species Eubalaena glacialis. The sequence continues at coordinate 83,097,807 of NC_083721.1, read as the reverse complement.
GGTTGTATATTATAGTTGTAGCTCCTTGATTCCAATCAACAACAACCACGTTCATGTCATCTACAGAGAGCAAACCCTCTACTAAGTCCTCCATCCAAACTGGAGGAGAGCCTGTCGGCCTGAATCCATGGACAGTGAAGATGGTTTTCTTGGTCACGTTCAAGTTCCCCAAAACTGTGGAGTTGATGGCCTGTGCGCAGGTCGGGTTTCTCCTTGTGTAGAGCATCAACTTCACATTTAGTCCCGTTCCAACCACTGCACTGTGAAAGCTCAGTTTGGTAAATGAAGGGCATGTTTCATCTGTGTCTGAAAATAAAAATTAGATGGCATTGTGACAGTTCTTTCCTTAGTTGGGCATCAAGCAAGAGTGCTGTCCTACACTCTTTGGAGTTCTTTCTATGTGCCTCACGGCACCTAGCAAGAGGCTGGGTCTAGTTGAATGAAGTTGCAAAGTCAGACCTGATTTGGAGTTCATAAGTAGTAACTCCTTTTTCACTAAGAAAACCATTTTTCCAAATCCTACCCTCTTTCAACGTCTAACCCAAAAGTCACCTCAACGAAGCCTTCTCTGACTCTCCCAGCCATAATTACTGTCTGTCCTTCAACCCAGAACTCCCCAAACCCCTCTATGTGCCACACTGACAGCACAATGAAGACGTTTTCAGGGATGTATTATGGGTATTTCTGTACATATGTGTCTATCCCACTAGACCACAGTCTCCTTGAAATGGTGCCTTGTAATCTTGTGTATCCCTCACAGTGCCCAGCACATGGTAGAGGACTCAATAACAGAATCTGTGGGGTCCAAGCATCTCTTTCCTTGTGTATAGCACCCACCTGGGATGGTGGTAGAGAACATGATGTGCCTTGCCCTGCACCTTTCAGAAGCATCTGAAACTGTTAACCATGGTGGCCTTTCTTGGGCTCTCTCTCTCCTTCTTTGCTCAAGCACCACCTTTAAGCATATGTCCTGCTGACTAGGCTCTAAGAATGGAAAGGCTGGGGATGTAATGGGAACAGCTTAAGATGAGCTGAAAGTAAGAGAATGTTTTATGGCAAAAAGTAAGAGAATGTTTAAAAACATGTCATAGGGACACAGGAACCAGCTTAAAGGGGCTTCTGCTGACCAGATCTGGGATAACTTGAGGACAAAATAATTAAGGAGAGTAATGAATGATAGGCCTTTGAAAACCAGGAATCCATAATTCCATAACAAATAATACATAAATAAACAAAGAAACAATACCTAAATGGAGAAGAGAGGAGGACTCTTACAATATAATGCTGAATGCAAACTGATAAATGTGGAATGCATGCTGGAGTTGAAATTCATCATTTTGCAACCATCATAACAAAGATTGGTTAGGCAAGAATCATCAATGGATGCTAAACTGAGGTTGGGGTGGGGATGTGGATCTTGAGGAGGAGCATAATATTTGTACGGTTTTAAAGTGTCTCCCACAGGGACTTCCCTGGTGGTCCAGTGGGTAAGACTCCGTGCTCCCAATGCAGGGGGCCCAGGTTCGATCCCTTGTCGGGGAACTAGATCCCACACGCACACCGCAACTAAGAAGTCCGCACGCCACAACTAAAGATCCCGCATGCTGCAACTAAGATCCAGCACGACCTAAATAAATAAATAAATAAATATTAAAAAAAAAAAATAAAGTGTCTCCCACAGATTGCTCATTAGAGATTAGGGAAGAAATAGTAACTGTAAGATCGAGAAAGTGAACAATACCTTGACATCACCAATGAGGAGCAGATGGATATCATGTGCCTATAGCTGTAATGCACTGGGAAGGACACAGCTTCACCTGTGAAGTGTTCTAGTAGGGAATGCATAGCTGGAATCTAACCATGAGGAAAAATCAGACAAACATAAAATGAGGAATATTCTATTTTTTTTAAAAAGAACCTGTATTCTTAAAAAAAAAAAAAAAAGTCAATGTCATAAATGACAAAGAAAGATTGGAAATGTTCTACATTAAAGGAGACTAAGGCTTCCTTGGTGGTGCAGTGGTTAAGAATCCGCCTGCCAATGCAAGGGACACGGGTTCGAGCCCTGGTCCAAGAAGGTCCCACATGCCGCGGAGCAACTAAGCCCGTGCGCTACAACTACTGAGCCTGCGCTCTAGAGCCCGCACGCTGCAACCACGGAAGCCCGCACGCCTAGAGCCCATGCTCCGCAACAAGAGAAGCCACCACAGTGAGAAGCCTGCGCACCGCAACAAAGAATAGCTTCCGCTCACCACAACTAGAGACAGTCTGCGTGCAGCAACAAAGACCCAACGCAGCTAAAAATAAATGAAAAAAAAAAAAAAGTAAACCTCTGATCGACATTGGTATCCAGACACAATAATATGATGATTGGGAAGACTATTTTTTAAATTATAATAATTATTATTATATATTATTATTACTATTATTGTGACACACCCCCCCCCCCGCATCCTGCTTGATTGAGAGAGAACAGCCAAGTACGAGGTGAACTGGAGCAGCAGACAATCCCTAGCTCCAAGCTGGAAATGGGCTTTTAGGATTTTCAGGAGAGGGGGCAAGGCCCTAACCATGACCATTCTTCAGGAGAGGGAACAGACTGGGAAGACAGTTGACTTGCAACTGGCCCAAAAAAAGACAAGAGTGCCTTGGGAAACATCTGTTCTGATTTCTTCCAATAAGAATTTAGGAACCATTTGCCCTGGGCCCCTATTCTCAGTGAATCTGCACTTGCACACCCAGGAATTGCTCCTCCCTTATTCTGAGCCTCAGAGTGGCCTTCATCCTGGGGGCTCTACCTTTCCTTCACAACCTGGGTCCATTCATGGATACTTTTACTTGAAACTTCTTGCAAAGGCTCTGGTACTTAGGAGTGAGTGAACTTCCTAAACAGAATGAGCAAAAGAAGCTCAAATAGAAGGTTAGAAATTAAGGGGGCTTTGAAATGCCTCACCCTAGAAAAGATGTGGCTAAAAATTGAGCCCCAAAGTCACACATTCCTCCTTTTACTCTGTACTATCCAGTAGATTGTGCAATAAAGCATGCTCACAATGTAAATACTGTCTTTTTTTCTTTTTTTCCCCAGCTTTATTGAGATATAATTGACAAATAATATTGTGTAAGTTTAAGATGTACAATGTGATGATTTAATATATATATTAAGAAATGATTACAACAGTAAGGTTAGTTAACACATTCACTTCATGTAGTTAACTTGTGTGTGTGTGTGTGTGTGTGTGTGTGTCTATGTGTGAGAGGAGAACATTTAAGATCTACTGCCTTAGCAAATTTCAAATATACAATACAGTATTGTTAACTATAGTCACCATGCTGTGCATTAGATGCCCAGGACTTATTCAGCTATGTAAATATTTTCTCCATCTGTTGGCCCCTTTCATTTTTCTCTTCCTGTAGATCACTTGCCCCAGGTGAACACGGACTGAAACTTATCTGGTGCTTGTAGAGCAAGTCCCAGAGTAAATAATTGACTGTTCAATTAGTCATTTTATTGGACAGGAAGAGTCACAGGGTAAGGCTGAGCCTCTGGGTCTTAGACATCAGTAAAACTGGGTTTTGTTCCTGGTTGTGTGACTGACTCACCCACCAGGTGGCCTGGGGAAATTATGTCATCTTTCACTTGCTACCCACCTGCCCAAGGAATTTATGTGGCAGAAATTAATTATGAATGAGGTCATACTGGAAAAGATAGAGGTCCCTTTCCAAAGAAGGGGACTGCTTAATTACTAGGGTTTGTTCATTTTGAGCCAATTGAGCAATATTATGTCAATGTGTCATAAACCATGTGTCTGAGTACTTGGAAGGCTCAGAGATGCATCCTGAAGTTTGGGGCCAGAGCTATTTTTCAGCAGAAACTGCCAACTTTAATGACTATGGAATGGTTCAACCAATCTTTTTGGCTTGCTGAGTCCTTACTAGAAGCCCTTAAAATTGACAGTTACAGAAAGGCAAGAAGGGCAGAACAAATGGATTTTTATTTTTCATTTGATAGAACCACTGTGACTTCAAGTATTTTTAAATGTCTTAGTTATTTTTATAACAGCATTGTGCTCTGGAAAAGGCCATTGCTTTTGCTATGTCGATTGCCCTGTCTCTCTTTTCTTTGTTTTTTTCCGTTTATATTTTCTTTCTCATACTGGGATGTTTATAGCCCGCTTTAATTTTTTCTGGCATTGACCTTTATAACTTTATATGAAACACTTAAATCTCTATTTCATGGGACGTCAATGTGTAGCCTGTAGGTCAGAAATAGACAACATGCAGAACTGCTCCAGACTTAGCAATATTTATTCAGATTTATTTATCCTCCAACGTGAACTCCTGGCCAGGAGTTTTGGGCACCTGGAAACTGTATTTCAGACTGTTGTAGGGCATATTTTTAACTTCTGCCATGTGTCCTGCTTCTGACCTTTGTCAGAACAGTTGTCTTTCCTTATTCTGCTCCAGTCCTTGCTTTAGTAACTCGAGACAGTATCTAATGACCCTCTGTTATAAATGATGAGGGCCTTAGCACACTCAATACTTCTCCCCTCTACCTCCTGATTTTTATTAGTTATAAAATTACTTTTAGTTCATCTGGTGATTCCTTTTTTAGTTTAAAAATAAAATTTAAGGCTCTATTTCCTAGTGTATCAATCACAGAGAGCTTCCATTCTATTTACTGTATCTATTCTAGCTCCTCATTCCCTACCAAGAAAGATAAGAAAGTCACTGCACTTGTATTGCCTCCTGTATTGTATATCCTCCTTGACCTCTTCTTCAGAACACACACATACACACACACACAAACACTGTCAAAATACAGTCAATCCTCTTTATTCGTGAATTTCATACTTGTGAATTCACCTACTCGTTAAAATTTATTTGTAACACCCCAAAGCAAGAATTTGTCACCCCTGCTCGGCATCCCGGTAGTTTGGGTGTGCCTCATCCAAGGGACATCCACTCCACTCCCCAGGAAGGAGGGCCGCCCCCTCTCTCCTTTTCCCTTCAGTGGTTTCTCTCCCTCCTCTTCCTCCCTGGTGGCAGGTACACCCTGTCACTTGGGGAGAGGTCAGCAGGGGACCTCTGGTTTGCATTAGGAGGAGAAAACGATTTGACCTCCACTTTTCTCAAATCCAACTACGCCAACAATAAAGCTGATACTTTTAGCCCTGGGTTAATTTCTCAATTGGTTGAAACCCAGACGGAAGAGGAGTGTGATTGCCACTCAGACTTCAGCAACAGACTGGGAGCCCTTGAGGGCCAAACCTTTCTTATTTTTAATAAATAAAAAAATTACATAATATTTAATACATTAAAAGAAGAATGCAGAATATCTGTGGTAAAGCACAGCAATAAACACTCTACCTAAGAACTAAAAAAAACCCAAATGTATTTGTAACCCCCAAAATCAGTACTTGAGGGGCTTTTGCAGTTATTCACAGCTAGGTGCTGAGTGGCAAAAAATCTAGTTGCCCCACACATCACTCTCAGCTGAGGTCAAACACGGCAACACTTTGCCTTCTTGTTTCAGCTCTCATAGCAAATGTCCTTTACCTGGCCTCTTACTGCCATGTTTTTTGCTTCTTGTGCCTTTTCTTGGTGATTTCACTGTTTAAAATCCCCCAGACATAGTCCTCAAGTGCTGGCTGGCATTTCTAAACTCACGAAGGCTGTGACGTACCTTACAGAGAAAATGTGAGTGTGAGATAATTTTGTTCAGGTATGAGTTATAGTGCTGGCCATGAGTTCAATGTTAGCAAATCAACAATATATATTGGGACTTCCCTGGTGGTCTAGTGAGTAGGACTCCACACTCCCAATGCAGGGGGCCCTGGTTTGATCCCTGGTCAGGGAACGAGATCCCGCATGCATGCCACAACTAAGAGTTCGCATGCCACAACTAAGGGCCCGCATGCTGCAGCAAAGATCCTGTGAGCCGCAACTAAGACCTGGAACAGCCAAAATAAATAAATTAAGTAGATAAATGAATAAATAAATATTAAAAAAACAAAACAAAAACAATATATATTAAATAAGGTGTCTTTAAATAGAAACACACATAAAATAAGATTATGTATTGATCGGTCAACTAAAATGTCATAAGCAGAGGCTCACAGGAACCTAACCCTATATTCCCTCTAAGAGCAATGGTTCAGTAACTGCTACTTCAGTGCTTGTAGCGCCTTTACAGAACATGAACTACTGTGAATAAAGATGAAGTGTATATAAAAATTATCTTCTGGGATCATATTTCCCTGGCTATGTAGTTTTAGTTCTATAATATACGAGATTATTGCTCACAGTGAGTCCTTTTCCTAGCCTTCTCCATTCACCCCTGGGTGACTGGCTCTTGCTGTCTTTTCAAGACGGGCTAGTGGATGGTCCTTCACCCATCCCCAACTCTGCTCATGGGATGAGAAACTTGAGTGGGGGACAGAACCAGCCTCAGGAATGAGCTGCTCTTGGCTTAACCCTCAGAAGCTCTGGGGCTGGTAGAAACTCTTGGTTTCTTCAATAGGACAATTTTATCGTTTTTCTTTTGTTCGATTGTTTGGAGACATTCCTGGATGCAGTTTGGTTAGTTATAATTAAAGTTGACTCTTTTCTTTTTTTTTCAATTAAAAAAAAAAGCGGCTAGTGGGTAATTTAGTTCCTAAGTTTATTCATATCTGTAAATGAATTCCTTGGCCTAAATGATGCCCTGGCTTTAAATAATATGCATTCCTACTTCCTTCTTGTGTTGAATTCCACTCCAGAGAACTTTTCCCCTTAAATGTTACTTGTCTTTTTCCTACCACAAACTTGAAGCATTCTTTCCTTTTCTGAAATAACTTCCCCCACTAGCACAGAAGCTCCAAGATGACTGATCTGTTTGTCCGTTTATCCATTCTTATGTTCCCAGTGCCAAGAACAGGACCTGGCTCGGAGTTGGCGTCAATAAATGTTTCCTGAATAAATGAATATCAATCTGTTAACGCATTATTCAGCCATTCAGAATGAGCCATATAAATACTATAAGGAGTGTATTATGTAATGTTTATAAAATAAATGAAGTATGAAATGGCACATGCATTATGACTGAAACTATGTAAAAATATATCTGCAGGTGACAAGTCCTGGAAAATCATATGCAAACAACAATGGGTCATGCACGCCACTTCCAATGTTCTTTGTTTAAAATTGCCTCAGGTTATTAACCCTTTTCCTCTCAGAATTAATAACATTTTAAAAAGAAAACATTACATTTATCTTATTTTGGACCATGTTACAAGTTAGTTTAAGCTCCTCTGAGGGCAGGAACTGTATTGTTTTTAGTCTAGTATTGCATCCCCAGCACCAAGCTCAGGAACTTGTCTTGTCTTTGGGCCTGAAATTCTCAGGCAGTTTGGAGAACATGCAAGGACTAGATATATGTGAGTAGCAAATTTGTTAAATTGCTTCACCCTCGTAAATATAGTTCTTTACATTTTACTTTATGTTGGTATTACTAAAATGATTAACTACTATGTATGCCTTCAGAAAGCAAACCTCTTGTTGGTTATTTTGTTGTTTTGTTACAAAGTCAAGTTTGCTTAGAGTTAGTATTATTAACAGCCCAATCAAGAACCACAGAACGTGTTAAACTGGTTTCTAAACCTTAACCTCTCCTACTAGAGTTTATTTGAAACAGGAGAAACTCTGCCTTTCTTCTTCAGACTACTTTGAAATTCAATCCCTCTGAAATGCTGTTTCCTGTTGACAACTGGAAAATTACAATTGGATGGGTGATGTCTGCCATCCCGTGATGAATTCAGATCCCTATGTAGGGCAGGCCTGATTATCATTTACTGTCTTCCCTCTGTTAAATTAAAAGAAACATATTCAAGTAGGATGTCAGGGAAATCTGGCTATAGCATCTTCAGATATAACATATTTGTGCCTGAGATATTTTCTTATAATCCAATGCATGACTGCCCACGGGCCAAATCCAGCCATGCTCATTAGTGTATCGCCTATAGCTGTTTTCCTCCTATAAGGCAAAGATGAGTAGTTTAACCGTGACCACTGGTCCACAAAGCTGAAAATATTTACTATCCGGCTCTCTACAGCAGAAGTTTGCCAACCTTGGTCTAATGTCTTAAACAAAAACACAACACAATTTTGGAAAGAGCTTGGGTTTTGGAGACAGACCTAGGTTTGTGGTTCAATTCCATTGCCTACTAGCTATGTGACCTCTGGTAATTAATTACCCAACCTCTCTAGGTCTCAGTTTTGCATGTGTAAAATGATCATAATAGTGACAATCTGTCAGGCAGTGCTTTGCAGAGCCATATTGAGCCCAAGGCAAAAGAAAAACCACACCATATAAATATACATATTTATATAAATATATATTTATCAAAATATCCTCCCATATTTTAAAACAAGTGAAAAATAGACCTTCATTATTTAATCTGTTCATACACCATTGTCAACCCTTATAAACCGCCTAGCAACGAAGTGAGTTGTCATGGACCCAGGAATTCCAGCCAAGTGGAGATAATTTTTCCTGTTGTACAATAACACAGACTTGTAAAACAATCAGTAGTATATCTTATTAAAATTTTTGACATTTGGTTCATCATATATTTGCATTGATTTTGATCTTTTAAAAATATTGCATTAAAATATCATCTATGCATTATAATATGCATTATTAATGATATGCAGATTATTGCATTAAAATATCATATATGCATTATAATATACATTATTAATAATATGCAGATTATTGTTTGCATTAAACATGAAATGATAGTAAAATATTATTTATATATTAAAATATCACTTAAATGTTGCATTAAAATATCACAAAAATAAAATATTTTTATTGCATTAAAATGTCATAAATATGACTGACCTTGATGACTATTTTGGTGTCCCTTCCACCCTTAAATTTTGCACCTAGTGAGTGCCTCACTTGCCTCACTGTAATCCCAGCCCTGCCGTCAGGACTGATGTGAGAATGAGAGAAAATGCCTATGAAGTATCTAAAGCATTACATGATGCATAATAGATGCCAAAAAACTAGTAATTGATGATGATGTTGATGATAAGTTGGGTTAGTAGTATCGATCTTATAGGGTTGTTATGAAGACTAAATAAAATAAGTAAATCACAGTGTGGGATTTGATATAAAATAAGTGCTCAATAAATTCCTTCCTTCCATCATTTTTTTTTTTTTTTTTTTTTGGCTGTGTTGGGTCTTTGTTGCTGCACTCGGGCTTTCTCTAGTTGCAGAGAGCAGGGGGTTACTCTTTGCTGTGGTGCACGGGCTTCTCATTGCGGTGGCTTCTCTTGTTGCGGAGCATGGGCTCTAGGTGCGTGGGCTTCAGTAGTTGTGGCTCGTGGGCTCTAGAGCGCAGGCTCAGTAGTTGTGGCACACGGGCTTAACTGCTCTGCGGCATGTGGGATCTTCCCGGACCAGGGCCCGAACCCATGTTCCCTGCATTGGCAGGCGGATTCTTAACCGCTGTGCCACCAGGGAAGTCCCCCTTACAACATTTTAGTTTCCTTAATCCAACCAAGAATTTGGAAAAGGGAAGCTTTATTAGCCAGTATACAGGTGACAGTGCTTCTCCCTGGCCAAAGAACTGTGTTTGTTTCTGGCTGTGTCATTAACAAGGTAAAACAAACAACCTATTTGGGTCATAAGTTTTCTCATATTAAAATGAGGTGTTGGTTCCTCATTCCTTAGCCATTTAGCTAACTCTAGCATTCCTTTTAGAAATGAAATTCTAAGATCTGCAAACTAACTTATTTGAAAGGATGCCTCTTGCATCTACTTAAGAAAACAAATTTCCAGGACTTTCTTACGAACCAAAGACAACCCTAATCTAAAAAAATTAATATATCAAGAAATCTCCTTTTTCTTAAATTTTAATTAAAAGACCTGAAAATAACCATACTTTACTCTTGTAATTAGAATATTGGTCAGATAGGTGTTTTCCCACCTTTATATCAAGCAGGGTTTTTTTGCTATTAAATACCTGTTAGTTAACAAACATGGTTCCACATGCTACAATAAGGATGAGTCTTGAAAACAATACGATAAGTGAAAGATGCCAGTCACAAAAGACCACATATTATATGACTCTATTCATATGAGATGTCCAGAATAGGGAAATCTATAGAGACAGAAAGTAGATTAGTGGTTGCTTAGGGCTACAGGATGGGAGGAGATGGAGAGATGGGGTGCAATAGTGAAAGGGTACTGGATTCCTTTTTGGGGTCATGAAAGTGTTCTAAAATTGACTGGTAACAGTTGCACATATCTGTGAATATATTAAAAAACACTTTAAGTGGGTGAATTGTACGGTATGTGTATTATATCTCAATAAAACTGTTTCTTAAAAATGGCTCCTGTAATTTCATCCTTTCATGGAAAGAGTGAAAAAAAAAAAAAAAGACGAAAAGTCTTTTGGAGGTGACTGGGCAGAAGTTTCCCTTTTTCTGTCGCAATCAAATCAGGCTCCCAGTTTTCCAATTTGTTTTCTTTCCCCTTGGAAACTGAGGTTGATAGACCTTCATTTTCTACCACTGCAGGATAAATAAAGCACCCCTGCCCCTCCGCCACCCACTCTGGTCAGTCTGTTGGCTGTGAGGGAGGGATTGTAGCTGTTCCTGTGCAAAACAAATGACTCTTATTCTTCAGACTTAGGGATTAATATAGCTGTTATTTTGTTTTACCTTTACCACATAAAATTGGGTTGGTTAGACAAATGCCCTCTTGGTTGGAAAGATTATCCCTAGCTTTTATCCACCAGCTATGTTTCTTTAGGCTACAACCAAGAAAACAGGGAGACATTTGTTTCCCTAGATTGACTTATTTTATATGAGTCCCAGTTGGATAGAAAAGTGTGATTCCCTCAGACTGATCACTGACAACCTTGCTTCCTTTCTGATGAAACTTCCAAGGGATCCTTTGGCTCTGTATTCACAAGACACACTGCCCTGCAGCTAAATAAAGCTGCCCATGCTATCTCAGAGTCATGCTCAGTTCTGGCTTTTTAGCTTCTACCTGCCTTTGGAGGAACTGATTTCAGCTCCCACAACTCTGATTGGGGGAAAACTCCTGCAGAAAGAGGAAACTCCTCATTCATATCCAAAGAGGTGTCTGTGAAGACAGAAGATGGAATTGTAGATAGAAATAAGCCACCAACGAAGCAATTGTGAGTGGGGCGAGAAGAGAGATGGTTCTGAGATTCTATAAGAGTCAATGAGCAAAACCTCTCAATATGGCCGAGTCAGTTTATTAAAAATGGAAGTATTAGTTTCTCTCAGACCCATGGTTGGTGAAGTTTAGTCTACTAATCTCCAACCCCCAGTGAGAGCGGTGAAATTCCACCTAATTTCACCTTGCTGCCTCGTATCCAGTCAGGAAGTAAAACAGGCAGGGCCCTGACCCACACTTCTTTCATGTCAAGTTTTGGGCTCCAAGGCGGGCTCAAGCTCTCATTCTCCCCACCTCCAAACATGACGCAAATGTGTATGAATAACTTCTTTAGAACAGAGATCCACAGACAGGTATATTGACTCGATGCAGCCTGAAAATATTTACTGAGATTCAGACCTAGATTAAGGGATACACTGTTGAGTATTTTGCCTGCCGGGTGGTGGATGCCAGTCATTGACCAGGACACACAGCTCACCACGTGTTAACTGATGGAGCTAGGAGCTTTCCAGAAACCCACGTTTGAGCACACTCTTAGGCTTGCCTGAAAACACTGTTCTGCAGGAACTTCCAAATGTCTCAGAAATAAACATCTCTTTAGCCCAGAAACTTTGACTTGGAGACATTAGAAAATGAGCTGGACTCCTACTTTGAAGAGAGAAGGAGAAGGGGGAGGTGACATGTCCCTACAATGAAATTCTATTGATTTTTTTTTTTTAATCTGAAAAGCTTATTTTTTTTAATGCGGAGAACCACAGTGAATTTGGCACTAAAAATCCATCCTGAGCCAGATTGTGACGGGTTCACAGTTGGCCAGAGCCAAAACTGCTGGAATATCTTTGTTTCTCTTTTACCCAAGGCAGAGACAGGCAAGAAGCGTACGGGCCAAATGCCCTCTTGGTTAGAAGGACATCTTTGCTTTTAACCACCAGCTTGTATTTCTTTAGGATATAACCCAGAAAACAAATGAGATACCTGATTTCCTCACTCTCATCTCTTAATCATGTGCATAAATATGCACATTCACACTCCACCCCCTCACTCACCTTTGTCTCCTCTGTGTTGGAGAAGGATGAGTCACACACACAGAGAGTTATAAATCAATCTGAAGAGAGCTTCCAATATCCGAGGAAACAATTCTCTCTCTAATTTTGGCACTAAGCTGTTTTCTCTAGGAAAATATCTACCTAGTTTTACACAAGTTGCCACAGGACAAAATACCAATGGCAGAGTAACTTTTAAAAATACTTATGACAGGGACTACCCTGGTGACGCAGTGGTTAAGAATTTGCCTGCCAATGCAGAGGACACCGGTTCAAGCCGCAGAGCAACTAAGCCCCTGCACCACAACTACTGAGCCTGCGCTCTAGAGCCCACAAGCCACAGCTACTGAGCCCGCGTGCCACAACTACTGAAGCCCGCGCGCCTAGAGCCCATGCTCCACAACAAGGGAAGCCACCGCAATGAGAAGCCCACACACTGCAACGAAGAGTAGCCCCCGCTTGCTGCAACTAGAGAAAGCCCGCAGGCAGCAACGAAGACCCAATGCAGCCAAAAATAAATAAATAAATAAATTTAAAATAAATAAATAAAATACTTATGACAAGCAGCCTTAATTTAGAAGAATACTTATCAGCCTGTGTTCCTTGAACCACCTACAAACTGAAAAACCTTGTGAGTTTGTTTGAAATGCAGATTCCAGGACCTCACCCCAGACCCAGAGTTTGGATCTCTGGAGATAGTCTCTGCATTTTTAGCAAATTCCCCAAATGATTCCAGTGCACACTAGAGTTTGCTAGCCATTGCTTTGTACGCTAGTAAGAGTACGGCAAACATTCCTATCATGATTTCACAAAGGTTAGAACAACAAAATAAAAATCTCTGAAAGTAAGTGACTTGTATTCTTGGGATTACAAGGATTACAAGTCCTAATTTTTGGACTGCAAGCCAAGGAAGGGAAAAACAAAAAGTCAATGTATTTGTGATCGATAATTTCTGCATATTATTCAACACCCTCCCTCAAGAAAGTTCTCAGTTCACGGTTTTGCAGATACTGAGAAGTACGGATTTAGCTTACAGCTATAATTATGTTTTTTATATTTTTTCTTTCTAGCTATGGAAGTTTATTGTGATGTATATCTATCTGCTTAGATTCTATCATGCAGCAGTGGGTCTTATGGAATGACTTAAAACAAGACTTTACTGATGAGATAACATTAAGTAAAAAGGCAGGTCAATGGTTACCAGGGGAAAGGTTGGGGAGGGATAAATTGGGAATTTGAGATTAACTGATACACACTACTATATATAAAATAGATAAACAAGGACCTATTGTATAGCACAGGGAACTATATTCAGTATCTTGTAATAACCTACAATGGAAAAGAATCTGAAAAAGAATATATATATATATGAACTGAATCACTTTGCTGTACACCTGAATCATTGTAAATCAACTCTACTTCAAATTTTAAAATTAATTAAAAAATACATTTTTTAAAAAGACGGGTCACAAAAAATTAAGTTCCAGCTTTGTAAACTGAGATATATAATGGGAGACTGGAAGAAAGTACTCACAAATTACCATCAGGTTTTTGTGTGAAGGTTAGTTCCCACTCCCCTTAAGCTATCTCTAAATTTATTTTATTTTTTAAAATTTTAGGGACTTCCCTGGCAGTCCAGTAGTTAAGACTCCGTGCTTCCACTGCAGGGGACAAGGGTTTGATCCCTGGTCCCCTCAGGGGCCGGGGATCCCCCATGCCTCACGACCAAAAAAAATTTTTTTTTAAGTGATAATACACACAAATTTTAAAACGTTGAATTCTCAATTTAAAATATCATCACTAGTTTAATTTTAACTTACTATTAAATCAACTTCAAAAGCACAAATTAAGAAAAAGTTATTTATAAGCCTGAAATCCTAATACAACTATATTAATTTTCCATTTCCCTTCTAAACTTTATTTACAGGCATACACACATGATTTTTGCATAGTTGTAATCTTAGTTTATCTACAAAATTGAGTTCTGCTTTTTTGACTTTGCATTATGTTATAAACATGTTTGCACATTTCTGCATAGCTTCAGAATTATTTTAAAGGCTACATATTTTTAAAAGTTGTTACACTGTACTTTATCCATTCCTGTATGTAGGAACATTTCTGCTGTATCTAGTTTTAACTTATTATAAATAACAGAGTTAGAATCATTCTTTGTATATAGGTTCTTTGTTTTTCTTTTACAAGATATTTCTTTAGAACAAATTCCCAGCAATGGTTTTACTAGTTTCAAAGGGCATGAACATTTTTATGGGTCCTAATATATAACATACTTCCCTTCAGAAAAATTGTACCAGTCTTCATTACAGTAAACTATGTGAAAAAGTACTGGATTCCTAAAAAGCTGAGAAGTGTTGAGCTTTTCTTTAAAAAAAAAAAAAGCATTTCACTTTATTTTTATTACCTTGCTGTGTACATTACTGTTTTAATTTTTATTTCTCCATTATGATTAACAATTTTAAGTAATCAATATGCCAGGCACCATTCCAAGAGGTTTACTCATATAAAATCATGGTTTTTTTAATAAAAATAATTTAAATAAACACGATGCATTAAAGCTGTAAAAACCTGTCCTCTCTGTATTAGATATTATAGTAAAATAAAATTTAAAATTCTCAGAAAATAAATGATCTTATTTCATAGAAGTGGAAAGGCACAGAAAAATGAACTATGAAAGAAAAAATACTAGATTTTTCAGCATATTTAAGTTTTGTACATCAGAAGAACAGGCCAGTTCAAAGGAATAATAGTTTCTTTTACTACTGAGGAAAAATAAAGTTTTTTCAGAATTCGAAATTTCATTTAATCCATATCTTCTTTCCTGAAAAATCTCTGTGTGAAACTTAAAAAGTCCAGTGAAGGAACTGGGATGATAAAATGACAGTTATACTAAATATTTTTTAAATAATTAAGAAAGCCATTCAATAAATGACCAACCTGATCTCACCAAGCACATCAAACTGATGAGGAAGTATAATCTCAGCATATGGAAACTGGAGACAGTGTGTGTCGCATTCACAAGAAGAATGATTTCCTTCCCAGAGCCTTAGACTCTCCCCTCAGAGAGAACTCAAATAACTAACCCAAAGGTGTGGCGACAACAGGAAGTTCCCAAGAGACCGCAGGCGGGTCCCAACCCTTTCAGGCTATGTGACTCCTCCCCTTTTCAATAAAAGGTCAGGTACATTTCTGCTCACACGATTTTATGCATATCTTGATATTATGTATGTGCAGAATGATGAGTTCAAAATAGTTTCATTCTTTGTGGCCGGTTTATTAGCCGTTTGGCTTGGTGTGTTGAAATCAAGTGTGATTTGAGATATTTTCCCCTCTTGTTTTTGTGAATGAAACAAATCCAGTTAGTCTTCTGTTGACCTGTGTATACAAAACTACTTTTTGTGTTTATTTACACACTTATTTCTCAGAGGGCAGTCTTTAGATTTTATTAAGAACATTTTAAGTCTAATCAAGTACCTATATTTGTAAAAATATGCTTCAGATTAAAGGCAACTTTTAAAATGGTACTATATATCTTTATTTTTATTTTTTCCCATCTCTCTCTTAGTTCTTCTTCTTCCTTCTTCTTCCCCCTCCCCCTCCCCTCCCCCTCCCCTCCCCCTCCCCTCCCTTCTTCCTCCTCCCCTTCTTCTCCTTCTCCTTCTTCTCCTTTTTCTTCTTCAAGGAAAAATAGATGAAAAAGCTTTAAATAGAGAACTAGGCCAGAATCCATCCACCTCAAATTTGGAAGTAACTAAATTTGTGCTCCATAGCTACAAGGTAATTTAATTCTCTCTCTGGTAGAAGTACTTGCAACACTTACTCAGGCTTGTGATGGTGGTCCGAAGAGCTGAAAGATAGATGAATAAATACAGAAACAACTTAAGAATACATTTTCATCCAAAGCATAGGCAAAATTCACTAGTCATTTAGTATTGTTTATGAAGTGACAGCATCTCTCATATAAGTTTATCAGTTTTCTCATATAAGTTTGAGAAATTATATGAGAAATTATACTTATATAATTCTCGGCGCCTGCACCCCATTCCTTGTAGGAAGTAGATTCTAGCAATGCTCTCCAAGTAATCAGTACATCAGAATCACTGGGGGAACTTTTAAAAGTATCGTATATGGATTTCTGTGTCACACCTCAGACCTAATGAATGCCAAGACTCCCTACCAGTGGTCCACTGACCTGCGTTCAAATCCCATGTCTTCAACTCACTAGTTGAGTGGCCTTAACCAAAACATTTAAGTTCTCTAACTCTTCGTTTTCTCCACTGTAGAATGAAGATGATAAAACTACACATCTCACCAGGCTGTTATACGGATTAAATGAGATATTGTAAGTCAAGGTCTTGGCACTGTGCCTACTACCAAGGGTAAGTGCACTCACCGCTTGGTAACTATTGTTATTACCTAACTGGTCACACAGTCTGCACCTTTCCCTCCCCTCAGAAGGTGAGCCACACAGTACTAAGAAGGATTAGGTGGACAAGCTTTGTGGGAATGTAGGAATGAAGAGGACCTTTTAGCAGTGATGTTTCAGGTGAATAATTTTAGCCAGCACTTCTCTGTTTTGGTATTTTGTCTCCTGCTTGGAGAAATAAATTAAGGATACATAAATAAGAAAACCAGATAGGTGGCCTGTTAGGTTTTTTTTTTTTTTCATTTGCAGTAAGCTTTACTAATTTGAAAACAACTGCCCTCTGGAACAAATGGAGAATTGTTTCACATTCTGTTAGGAACATGTTATGGAATGCATTGCCCCTGTTGGCTCAGTGTACTTGCCTGATAAAATTTGTTGAATTCCTATCAGTTTTAGTACCATGCCAAGTGTTTATCTAGACAGAGCCAATGTACATTTTTCTGGAAACTAGCCAATTATAGGAATAAGAATCATTTCCGTTGGGAGGCCTCTTTGTGTTACTATTAATGATTGTCCTGCTGGGGACACAGAAAGTCCCCTAACTTCCTAGCTGTGTGCTCCCTTCTACTTCCAGCATTCAGGACAGCACAAGAATCAGTGGGAGAACTCATCCCCTCTTTTTTGGGTAGTGAAAAATATCAAATATAAAAAAACATAAAACATTCTAAAGGATTGGGGGAGGAGTGAGGAAGGGCTGAACAGAAAATGGGTGATAAAGGGGTAGCACAAGGAGTCTTTCAGAGGTGGATTACTTCCTTCCCTTGATTGTAATGGTGATTACAGGAATCTACACGTGTGATAAGGTTGCTTAGAACCCCTCCCCCCCCAATACACACACACAAATGAGTGCATATAAAAGTGGTAAAATCTAAGTAAGGTCTATGAATTGTACCAAAGTCGATTTTCTGGCTTTGATAGTGCAATTTCTGATAGTTTTTTGATAGTTTGATTTTCTCGTTTTGTAACATGTTATATAAGATGTTACAATTGTGGGAAACTGGGTGAGTGTACAAGGGACATCCCTGTACTATTTTTCAACTTCCTATGAACTGATCATTATTTCCAAATAAAAGGTTTTAAAAATTCCAAATGATCTGCCAACTCCTAACCATTTGAATGATAACATTTATTCAAAGGTATTCTAAGGAAAACCATTTCTTCATTTCTCATCAGCTAGATAAGAATGAATAATGGTCAGTTTTCTCAGTACTATGACCCTGATAAATGACAATTCAAGAACATTAGAATTTTCCTCATTTCCAGTTTAGTATTATGTACTGGCTTTTTTTTTTTTTTTTTTTTTTTTAACCTAGAAATCACTTGCTACAGAGAGCAGAGTAGAAAGAGGCAGGCAAGCTTCCAAACGGAGGGACAGGAAAAACAGGTATGGAAGTGTAATGGAACTGAGGGGAGGTGGTTTTATAACTCTCATTGACTTCAACAGTCAGAAAAGTTGACCTGTGTCCCCTCCCGCCCTGGTCTAGGGCTCCAAGCTGGTATATGACTCACTGTAATGTCCTTTTGTCTTTTCATCCGCATCAGTGGCCCTGCAATTTCTCACTTGAGGTCCAGGTTTGGAAAGATAAGTCTGTTTCCTTGAGTCATATTCTATAAGGAGATCAGGGTAACTTTCTCCAAATCTATGTATTTGTTTCATTTCATTAAAAAAAAAATATTTATTTGCTTATTTATTTGGCTGCATTGAGTCTTAGTTGCAGCATGCAGGATTTTCGTTGTGGATGTGGGATCTAGTTCCCTGACCAGGGATCGAACCCGGGCCCCCTGCATTGAGAGCACGGAGTCTTAACCGCTGGACCAGCAGGGAAGTCCCTGTTTCATTTCTTCATTCCTTCATTTATTGAACATTTCTTGAGCTTCCATTAAAAATATAATAAGAAAAAATATATATATATATATAATAAGGAAAAAGTAGGAGATGGCTCCTTCCCTCAAGGAGACAGACACATTACTACCACTACTACTATTTCTACTGCTATTACTACTACTGCTGCTGCTGCTGCTACTACTACTACAATGCAATATAATATAGAGATTTGGGTACACATTCCATAGGGGAACTGAGGAGAAAGCAGTGAGGTGCTAGGAATCTCAGGGAGGAGCCACTGGAAAAGCTTCACACAGGAAGAGTCTTTTGAGCTGGGTTTCAAAGACTAGGCAGCAGTTTACAAGGTGAAGAAGGAGGAAGCAAGGCATTCCAGGCAGATGGAATGAACTTGGAGGCATAAAAGAAGTGTGGATTGAGAGTTCGGTGTGTATGAATAGGAAATGATAAAGTAATTTGAAGATAGGTTGTGAAGAACTTTATGTCATGCTTAGGATATTGGCTTTTCATCTTCAAGACAATGGGAACCTAGATTTTTTTTCTTGTTCACCTATTTATATGTTAATGTATTACTATTACATAATAATACAAACAAATATAAATATTATATAATCAAATATAATAAATGTAATAAATAATATAAATATAAAATAATATATTTATGCTAACTTGTTAACATTATTATGTGAATAATTTTTTTGGTAGTTCATTACAAAACAAGAAAGAAAATGTCTACATACTACTTTTCTGGCCTAAGAAGTATTTTTCATTGAGTAGACCTACTTTGTTTTAGAAAGCATGGCTTCCTTACAAACAATGTATTGAACAAAATCAGTGCAAGTCCACTGCTCTCAGTAACTGCTTGTTTTTGGAGTGCTGCTCAGAACATTTCAAAGAGAGACTGCTCTAGCAAGGCCTTGCACAATGGCAAGACAGAGGCAAAATGCTTTTTACTTATTAAATTTCATTAAAAAAGAAAAAACAACAAAAATTTCAGGGGAATGTTCAATACTTAAAGTCCATTGGTACCATGTTTTTTAGATTTACTTGGACCTTAAACTGTTGTTTTAAAATACTGATATTAGAGTCAGGTTTTTACTTTTATTTAGCTGGCTTCCCAAGCATTTGTCATGAGAATCCTGCACCTTCATTGGACAGTTATTCCCTGGAGCATGCACACAAAGTTGTCTGTGCAAGACTCTATGGAAAAGTCCACCCTTGGCATTTGGAAGGTCTATCCTTGTGACTTTTGGCTTGGGCATCCATTTGGAACCATTGTGAACCTTTTGAGAGGCTCACGCTGTCTAAATTAGGAGAGTGTTTCTTACCAGGTGGCTTCCTCTTCTTCTGCCTGCACCTCAGTTTCAGCTGCTCCCAGAGATACCTGTCTCTCTTTTTGAGGTTCTCCCTAGGGCCATCCAATGTAAATTTTAGCGTTGCCACATATTTTAAGTCAGACTTACTCCAAACAAACCTCCCAAATTTGGTGAAAGTCAACCAAACCATTTTTAGTGATTCAGTAACAGAAAACTAGAAATGTAACTTATAAATTACTTTCCTTAATAAATATGAACAACAGGGCTTCCCTGGTGGCACAGTGGTTTAGAATCCGCCTGCCAATTCAGGGGACATGGGTTCGAGCCCTGGTCCGGGAAGATCCCACATGCTGTGGAGCAAATAAACCTGTGAGCCACAATTACTGAGCCTGTGCTCTAGAGCCCATGAGCCACAACTACTGAAGCCTGCACGCCTAGAACCCATGCTCCACAAGAGAAGCCACTGCAATGAGAAGCTCGCGCACCGCCGACGAAGAGTAGCCCCCACTCGCCAAAACTAGAGAAAGCCTGCGGGCAGCAACGAAGACCCAATGCAGCCATAAATAAATAAATAAATAAATAGACAAAAATTTTTTAAAAACAACAATAATATAAATTTACCTTCCTTAACAACAACAACAAAAGGCAACAAAAGAACAACAATGACAACAAAAACAAGACAGAAAAAGAGAGATCCTGAAAATACATAGAAGAAGGACAGGGTAAAAGAAGAGGCAGCTATTGCAATGGTGTGAGAAATGATCAGGCCCTGAATGACAGTGATTTTGATGGGTTTGTGTTACTGAGTTGGTCTAATTGATCTCGGAGAGACAGCAGTGAGCAGTCCTGAAGAGAGATCTTAGTTCCCTGCCCAGGAATTGGACCTGGGCAGCCGGGATGAAAACCAGGAATCCTAGCCGCTAGACCACCAGGGACTAGAGGCTAGAAAGAAAGTGGCCCTGGCCCTTTCCCCCAGTTGAAAGCAAGAATGTTTCAAGGAGGCAAAAACTGTAAAAATAGGTACAAAGTTTATTATTAGAGACACAGTACAAGGTATGGGAGAGCACACAGAGCATAAACAGTTTGTTTATTTAAGACAGAAACTAGGCAGAAATACATACCCAGAGAGAAAGCTTATGGGCGTCCTGAACAAAGAGTGCAGTAATGAGGTGATTTAAATTAATATTTAAATAGGACAGTCCTTCCGGGTCTTTGTTTACCTTTGGCTAATTATCTTGTTTCTTTTTTCACACCTGACTGGTCCCAGGACCCTCCCCAACATGCATGCGCAACTTTTTAAAAAAATTTATTTATTTATTTTTTTGTATAGAAATGTTTTATTTTTTGAATTTTATTTTATTTTTATTTTTTTATATAGCAGGTTCTTATTAGTTATCCATTTTATACATATTAGTATATATATGTCAATCTCAGTCTCCCAATTCATCCCACCACCACCCCCACCCCGCCACTTTCCCTCCTTGGTGTCCATATGTTTTTTTCTCTACATCTGTGTCTCTATTTCTTACAAACTGGTTCATCTGTACCATTTTTCTAGATTCTGCATATATGCATTAGTATACAATATTTGTTTTCCTCTTTCTGACTTACTTCACTCTGTATGACAGTCTCTAGGTCCATCCATGTCTCTACAAATGACCCAGTTTCGTTCCTTTTTATGGCTGAATAATATTCCATTCTATATATGATCCACATCTTCTTTATCCATTCGTCTGTCGACGGGCATTTAGGTTGCTTCCATGACCTGGCTATTGTAAATAGTGCTGCAATGAACATTGGGGTGCATGTGTCTTTTTGAATTATGGTTTTCTCTGGGTATATGCCCAGTAGTGGGATTGCTGGGTCATATGGTAATTCTATTTTGACTTTTTAGGGAACCTCCACACTGTTCTCCATAGTGGCTGTATCAATTTACATTCCCACCAACAGGGCAAGAGGGTTCCCTTTTCTCCACACCCTCTCCAGCATTTCTTGTTTATAGATTTTCTGATGATGCCCATTCTAAGCAGTGTGAGGTGATACCTCATTGTAGTTTTAATTTGCATTTCTCTAATAATTAGTGATGTTGAGCAGCTTTTCATGTGTCTCTTGGCCGTCTGTATGTCTGCTTTGGAGAAATGTCTATTTAGGTTTTCTGCCCATTTTTTGATTGGGTTGTTTGTTTTTTTAATATTGAGCTGCATGAGCTGTTTGTATATTTTGGAGATTAATCCTTTGTCAGTTGCTTCGTCTGTAAATATTTTCTCCCATTCTGAGGGTTGTCTTTTCGTCTTGTTTACTGTTTCCTTTGCTGTGCAAAAGCTTTTAAGTTTCATTAGGTCCCATTGGTTTATTTTTGTTTTTTATTTCCATTACTCTAGAAGATGGGTCAAAAAAGATCTTGCTGTGATTTATGTCAAAGAGTGTTCTTCCTATGTTTTCCACTAAGAGTTTTTTTGTTGTTGTTGTTGTGGTTGTAACTGGGACTCTTTTGTATAGAAAGGACAAGTTCAAGAAGGAACATGGCAGAATTATAAGATTATGAAAGCCATGGTCCAGGAAAACCTGGACCAAGGAAGCACTCTTTAAAAATCTTGAGTATGGTAGTACTTTGTATAGCACATAATAAATTTATAGAACTTACTATTTGAGGATGGGAGTAGAAATAAGTCTTTTTTTTTTAAATGGTACAGTTAATACTTCGAATGTGAGAGACACACAAAGCTATTAACAAAGTTGAAATATATCTAATCGAATCCTGGAACAGATGGAGTATCTGAGCATCCATATCCCTAAGAACAAGGCAAAAGCTTTAAACAGTCATCCAACAATTCAGTGTAAACCAACTCATTTTTTTAATATCCTGAAAGCAGAGTTTTTTACCTTAATGAATGATTATGCCTGGGAAATTGCACCTGCCTTAATAGTCTGCTTCATCCACTTTACTTGGGATTGACTTTGCCTTACAGAAAGCAACCATTAAAGTTTCTTTTCCCTTGCCAAAGATTTAAAAAATAGTCAAGCATTATATACAAATACAGAAACGCCTATGCCAAGTTAACAAATGAAAATTATAACTTAAAATGAGATATGCACACTGACAGTAAGTGCATTGGTATACTCTATACAAAATGATGCTGGAGAGTTTACAAACAATTGGTGATGTAAAACAGTGGTTTCCTAGGAACTTACTTAATCAGATCTTTAGAGAGCCCTAGCAAACTTCATTTTTAACAAGGGTCCCAGATGATTCTAGGTTTGATTAAAGTGTAGTTTGGGGAAGCACTTTTAACCTTCATTGTGTGTCAGATTACATATACGATAAAATTAAATTACAAACCATGTAACTGAACAAAAAAAAATATCCTTATATAAACTATTAGTAGATACCTAAATACAATATGGCTTTTAAAATGAAATCATGTGTGTATAGTTGTATTCATAAAGTACACTAATCAAAAGCTATACAACATTAACAGCAAATCAAAACACAAATGAAGATATTCCTCTGAATTTCGTGTTTCATCAAGCATCAAAAACCACCAATCTTTTAGTCCTTTTCTTGTGCATTATTCTGTATCCATATTCTGTGCATCAGATTGGATTCCTTGATTTTATTTCATTTTCTGTGTGACATTCTCCACAGATATATATCATTGGCTGCTGCTTTGGGCGTTGAACGTCCTTCTGGGTGTCCATTGTTGTACCCACGTAACATGGAGAAACTTCTCTGTGCTTGCAAACAGATTCCGACTCACGGCTGTGTCCCCTCTAAGAGTTTTATAGTGTCCGGTCTTACATTTAGGTCCTTCATCCATTTGGAGTTTATTTTTGTGTATGGTGTTAGGGAGTGTTCTAATTTCATTCTTTTACATGTAGCTGTCCAATTTTCCCAGCACCACTTATTGAAGAGACTGTCATTTCTCCATTGTATATCCTTGCCTCCTCTGTCATAGATTAGTTGACCATAGGTGCGTGGGTTTATCTCTGGGTTTTCTATCCTAATCCATTGATCTATATTTCAGTTTTTGTGCCAGTACCACATTGCCTTGATTACTGTACCTTTGTAGTATAGTCTGATTCCTCCAGCTCCGTTTTTTTCCCTCAAGATTGCTCTGGCGGGGCTTCCCTGGTGGCGCAGTGGTTAAGAATCTGCCTACCAATGTAGGGGACATGGGTTCGCACCCTGACCCAGGAAGATCACACATGCCGCGGAGCAACTAAGCCCGTGCGACACAGCTACTGAGCCTGCGCTCTAGAGCTCACGTGACACAACTACTTAGCCTACATGCCACAACTACTGAAGCCCATGTGCCTAGAGCCTGTGCTCTGCAACAAGACAAGCCACTACAGTGAGAAGCCCACGCACCGCAACAAAGAGTAGCCCCCACTCGCCACAACCAGAGAAAGCCCGCGCACAGCAACGAAGACCCAATGCAGCCAAAAATTTTTAAAAATTAAAAAAAAAAAAAAAAATATTGCTTTGGCTATTCAGGGTCTTTTGTGTCTCCATACAAATTTTAAGACTTTGTGTTCTAGTTCTGCAGAAAATGCCACTGGTAATTTGATAAGGATTGCATTGAATCTGTAGATTGCTTTGGGTAGTGTATTTATTTTCACAATACTGATTCTTCCAATCCAAGAACATGGTATATCTCTCCATCTGTGTCGTCTTTGATTTCTTTCATCAGTGTCTTCCAGTTTTCTGAGTACAGTTCTTTTACCACCTTAGGAAGGTTTATTCCTAGGTATTTTATTCTTTTTGTTGCAAGAGTAAATGGAATTGTTTCCTCAATTCCTCTTTCAGATTTTTCATCATTAGTGTATAGGAATGCAAGAGATTTCTGTGCATTAATTTTGTATCCTGCAACTTTACCAAATTCATTAATTAGCTCTAGTAGTTTTCTGGTGGCATCTTTAGGATTCTCTATGTATAGTATCATGTCATCTGCAAACAGTGACAGTTTCACTTCTTCTTTTCCAGTTTGTATTCCTTTTATTTCTTTTTCTTCTCTGATTGCCATGGCGAGGACTTCCAAAACTATGTTGAATAATAGTGGTGAGAGTGAACATCCTTGTCTTGTTCCTGACCTTAGAGGAAATGCTTTCAGTTTTTCACCATTGAGAATGATGGTTGCTGTGGGTTTGTTGTATATGGCCTTTATTATGTTGAGGTAGCTTCTCTCTATGCCCACTTTCTGGAGAGTTTTTATCATATATGGGTGTTGAATTTTGCCAAAAGCTTTTTCTGCATCTATTGAGATGATCGTATATAGTTTTTATTCTTCAATTTGTTAATATGGTGTATCACATTGATTGATTTGTGTATATTGAAGAATCCTTGCATCCCTGGGATAAATCCCACTTGATCATGGTGTATGATCCCTTTTTATGTGTTGTTGGATTCTGCTTGCTAGTATTTTGTTGAGGATTTTTGCATCTATATTCATCAGTGATACTGGTCTGTAATTTTCTTTTTTTTGTAGCATCTTTGTCTGGTTTTGGTATCAGGGTGATGGTGGCCTCATAGAATGAGTTTGGGAGTGTTCCTTCCTCTGCAATTTTTTGGAAGAGTTTGAGAAGGATGGGTGTTAGCTCTTCTCTAAATGTCTGATAGAAATCACCTGTGAAGCCATCTGGTCCTGGACTTTTGTTTGTTGGAAGATTTTTAATCACAGTTTCAATTTCATTACTTATGATTGGTGTGTTCGTATATTCTGTTTCTTCCTGGTTCAGTCTTGGAAGGTTATACCTTTCTAAGAATTTGTCCATTTCTTCCAGGTTGTCCATTTTATTGGCATAGAGTTGCTTGTAGTAGTCTCTTAGGATGCTTTGTATTGCTGCAGTGTCCATTGTAACTTCTCCTTTTTTCATTTCTAATTTTATTGATTTGAGTCCTCTCCCTGTTTTTCTTGATGAGTCTGGCTAAAGGTTTATCAATTTTGTTTATCTTCTCAAAGAACCAGCGTTCAGTTGTATTGATCTTTGCTATTGTTTTCATTGTTTCTATTTCATTTATTTCTGCTCTGATCTTTATGATTTCCTTCCTTCTACTAATTTTGGTTTTTGTTTGTTCTCCTTTCTCTAGTTCCTTTAGGTGTAAAGTTAGATTGTTTATTTGATATTTTTCTTATTTCTTGAGGTAGGCTTGTATAGCTATAAACTTCCCTCTTAGAACTGCGTTTGCTACATCCCATAGGTTTTGGATCATCGTGTTTTAGTTGTCATTTGTCTCTAGGTATTTTTTCATTTCCTCTTTGATTTCTTCACTGATCTCTTGGTTATTTAGTAACATGTTGTTCAGCCTCCACATGTTTGTGTTTTTTACGTTTTTTTCCCTGTAATTTACTTCTAATCTCACAGCGTTGTGGTCGGAAAAGATGCTAGATATGATTTCAATTTTCTTAAATTTACTGAGGCTTGAATTGTGACCCAAGATGTAATCTATCCTGGAGAATGGTCCGTGTGCACTTGAGAAGAAAGTGTAATCTGCTGTTTTTGGATGGAATGTCCTATAAATATCAATTAAATCTATCTGGTCTATTGTGCCATTTAAAGCTTGTGTTTCCTTATTAATTTTCTGTCTGGATGATCTGTCCATTGGTGTAAGTGAGGTGTTAAAGCCCCCCACTATTATTGTGTTACTGTTGATTTCCTCTTTTATAGCTGTTAGCAGTTGCCTTATGTTTTGAGGTGCTCCTATGTTGGGTGCATATATATTTATAATTGTTATATCTTCTTCTTGGATTGATCCCTTGACCATTATGTAGTGTCCTTCCTTGTGTCTTGTAACATTCTTTATTTTAAAGTCTATTTTATCTGATATGAGCATTGCTACTCCAGCTTTCATTTGATTTCCATTTGCATGGAATATCTTTTGCCATCCCCTCACTTTCAGTCTGTATGTGTCCCTAAGTCTGAAGTGGGTCTCTTGTACACAGCATATATATGGGTCTTGTTTTTGTATCCATTTAGCAAGCCTGTATCTTTTGGTTGGAGCATTTAATCCATTCACATTTAAGGTAATTATCGATATGTATGTTCCTCTTACCATTTTCTTAATTGTTTTGGGTTTGTTTTTGTAAGTCCTTTTCTTCTCTTCTGTTTCCCACTTAGAGAAGTTCCTTTAGCATTTGTTGTAGAGCTGAATTTTCTTAGCTTTTGCTTGTCTGTAAAGCTTTTGATTTCTCCGTCGAATCTGAATGAGATACTTGCTGGGTAGGGTAATCTTGGTTGTAGGTTCTTCCCTTTCATCACTTTAAGTATATCGTGCCACTCCCTTCTAGCTTGTAGAGTTTCTGCTGAGAAATCAGCTCTTAACCTTATGGGAGTTCCCTTGTATGTTGTCATTTTTCCCTTGCTGCTTTTAATAATTTTTCTTTGTATTTAATTTTTGTCAATTTGATTACTATGTGTCTCGGTGTGTTTCTCCTTTGGTTTATCCTGTATGGGACTCTCTGTGCTTCCTGGACTTGGGTGGCTATTTCCTTTCCCATGTTAGGGAAATTTTCAACTATAATCTCTTCAAATATTTCTCAGGTCCTTTCTCTCTCTCTTCTCCTTCTGGGACCCCTATAATGCGAATGTTGCTGCCTTTAATGTTGTCCCAGAGGTCTCTTAGGCTGTCTTCTTTTTTTTTTTTCTTTTTTAAAGATTCTGTACTTTAATTTATTTTTTATTTATTTATTTTTGGCTGCACTGGGTCTTTGTTGCTGCACGCGAGGTTTCTCTAGTCGGAGTGAGCGGGGGCTACTCTTTGTTGCGCTGTGTGGGCTTCTCATCGAGGTGGCTTCTCTTGTTGCGGAGCACGGGCACTAGGCGCGCGGGCTTCAGTAGTTGTGGCTTGCAGGCTCTAGAGTGCAGGCTCAGTAGTTGTGGTGCACGGGCTTAGTTGCTCCACGGCATGTGGGATCTTCCCAGACCAGGGCTCAAATCCGTGTCCCCTGCATTGGCAGGAGGATTCTTAACCATTGTGCCACCAGGGAAGCCCTGTCTTCATTTCTTTTCATTCTTTTTTCTTTATTCTGTTCCACAGCAGTGAATTCCACCATCTGTCTTCCAGGTCACTTATCTGTTCTTCTGCCTCAGTTATTCTGCTGTTGATTCCTTCTAGTGTATTTTTCATTGCAGTTATTGTATTGTTCATCTCTGTTTGTTTGTTCTTTAATTCTTCTAGGTGTTTGTTCTTTAATTCTTCTAGGACTTTGTTAAACATCTCTTGCATCTTCTTGATCTTTGCCTCCATTCTTTTTCCAAGGTCCTGTATCACCTTCACTATCACTATTCTGAATTCTTTTTCTGCAAGTTTGCCTGTCTCCACTTCATTTAATTGTTTTTCTGGGGTTTTATCTTGTTCCTTCATCTGGTACATAGCCCTCTGCCTTTTCATTTTGTCTGTCTTTCTGTGAATGTGGTTTTCCTTCCACAGGCTGCAGGATTGTCATTCTTCCTGCTTCTGCTGACTGGCCTCTGGTGGATGGGGCTATCTAAGAGGCTTGTGCAAGCTTCCTGATGGGAGGGACTGGTGGTGGGTAGAGCTGGGTGTTGCTCTGGTGGGCAGAGTTCAGTAAAACTTTAATCCCCTTGTCTGCTGATGGGTGGGGCTGAGTTCCCTCCCTGTTGGTTGTATGGGCTGAGGCAACTCAGCACTGGAGGCTACAGGCTCTTTGGTGGGGCTATATGGCGGACTTCAGGAGGGCTCACGCCAATGAGTACTTCCCAGAACTTCTGCTGCCGGTGTCCTTGTCCCTGTGGTGAGGCACAGCCACCCCCCGCCTCTGCAGGAGACCCTCTAACACTAGCAGGTACGTCTAGTTCAGTCTCCTATGGGGTCACTCCTACTTCCTTCTGGGTCCTGATGTGCACATTACTTTGTGTGTGCCCTCCAAGAGTGGAGACTCCAGTTTCCCCCAGTCCTGTCAAAGTCATGCAATCAAATCCTGCTAGCCTTCAAAGTCTGATTCATTGGGAATTCCTCCTCCCATTGCCAGATCCCCAGGTTGGGAAGCCTAACGTGGGGCTCACAACCTTCACTCCAGTGGGTGGACTTCTGTGGTATAATTGTTCTCCAGTTTGTGAGTCACCCACCCAGTGGTTGTGGGATTTGATTTTATTGTGATTGCACCCCTCCTCCCGTCTCATTGCAGCTTCTCCTTTGTCTTTGGATGTGGGGTATCTTTTTTGGTGAGTTCCAGTGTCTTCCTCTTGATGATTGTTCAGCAGTTAGTTGTGATTCTGGTGCTCTCGCAAGAGGGAGTGAGCGCACATCCTTCTACTCTGCCATCTTGAACCAAGTTACGCGTATGCAATTTTTTGCTAAGATGGATCCCACCGCAGAGGTCTGTGGGTGCATGTCCACACTTATTCTGGGGTGGCACCCCCTCCCTTTTTGACCCCCAAGGAGCCTTCCTGCGC